>NC_143575.1:148662746-149319074 GCF_048544385.1 Mastigoproctus giganteus
TTGTATTGACCACTCGGCTACGGTGATAGGTGCTGAGCAGTTTTTACTTTGACTTCTCTCTCCAAATCCGCTGTTGAAGGCCATAATTTTCCCCTCCACTTTAATTTTTACCTTTTTAATCATTCGATTCCAGTATTCTATTAGTGCATATAATTGTGTTATTAGGCCTGTATTTCTAATAATCAATAGAAATAAAAAAGAAATAAAAATAATCAATAAATTATTTTTTATTTCTAAATTCCGAGAGCATAGTGTTCCACCATTTTTATTTCTCACATCATGTTACCTCCTCGTGTAGAAGATTGAAATTCCTATATTACGACTTGAAAATTTAATTAAAACTCCAAATATATTTAAGTCTTTTTCAGACTTAATGCTATGGAATGTGTCTGATGCAACTCTCTTAAGAATATTTTAACCATATCTGAAAACTTTTAAAATAAGATATTGATATCTTCGTATTATCAGAACACTGCAGGAGAATTTTTAAAAATATACTTTTTAAATACATTTTATCTAAATTAATTGAAAATTTGTTTTATTTTTCTCTGATTAATGGATATAGTTATCTCGTTTTAAATTAAGATCAACTAATATTATAACTTTATAGAACATTTAAAACTGTAGTTTTACGTTCAATTTAATTGTAAAATATTTATTACTTTCCTCCTGTATACTTTTTTTTTTTTTTTTCTTTTACACCTTAGCATGCCCTGGTGGGTAGCACAGTTGGTAGAATTGCCGTCCGCCCCACACCGGGTGAAAAAGACCTGAGTTGGATTCGGGTCGATGACTTGGGGATTTTGATGGGCCTTTTTCACAACGTGGCTGAGTTAGTTGGTCTCAATGGATCGCGTTTTTTTCTCCCGGAAACTCGGGTTTTTCGTCCAGCAAACAGAAAATCGACCACAGAACACGCACAATTTACAGACAATATATATGGAGCAATATGGCCTTAGTCGCTGATGCTCCTAAACCCACAACAACACCTTAGCATATATAATAATGTGACTGTTGTCTTCGCCATGTCCGTTATCCCACCCGCATGTAACACCTTGACACCCAGTGGATGAATTTTCATGAAGTTTTTCAAGTCATTCCGAATTTCACTAAAATCGAACCAATAAAAATCCAACTATTATTATTAATATATTTTTTCGTACTCACTTGATAATTCAGCTGCAGTGCATAGAATTTCATTAAATTTTATATTTCAGCCTTTTTGAAAAGATTTATAAAGACATAACAAATTTCATTGAAATCGGGCTAATAGAAATCCTACATCTATTATTTACTTCTTTGTCCGTCCGTATGCAATAACTCGACTCCCAGTGGATAGATTTTCATGAAATTTTTTATCTGGCTCTTTTGGATCGATCTGTTGAGCTTTCCCAAATTTAATTCAAATCAGTAATCCGATAATTATGATTTATTATTTCTTTATACATATCATATAGGCTATCCATATACCGTATATTTTTGCTTAAGCACTGGATATCACACCGATCAGCAAAAACATTATGACCAGTGAGTCGTTATGCAAATCGAAGCAAGTGCAGGTGAACTACAGCGTGTGCGCGGGTCGGGACACGGTATAAAAAACACGTGATACTGAGCTCCATTAATCAGTGTTACTCTTGTTCTTCAGATGG
This sequence comes from Mastigoproctus giganteus, assembly GCF_048544385.1. Classification (NCBI taxonomy): domain Eukaryota; kingdom Metazoa; phylum Arthropoda; class Arachnida; order Uropygi; family Thelyphonidae; genus Mastigoproctus; species Mastigoproctus giganteus. Next base: position 148,664,399 of record NC_143575.1, read on the forward strand.
GAAAGGCAACGGACTTAAACGAGTTTGACAAATGCCAAATTGTAAAGGCCAGATGAGTGGGCTGGTAAGAGCATATCCGAAACGGCACGGCTGGCGGGATGCTCACATTAAGCTGGCTAGTACCTATCGAAAGTGGTCCGAGGAGGGAAAACCCAAGAACCGTCGGCGAGGTGTTGGATGACCACGGCTCATCGATGCTCGAGGTGCTCAAAGGCTGTCCCAGGTGGCACGTGGTGGCAACAGAAGGGCGACTGTGGCGCAACTAGCCAGTAATTGAAATGCTGGTAATGGGAGTAATGTGTTACAACACACAGTACATCAAACCCTGCTGAAAATGGAGCTGCATAGCCGCAGGCCGCTCCGAACGCCCATGATAACCACAGTTCACCAGCGACAGTGCCTACAGTGGGCACGCAAGCATGGAAACTGGACCTTGAGTGACTGGAAGAAGGTCGTCTAGTCTGATGATCACGTTTCCTGTTGCACCATGTGGACGGCAGGGTAAGTGTTCGTCGTTTACCTGGGGAAGTGATGCCGCCTGCATGCACCGTGGGACGAATACAAGCCGGTGTCATGCTTTGGGCGGCGATGTTCTGATTGGATACCCTGGATCCAGCCATCCATGTGCCAGGCACTCTGACATTTACCACCTAAACGTCATTTACAACAAAAAAGGCTTACAGAATACCTAAAAGACACCTGATAGAACGGATGAATTTATCCACGAAAGGAATCATTACCAAGAAGTTCCTCCCAAATATCAGCAGGGTGTATCCACTCTCCCTGGCATGGCTATCTCCCGGACTATACACCACATTTTTACTGACTGGGCATGGCTCCTTTAGAAGAAAGCAACACGAATTTGGTCTCACAGACACCCCATTCTGTTCCTGTGGACAAGAAGCCTGGGAGCACCTTCATGAGATCGACCTCTGCGTGGACAACAATACACGACAACCACTCACTACTCAGGAATGAAGAGCGCGTCATAAACCTGTACAGGAGCAGGACAACTGTAGGGCCTTCACCCACTTTTCCCAGCTGCTGTTTACAAGACAAAGAACTCTTTAACCTCCCTTAAGAAAATTACGGGTTACGTGGTAATAAGTAACAAATACTAAAATACGTAACAGAAGCTTGTTTAACTTTTACTGTAGTAAAACAAGCTTCAGTTTTAGCGTGATCATGCTAGATAAACCTCGTGCACGCGCTTTGTTTATCTAGCATGACCACGTGGCAGAGGCGTAGCTACGTTTTTGGCGCCCTTAGCAAATTCGTGGCTACGTGCCTTTTTTTCTATAATTGGTAAAATTATAATAAATAATAATAAGTACAATCGGACCTATATTTAACGAACTTCTTTCTAGCGAATTTTTCTATTTAGAGGTTTTTTTTTTTTTTTGAATTCTCATTGGTAATTACATAGTTTCTGAAGAACGAAGAAATTTTCCATACAACCAACATAAGAGACTTAACTGGGTAGCATTGTTCGCACCGCTGGCCTTCAAGTAACATAGGTAATAGTGCTGTTGCTAAGCACGAATTAAGAGCTAAAGAGATTATTACCATCTGCAACTTAGTGGCACCCGTAAAACCTATCCAACTCCCCGGGAAGTCGAAATGGTCAACTACTCTCTGTGTATCCATAGCCAGTGGGCAGTTCAAGGCGTATTCCATATTTAACCTTGACAAATGCAAAGTACTGCATATGGGTAGAAGTAACCCCAGAGAAACGTACCAACTGTGTGGTACTACACTTAAGATGGTAGAAAATGAAAAAGACCTGGGAGTAATTGTGCAGTCAGATATGAAGTTTTCTGAGCAATGCAGACAGGCTGCCAGGGCAGGTCATGGGGTTTTGTCAATGATGTATAGGAATTTTGTTAGCAGGGAGAAGGAGGTGATTGTCCCTCTGTATAAGGCAATGGTCAGGCCACGCCTGCGTACAGGCCTGGAGACCACATTTTAGGAAGGATGTAGATTTACTTGAGCGTGTACAGAGAAGGGCAACAAGATTGGTGAGGGGAATGAAGGGATCCTCTACCAAGAGAGGCTTAAGTTCTGCAAATTGCAGTGGCTGGAGCTGTGCGGTGATCTGATTGAGGTGTATAAGGCCTTGAATGGGTTGAGCACGCTGAATTCTGATGGGATCCTCCCACTTTGGTCAGATTACGAACCTAAGGGGGCATAAATTCAAATTAAGAAAGGACAGATGTAGAATAGATATGCGGAAATTTGCCTTTAGCCAGCGGGTGGTTAATTGCTGGAACAAACTTCCATCTGTCGTTGTGGAAGTTGATAGGTTAAATAAATTTAAGGAGGAACTGGACAGGCATTTGGAGGGAATGGTGTGATTTTTTTTTTTTTTTTTTTGGCTGATGCTGCATAAGCTCATACACTTGCTTTCTTGCATCACATGCCACTACTACTACTACTATGACTTAAACAATAGGCTCTGGTTTGTTGGGCCTTTGTTGTTTTATTTAAATTATAAATCACAATATTCACGAGAACCTGTTTTTAAGCACAAAACACTATACACACACATTATTTATAACTTCTAACTTTTTCAGTATCGTAGAACCTACACGATGCGTGAATTTAAATTCAAATTATTATATTAAAGTCACCCGTAATTTCTTACATAAACCTGTGTTTGTTATTTGGTTTCTAGGAGCATTAGCAACTAAGGCCATATTGCTCCGGGGATATGCGGTGGTCATTCCCTGACCTTTCCGCATCCTCCGTATTTGGTGGTGACGGACTCGAACCCCGGTCTAATCAAGAAGCATGTGCTACGCACTGCTGCTCCTTCGCACTTGGCAACGGAGGCGCACATAAACCTGTATTTGTGTCTGTAAATTGCGCATGTTCTCTGGTCGATTTACCTGTTTTTCTGGACGAAAATTCCATTTTGAGAGAAAAAAACTTTGCTCTCTACGCCTGAGACCGACTAACTCAGCCACGGAGTGAAAAAAGCCCATTATTAAAGTTCCTCGCGTCATCGACGGGATTCGAACCCTGGCCTTTTTCACCCGAGGTTGAAAAAGGCCCGGGTGTGGGAGGATGGTGACGATACCACTGTACTACACGTGTATACACAATGCGTGAATTGCGAATTGCTATGCATTCGAGCATGCACTGATGAAGCCGTCGCCTGAATGATCCCTTCAAAGCTAAATTCTGGACGGCACATGCTGCTATACAGTATGTACTCAGATTTATGGATGCATGCAGACTTGAATCGCCCTCTGTAAACATGCCATTTGGCGAAAATTAATTTTAACCCCGCCCTCTGCTCTTATACTGATGCGACATCATCTCGAGGCGCCATTTGGTCAGCTAGCCTCGGGTGTTGAAATAGGTTGGCACAGAACTGATATGTCCTGTCATTGGCGCCCTTTTGATACTGGCGTCCATGGCGCCCAAAGTTCATGAAGGGGGTTACTTACCATTTTAATGATTTAAAAAATAATAATAAATAATAAATAAAATTTCTTTTTATAATCCGGGACAACCATAAAAAATTATGTTTATAAAAATGATATCATCCTGAATAATTATTAGGGTATCTCCCTATATTACACATAAAGGCCCAATGTAGGCGAGTGCTTATTGAAAAAGTCCAGTTGTACTGAGTTGGTTGAGGTTCGAGCTCATGTGATCGCTACATACGGTTAATTAATGATTATATTCTTGTCAAAATGACTAATAGTAAACTCTTAACGTGTGGTCGTGACGGAGTATAAACAGAGTAGTAGTTTTAGTATACATATTACGGCGGCTGTAGCCGAGTGGTCAATCGCGCGGGTGCATATGTACACGTGCCTTGAGTGACCGGGATTAAAGCCCGTGACTGCTAAATACGGTGCTTGTTTCTTTTATTCTGTCTATCTTGTGAACTCCTCTAACCGTTTGGTCGTGTCAGAGTATAAACAGAAAATTTATTATAAAAAAACTTTCTCCTTTTATGGGATTTTTTTTCTCCCGGTGACGGGTACTGATACCAAGTGCATGGGGTGGTTGGTTGTGTCACCGCCACCTTAAGAATTCTTAAGGTGATGTTGGTTGTGTCCAGTTACTATTATTATTATTGTTACTGTTGGTCGAGGAACTCTCTTACTGTCCTACAAGTATTCAGGATTGCGACTTTCTGGAGTTTAATGTAAGTGTTCGTTCTCTGGGAGACTTATTGCTAAGTTCTTATGGAGGCTCTTTGGCACCATGTCGGTGGTTGATGGGATGGTCATTACTTGTTCCATATTATTATTATTAGAAATACTTATTATTGCCAATCTTAAGAACTTCATACACGTTAGCACAGCAAAGAGTTCCCTACAAACGATGGTACTACTATTAATCACGAAAAAAAAATCCCCTTAATCCGTGCGACTGGGGATCGCCGATGGAATAAACACAGCTCCCTGTAACTATATAATTTGTTTTGCAGTAGACATGGCAGGTTGTTTGATATAAAAAGTATAACAGGAGGTGCGTGTTATGGGTGTTTAATGACGCATAAACTACACTGGCTATAGTGCGCCTGTCCATAGAGATATGTTAGGAAATAATTCAGAACTGAAGGCATTTCAATGTCATTTTAAAAACTATTCAGAAGCGATGATAAATTCCAATGGTTTTCAAAAAACAGAAAAGTTCATTAATATTTGCCTTGTCGCCGATATATATATATATAACAGGAGGAGTCTATGGGATATAATGAGAGAATTTAGACCCACCCTTGCCGCCAATAAAATTCATTATACCCCAGTACTACCACTTTATGATCAGTTGAATTTTCACAACAGAATACATAAAGAAAAAAATATATAATAAAAGATCTTGTAGGGCGGATTTACACACTAATTTTTACCATCATTATATGATTATAAATCTACTTGATTAAATAAAAAATGCATTAAAATTGTGTTCACCTTTTTGCGTCTTATTTTATTTTCATGTATCTTAAGTGTTTATTATTATTATTATTATTATTATTATTATTACAGCTAGGGCTTAAACGGCTGGAAGTAGCTGGCATTCTGAACCTCTGAGAGTACCTGTCAATATGATACCTTTTTAAGTAAGTGTAATGTAAATTGAATGTTAAACCTTTGCCCATCTGTTATAAGATTCTGATCAGTATTGAAGGAAAGCGCTGACATCATCGTATGTTTCACCTTGTCGATTAAGATAGAATTACATCTACTCAGTTTCCGACTGTGCTTCCCTTTTCCAACACTTCATTCATATATCGTCTATTATGTTTCTCCGAAGCTCTGACAAATACAACGCATTATGAAATCATTATGACATCATTTCCCTTTCTCGAATCCGGAGGCTTAAACACTGCCACAATTTCCATCACTATTACAGTTTCCCGCAGAACCTGCGCAAATTGGAGTTATCAACCTACTATTTTGCTTTGCTAAATGTCACTTAAGTTACTTCTTGATTAATCCTGTTAATTAACCAGCTGTAATGATATCTTAAAAAAGAAAAACAAGGCAAGAGAAAATCTGACAGTTAACTATTACGCTTTTCGAATGCTTGCCGTTTTTATTACTCATTAAAAGATTGTTTTTTGTCAGTCGTGTCTTTAAAAATTGGATTATGTACGTGACTCTACTCCGCAAAGTGAAGAGAATGAAAGTGGAAAAGCAGGTGCAGGTGCCCTTTCTAATGGCTTATCTCATAGCAACGGCACGCGGTTTCAACGTTAATACTAAGTTTCCGGTCGTTTTGTCGGGGACAACTGGCAGTTATTTTGGTTATTCGGTAGCCCTTCATATAAATAACGAAGGATCCTTGTAAGTATATAATAGGTTTGATTGTGTTTGTAATAAAATTTCACTTTAATTTTATGAATAATTGAGTGGCTACAGCAAATTGTTACAGAATTACAGTTACGGTCCGTAGTGTCTAATTTGCTTTTAGATATATGGAGAAAAGTGGCACCCAGTTTATATTAAACCTCTAAACTTAGGTTATTAAAGTTATTACAGTTGGTGTTCAATCTGATGTTTGTAAAATGGAACTAACAAAGAAATCAATAGGAAATGACAAATTGGCATGGGTGCATACAGAGGTCAAATTAGAAAAATGTATGAAACGGACCGCTCACTAATAAATTACCTTATTTTTAATAAATAATTTTGACATCAGGTGGTGCGTGCAGCAAACTAGAACACCGTACTGGTCCACACCGAGACCCTGGGTGCATAGTAATGTGAGTACAGAATACTACTCACCAAAAAGATTGTTTGCGAGAATTTTCCATCGTTATGTGCGCTCATTATTAAAGCAGAGAATATTTTTAAGCTTTTCAAAACTGCTCATAAAGTAGAGAATATTGTTTTTAAGATTTCAAACCTGAACTGTGATTATTTTGAAAGTTTTAAAATTGTTTTCTCTTATTCTGCAAAAATATTGCCAGCATTGATTAGCATATGATTCCTGGTACACCCTTAGTTTTCTCATTTAAATAATTTGGATTTGGTTGATGTCATATTTCTACACTTATATCTGTTTACAAAAATAAAAAGTTCCAAAGGAAGCAAGCAGAAAACACTGCATTAACCTTTGTGTTCATAGGGATCTATCAGACTCCAGTAGTTATTTCTTTGCTTGTAATTTTAACATTGTTAATGCAGTATTATTTTCTGCTTGCTTCCTTTGGAACTTTTTATTTTTGTAAACAGATATTATCCGTTAAAATTACAAGCAAAGAATTTTATTTTTCAAAAAATATTTTTTCAAAAATAAAAAGGTTCCTTTTATTTTTTTTTATTCCTAGTGATTGCGACTATGAATATATTGTAGATGAAGATAGTGATAAATGATTATTTTCTGAAGCTATGAATATGATGATCTTTATCAGTTTTGCTGATAAAGATCATCATATTCATAGCAACCATCAATCAATTTTCTTCTGAGGAAGATGTTAAGAGCATCAAATCTATTTCAGCTGCCCGGTTCGACTGCAAAGATATCCTTGAAACCTAGGTGCAATGGAAAATGCATTTAATTCAAGATACTTTGCGATATATTGCATTATATATCATATGTATTTTCCGATATATTGTGTGTAGAAGAAATGAAAAGCTAATACAGGGCACCTTGTCATTCTTATGTATAAAAGGAAAAACTGGCATAATTGAACTGAAAGCAATTGCATAATGCATGGGCTGGGTTAAAGTTACCTCCAGTCCTTCCTGTACAGAAAGGACAGGAGGGGGGGGGGATTTTATTTTCTTAGTTAACAAGCACAGAATCTAAGACGGTACACCCAGTCGACGGATGTGACCACTACTGTTGAGTCAGTTTGGTGTGACATAAGCACTGGGAAAACAAATGTGAGAGTACAGGCCTAATGACTGTGATGAGTACAACAAACAAACAACTATATAGAAAAGGCCGCCGTAGCCTAGTGGTCAGGCGCGCGGGTGCATAAGTACACGTGCCTTGAGTGACGGGGGTTCAAGCCCGTGACTGCTGAATATGGTGCTGTTTCTTGTATTCAGTCTATCTTGTGAACTCCTCTGACCGTTTGGTCGTCCCGGAGTATAAACAGAATATTTATTTATTAAATAGAGTGGGCCAGTAAATAAGAATGTCTTATAATGGGGATTTCAACTTTCCGCAATACTTTGATCTGATTATCAGTAGCGACTCTTCTTGCATTAAGAATCTACAGATAAAAGGCCCAGTAGGAAGCAGTGAATATAGTGTATTGATGTGGGATTTAATTAAATATGTAACTACTCTCGAGTGCAACGGGAAGGGCTTTCGCAAAGGTGACTACAGTGGTCCCAGGCAGTTTTCAAATTCTGTGCAGTGGGACTAACCAGGGCTGTAGTGGAGGGTATACACCGTATACCCAAGTATACTCTCCACTACATTTTTAGGTGAATAGCGTATACTTTCTGGTGTTTGAAGGACTTGAAAAAACAAATATTATTTAAATATTTAGCATTATAATATTCATTAATAACATTCATAGAGTATACCTTCTGCTAATTTTACGACTACAGCACTGGGACTAACCAACAGCAAATTCGAAATGGTAAGCATTTAGGGATGTAATCATAAAATCTAATAGGTTTTTATACCAATTGAGATACTGTACAATACTTGAACTTTAATGGATATCAGGTGTACTGATGAGACTCGTGGCAGAAAAGAATGCGTGGGATGCATATAAATTATAAGAAGATTCAAAAACCTACAGTAGACACAAACTAGACTACATTCAAGTCACAAAGTGGGTTAGACAAACTAAGGCAGATTACAAGAAGTGTCCTTAATCTTCCTTAGTCTTTTTTTTCTTTACAAAGAATGTAAAGAAATGTAGAGCGACTTCTTTACTTATGAAAACACTAGAACGAAAGGAATGAAACACATTAGTCTGTTAGATATGAATAGTATAACTGTTGACGATCCTGCTTCGGTTGCTGACAAACTAACAGATATTTTACATCTACGTTGATACATGAGGAATTTTTTGGGATGGCGATGCAAAAAGATGCCAGAAATATATCAAATTACATAGAGCTAAATGATTTTGTGATTACCGAGAGAAAAGCGGAAGAGAAATTGTTGAAGTTATTCGTAATGCAAAAAAAAAAAAAAAGGCACTGGAGGTGGATGGGATATACCCAGTTATATTGAGGGAGACAGCAAAGGAGATAAGCTAACTTTGGCCATAATTATGAGGGCATCCTTGATTTCAGAAGAGATCCCTGTTGGTTGGAGATGTGTGAATGTATCTCCAGTTCACAAAGGGGAGATCAAAGGGTGAAGTGAGTAATTACAGACCTGTAAGCTTGACTTCTGTTCCAGGGAAAATAATGGAGAAGTAATGCAGGACCATCTAAACAGGAATCCAGTTATATGGGAGTCACAGCATGGATTTGTTAAGGGGAAGTCTTGTCTGGCCAATTTGATTAGATGTTACGATGTGGTCACAAAGGAACTTGATGTAACAAATAATTTTGACATAATATCCTTAGATTTGAAACAAGCTTCTGTTCCACATAAAAACTGCTATGCAAATTGGACCACTGGGGTATTAGGGGCAGTTATTGCTATGGGTAAAAGGATAGCATAGTGGGAGGAAACAAAGAGTGGTTATCAATGGGTACTGTTCTTCTTGAACTAATATTATTAGTGAAGTCCCCTCTACAGGGTTTAGAGCTAGGAACATTGTTGTTTTCAATAATTATTAATGATGATGAAGGCATAACAATCTTAATATTTAGGTTTGTAGATGACACAAAAGTTTGCAGGATGATTAACGATAAGTAGCAGGTTAGGCAGATGGGCTAAGAAGTGGCAACTACTACATATGGACAGCAGTTATCTCAGAACAACATACCAAGTGGTGGAGAATGAAAGAGACCTAGATCATTGTACTGTCTCACATGAAGTTCTATGAGCCATGCAGACCGGCGACTAGGGCAGCTCCTGGGGTTGAGTAAAACGGTGATGCAAACAGTCTTGCCTGAGGCGTTTTATGGGCTGGCTTCACTGGAGCTACTTTCTGATTGGCTGTTGTACTGACCCCGCTCTTCTGTGATTAGTTGTTGAGTTGAGTGGAAAAAAAATAATTTCAGTTATTATTTTGCTCACTAGATGATGCTATGTGTTTTTTCTTTTTATTTCTTTTGGTGATGCTCGAATCCATGTCATCCGTGGTGGTTGTCTGGCACTTATCCACTGGGCTACTCTTTAAGTTGAGTACATGTGTGTAAATGTGGCTGGTATAGGTATCCGTGTGAGTGTGGCTTCAAGAGACCTGTATTCTGCAATGAATTGTAGGTCTGGGGCCCTGGCGCCGAACGTTGTTTATTTCTTCTGGTCGGAATGTGGCTGTAAGAAAAGCATTTGATGCTATTGGAAATATATACTGTGTTATTGTTAGTCCACTTTGCCAACAAAAAGCTGAAAGTAAAGATTTTTTTGTTTTATGTGTTTGATGTTTAAATATATATTTTCACAATAAGTTAGTTTGGTTGTGGATCCATCTATTGGTCCTTTTGCAAGCTGAAAATGAATTTTTTTCCCTTCTTATTCTAGAATGTAAAGTTTTTTTTTTTTATATTTCCTGTGTTGATACTATTGGTTTATATGTCCTGTTTTTAGAGATACACTTTACTGTCGAAAACCTGAAAAGTAAAGATTTTTCAGGCTCCATCTATTGATCCTTTTGCAAGCTGAAAATTATTTTTTCCCTTCTTATTCTAGAATGTAAAGTTTTTTGTTTTTTTTTTAATTTTTTTCTGTTTATACTATTGGTGATGTGTTCTATGTTTAGAGGTGCACTTTGCCGACGAAAAGCAGAAAGTAAAGATTTTTTTTTGTGTTTGATGGTTAAATATATATATTTTTTACCCGTGTGTTCCTTATTGTTTGATGGTTACATTTAATTTTTCCAAATAAGTTAGTCTGGTTGTGGCTTCATCTATCGGTCCTTTTGAAAGATGAGAATGAAAAATTTTTTTTCTTCCCAACTATGCTGAAATATATCTTCTTCTTAACAGTATGTTGTCTAAGTTAAAAAAGAATTTTTTTAAACTTGTTTTCCATCTGTATTGAAATATAATGATTTTCCTTTTAAAGTAATTCCGAAAGGTGCTTAAGATTTTTCAAAACTACTGATTAGTTGTAAATTTTAAAAGTTATTTCTCTAGTATCTAAGAAATTACATTTAAAAATGTGAAACTCAGCGATGACTCCATCTGCTTGAAAGTCGCGTTTGTAATTTTTCTATTGTGATTTCCAAAGTACTAACACGTTAGTATCTATTATCAATAGTTTTACAATTAAAACTTATTTTCTCTCAATAATAGTATTAAGACAGATAAAATTTGCGAAGAATAAAAACTTATTTCTCTAATAATAATAATGTTAAGGAGCAACAAAAAAACACAGATAAAAGTTGCAAAAAAATATTTCCTTTATTGGAATGAATAGCTTTTAAAAACCAAAAAACTAAAAAGATACATATTTGTTAAATTAAATACGTTAAGCTACTGTACCCACTATCCGATGTAATTGCATCGTCGCTCCAGATGATGTGTACTGCTGACGCTCCGGACGTTGAAAAGCCACTTTCAAATGGCTATTTGTACTTGTAAAACTTCATTGTAGAATGGTATCTTAGTTTATGTGTCTCGTGTAGCAGGCATGTTTAAATATTTACTTACGGGTTGAATATAAACGTTGTGATTTTCGTAAAACAAAAAAAAAAAAAAAAAAAAAAAACGTACTTTCCGTTCCCAAAACAACAGAGTTGCTTTTGTGATAGTTTTAAAAGATAATGAAAGAAGATATTTTCTATATCTATGCTGTAATAAACATGTCATGGGGTAAAGAGTTATACAGATGCATAACCATAATAAGTTATTCAATTTTTCTATACGACGACAATAACATTAAAAAATAAAAAAACTTTCCAAAGATGAACTTTCAAGAAAATGCTTTAATCTACAAGAAACACAGACAAGTTCAAATTACAACAAAGAAAATGGCGTGGATGGATCGGAAATGTTTCACGAAATAACAGCACTTTCTACTTTAATAAAATCGGATTGGATACCCTTAGATGTGTTGCAATTTATTTTACCAATTACTTTTGTTCCTCCAATATGGTAGTTGCATTGAGAATTATATTAACTCAACCAATAACTGTAGCATCTTGTGAAAGAAGTTTCTCTAAATTGAAAATTATAAAAAAATATTTGAGATCAACTGTCTCAAGAACGACAGCTACACTGGCAACTATCTCCATAGAGAACAAGATCGATAAAGCTAGCTTTCCTTTACATCGTTTATTCTTTAAATGTGCATTTATTCAAAATTATAATGTGCACATTCATCATGGTTCAATTGTAGAAAATAACACTAAGCCACAATTTGTCCTTTTCCCCTCTGAGTTCAAGGGTGCGGATTAATCTTCAAGTTATATTCGTCCAATAACAAGAATTTTCCAACTTGCAAGAGTACTTTTCACGGGGCTCGTATTTTCCTAGGTCTTAAAATTATAAGGTGCGCATACGTCATTAAAAAGTAATAATCTCTGAAGATGTGAATATAGTAACATTACATGTCATAGCAGCAGTGAACTTGCCACTAACAGTTGTGTTCTCCGGATGTTAATAATTTCAATAAAACTACAGACATTTCTTTTAGTGATCGCACTGAGTGGAGACACTAAACTACAGTATGCAAGACCTTCCCCGTTTTTTGTTGTTGTTGTTGTTATCGTTTTTGGGTAGTGACATGCAGAAAATTACATGTAGACTCTAAACCAACGATTGCAAACCGGACATTCCAGAGTACAGTGCGATTGTTTTTATTTTTTTTAACGACTCCGTGAAATCTGGTCTTTCTTTCTCAACCAAAAATATGAAACTAATGCATACCTGAATTTCTCTTTTAAATTTCGTTTCCTCGTTAGTATGTAAATTTAAAGCCTTCTATAAAAAAATTACGTTTATTTGATGTATCATTGTTTGATATAAAGACGATAAACATAGCCAGTGTAAGTACCTATTCACAGGAAGAAAAAAAAAAAAAAAAAAAAAAAATTCGATTTCGCATCAAAGAAAATGCATAACCTAGGAATTTAACCTTTTCGCGATGATGCGTTACATTAATGACTAGCATCACAAATAGAAATATAAACAAAATAAACAAAATATATTTATTAATAGTTAAGGCAAAGCTAGGTCATATTTGTCAGGTGCTCTCAAAATATTCCAAAATGAGCATTCACAGTCTTAAACAAAGAACAAAGAATACGGATACAACTGAACCTTAACAAAAGGAATAACCAAGAATCCCAGGGGCTCACATCTGGTGAGTATGGGCTTGGCACACCTAGGATCCTGAGCTGGATATCACCATTCTTCTCTTTCTTGGTGATTCCTTTCTACTTCGGGCTCCCCCCTCCCCCCTCTCTCTCTCTCAGGGTAACTTGTGAATTTTTTTTGGCTGGTGCAGCATAAGCCTCAGGCTTCCTTGCACCATATGGCTAATAATAATACAATACAATACAATACAATTTTATTTATCAAGAGAATTCGTTTACAATAAATGAACTTGTTAAGAAAAGTAAATTTCTTGACAACAAGTTGTAGTTCTTCCTTTACAAGTTTTGTACAAATTTGTTATCTTACAGAAAAGACTATGAAGTCACTATACATAGTATATTCCACACTGTAAACAGAGGTAGTTTATCTGCATATCAATTCTAATCTACTGTGTCATTGAGTATCAAGAATTTTCTTATTAGGAATTTTAATTTGGAGATGGGATAACTTCTCCTGAGCCTGAAATCAATGCTAGCCAACAAGTTGTTTATTACATTCATTGTGTGCCTATCTCCAAATCTATTTAGTATCCTAGGGTGAGGCAAAGTATAATAATAATAATAATAATAATAATAATACAGCAGTGTTTGGTTAAAACGACAATTATGGCTGAAATGTTATCAGCAGCCCTCAAATATGCTTCAGTTTATCATTTTAAATGGAAAACAAAATGAAAAGTTCACCAGGTGCAACTAATATTTAGTTGAGCCACCTCTGGCCCTAATGACAGCAGCCCACAACCGATGCATTGACAAGATCAATTTCTCAAGATAATCAACGGATAGTTCGTGGTTGGTTCCAAACGCGATTTGTGGCTTTCTGAAGTTCACGAAGGGTTTTTGGTTTCTTTCTAACAACTGTAGATTCCACACGACGCCAACAGTCCTCTATAGGATCCAGGTCCTGGTTGTTTCCTGGTCAGCTAAGAGTTGTAATGGATCGTTCTTCCAGATATATTTTTTTTTCATCTGTAACAAATGTAAACACATTACTTTCGACCCTCTAATGCAGAAATGAAGCTAAAGTAACTACCGAGGTGCCTAATTACACTTTTCACACGATGACAAGAGTAGAGTCGTCCTAAAAGATACAGTTACTTGGTAGGTTGAAATGGTCTCTAATGGTTGGAAGGCAACCATAATGGAACTTTCTGCATAACTGGTTGTGTAAACCATAAATGAGTGCCCCACACACGGGGACCGAACCAACTTGTTTTCAAGTTTTTTCCCCTTGAAATTTAAAACTCAAACAGCATTTTTCGCTATGTTCAGTGGTGTAGGTAAGATTAGTTGGTAGTAATTTTTCTTTTCAGCAGTAAGTTGTTGATAACAGAAATAATTACCAATGCAGACAATCTGAGGGTGATAATTGAAGAAATTCAGGCAACTGATTACAGACTGCTGTTTACTTTTGGAGCGAATTTTTCGACGTACAATGTAATAACATCTAGCGAGCAAAATAAAATGAAAACATATCACCACCTTGTTTGTATGATTTTTTTTTTTTTTTTTCCCACAAAAGTAGTGTGCTTTTTTTCTTTTTGCATATGAAAGCTGAAAAATCTGACTATGACCATTAAATTTACATGTAACCCTACAATTTTCAGTTTCTACCATTCGACAAAAGCGCTAACACAATTGTTGAACAGAAATACTCAGGTCCAAACCAAAAGCAACAGAAACCAAACGTGCAAGCCAAGAGTCATGACGACCGGAGAAGGGGGAGGTAATGGGGGCGTCTGCGGAAGTCAGTTATTTTCTCGGATGAGATGAAATTCAACCTGCATGGTTTTGATGTGAGACAAACAATTCGTCGTAGACGTTGTGAAGAATACCGTCCAGGTCGCATGGTGTCTACAGCGAAATTCATCTTGCTTTAGATATTTTATCTAAAGTACCACAGCATATGTGATATGAAAGTTGAAAATCGACTTGACCTTCAAAAACAGGAAACCTCAGGGTGGATCGTCGTGGGGGCGCTTCAAGCCCATTCGCGGGGCAGACACTGTACTCTTGCGGAGAGGCCAAGTAGTCTTAACGCGGGGTCCTTTAGCGATAATCGCACAACGTATAGACGGTACAATGTCAGTTTACGAACGGGGGAACCCATTAGCCAGCCCAATGCAGCTATAGTCCTGGTATGAGCTCACTGGTATGAGTTCTTCTTGATATGAGGTCATTTCCACTGTTTGTTCTGTTGTCTGCGGGCCGATGCAGTCTTGTCACTCCTGGGATCTGTGTCCCGTCCAGTTGTTCCGTTGTCATGGGTCTCTTGGTAGATGTCATGTTAATAATCTTTTGCTTCACATAGCACAAGAAGAGATAATTTTGTGCTGCTATCATTGCTATGAGAGCTCACTGGTATGAGTTCTTCTTGATATGAGGTCATTTCCACTGTTTGTTCTGTTGTCTGCGGGCCGATGCAGTGTTGTCACTCCTGGGATCTGTGTCCCGTCCAGTTGTTCCGTTGTCATGGGTCTCTTGGTAGATGTCATATTAATAATCTTTTGCTTCACATAGCACAAGAAGAGATAATTTTGTGCTGCTATCATTGCTATGAGATTTTTGTTCATTCTTTTGAACCGCTGTTCGGATTTGACTATTTCTACATTAATTTTTTACTAGCTTTTAGAAAAATTTCCAGAGAACTCACAAAAATTTTAAGTCTCATTGTAATCGAATAGTTGAACTCTATTGGTTCATTTTGTTTCTTGATTAATTTTCAATTTCTTAAGGAAATTTTGAAAAATTTTTAATATTTTTTTTCATTTTTTTTTTCTACAAGGTAAGCGTATTGCCGGAAAAATGTAAAAGTTTATAAATTAAGACTGTTTCTTAGGCGGTATTCATTATAAAAAAAAAAAATGTTTGGGTAAATATTTCTTTTTAAATAACTATTGCTATTACAACTAAAGATAATAAAACCGAGGGAAAAACCTAAAAGGGTTTTCAACAAAAAATAATCATCTTATGTATGTTTTATTTTTTGTTCAGGATCGATTCAAGACCTGAAACAATGAAAAAAGTTCTTATAAACTTGTTTAATTCTGAATGGATACAGAACCGTGGCTGTTTGATTAAAAGCAAAGAACACATCGGTTATATGTGATGGCCACTTTCCGAACGTGGGTATGTTTACCCGCATGTGACGTCTCCTTTTGCAAATAATGACAAAAGAAAATAATATTCAAAACAATTATTAAAAAAAAAAAAAAAATGGGGTGGAAAGCAGATATTTCATGAAATTGAAGTTTAAGGAAAAAAAACAAAAAAACATGCGCAATAATAAATTCATTATCAATAATCGAAAAAAAGAAAAAAAAAAGATAAATGAAACGGGAATGGATATATTCGGTGCTTAACTTTGCGATTTTAGCCGTTACTTCATAATAACATCAGTTATTATGAAGGGCTCCTTTATTTGCGATTTTTCTGTATTTTACAGCATTGCTTATGAGCAGGCGCAATAGTACCAAATTTAGGATCATTTGGTAGAATTAGTATTAGTATTAGTATTTAGTATTAGTAACGGCCGCATGGTGCAAGAAAGCCTATGGCTTATGCTGCACCAGCCAAAAAAAAAAAAAAAAAAAAAAAAATCCGAACAAAACAATGATAAAAACAAAAAATAAATAAATAAATAAATAACTAAATAATAATAATTAATAAATAAAAAAATAATAATAAAATAAAAAATAAATAAAAAGGAAATTAAACCTATCATCCTATGCGCTTCCCTTACCCGAAAGTACTATCCAGATGACCTTTGAATTTCCCCAAACTGTCGGCCTCTACCACCCATGAAGGCAACTTATTCCAGTAATTTATAACTCGCTGGCTAAAATAGAACTTCCTGCAGTCCAATCTAAACATTTCCCCCCGTAACTTGAATTTATGTCCCCTAGTTCTAGCATCATTTATAATCTTGAAAATTTCGTCCTCATTCATTTTACTGATGCCTCTCAGAGCCTTAAACACCTCAATCAAATCTCCTCTAAGGTGTCTAGTTTCCAAACTCTGCAACCCACATATTCGAAGTCTTTCTTCATAAGGACGCCCTTTTGCCGATCTCACCAGGCGAGTTACCCTTCTTTGCACCCTTTCAAGAAGCTCGATGTCTTTCTTCAGGTGCGGTCTCCATACTTGAACACAGTATTCCAAGTGTGGTCTAACATAAGCCTTATATAATGGGATTATCACGTCCCTATCTCTACTTGCAAAAGTTCGATAGATCATCGATAGGACACCATGGGCCTTCCTTGCAACCTGTTTACAATGCTCAGAGAATTTCATGTCTGACCGTATCGTAACACCCAAGTCCCTTTCCTCCAGTACTGGGTTTAGTTGAACTCCACCAAGTGAATAAGTTTTTTTGGGATTACTGTTTCCCAGGTGTAATACCTTACATTTTGTTGGATTAAAGCACAGCTGCCATTTTTCTGACCATTCCTGAAGTCTATCCAGGTCTCTCTGAAGAAGCTCAGCTTGACAGTGATCATTAACTACTCTTCCAATTTTAACATCATCTGCAAATTTAGACATCACGCCCTCTATCCCTTCATCAATGTCGTTTATGAAAATTAAAAACAACAGTGGTCCTAATACTGATCCTTGGGGAACCCCACTTCTTACATCAACCCAATCTGAGGAACAGCCATTTATCACAACCCTCTGCCTCCTGCCCTGAAGCCATCCTTCTATCCATCTAAGGATTTTCCCAGTGATTCCAACCTGTTCCAGCTTATAAAGCAACCGCTCATGTGGGACTGAGTCAAAAGCTTTGCTGAAATCTAAATAAACAATGTCGAAATTATTCCCTAAATCCAGCTCGTGAGTGACCCTTTCGAAATAGCGAACCAGATTTGTTAAACATGATTTTCCCTTTACGAAACCATGCTGAGTATCCTTGAGAATTTCAATTCGATCCAAATGATCCTGAATTCCTCCCTTGATCATTGCCTCCATGATTTTCCCTACTACTGAAGTCAGACTGACAGGTCGATAATTTCCAACTTCACTTTTAGAGCCACCCTTATGTATGGGAGATACATTTGCACTTTTCCAATCCAAGGGAATCTCCCCAGAGTCTAATGATGCTCGCATAATTAGCCTCAATGGTTCAATGCACTCGCTTGCCGCCTCTCTTAAGATTATAGGGTATATTCCATCAACTCCAGGAGCTTTACTGGTCTGTAGGCGCGAAAGTTAATAACATTCAACAACTCTCTATGGCTGCTACTATTATTCCACAAATGAAAGGTAACAATGTACAATTGTACATTGAAATCCCGATATCAACCATACAAATTTTGGTTTCGATATAACAATTCTATTTTTTTTTTTTTTTTTGCAGCGCTGAATGAAGTGAAGTGCCACAACGAATAAAGTGGAATACAGATAGTGATTCAGTTCCTCTTTCTGCAAGTGAAAACACCCTAAACAATTCATGAAGAAATGGTCGCTCTTTATGGAGAAGACTGCCCATTTGAATTGTTTACCAGTGTGTTGTTGCATATTGGTAAACAATTCAAATGTGGAAGAACCTCAGTGCACTATGAAGAAATCCCAGAACCCTGTTTTTGTTGTTGTTATTTGGTTTTTAGGTGCATTAGCAACTACGGCCATATTGCTCCGGGAATATGTGGTGGTCATTCCCTGACCTTTCCGCATCCTCCGTATTTGGTGGTCACGGGCTCAAACCACGGTCTAAGCGTGTGCTACGCACTGCTGCTCCTGCCCACCTGGCTACGGAGGCGCCTCCTAGGACGCCCAGCAACTGGTGTAACAGAAGACAGCGTTGCAAAAATTGAGACATTAATCCTGGAAGATCGCCATATTAGTAAAAGAACTCACTGCAGAGCTCCAAATTAGTATAGAGTCTGTGGAGAAATCATCCATCAACAGTTGCATATGAGTGAAGCGTTTGCTAGATGGGTTCCCAGACTTCTGACTACTTACAAGAAGGAAAGGGCACAATGTGCACATCAAATATTGTGGATGCGCCAGGAAAAGCAAGAGTTTTTTCACGGCTAGTCACTATGGATGAAACGTGGATCCAACACTATGATGTCAAAACAATGGAAGTATGCAGAATTATTACCCTCCAAAAAAAAAAAAACAAAGGCGCAACCAAGTGCTGGCAGGGTGATGCTCTCAGTTTTTTGGGATCAGTATGGTGTAATACTAACATTATTTCAAAAGGGTTTTACCGTGACGGCGAAGTACTTTTCCAACCTCCTCATAAAACTACGTGCTGCGCCTGCTCCACGATAATGCCCGTGCGCATTCTTCGCTTGCTACAGTAAGATTGTCCAAGGATGTGGGGTTGAAATATTGTTGCATCCTGCTGCTTATTCTCCCGGACCTTGCACCCTCGGATTCCTTCCTCTTTCCTGCCGTGAAGTCTTTTCTTCGTGAAAAACACGCTGGTGACAAGGTGATTTCTGCTGCTGAGTCGTAGTTTGAAGGACAGTCAGAGGACTTGTACAAAACTGACCTGCGGAAGTGTTTTGAGGGTGGCAGAAATGTGTAATTTTATCCGGTGACTATGTTGAGAAAGTGTAATACGTGATATTTGTATCAACCTTTTATCACAACTATATGAATACAGATCACTTATGAACCTCACTCGTAACTAAAAACAATAGCAAATTGAAATAATTTTGATCTTATAACAACACACAACAGTATATAAAAATTACAACACTATGCGATTTATACGAAAGAATGGCACATCAAGTAATAGTTTCGCTCACTCGCACCCTCACTTGTAATCAAGACACTCGTGTGGTGTCTGTTTAAACCTCCCTTCTTGTATTAATTAAAAAAAAAAAAATTTTTAGCCTTTTTACTCAATTGAAAACTGATTTATTAATTATTATTTGTCAAACCCAATTAAAAAACATCGAATGAAAACGAATAGAGAAAAAAAATCAATAATAATGTATATACTCTATAAAGCATTACAGCAAGATTAGACACCCGTCGCTGGCGTCTCACTAACATCATGTGGGTATCGAAATTGCCTAGAAGGTAGACTTTTGCTTACCCGCCGTCTGATGCCAAACAAAAATTTAATGTCTCATAATTCATACTACAGTAGAATAACGGCACCTTCGGGGATTCAAGGTGCAGTTATTTCGATTTTTCCGTTATCTAGAAAGAAAGTTTTATTTTTGATTGGCCGTCTGATGCCAAACAAAAATTTAATGTCTCATAATTCATACTACAGTAGACTTGCGGAATAACGGCACATTCAGGGATTCAAGGTGCCGTTATTTCGATTTTTCCGTTTCTAGAAAGAAAGTTTTATTTTTAATGCTGAAATAATGAGGCCAAATAAGAGAGAGAGAGAGAGAGAGATTAAGAATGCAATTTTATTAACTGCACATAAAAACACATAAACATGTTGACGATCCAATGTTATATTTTGCCATTAAATTAAGAAAGTTCAGCTCATTTATTACTATTAGATCATCTATGTAGCGGTAAAGTATTAAGTTTTATTTAAGTTTCTTTCACAATGATTCGAATAGAGGTTAGCAACTAAGCATGAGCTGCACGCCCCATTGCTATACATGTATGTTGTTTATATATAGTGTCACCATTAAATATGTAGTTATTGAATAAACATAAGTTAATTAAGCAGTCCCAATAATTCTGTTGGCATAGTAATATGTTTTTGTACTCATAATAATAATTACTAAATACAGATTTTAAGTTGTTATGAGAAGTACTAGTAAATAAGTTTTTAAAATCGAATGTACTTTTATGTTCTATAGTATTTGAGTTGTTACATTCTAATATTAACTGAAAGGGCGCTGTTGTCGCTGTTTGTTTTGTAATAGGTAACATGTGCTCAAATAATTCATTCTTTATACTCAGTACAAAATAGGGTGGTAAGATGCACATTCCTATTTATTCATTTTGTTGTAATTGGTTATTTTTTAATTTAATTTAACTGTTCTGTAATGAAAGTCTGTAATTTATTACTATATCAGATAGGATGAATTATTTTAATTATTATAAAATTCTTACAAATGTCAATTTTATTTAAATATTCCCACATTTGGTAATAGTTATTTCCTTATTATTATCTACAATTGTTATTCTATATTTCTTCATTATTGTAATCCTGTTTTTGCCCATTGAATACAATCCTTTAACCCTTTGTACTTATAGCAGGATCCTTACTAAAGGGTCGGGCAGTTATACTCCTGGTGTATCCCAAGTACCATTATAAAAAGCTATTTTCTTTGTTTTTCACTTTTTACTTTCTAACTCTTAAAATTTCATACCTCAAGATCTATTAGAGCAATTTGAGGGAAATTGAGGTACTACACTGGTGTGCAAAACTTAAGGGCCAACACTATTTCTAAAGGTTACAACCACAAAATCTTTACTTAAAGTACGCTTTACTGATGAGAGTAGATTCAGTCTCAGCAGCGATTCTGGATGTCAGCTAATCTGGCCAGAGGTTGGCGCACGGTATCACTCCGCAAACATCACTGAAAGGGATCGATATGACGATCTAGGTGTTCTCGTCTGGGGAGGCATTATCTTAGATGGACGTACACAACTCCAGATACTGGAAGGCGGTACTGTACTGAGGTAATCCTTCCCCATGTGCGTCTGTTCCGAGGTGCCATTGGCCCCGAGTTCCTGTTTACGGATGATAAAGCTACACCCCATCGCACTGAGGTGTGGAATTTTTTACAAAAGATGCTTCATCAAATAAATCGCTTTCGTTGATTGAAATTTTGGGTATGTTTACCAGTTATAGATTCCAATGTTTCTTGGATATCTTTCCATAGGGGAGTTAAGATCAATCCAGCAAACTTTTTCTGCAACATTTAAATGGTCTGTATGTATTTTTAAATATTCCAAGTTTTTATAAAAAATTTCTGCATGACAGATAACCCAATCTCTATTTAGGAAACCATTTTCTTTTAAATTTATTACATGTACATACATGTGTACTGTAAGAAAAATAATACATATGTATGTATGTAATCTAATTACCTACTGTAATTGTGTTTATAATGAAGGTAAAGAAAGCCCACACGACGAGTACGGCAAATTTCGGAGTGGTTTACTGGTGGGACTAGTTTGCCGTGACAGCATTTGTACTGTTGCTTGGTGGATGTTATTGGTCAGGGGTAGAAATTGAATCCCATGGGAGCTTGAACCCCCTCTTGAAGTGGAAGGGATAACCTGACCTTTTTTCTATAGAATCATGGGTGAACTAGAGGATAATTTGTTTATTACTGTATTTTTATTTTGTAATTTTTATTTTTAAAGACACTCGTGCACGCAGAACATATTTTACAATGCTAGAACTTTCCACTTGACTCCGTTCGTGATTCAATAAGTTAAAATAATTATTGCACTTAAAACAGTATATTTTCGGTTTTATTAATTTAGATTTCATCAAAAAATCAAGGAAGTTGAAGCAACGTTTCATTTTTCCCCAAAATTTCTTCCAACTTTAAAGATTCATCGCTATACACTGTACTGTTTATTCCAAAACTAATTATGCATCGTTCTTTATTCATTAATACACGTCATAATGCCAACTAATGACTAAACCGATGTTATCTGTTCTGTTCATGCACCGATCAGTACATTGTTTGTCACGCCTACTTGTCAATCAATATGTCGTTCTCAACTTTTCCTACAGACCAATAACATCCACTGTCTGTTTACCGAGCTAGCAATACTACAAGTGCGGTACGGCAAAGTATGCTGTACTTTCACGGATAAACTTTGCCGAAATTTTCCATGTTTCTCGTGTGGGCTTATTTTACCTACCTTAGCCGTAGAAACTTATGCCTGTGACTTCCTGAAGCATTTGAACATGCCAACACTGTCAGTCTCTCCTTACTACATTTATACCCGGGCACTGCTTTTTTCTTCTTTTGATGCGAGCATTTTGGTCGGAAGCATTCGATAATTTAAACCTGTTTCGTCACAGTTGTAAACTTGATCCAAACTTAAACCTTCATCCTCTGACTTCTGACAACTTTTTGGTAAAATACTGCACTTCTTCCTGACAAGCAGATAATTTTTCCCCAGTGATGTTCAGCTGTCTTACTCCATACCTCTTTTCCCATCTATCTAACCATCCCACACTAGCTAGCCGTAAATTTTTCTGAAATTGTAGAATCGGGCTTCCTTTCTGTTTCATTTGCATGAACCACAAAAAAAGTGCTTCAGATGTGTGTTCAAACTCTCCCTGTTTCATTGTTTTTCTTCTCATGTGCTCATCACTTTTCTCAGATTGATCTCCTACAGTCACTTCACCCACACCTAGCTCTCTAGTCAGCTTTGTAATTGTTTCACCCTTGTCTACTCGTTTAATGGCATCAAACTTAGTCTCCAATGAAACCATAACACGTTTTATACTCATCGTACATAAAATAAAAATAAAGAAGCCACACGGAACCGATAAACTAGTGGTAGGCCTGAAGTAGCAGAGTGGTCAGGAGTGAGATTGTATAGCACGTGTTCCTTGAATGGACCGGGGTTCAAGCTTGTGACTATTAAATATGATAAATATTTGTATTGACGATTTATTATAAACTCTACTGACTTGGTTGTCATGCTAGAGTATAAACAGAAAATTTAATTTTTTTTAGTCATAAGCGAAATCACCTGAACGAGATGTCAAACTGAATCCAACAGATAAGACTGTTGAAGTTTAGTGGCGAGTATGTGGAGGGAGATGAGTCGTCGAAATTCCATGAATCAGCACATCTCATCATAGTCTTACTCATCATACATATGAACACAAACAACTCTTTAAAGGCATCACTTAGCCTTTATGTAAAAATTGAGCTTAGAGCTAGCTCGGATAACACCGAACCTAGGATAATTGGGACTCTACTGCGCACGCACGCACATGCACACACACACACACGTCTCTCATGTATATGTTGGGGAGGGACAGTGGAATAAAGAACAAACAAAGTTTTATGTTCAACTACAAACGTGCCATGGAAATGTTTTCAAATGATGAAGCATGTGTTTGAAGAGAATTATGTATCTTGTGTATGTGTGTTTGAGTGGCATAAACATTTTGTCCATGAAAGAGAATTACTGGAAGACAAAGAACATCTGGGCCCGGCAAAAATGGTTTGATCACCAGAGTTGATTAAAAAGGTGTGGGAAATCATTACCAAGGACCGATGTGCAATGATTCAAATGATTTTAGATCTATACAAATAATAAGAAAACCGTTCAACAAATAATAACCTAGGATTTGAAGAAAGCAAAGGTCTGTGTGTGGTTGTTCCACATTCCTTGACAGAAGGTGAATGACAGGCAAGAGTTGAACGCTGCAGAGAACTCATCGAGGCCACTGAAAGCAAACCCAACTTCCTGAATTCTGTTGTTATGGGTGAAGAGACGTGGTGTTTTCAGTATGACCCTGCAACTAAGTGACAAAGTGGAGTAGAAGTTGACAAACTCTCCTGAAGGCAAAAAAGTTTGTCAAGAAAGATCAAAAAACAAAATCATGCTCATCACTTTTTACGATAGCAAGGGAATTATGCACAAAGAGTTCGTGCCCCAATGACCAAAGTGTTACTGTTGCCTGCTATCCGAATGTTTTGAAATGTTTGTTGCAGAGAATCTCTCATGTGCTGACTCAGTGAAAAGATGGCAGTTGGTTTCTCTTCCACGACAACCCACAATTGTTCCCAAAGCTAAAGGCACCACTGAAAAGCTGTTATTTTCACGATACTGATACCATTCAAAGAGCTGCGATGAGAACATTGAATTCTGGTCATTAAGCTAGCCTTATTTAGGTTATCTTAAATCCGCATGGCCTATACATATTAGGTTTAGAAGTTTAATGCTTTATGGTAATGAATTTTCATGATAAATTACTGATGAAAATTTTTTATCTGTAGCGAAAGGCGATAAAAAATTTTCATCAGTAATTTATCATGAAAATTTATTATCATTAAGCATTCTAAACTTAATCATTAAGCTTCTAAACCTAATATGTATAGGCCATGTGGATTTAAGATAACCTAAATGGTCACCCCAGGGGCTCACATCTGGTGAGTATGGGCATGGCACACCCAGGGTCCTGAGCTGGATATCATCATTCTTCTCTTTCTTGGTGATTCCCTTCTCTCTCTCTCTCTCTCTCTCTCTCTCTCTCTCTCTCTCTCTCTCAGGGTGACTCAGTAAATTTTTTTTTTTGGCAGGTGCAGTATAAGCCTCAGGCTTCCTTGCACCATATAGCTAATAATAATAATAATAAGGCTAGCTTAATGACCAGAATTGTATGAACATTAATGCCTATATGTAAAAATCACCAATAATAGGGAACATTCGAACAATTCAAAACGAATATGTATTGGCACGTATAATGTTGAATTGGCCAATATGGCAAAAACAATGGCATTAACGATGCACAGAAGGATTAAAATATTAAAGAATACATACGACCATACATCTAACCGTAATATTAATATATAAAACAGCATAATATATATATATGTGTGTGTGTATATGTGTGTGTGTTTGTGTGTATATATATATATATATATATATATTTGTTATTTTGTTTTTTTTTTAAGGAGCATTAGCAACTAAGGTCATATTGTTCCGGGGATATGCGGTGGTCATTCCCTGACCTTTCCGCATCCTCCGTATTTGGTGGTCACGGGCTCGAACCCCGGTCTAATCAAGAAGTGTGTGACCATGCACTGCTGCTCCTACCCACCTGGCTACGGAATATATATATATATATGTATATATATGTGTGTGTGTGTGTGCCCCTACACCTCCTGCAAGTTTGTCGCACTGGTAGTAAATCACCCTGTATATATATATATATACAGGGTGATTTACTACCAGTGCAACAAACTTGCAGGAGGTGTAGGGGGCACAAAGATGAATCGGAATCACATAGCATTGCAGGGTCCGAAATGCCTTCGTCATGTGGTAGAGGACGTTGAATGGGAGATCGCATGAACAGTGATCCCGCTGGAAGTCAGCACTTGCGAACCGGTTCCCGAGGCAGTAGGATGGACGAGTATTCAAACGTTGAACTGGCCGACATGCACCTCGCGTATGGAGCTGCGGACTGTAACGGGCGCACGCTCTGTGCTTGTACCAGGAACGTTTCCCGCACAGGCGTGCTCTCATCATACGATTAAAATCGTATAATGAGAAGGTTACGTGAGACTGGTTGTTTCATGAGCGGTACCATGAATTGAGAGCGAACGACGAGGACGCCAGACAATGAGGAGAATGTCCTACGTCTTGCAGAAGGCAATCCGAGTAAGAGTACTCGAGCGATAGGCCAACGATTGGGTATTTCCCAATCTACTGTATGGAGGATACTGTCAACAAACCAAACGAATTCATACCATCTGCAACGCATCCAATCATTGGAGCCTGTGGATTATCCACTCCGGAGGACTTTTGTTACTTGGTTTCTTCAACAGAAACGGTTTGCAAATGCTGACTTCCAGCGGGATCGCTGTTCACGTGACCTCCCGTTCAACATCCTCTACCACATGACGAAGGCATTTCGGACCCTGCAATGCTATGTGATTCCGATTCGTCTTTGTGCCCCCTACACCTCCTGCAAGTTTGTCGCACTGGTAGTGAATCACCTTGTATATATATATATATATGTGTGTGTGTGTGTGTGTATGTGTGTATGTGTATGTGTGTGTGTGTGTATATATATGTTGATAATTGAGAGCTATTAAGTACTCGATAATTCCTATATTCTATTATATTATAAATCAACAGGGATTACCTTTATTTTAGATATAGGAAGCTTCTTTTCCACCTTTCCTAGTCCAACTCGCTAATAATTCTTGAGGATGGCGATATCTATTTTGTAAAGCAGGTGGGACATCTTCCCCACTGTCAGAACCGTAGTGTTCAGACCGTGCGGTCTCAACAGTGAGCGCTCATGACTGCTGTCTACAAACACCATACTTCTGGCAGCATGGAAACCATTACTTGGATTGGCATAAAATTTGATTTTTGAGGTCTAAACTGTTTAATAAATATGGACCGATTATTTCTTTCGGCCCTATAGCTGGACTTTAGAGTTAAATTTCTCTATATTTATTAAACAGTTTAGACCTCAAAAATCTAATTTTATGCCAATCCAAGTAATGGTTTCCATACAGCCAGAAGTATGGTGTTTGTAGACAGCAGTCAGGAGCGCTCATTGTTGAGACTGCACGGTCTGAACACTACGGTTCTGACAATGGGGAAGATGTCCCACCTGCTTTACAAAATAGATATCGCCATCCTCAAGAATTATTAGCGAGTTGGACTAGGAGAGTTGGAAAAGAAGCTTCCTATATCTAAAATAAAGGTAATCCCTGTTGATTTATAGTGTGTGCGTGTGCGTGCGTGTGTGTGTTTGAGAACCCCAAACACGAGAGGTATTAGAACTTATAGTACTTAGTACCGTGCTTGGGTTGGAGGTTGAGAAGACGAAAGAAGATATTTGTTGACATTGGACTTGAACTTCTGTTGATTGTAATTTTCAGGAAATACGTATGAAGGAAGGTTGTTCCAGAAAACAGCAGTTGAATGAATAAATGAGGAAGATGAAAAGTTGGTTCTGTGGGTTTGAAGTTGGACAGTAAATGGATGTTGGCTGGTGGCGGCACAGGTTCGGACTGTTTTGAAAGAGAGAGAGAGCGGGAATTATAGAAGCCAATTCAGAAGAACAGTGCCCATGGAAATATCTGTAGAAGAGGCATGCAGCAGAAACTATGTCTATGAGAGCGAATGGAGAGACTGTTAGAGATGAATCATTAATTAACCTAACTGCCCTCTTCTGAATGGAATCAAAAAGCCTGAGAGAGGTTTTGGGGCACCACCCCAGATGTGGGAACAATATTCCATGGCAGGGCGGATTTGCGATTTATACAAAGTGAACAGCTGTTTGGAAGAAAAGTAACGCCGAGAGCGAAAGAGAAAACCAAGTTTTTTAGACGCAGAGGAAGCAATATTTGTAATGTGCTTGTGCCAAGAGAGATTAGAAGTCAGAGTAATCCCCAAAAGAGACATATCATTTTGCCTAGAAATCGGAGTGTCACTAAAGATAAGCATAGGAGCAGAAGAATCCTTTTTGCGAGATATAAGACAAGACTGAGTTTTAGAAGAGTTGAAATCAACTAAGTTGTCTTTGCCCCACTGGAGAATTACCTGAATATCAGCATTTAAGGAATTAGTAGCAGATTTTCGTGAAGTTGAAGCTGATTGAGCAGGACAAGGTTTCTCAAAATGGAAAGTTGAATGCAATGTGCTATCATCGGCAAAACTATGGATAGGATTTCCAGTCAATGGAAGAAGGTCATTGATATACAAGAGGAAAAGAGTGGGAGAAAGAACTGAAACTAGGGGAACACCGGCATTAGTGGAGAAGTTAGAAGACAGAGAGCCATCTACTATCACCTTCAGTGAGCGATCAGAGAGAAAACTGGATAACCAATTACTAAAAACAGTTGACAA
Source organism: Mastigoproctus giganteus (assembly GCF_048544385.1). Lineage (NCBI taxonomy): Eukaryota > Metazoa > Arthropoda > Arachnida > Uropygi > Thelyphonidae > Mastigoproctus > Mastigoproctus giganteus. The sequence continues at coordinate 148,692,777 of NC_143575.1, forward strand.
ACCATAAGATGGAAGCTTGTTTAGAAGACCTTTATGCCAAACATGATCAAAAGCCTTTGAGATGTCAAGAGCAACTACTTGTGTTTCACTGAACCTTTCCATTGAATTAGTCCATAAATGGGTAACATAAGCCAGAATATCACCAGTGGATCGACACTGACGGAATCCATACTGGCGATCGTTGATCAGACGGAAGGTTTCTAGGTAATTTAAGAGTTGGCGGTTAATTGATTTCTCCATTACTTTAGAAAGAGTAGAAGTAATTTCAATGGGACGATAATTGGATGGGACGGATTTGTCACCCTTTTTAGGAACTGGCTGGATATGAGCAAATTTCCAAGCAGAAGAAAAAACACCTTTGGAATAAGAAAGTGAAAAAAGGCGGCAAAGAATAGGAGTAAGTTCAGGAGCACAGGTTTTGAGAACAAGTGGAGAATACCATATCAATATTCATCAAAATCCTTCTGATATCCTTTTGATGGAAGACCATAGGAGGCATTGAATGGAGCGTGTTGGGAATGGTGGGAGGTGTTTTACCAAGATCATTAATACATGAGCTGGAAGAAAAATGGGATGCTAGCAGGTCAGCTTTATCCTTGGCTGATGTGACAACAGAACCATCTGGTTTGGACAGAGGAGGGAGCAGAGATGGGCAAAAGTTGCGGCCAATAGCTTTGGTAAGAGACCAGAAGGCTCGGCTACCATTAGGGCAAGAAACAAGTTTTCTACTCTTAGCCTGTTCAAACTCTAGTTTGGACTGATTAATAACTGCTTTACAATTGTTGCGAGCTTTGGTGTAGGCAGAAAATGAAACTGAAGAATTAGAAACAAGCCAATTACGATATGCAACATTCTTCTCTTGGACAGTCTTAGCACATTTATTGGAAAATCAAGGTTTAGATAAAGGACGAGATTTTAAAGTGGAGTGTGGGATAAAGGATTCCATTCCTGCAAGAATAATTTCACTGACACGATCTGAGCAAACGTTGACATCAGAAATTTTGAAACAGTAATCCGACCAAGGAAAAGAATAAAAGAAGTCTAGCAGGTCATCCCATTTTGCATTCTTGTAATGCCAAACAACACGAGGTTGGGGATAGCCATGAGATAAAGGTTCCATTGGAGAAGAGACAATCACCAAGTTGTGATCTGAAGTGCCTAAAGGACCTCTCACTTCGACCGTGTACTTAGAAGCATTGTTTGTGAGAAAAAGATCAAGCGTATTGGCTGTATGATTAGGATTGTCTGGTATTCTTGTAGGTAAATGAACAATCTGTGCTAGGTCATTAATAATTGCAAAAGCCTCAGCATCTCGACCTGCTGGGTCGGTGTGACTAGAAAACGGAAGCCAGCTGGAGTTGTGAACATTAAAATCACCATGGAAAATTACCTCACTGTTAGGAAAGTTTGACTGGAGAATGTCAAGTTGCAAAGAGAGGAAGTCAAAGAGGTCCAAGTGATTAGTGGAGTTGGGAGGACGGTAGAGACAACAGATGAATTTGACACAATGAGGTAGAGAGATTTTAAGCCAGAGAAGGTCAAAGAGAGGAGATTCCAAATTGCGAAGTCTCTGACAGGGAATATCAGAATGGACATATGCACAAGTACCACCTTTGAGGTGAAAGGAATCATACAGTGAATAATTTGGGCATCTGAGATGAGCAGTAATTGAATCAACCGATAACTGAGATTCTGTCAGAAAAAGTACATGGGGCTTGGCGGACTGCAAGTGGAAATGGACATTGTTGAGATTGGAATTGAGACCACATATATTTGTGAAATGAATTAGGAAGTGCTTGGGAGGTTTAGATATTTTCGCAGATAAGCTTGCTCTATTAGTTTGACAATTCATGGTGTATTCAATAGTGTGTGTGTGTGTGTGTGTATATATATATATATATACACAGTATATGTATATAATTATACATATATGTGAATAGCATTTAAAATAGTTGGAAACGGAATCTTTCATAATAAAATAAAATAGTACAGCTTACATCAGAGGCAGCAAAAAGCACATTCCTCTATATGATGCTTGAAATATAACCATATAAATAGGAATAAGAGTTAAAAAATAAAATAATGCCAGCAGTATGGTAAGATAAGAGCGAAAATAATCAAAATTAAACCTAAATCAAACCGGGGGGAGAAGAGAAGGGTTTAGATTGCTTTGTCTGTAGTGTGGCTTTGCACTGGAGTGCTCGTAGCTGTTCTATTTTTTAATTTTTGCTGCATCAGGACCACCGCTGTCCAAATCTTCTGCATTGATGGTTTGATCTGAGGATCGGATGGTGGGCTGATCTTTCGGTCGATTCTCCTTTGCGGCGATTTGTCCAGCGATCGAAATGCAGCGATTCCCTGACCATTATGGGCCTTGTGGTCCTCTGTCGAGATGGGGCATAATGGTTAGTCTATTTTTGGTTTATTTTTGTTTTATTTTATTGTAGTGGTTAACACCTCTGTTGGTGATATTTCACATAAATTTGGACCTGGTACTCATCAGAGGGGGTACCGCTAAATTTCTATTTAATTGGCTTTCAAAATTCAATGAATTATTATTCTTTCATTTAGATTTTCTAAATTATTTTAGAGAGGTTCTATTGCAATATTTTTACTCTTTTTACCCTTCTCTTCCCCCTCTCCCCAGTTTGATTTAGAATTAATTTTGATTATTTTTGCTCGTCTTACCGTACTGCTGGCATTATTTTATTTTTTAACTCTTATATATATATATATGTGTGTGTGTGTGTGTGTGTGTGTGTGTTTGCGTGAGTTTATACATACTTATATATGTATGGATAAAACCTAACATGCTATACACCAATAGCTAATAAGGTTTTTGAGTGGGTTTTCTTTACATCTTCTTCAAATTTTGGCATAACTTTTCGGTTGTGAAATTACTATAACAATAACTTATAATTAGCATTAGTTAAGGCATATGATGCAAGAAAGTAAGCTTATGCAGCATCAGTCAAAAAAAAAAAACCTTCCCATTTCACCCATCTGGTCACTCCATATGCTTGTCTAGTTCAGCCTTAAATTTATTTAAGCTATCACCTTCCACAACAACAGATCGAAGTCTGTTCCAGCAATCAACCACCAGCTGGCTAAAGGCAAACTTCCACACATCTAGTCTACAACTGTCTTTCTTCAATTTGAATCTATGCTCACTCAGGTTCTTAATCTGAGCAAGCAGAAGTATCCCATCAGCAATGAGCCTGCTCAAAACCATTCAAGGCCTTATACATTTCGATTCGATTTCCTTGCAGGTTCCTAGTCTACAGATGCTCAACTTGCAGAACTTAAACCTTTCATGGAATTGCACCCTTTTGTTCCTCTCACCAATCTTGTTGCCCTTCTCTGTATTTGTTCTAGCAACTCTACATCCTTCCTAAAATGAGGCCTCTAGACCTGTATAGAGTACTCAAGGTGTGTCCTGACCATTGCCTTATACAAAGGGATAATCATCTCCTTGACTCTGCTAGCAAAATTCCTATATATTCTTGACAAAATTCCATGACTGGCTCTGGCAGCCCATCTGCATTACTCAGAGAACTTCATATCTGACTGCAAAATTACTCCCAGGTCTTTTTCATTCTCCACCTCCCTGAGTGTAGTACCACCCAGTTGGTACATTTCTCTTGGGTTACTGCTACTCATATGGAGTACTTTGCATTTGTGAATGTTAAACTTCAGTTGCCACTTCTCAGCCCATCTGCCTAACTTTTCTAGGTCCTGTAGCAGCAGCATACTGTCTTTACTGTTGTTAACAACCCTGCCAACCTTTGTATCAACTACAAACTTGGACATTAAGCCTGATATACCGTAATCAGTATCGTTGATAAATACACAAAACAACAATTGGCCCAGCACCGGACCCTGGGGGACTCCGCTAATAACATTAGTCCACGTAGAGCAGTGTCCATTTATTACCACTCTCTGCTGTCTCCTACTCAACCATCCCTTTATCTATTGTAGCAACTTGCCCTTAATGCCATAATGCTCCAATTTGTACAGCAGTCTTCCAGGTACAACAGTACCAAAAGCTTTCCTGAAATCCATGTATATGATATCAAAATAATTTTTTGCATCCAGTTCCTTTGTGACTACATTCTAGTATCCAATCAAATTGGTCAGACAAAACTTCCCCTTAACAAATCCATGCTGTGTCTGAACTATTACTGCAGTCTTGTCTAGGTGATCCTGTATCACCTCTTTAACCAGCATCTCCATTATTTTCCCTGGAACAGAAGTTAAACTAATAGGTCTATAATTATTTGTCACCCTTTGCACCCCTTTGTGAATTGGGGGGGGGGGGGGTGCAAATGGATCCAGTCCATGGGGACCTCCCCTGATTCTAAGGATGCTCTCATAATTATGGCTAAGGGTTTGCTTACTTCCCTTGCTGTCTCCTTCAATATAAGTGAATAGATCCCATCTGACCTGGGTGCCTTTTTAGGGTCCATAGTCTAGCAAAGGACCCTTATAATGTTACTTGGTTGTGTCTGTCTGTTCGTTCATCTGTCACAGCATTGTATCTCTGGAACCACTGGACGTCTTCACTTGAAATTTTGCATGGGTTTATACATCACGTGGGCCAACATAATGCCATACTGATCATTGTTGACAAAAATTTGTCTCAGAAATGGGGGGGATAAATATGGGGGGACAAAATGTTGTCGACAACCCATAGCTTATTATACACCATTGGAAAGAGCTCAATGAGTAGGTTTAAAATATTATTTTAAAATATTTTTTAAATTAAAAATAGCAGTGCCAGAGAGTAAAATGTGAGTAATTTTCATGCCCCCCTCGATTTCCGTCGCTAATGGAGCTAAAACTTTAAAACTTACATTAGCTATGCGTTATTTGATGCTTATCAAGTAGAAACTATTCCAATTGAATCTGTCATTTATAAATTGGTTGATAAACCTTTAGTTAATAATTCTATAAAAGTCATTTATAAATTTCGCGACAAGAAGTATTTTTTAACAATTTTCATAACTGGAGTTGTCCCGGCAAGGAGGTACTCAGAGGGCCAGTGTTGAGGCGGCAGTGGTTGGGAGACACCTGCATGGAGTCCTGCATGCACCTCACCTACCAGTCGCTTCTCCCCCCCAACACTTTAATTGTCGCTTCTCCAGGAAGAAGTCAGAGTCGCTTCTCCCACCCTTGTCATTCACAACAACTGGAAAGACTCAAATAGACAACATTTTCGTTAATTCTTCAATTCTTGGAGAAGCCAGGGTACTAGAAACTTTTTTCAGTTACCATAAAGCTCTCTATTTGGGATATTACACTAAAGACCCTTCATCCTGAGTGCCCGGCACTCAGTGGTTGACCGATTTATTTATGTTTATCTTCAACATTTTCTCCTACACTTTGCTGTCAGTTATTACAAAATCACTTAGCTCCCTGTTAGAGTTTGATAAACTTCTGGCATTTCACTTTTTGAAAAATTCCTCATGTGTGAATGTAGATACAAAATACTCATTCAGTTTATCAGCTACTTGAACAGGATCATCAATAGTCAAATCATCTATGTTAAGTGGACCATTCTGATTCATCCCCTTCCTTCTAGAGTTTACATTGTAAAGAACTCTTTGTTGTTTTTCCTTGCATCTTTTGCCAGTGATTTCTCGTAATCCGCCTTTAAATGTCTAACTTCCTTGTGATTTGATTACAAACTAGCTTATATCTGCCGTACACTTCTATGTCATCTGATAATTTATATGCATCCCATGCATTTTTCTTCTCTGGCATGAGCCTGATTAATTCATCTGACATTCATTTGGCCTAAACCTTGAACAGTATTTCTTAGTTGGTATGAAAAGCTTAGTAATCTCCAAGATTAAGTTCCTGAAGGCTTCCCATTTAGAATTCGCCATTGGTAACATCATCAGTTGACCTCACTCAATAGAATTTAAAAACTGTCTGAGACCTCTGTAGTCACCTTTACGAAAACAAAAACCCTTCCCTTTACCCTTGATCGTAGTTAAATCTTTAAGTAAAACCAACATCAGTATAATGCGATCACTGTTACCTAGTGTTTCCTTTATCTGCAAATTCCTAATGCGATACGTCATCACTGCTGATAATCAGATGAAGAGTTTTACTCCCTCTGGTTGCCCCTCCAACATGTTGCTGTAGAAAACAATCCTCCAATAAATCCAGAAAAGTCTTGCTAGTGTGCGAGTGACCAGACCACATGTTCCAGTCAATATCTGGAAAGTTAAAATCCCCCATTACAAGACATTCTGATTTACTGGCCCACTCTATTTCTCTGCATAACTTTTCATTGTACTCATCAGAGTCATTAGGCCTATAACACAATCCCACTCTTTTTCCCTTTCCCAGTGTTTATGTCACATCAAACAGACTCAACGTTGCACTGCCCACCCATGTCAACTGGATGCACTGCCTTAGATTTTGTGTTTCTTAACTAACAGCATAACCGCTCCTCCCTTCCTACTATGTCTATCCTTTCTGTACACATTGTACTCCCCATATTCCAATCTGCACTGCTCATATCTGTGTGACACCATGTCTCTGATATCACTACAATATCTGACTTTGATGTCTTGATCAGCCCTTCAAATTCATCAAATTTATTTACTATACTTCTGGCCTTGTTGTTCATGCAAGTATACATGCACTTGTTCATAGTCTTAGTTACCCTAACACAGCCCATGTATTTACTTGTTCCATGATGACTCCCAGCAGCTCTTGAAATCCCCAGCAACTTTCTCTCTAGGCTGCTGCTTATTATAGTAGAAGCAGTGCAAGAATCACTTTTGCCTCTGCCTGTGGCTACTTTAATATTTTAGTCTGTGAATCCCCCCAAGCCAGCAGTTTTCCAATCCACCTAACACTGCCTGGATAGTATCAGCAAATATTCTTGCACCCTTTCTATTTAAGTGTATCCGATCTCTGTAGAAGCAGTCTCTCCTGTTAGCAAGAAAAGACTACGATGAAAAAAATTCTACCCAAGAGCCATGCACAAACTCTCCAGGGCTGAATTGATTGACAAGGCTCTCATCATATACTCCCTCCTATCACATCTGCGCAGAATTGCAGACACTTTCAAATTTAATCCTAACTTGTGACTTTTTCTCAGCATTTATATCTGTATTTGTTAAGTTAATCTGCAGATGTCTTATTCTTAAGGTCATTACTGCCAACGTGTACACAATATCACATTTTTGTGCCCTTAAAAGGTGATATCTGCCCTACAATATCATCAAGTTTTGCTCCCGGCAGACATACCCTGGTCCTGTTCCACCTATCCTTTTTGCATAATATATTCCTCATCTTCCTGACAATAGAGTCACCAACAATAATTACTTATTATTATTATTAGCCATATGGTGCAGTGAAGCCTGAGGCTCATGCTGCTCCATTCAAAAAAAATTTCCAAGTTACCCTGAGAGAGAGAGAGAGAAGTAGAAAGGAATCATCAAGAAAGAGAAGAATGATTATATCTTGCTCAGGACCCTTGGTGTGCTACGCCCTTACTCACTAGATTTGAGCCCCTACTTCCTGTCGGACCAGCGCATTCTGCCTTGGAGATTGTAGTTGTGTTGTATGATGCACAGTAGTGAGCCCTGGCATTCAGTTGTGCAGTTGAGAGCTTGTTGGGCCTCTCATATTAATTTCTTTGAGGGCATCTACCCTACATCTCAAACTGTCATAGATGCCCACCAGAAAGCTGAGTTGGTGCCTAATTTCGTCACAGTTGCTGCACATAGCACACACAAAGACATCCTCCTTGGCTAGATCATGTCTTGTTTTAGACAAGTCTGGAAACATTTCACATTTCGCATATTTTTTTAGACTGTGATGCGTTGGAGAATCGCCCTCTTCGGTTCTCCTGCGAGTCGTAGTACTACTGCTTCTTTGTGTTTGTTGCTTTGCTGCTCTAGTCTGGGTCATGATTCCGTTTAAGTATAATTTAATTAACAATAAAATTTAATAAGATTAAAAAAATTTACTGTTAATTGATAATACTATACTAATCTTACAGATTTCTAATACAGTGCTATGTATTTCGCTATTTAGTTTTACGATAAACCTTACGCTATGAAGTTCGAGACTTATGTTACGCTATTCCTTATCATATAACAATAGCAGTAAGTTACGAACGGTAAGATCTACTTACACTAAGTATTAACTTTCAAAATTGTTATTTAAATTCAAATAAATCAAGGAGCTTGACTAGGACTATAAAGCTACTTATAGAAAATAATTTAGTACAACAATTAAGTTAATAAAACTACTAAATATATATAGAATCTTAGAATTCCCAGGAGCTATAAAAATCTTGGCCAACACCATAATAAACATTCAGAAAGCTTTACCCTTCATAATGCAAAAAATCTTCTTCATCTGAGCTGAAAATAGAATGGGAAGAACATACAGGAGCAGTAGCAAGTGCAGTAACAGTCAGAAGATGCCTCTTCAAAAATGGACTTGTAGCCCGTCGTCCTAAGAAGAAGCCCCTCCTCACACAAAAAATGAAGAAGGCCTGATTAATTTGGTGTTAGGAGCATGTCAAATGGACCCCTGAGGAGTGGAAGTCAGTTTTTTCGGATGAAAAGAAATTCAACCTGCATGGCTCTGATGGGAGACAAATGATTTGCCGTAGACATGGTGAAGAATGCTATCCAGCCTGTATGGTGTCTACAGTGAAATTTCCTACCAGCCTAATAATATGGGGGTGCATTTTGTATCGTGGAGTAGGTCACCTGCAGTTTATAAAAGGTTCCATAAATTCCAATGGATACCTGGCTATATTGGTAGGCAAATTTATTATTATTATTATCATTAGCCATATGGTACAAAGAGGGAGAGGGAGGGAGAGAAAGAGAGAGAGAGAGAGACCATTTCAACCTGCCAAGTAACTGCATCTTTCAGAATGACAATGCACCTTGTCATCAGGCAAAAAGTGTAGGTAGGCACTTCTGTAGTTCCTTTAGCTTCATTTCTGCATTAGAGGTGCGACAGTAATGTGTTTACATTTGTTACATGTGAAATAATGGTTGGAAGAACGGTCCATTACAACTGTTAGCTGGCCAGGAAACAGCCTGGACCTGAATATGATAGAAAACTGTTGGCATCGTGTGGCATCTACAGCTGCCAGAAAGAAACCAAAGACCCTTCGTGAACTTCAGGAAACCATAGTTCGTGTTTGGAACCAAAACTATCAGTTGATTATCTTCAGAATTTGATCTTGTGACTGCCTCGACGGTGTGCTACTGTCATCAGGGCTAGAGACTGTTCAATTAAATGAAAGTTTAATTAGCTTGCATTTGGTGAACTTTTCATTTTGTTTTCCATTTAAAATGATAAACTGAAGAAAATTGAGGGCTTCTGATAACATTTCATCCATAATTATCATGTTTACCAAAACTGTTGTATAAAGGTTGCAAATGCTCATTTTGGAATATTTTGAGAGCACCTATCAAATATTACTTAGCTTTGCCTTAACTATTAATAAATATTTTTTTTGTTTATATTTCTATTTGTGATGCTAGTCATTAAAGTAACATACCATCCCAAAAAAGGGTTAGAAATATGAAATTCCTGGGTGATACACTTTCTTTGAACTGGTGTATTAACCCCGGGGGCTCACATCTGGTGAGTATGGGCTTGGCAAACCCAGGGTCCTGAGCTGGATATCATCATTCTTCTCTTTCTTGGTGATGCCTTCTACTTCTCTCTCTCTCTCTCTCTCTCTCACACACACACACACACACACACACACACACACACACGAGAGAGAGAGAGAGAGAGACCCTGCCCAATGATTGACTATCTCAGTTACAGCATTAGCTCTTTTTATTGGTGCACACAAGATCTGGCAGATATCGACCACGAAGTTAGCATTAGCAGTGACAAATGATACAAGAAAGCAAGCTTACACAGCATCAACCAAAAAAAAAAAAAAAAACCTGACACTTCCCATTTTACTTATTCATTTAGCCGACTGGGCTAGCCGGGTGGGTAAAGTGCCTGCCTGGCAACCCAAAGGTCGTGGGTTCGATTCCCGCCTCGGGCTTGGATCAAAGTACTGCAAAAAAAAAACCTTGGGAGGTGCATTATGGCCACAGAAGCCTATGCGCCAACAACTACCAAAAAAAAAAAAAAAAACTTATTCATTTGTTCCAGCAGTTTGTCTAGTTCTTCCTTGGATTTATTTAAGCTATCAACTTCCACAATCTGCTGTACAATGGAATAAACTTCCATCATATAGCAGATAGAAGTTTGTTCCAACAATCAACCACCAACTGGCCAAAGGCAAACTTCTGCACATCTATTCTGCAACCATCCTTCCTCAGTTTGAATTTTTGCCCCTCATACTGCAGGCTGAACAAGAAGAAGAATCCCATCAGCATTGAGCTTGCTCAATCCATTCACCTTAAGCACCTCAATCAGATCACCTTGCAGGTGCCTAGTCTCTCCAGACCTGCAATTTGTAGAAGTGAAGCCTTTCTTGGTAAGAGCACCTGTTTTCTTCTACTCACCAATCTCGTTGCCCTTCTTTGTATTTGTTCCAGCAGCTCTACATCTTAAATTTAGGCTTCCAGACCTTATTCTGTACTCAAGATGTATCCTGACCATTGCTTTATTCAAGGGGATAATCACTTTATCTTTACTAGAAAAATTCCTGAATATCATTGACAAAACCCTGTTAACTGGGTTTGCAGCCTGTCTACATTCTCAAAGAACTTCATACATGACTGCACAATTACTCCAGGTCTTTTTCATTTTCTACTACCCTTTTCTACTTTTCTACTTTCTACTATCACATGGTTGGTTCATTACTCTGTGGGTACTGCTAATCATATGAAGTACTTCCAGTTGTCAGTGTTAAACACTGACAAATGGAAGCCATTCACAGAATAGCCAGAGTGCTGTGGCTCACGGGAGAACCCAAGGGGGTGATTCTCCCAAGCATCACAGTCTAAAACAATGCGTGAAATGTTTATAGACCTGTCTAGAACGGGACATGATCTAGCCTTTGTGTGTGCGTGTGCGTGCGTGCGTGCGTGTGTGTGCGTGTGTGTGTGCGTGCGTGCGTGCGTGCTTGGTGCAGAGAATGTGAAGAAATCAGGTGCCAACTCAGCATTCTGATGGGCATCTATGAGAGTTTGAGGTGTAGGGTAAATGCCCTCAAAGAAAGTAATATGAGAGGCTCATCAAGCTCTCAGTTGCCCAACTCAACGCCACAGCTCAGTCCTGTGCATCAGGCAACACAGCGACAATCTCCAAGGCAGAATGTGCTGGTCCCACAGGAACTAGTTATTGTTGGTGACTCTATTGTCAGGGAGACTGGGAATATAGTATGCAAACAGCATAGGTGGACCAGGACCAGGGTATGTCTGCCAGGGGCAAAAGTTGATGACGTTGTAGAGCAGATTCATCTTTTAAGGGCACAAAAGGTGATATTGTTGTACACATTGGCACTAATGACCTTAAGAATAAGACATCTGCAGATTTACTTAACAAGTATAGGTTAATGCTGAAAAAAAAAAAGTTGGGAGTTAGAGTTAAATTTGAAAGTGTCTGCAATTCTGCCCAGACACGATAGGAGGGAGTATATGATGAGAGCTTTGTCAATAATTCAGCCCTGGAGAGATTGTGCAAGGCTCACGGGGTAGAATTTTTTTTCAGTGTGGTCTGTGCTTGCTAACAGGAGGGACTACTTCTACAAGGATGGGATTAAATAGAAAGGGTGCAAGAATACCTGCTGATGCTATCGAGGCAGTGTTAGGTGGGTCGGAAACTGCCAGTTTAGGGGGATTCACAGACTAAAAGATTAACGGTAGCCGCAGGCAGAAGCGAAAGTGATTCTTGCACTGCTGCTATGTAATGAGCAACAGCCTAGAGAGCAAGTTGCTGGGGATTTCAAGTGCTGCCGGGAGTCATCAGGGAACAAGTAAATACCTGGGCTGTGTTAGGGTAACTAAGAGTAAGAACAAGTGCATGTATACTTGCATGTATGTTAATGTTAGAAGTATAATAAATAAAACTGATGAATTTTTAGTACCGATCAAGACAGAGTCAGATATTGTTTGGATATCAGAGACATGGTGTCCAACAGATATAAGCAGTGCAGAATTGGAATTTGGGAAGTACAACGAGAGGGGCTCACATCTGGCAAGTTTTGGGCTTGGCACACCCAGAGTCCTGAGCTGGATATCATCATTCTTCTTTTTCTTGGCGATTCCCTTCTACTTCTCTCTCTCTCTTTCTCGGGGTAATTAAGAAAATCTTTTTTTTTTGGCTGGTGCAGCATAAGCTTCATGCTTCCTTGCACCATATGATTAATAATAATAATGTGTACAGAAAGGACAGACATGGTAGGAAGGGAGGAGGGGTTATGCTGTTAGTTACGAAACACATAAAATCTAATGAAGTGCATCCAGTTGACACTGATGGACAGTGCAATGTTAAGTCTGTTTGGTGTAAACACTGGGAAAGGGAAAATGAGAGTAGGAGTATGTTATAGGCATAATGATGCTGATGAGTACAATGAACAGTTGTGCAGAGAAATAGAATGGGCCAGTAAATCAGAATGTCTTTTAATGGGGGATTTTAACTTTCCAGATATTGACTGGAACTTGTGGGTTGGTCACTCATACGTTAGCAAGACTTTTGTTGACTTATCGGAGGAATGTTTTCTATAGCAACATGTGCATGGAGCAATCAAAGGGAGTTAATACCCTTGATTTGATTATCAGCAGTAATTATTCATGCCTTAAGAATTTGCAGTAAAAAGTAAGCACTAGGTGACAGTGATCACAGTGTACTGATGTGGGATTTACTTAAAGATGTAACTATGATCAAGGGTAAAGGTATGGGTTTTTGTTTTAATAGAGATGACTACAGTGGTCTGACAGTTTTTAAATTCTATAGAGTGGGATCAACTGATGATATTACCAATGGTGAATTCTAAGTGGGAAGCCTTCAGGGAATTAATATTGGAGGCTACTAGGCTTTTCATACCAAATAAGAAATACTGTTCAAGTTTCAGGCCTAAATCGATGTCGGATGAATTAATGAGGTCTTTGTGACTTGATTAATTCATTAATCAAGTCACAAAGGAGGTTAGGCAGGCGAAGGAAGATTACGAGATATCTTTGGCAAAGGACGCAAAGAAAAACAGCAGAGTTCTTTACTTAAGAATCAGATTGGTCCACTTAACCTGAATGGTTTGACTCTTGATAATCCTGCTCAAGTAGCTGATAACCTAAATGAATATTTTGCATCTACATATGAGCTGTTATTCAAGGAGGGAAATGCCAGAAGTTTCTCAAACTCTAACAGGGAGCTAAGGGATTTTGTGATAACTGAGAGCAAAGTGGAGTAAAAATTGTTGAAGTTAAACATAAAAAAGGCACCCGGGGCAGATGGAATCTATCTAGTTATAAAAAAGGAGGCAGCAAGGGAAGTAAGCAAATCTTTATCCATAATTATGAGAGCATCATTAGAGTTTGGGGAGGTCCCCATGGACTTGAGATGTGAAATGTATCCCCAATTGATACAGGATCATCTAGACAAGACAGCAGCAATAGTTCAGACACAGCATGGGTTTGTGAACACAATGTGGTCACAAAGGAACTGGATGCTAAAAATAATTTTGATATCATATACTTGGATTTCAGGAAAGCTTTTTATACTATTGCACATGGAAGACTGCTGTACAAATTGGAGCGTTATGGCATTAAGGGCAAGTTACTGCAACGGATAAAGGGGTGGGAGATGGCAGAGAGTAGTAATAAATGGACACTGCTCTATCTACATGGACTAATGTTATTAGCAGAGTCCCCCATGGTTCGGTGCTGGGCCCATTGTTGTTTTGTCTATTTATCAATGACATCGATGAAGGTATAACATTAAGCCTATGTATCAGGCTCAATGTCCAAGTTTGCAGATGATACAAAGGTTAGCAGGATTGTTAATGACACTAAAGGCAGTATGCTACTGCAACAGGATCTAGAAAAGTTAGGCAGATGGGCTGAGAAGTGGCAACTAAAATTTAACATTGATAAATGCAAAGTACTGCATATGGGTAGCAGTAACCCAAGAGAAATGTACCAACTCTGTGGTACTGCACTCAGAGAGGTGGAGAATGAATAAGACCTGGGGTAATTGTACAGTCAGTTATGAAGTTCTCTGAGCAATGCAGACGGGCTGCCATAGCAGGTAATGGAATTGTATCAATGATATATAGGAATTTTGCTAGAAGAGACAAGGAGGTGATTATTTCTTTGTATAAGGCAATGGTCAGGCCACACCTTGAGTACTGTATACAGGTCTGGAGGCCTCATTTTAGGAAGGATGTAGTTTCTATGAGTACACGGAAGAGCGACAAGATTGGTGAGAGGAACAAAGAGGTGCACTTACGAAGAAGGGCTTAAGTTCTGCAAGTTGAGCACCTGGACACTAGGAACCTGCAAGGTGATCTGATTGAGATGTATAAGGCCTTGAATGGTTTGAGCAGGCTCAATGCTGACGGGATACTTCTGCTTGTTCAGAATAAGAACCTGAGGAGGCATAGATTCAAATTGAGGAAAGACAGTTGTAGAATAGATGTGCGGAAGTTTGTCTTTACCCAACGTGTAGTTGATTGCTGGAACAGACTTCCATCTGTTGTGGAAGTTGGTAGTCTATGTATAAGTTAAGTGCAAATGCATCATTAAAATTAATGGGAAGTTGATAACTTAAATTAATATAAGGCTGAACTAGATAAACATTTGGAGTGACTGGATGGGTGAAATGGGAACAGTTTTTTTTTTGGCTGATGCTGTATAAGCTTACTTTCTTGCATCATATGCCTCAACTAATGCTAATGCTAAACTTCAATTGCCATTTATTTGCTCATCTGCCTAACTTTTCTAGATCCTCTTGCAGTAGCACAGATTTATTCCTGTCATTAACTCATCCTTCCAACCTTTGTATCATCTGCAAACTTGAACATTAAGCCTGATATGCCTTCAATATCATTGATAAACATAGAAAAAACAGTGGGCCTACACCGAAGCCTCGGGTCTCCACTGATAACATTAGTTCATGAAGAGCAGTGTCCATTGATTACCACTGTCTTTCTTTTCTTGCTTACTGCTCGAATTTGTAGAACAGTCTTTTATGTGTGCAACAGTATCAAAAGCTTTCCTGAAATCCAAGTATGTGATATCAAAATTATTTTTGCATCCAATTCCTTTATGACCTCATCTTAGTATCCAATCAAGTTGGTAAGACAAGATTTCCCCTTAACAATCACATGCTGTGTCTGTAGTATAAGAGCAGCCTTGTCTAGGTGATCCTACATTATTTGTTTTATCAATCAGTGGCTTCATTATTTTGAATCTAAAGATGCTCTCATAATTATGGCTAAGAGTTTGCTTACTTCCTTTGCTGCTTTCCTTAATATAATTGGATCGATCTCATCCACCCCCAGGTGCCTTTGTTATGTTTAACCTCAATTTTTCTTCCACTTTCCTCTCAATTATTACAAAATCATTTAGCTCTCTGTTACAGTTAAATTTCTGGCATCCCATTGAATTATTATTCCATTGCACTTACCTTTACTCTTTCCAAAGTAATGTATAAATCTATTAACCGCTAACTCCTAAACTGTCTTGAAACCTTCCATCTGATTAGTGATCGCCAATATGGATTCTATCAGTGCTTATATTCTGACTAATGTTACATAACAATGGAAAAGTTTTTGGTGAAACTGAAGCAGTTGCCCTTGACATTTCTATGGTTTTAGATTGTGTTTTGGCATAAAGGTCTTCTAAACAAGCTTCCCCTTATCGGTTGTTTACTGTTTCTTGCAATTTGGTATTCAGTTTTCCCTCTGCTCGCTGCAGGTGATCGTAATTGACTCTGTCTTCTAATTTCTCCACCAATGCCCCCCCAATGGTGTTCCCAAAGATTCAGTTCTTTGTCCTATTCTTGTACCTTTTTCCACTGATTGGAAATCCTATTCATAGCTTTGCTGATAATAATGCATTGCATTCTACCTTCCAGTTTGAGAAACCTTTCCCTGCACAAACAGCTTCAAGTTCTCGAATGTCCATTATCAATTCCTTAAATGCTGATCACTAGATAATTCTGGGGAAAAGCTAACTTAGTTAATTTCAATCTTTCTAAAACTCAGCTCTGTCTTATATCTCACAAAAAGGATTCTACTGCTCCTTTGCTTATCTTTGATGACATTCAGATTTATAGACAAGATCACATATCTCTATTAGGGATTATGATGACTTATAATCTCTCTTGGAATAAGCACATCACAAATATTGTTTCCTCTGCACCTAAAAGAACTGGGTGTTTCTCTTTTGCTCTTGGCATTATTATTTTCCTAAACAACTACTCACTCTGTAAAAATTTCAAATCCACCATACCAATGGAAATATTGTTCCCGCACTTGGGGTGTCCCCAAAATCTTTCTTGGGCTTCTAGATTCCATTCAAAGGAGGCCATTCAGGTTAATTAATGTCCTGTCTCTTACAAAATCTGTCCATTTCTTGTCTCATAGATTTTTTTTTTTATAGATACTTTCATGGGCACTGTTCTTTGGAATTGGTATCTGTGATTTCTCCTCTTTCTCTTCAAAAGCAGTCTAATTACGTTCAAAAATCAATCAGCGTCCTTTTACTGTCCAACTTAATCTCCCATAATCAACTTTTCTTATTCCTCATTTATCCTTCAACTTCTGTTTTCTGGTCCAACCTGTCTTCATGTGTATTTTCTGAAAATTACAATCTAATAAATTCAAGGTTAATATCAATAAGTATCTTCTCCTGTCTTCTCAACTTTCTATCCACACACTATGTACTATGCACCTTTCATGTTAGGGGTTTTCATAAAAAACAATCTTAAATGAGAAAAGAAGAGATTAGCATTAGTAAAGGCACATGGTGCAAGAAAGCAAGCTTATATAGCATCAGCCAAAAAAAAATCAAACTCATTTAACCCATCCACTCGCTCTAAATGTTTGTCTAGTTCTGCCTTGATTCTGTTTAAGTTATCAACTTCTACAACGACAGATGGAAGTTTGTTCCAGCAATCACCACTCGCTGGCTAAAGGCAAACTTTGGCTGATCTATCCTACAACTGTCTTTCTTCAATTTGAATTTATGCCCTCCCAGGTGATTATTCTGAACAAGAGGAAGAATCCCATCAGTATTGATCCCATCAGAACAAGAAGAAGAATCCCATCAGTATCTGATTCAGGTGTATGCTTTATACACCTGAATCAGATCACCTCACAGGTGCCTAGTCTCCATTCACTGTAATTTGCAAAACTTAGGCCTTTCTTTGTAAGAGCAACCCTTTGTTCCATTCACTAATCATGTTGCCCTTCTCTGTACTTGTCAAGCAGCTCTACATCTTTTCTTAAAATGAGGCCTCCAGACCTGTATACAGTACTCAAGCAGCTCTACATCTTTTCTTAAAATGAGGCCTCCAGACCTGTATACAGTACTCAAGCAGCTCTACATCTTTTCTTAAAATGAGGCCTCCAGACCTGTATACAGTACTCAACGTGTAGCCTGAGCATTGCCTTATACAAGGGGATAGCCACTTCCTTATCCCTGCTAGAAAAATTCCAGTGTATCATTTACAAGACATCATGAGCTACTCTTGCAGACCATCTGCACTGCTCAGAAAACTTCATATCTGCCTGCACAATAATGCCAGGTCCTTTTCATTCTCTACCACTGTTAGTGTGGTACCACACAGTTGATACGTTACAGCTTCCCATACACAGTACTTTATATTTGTCAATGTTAAATGTCAGTTGCCACCTCTCAACTCATCTGCTTAACTTTTCTAGATCCTGTTGCAGCAGCGTACTGTCATTAGTGTCATTAACAATCCTGCTGACCTTTGTATCATTTGCAAACTTGGACATTAAGCCTTATATACCATCATCAGTATCATTAAAATTTTTAATGATACTGAGGGGTAGAATTTTTTTCAGCCTGGTCTGTACTTGTTAACAGGAGAGACTGCTTCTACAGGGTTGGGATACACTTAAATAGAAAGGGTGCAAGAATGTTTGCTGATGCTATCGAGGCAGTGTTAGGTAGGTCGGAAAACTGCCAGCTTGGGGGATACAAGGACTAATAGATTAACAGTATAACCACTGGCAGAGGTGAAAGTGATTCTTGCACTGCTTCTATTTGAATGAGCAGCAGCCTGGAAAACAAGATGCAGGGTATTTCAGAGACTGCTGGGAGTCATTGCGGTACAAGTAAACACAGGGGTTGTGTTAGGGTAGCTAAGAATAGGAACAGGTGCATGTATACTTGTATGTACACCAATGCTAGGAGTTTGGTAAATAAATTTGATGAATTTGAGGTATTGCTCAGAACATCAAAGGCAGATATTGTTGCGATATCAGACACGTGGTGTCACACAGATATAAGGAATGCAGAACTGGAATTTGAGGAGTACAACGTCTACAGAAAGGATAGACAATATAGGAAGGGAGGAGGGGTTATGCTATTAGTTAAGAAACACATGAAATCCAAGGAAGTGAAGCCAGTCGACATCACTGCACAGTGCAGCGTCAAGTCAGTTTGGTGTGACATAAGCATTGGGAGTAGGAGTGTGTTATAGGCCTAATGACTTTGATGAGTATAATAAGGAACTGTACAGGGAAATAGAGTGGGCCAGTAAATCAGAGAGTCTTATAATGGGGGATTTTAATTTCCCTGATACTGACTGGAATTTGTGGGTCGGTCACTCACACACTAGCAAGGCTTTTGTGGATTTATTGGATGATTGTTTTCTACATCAGCATGTACTGGAGACAACTAGAGGGAGAAATACTCTTGATATGATTATCAGTAGTGATTCTTCATGCATTAAGAATCTGTAGATAAAGGAACCACTAGGTGGCAGTGATCACAGTGTGCTGAAGTGCGATTTACTCAAAGAGGTAACTACCATCAGGGGTAAAGGGAAGGGTTTTTGCTTTCGTAAAGGCGACTACGATGGACTGAGACAGTATTTAAATTCTATACAGTGGGACCAACTGATGATGTTACCAACAGCAAATTCAAAATGGGAAGCATTCAAAGAACTTATCTTGGAAGCTACTAGGCTTTACATACCAACTAAGAAATATTGTTCAAGGTTTAGGCCTAAATGGATGTCAGATGAACTAATGAGACATATGGCAGAGAAGAAAGATGCATGGGATACATATAAATTAATGGGTGATATGGAAGCCTATGATAGATATAAGCTTGTCTGTAACCAAGTCATAAAGGATATTAGGCAGGCAAAGGCAGATTATGAGAAATCCTTGGCAAAGGATGCAAAGAAAAACAGCAAAAAGTTCTTTACTTATGTAAACTCTAGAAGGAAGGGGATGAATCAGATTGGTCCACTTGATATCGATGGGTCAACTGTTGATGATCCTGCTCAGGTAGCTAACAAACTGAATGAATATTTTGCATCTACATTCACACATGAGGAGTTATTCAGCGAGGGGAATTCCAGAGGTGTATTCAACTCTGGCAGTAAGCTAGAGAATCTTGTAATAACTGAGAGTAAAGTGGAGGAGAAATTGTTGAAGATAAACACAAGAAAGGCACCTAGGGTGGATGGAATCTATCCAGCTATATTAAAGGAGGCAGCAAAGGAAATAAGGAAACCCTTAGCCATAATTATGAGAGCTTCTTTGGACTCAGGGGAGGAACCCATGGACTGGAGATGTGCAAATGTCACCCCAATTCACAAAGGAGGATCAAAGGGCAACACAAGTGATTATAGACCTGTTAGTTTAACTTCTGTTCGAGAAAAATTAATGGAGGCACTGGTTAAAGAAGCACTGCAGGATCATCTAGACAAGACTTCAGTTATAGTTCGGACACAGCATGGTTTTGTGAAGGGAAAGTCTTGCCTGACCAATTTGATTGCATACTATGATGTGGTCACAAAGGAACTGGATGCAGGGAATAACTTTGATATCATATACTTGGATCTTAGAAAGGCTTTTGATACTGTTGCACATGGAAGACTGCTGCACAAATTGGGGCAGTGTGGCATTGGAGGCAAATTGCTGCTATGGATAAAGGGACGGTTGAGTGGGAGAAGACAGAGAGTGGTAATTAATGGACACTGCTCATTGTGGACTAATGTTATTAGTGGAGTCCCTCAGGGTTCAGTATTGGGACAATTGTTGTTTTCTGTATTTATAAATGATATTGATGATGGTATATCAAGTTTAATGTCCAAGTTTGCAGATGATACGAAGATTGGCAGGGTTGTTAAGGACACTAATGACACTAATGATCTAGAAACGTTGAGCAGATCGGCTGAGAGGTGGCAAATGAAGTTTAACATTGACATATGTAAAGTACTACATATGGGAAGCAGCAACCCCAGAATGACGTATCAACTCTGTGGAACTACACTGACAGTGGTAGAGAACGAAAAGGACCTGGTGGTAATTGTGCAGACAGATATGAAGTTCTCTGAGCAGTGCAGACAGGCTGCAAGAGTAGCTCATGGTGTATTGTCAATGATATATAAGAATTTTTCTAGCAGGGATAAGGAGGTAATTATCCCCTTATATAAGGCAATGGTCAGGCTACACCTTGAGTACTGTATACATGTCTGGAGGCTTCATTTTAAGAAGGATGTAGAGCTGCTGGAACGAGTACAGAGAAGGGCAACAAGATTAGTGAATGGAACAAAATGATACTCTTATGAAGAAAGGCTTAAATTTTGCAAATTGTAGTGTCTGGAGACTAGGCACCTGTGAGGTGATCTGATTGAGGTGTATAAAGCCTTGAATGGTTAGAGCATGCTCAAACCATTAAAATGCTGATGGAATTCTTCCTCTTGCTCAGAATAATCATTTGAGAGGGCATAAATTCAAATTGAGGAAAGACAGATGTAGGATAGATGTGCGGAAGTTTGGCTTTAGCCAGCATGTGGTTGGTTGGTGGAACAGACTTCCATCCTTTGTTGTAGAAGTTGATAGCCTAAATAAATTTAAGGCTCAGCTGGAAAGGTACTTGGAAGAAACGGAGGGGTGAAATGGGAGCATGTTTTTTTTTTTGGCTGATGCTGCATAAGCTTGCTTTCTTGCATCATATGCCTCTACTAATGCTAATGTTAATTAATAAATACAGAAAACAACAATGGTCCCAACACTGAATTCTGGGGGACTCCACTAATAACATTAGTCCACAAAGAGCAGTGTCCATTGATTACCACTCTCTGTCTTCTCCTACTCAACCATCCCTTTATCCATAGCAGCAATTTGCCTCCAATTCCACACTGCCCCAATTTGTGCAGCAGTCTTCCATGTGCAACAGTATCGAAAGCCTGTCTAAGATCCAAATATATGATATCAAAATTATTCCCTGTATCTAGTTCCTTTGTGACCACATCAAAGTATCCAAACAAATTGGTTAGACAAGACTTCTCCTTAACAAACTCATGCTGTTTCCGAGCTATAACTGAAGTCTAGTCTAGATGATCCTGCAGTTCTTCTCCAGTACCTCCATTAATTTCCCTGGAAAAGAAGTTAAACTAACAGGTCTGTAATTACTTGTGTCGCCCTTTGGTCTAAGACAGTATTTAAATTCTATAAGGTGGGACTTACTGATGATGTTACCAACATCAAATTCAAAATGGAAAGCATTCAAAGAATTAATCATGGAAGCCACTAGGCTTTTCTTACAAACTAAGAAATACTGTTCAAGGTTGGGGCCAAATGAATGTCAGATGAATTAATCAGGCTGTTGCCAGAGAAGAAAAATGCATAGGATGCATATAAATTATCAGGTGACACAGAAGCCTATGGCAGATATAAACTAGTCTGTAATCAAGTCACAAAGGAGGTTAGGCAGGCAAAGTCAGATTACGAGAAATCCTTGGCAAAGGAAAACAGCAAAGAGTTCTTTACTTATGTACACTCCAGAAGGAAAGAGATTAATCAGATTGGACCACTTAACATATATGGGTTGGCTATTGATGATCATTCTCAGGTAGCTGATAAACTGAATGAGTATTTTGCATCTACATTCACACATGAGGAATTATTCAATGAGGGGAGTGCCAGACGTTTATCAAACTCTAACAGGGAGCTAAGCGGTTTTGTAATAACTGAGAGAAAAGTGGAGGAGAAATTGTTGAAGTTAAACATAAAAAGGCACCTGGGGTGGATGGGATCCATCCAGTTATATTAAAGGACGCAGCAAAGGAAGTAAGCAAACCCTTATCCATAATTATGACAGATTCCTTGGATTCAGGGAAGGTCCCCATGGACTGGAGGTGTGCAAAGGTACCACCAATTCACAAAGGGGGTTCAAAAGGTGACACAGGTAACTATAGGCCTCTTAGTTTAACTTGTGTTCCTGGGAAAATAATGGAATCACTGGTTAAAGAAGCATTGCAGAATCATCTAGACAAGGCTGCAGTAATAGTTAAGACACAGCATGGGTTTGTTAAAGGGGGAGGTCTTGTCTGACCAATTTGATTGGTCAGACTTTATGATGTGGTCACAAAGGAACTGAATGCCAAAAATAATTTTGATATCATATACTTGGATTTCAGGAAAGCTTTTGATACTTGGTACAAAATGACTTGGCACACCCAGGGTCCTGAGCTAGATATCATCATTCTTCTCTTTCTTGGTGATTCCCTTCTACTTTTGACTCTCTCTCTCTCTCTCAGGGTAACTCGGGAACTTTTTTTTTTTCCTGGTGCAGCATAAGCCTCAGGCTTCCTTGCACCACGTGGATATTAATAATAATAATAATAATAATACTGTTGCACATTGAAGACTGCTGTACAAATTGGAGAGGTATGACATTAAGGGCAAGTTGCTACAATGGATAAAGGGATGGTTGAGTGAGATTCGACAGAGAGTGATAATCAAAGGACACTGCTCTACGTGGACAAATGTTATTAGTGGAGTTCCCCAGGGTTCAGTGTTGGGCCTATTCTTGTTTTCCATATTTATCAATGATATTGATGAAAGTATATCAGGTTTTATGCAATAGGTTGCATATGATACAAAGGTTGGTAAGGTTGTTAACGACAGTAATGACAGTATGCTACTCCAACTGGATCTAGATAAGGTGTGCAAAGGGTTGAAAAGTGGCAACTGAAGTTTAATATTGACAAATGTAAAGTACTGCATATGGGTAGCAATAACCGAAGAGAAACGTACCAACTGTGTTGTACCGCACTCATGGAAGTGGAAAGTGAAAAACACCTGGGGGTAATAGTGCAGTCAAATATGAGGTTCTCTGAGCAGTGCAGAGGGTCTGCCAGGGCAGATCATGGAGTCTTGTCAATGATATATAGGAATTTTGCTAATAACAAAATTTGTCCAGCTGAAGGAGGGGCATCTCGCCCCAAAAGCTCCTGTTTTTGCTTAATTGTATCCTAGTTTAATAAATCAGTTTGTGTTTTCTGAGGTATATTCCTAATAGTTATGTAACGTGAAATCAAAGGCCTTTTCTCAAGGAATTAAAATTGTTTTAAAAATACTTTTTTGAGCTTTATTTTTTGCAAATTCTTCTACTGTATTTGAAAAACTATTGCCTGCACAATGTCAGAATTTGTGAAGAATTGGCAACCATGTAGCCTTTTTTCAGAAGCAGAAGCTACAGAAGTGAGTAGACTCAAAAATATTCTAAGTGCTACAGACAAATTTGGAAACAACTCAATTAAATTAGTGTTCAATGTGTTTTGTAGAAAATTCATCAGAGTTAGTTTCTGAACTAAAGTTTGTTCTGTATTTCTTCATGAAAACCCAGTTCATTGCATATTTTGTGTGAAATATCCTTATCATATTTCTCTTGTAATTTTTGTGCTGAGGCTTTGATTTGCTCATCTGATTAATCCTGAATGGTCCATAGGATTCCAAATAAGTTACAGATTTTGTACAAGGATTCAAAACTCTGTCAATTCAGATATTACTGAATCAATAATAGCATTTCTAGCCAAGAGAAATACTATATGATGAAGTTATTTACAAATTCAAAGGGACCAATTTCATGTCAGTAAAATTGATTTAGCCATTAAAAGAAATGGCGCCCAGAGAAAATGTTCAAGGTTGAAATCCTCCAATTCCACACCACCAATTTTACTTTTAAAAAATAAAAATTCTCTTACATTATGCCTTTAAAAGGAATTATAAGATATATTTATTTAAAGGTCTCATGCATTTCATTGATTTTTAAATGTCTCATATTAGTTGGAACGGGTTCCATGGAATTATTCCAAGACATGGAAAATAGAAATATTTTTAAAATCACTTGGAGAAGGAATTTCAAGACCAATTCATAGAAATGAGGCATGGAATACATTTTTTATTCCTCACCCTCCATCCCCAATCCTCTCCCCTCCTTTGAATGGTACCCAATAAGCAATCATAAAATATACTGTATTACAGTATTGTATCGTTACTTAACAAATAGAGTGCCACTTTTATAATAAATAATTTTTATTTAGGCTAATTTGAAACTTTTTTCAATCACTTTCATATCATCTTTTTTACATAAAACACTAAATTTTGGGTACACCTCTCTGGGTCTGGGGCTCAGGCCAAATGGCCCTGCTGGCCCTCCCTCTGTCTGGGCCCGAATACAAGTACTGCTGTTGGCTAGTGTTTGGAGATTTTTAAAGTATTGCTCTGCTACTCATCTAATGCTTGGTTACAAAAAATGCCTTGCTTTCTGTGTGAGTGGATAGTTGAGCAAGCAGCGAACATTGGGAAATGAAAGTGTGGCCACCAAAACAGTTTCTGACACTAGGTTCAAAGAACGTGATGATAGAGATTTCTTGATTAGTAGATCAAAATCAATTAGTAGATCAAAACAAAGTACTCTTACTGTCTCTGCATATAAAGCTAGATTTAATGAAATAGTTTGTCCAAGCCTGGATAAAGAAGAAACTTGTTTAAGCATGTTTGCACTAAATTCCTATCAAAGCAGGAATTTTTGTTGGATCTCAAGTCCACAAGCTGCTGCTAGACTTTATTTGAAGAATTTATGAACCAAATTGAGACACTTATTATGATTTACAAATGTAAAAATTTTTTAGGAAACAATGAACATCCAAATTATGTGACAGTCGTGAGTGACATTCTTGAGAAGTGGCATTCAGAAAACTAGGTTGCAATGTGAATATTAAGGTACACTTCTCAACTTCTCTCATCTCAGCTATTTCCTAGAAAATTTAGATAGTTTAAATGAAGAGAAGAACAGAGAAAAGATTCCAAAGGATAAAAAGATATGGAAAAAGTACTAAAGGGATTGGAACGTCAGTATGATGGCCGACTACTGCTGGATGCTAAAAAGCGGACCATAAAACTAACTTCCTGACGAAGTTGAAAAGGCACAAGTTTAACTGTCTGGCATATAAGTAATCCAGTTTGCAGAAATTGATAACATGAGGATGTTGACTAATAATTTATGTTTTTAAGTATTTTTATATAAAAATAACCTATTTGTAAAAAGCTATAAAAATACAAAATAAACCAGAACTGCCTCTGTAGCCAAGTGGTCAGGAGCAGGAGTGCAGTAGCACACGCTCTTTGAGTAGACCGGGGTTCAAGCCCCTGATTGCTAAATACAATCGATCTCCCAATCCGCACTGGACCAGGGTGGCAGATTATGGTCCATTTCCTCAACCTGAGTTGTTGAGGAGGCTTCCATCCTGCAGTGGATTGATAATGGCTTTTTTTTTTTTTTTTTTTTACCTCCACCAATATTTTTATTTTTGTTTGTTTTATTTGTAAAAAAATCTGATATGATAGAGTAAATTTTAAAGTTTACATTGAAAAGGTAGTTCAGATTTCTAATCAGTACTAAAACATCAGACCAGTAACCTTTGCTATGTGGATGTGCAGAAACTAGCCTGCACATCTACATATTATACACTATATATTTTAGTAGAATATTAAGTTGCAAATGCAATATATGAAGTATTTTATTTTGTACTATATTTGTTTGGATCAAGTTTTCAGTTAATATTTGATTTAACTGAATCATTTCACACTTTTTTTAAGAGCTCTGGTTACAGCACCAAGAGGTAATTCAACTTACTTTGGAAGCAAAATACACCAGCCAGGAATTCTGTATAAATGTTCATTATTTACAAATAAATGTCAGGAAGTGGTTGTAGACCGAAGAGGTAAGTTAAAATAACATCTAAATGCTTTATCCAGAATATGTCAAATATAAATATTATATTAGTCAAATATGTAAATATTTTTCTTACAGTATTGAATATTTTCTTCCTCACTTTCAGTTCACTTTTTGATTGTTCTGATTGATTCCCTATAGGGCCATTTCTCATAGTTAATAAATATTTCATTACTTTTAAGTGCCATTTTTATTTTAATGTACTTACTTTTCTTATAATCTCACATCTAGCTGTTGGTTTTACAGTGCATTAGCATCTTTGGCTCTATTACGTCAGAAGATTTTGTCTGTACATGTGTATGCTCATGGGCTGATTTGCACATCATGTGGACTAAAAAACCAGGCATAACTTATGGAGGGTAAGCCTTATTCCTTGAGTCTAAGATTGGCTAATTACAGTCCCAAGTGAAGAGACCTTTAAGAATTCTTCCAATTTCCAATGGGCTTCGAACTCAGATCTTATCAAGTGAGCAGAAAATGGTAAACCATTATACTGTTATGGTGGACACAAATCTACCATGTTCTATTCTTGATATTTCTCCAAATGCTTGGACATTATTACGAATATATTTGCTAATCATGTTTTCCTTTTTATGTACTATAAACATTCTGTACTACATCATTTGACAAGACCCCATGATGTGGTCATGGGGTCTTGTCAATGATATACAGGAATTTTGCGAGCAGGGATAAAGAGGTGATTATTCCCTTGTATAAGCCAATGATCAGGCCACACCTTGAGTACTGCGTACAGGTCTGGAAGCCTAATTTTAGGAAGGATGTAGGGGTGCTAGAACGAGTACAGAGAAGGGCAACAAGACTGGTGAAGGGAACAAAGGGATGCTCTTATGAAGAAAGACTTAAGTTCTGCAAAAGAGCATCCCTTTGTTCCCTTCACCAAAGGGATGCTCTTATGAAGAAAGACTTAAGTTCTGCAAATTGCAGCCTCTGGAGACTAGGGCACCTGCGAGGTGATCTGCGCGGATAAAGCCTTGAATGGATTGAGCAGGCTTAATGCTGAGGGGGATTCTTCCTCTTGCTCAGATTACAAATCTATGCTGTTTGTTTTTGTTATTTGGTTTTTAGGAGCATTAGCAACTAAGGCCATATTGCTCCGGGATATGTGGTGGTCATTCCCTGACCTTTCTGCATCCTCCGTATTTGGTGGTGATGGGCTCGAACCCTGGTCTAATCAAGAAGCCTGTGCTACGCACTGCTGCTCCTTCCCACCTGCCTATGGAGGTGCACAAATTTATGCCCCCTCAGGTTCATGTACCATGAACCTGAGGGGGCATAGATTCAAACTGAGGAAAGACAGTTGTAGAATAGATGTGTGGAAGTTTGCCTTTAGCCAGTGGGTAGTTGATTGCTGGAACAAACTTCCATCTGTTGTTGTGGAAGTTGATAACTTAAATAAATTCAAGGCCGAACTAGACAAATATTTGGAATAAATGGATCAGTGAAATGGGAAGGGTTTTTTTTTTTTTATTTGGCTGATGCTGTATAAGGTTTCTTTCTTGCATCATGTGCCTCTACTAATGCTAATGCTTATTTATGATTTATGGTAAGCAGTCTGTATGATAGTAAAAAGTTCTGCTGACCAGTTGCATCTTTCTGGTCAGTGCCTAACAATTAAATATTTGCACAGGGGCTCATATCTGGTGAGTATAGCATCATTCTTCTCTTTCTTGATGATTCCCTCTCTCTCGGTAACTCAGAAAGTTTTTTTGTCTGGTACAGCATATGACTCTAGCTTCCTTGTACCATATGTCTAATAAAAAGAAAAGAAAAGAAAAAGAAATTTGTTGCTTGCGTTTATATACAGGGGGTTCCTGGTATCTGAGTCTCCACAGTTATGAGGATTTTAAAATTGAAGAATTGAAGCCTTTTTACTTGAAAAATTTTTTGTGAGAATGATCTTCTTCATGATCATGCAACAAATGTTAAGTGCAAAGTTAAAGACAACTAAATGCTACAACACAATTTTATCTGAAAAAATACGACAAAAAAAAAAACTTGAACAACTCTATTCGTGCAACTGAAAAATAGTGTAACTTCAATAAACTTCGCTTAACCTTACATTGTGTAGTATATTATAATAAAAAATGTCTAATAAAATAATTTTCTCATTTTTCAGTTCTTTCATTCATTTTTTACTATGTACAAATACATAATAAATATTGCTACATATACGTATAATATCGGTGTAGATACACCATATCTACTCATCCTTCACAGCGAGTTGCCCATGTATTACACTACCTCGAATAAGTAACGCTTCACTTGCAATACCAGTGTACCTGCCCACCCGTCTTCTTTTTCATTACTTATTCGAGGTAGTGCAATACTTGGGCAACTCGTTGTGAAGGATGAGCACAATATAAGATGCAGATGAAATGATGTTTTTCACACTACTATCAATTTTTTTTTGTCTATGGTGTATCTACACCGATATTATATAGATATAGAATCTTAAACTCTTAAAATATTAAGCCTAGTTACATTTAGTTTTATAATCATTACGAAAATTGGTCCCTGTTTTAAGTGGAATTTTCTGGAACCAATTATCCGAGGATAATTGATTCCAGATATAACATATAGGATTACTCAAAAGTACATTCACAAATTTATTCTACACTTTCAAAAATGAAAGTACTAAAGGATTGACACTGGAGTCTGCATTTACGATTATTTTTTTTCACAATATTTCAATATGGCAACAAGAGTCACATTCGTTGCCACAAGTCATTCTACAGTCTGTTTCTTGTCACAAACATTCACGCATGTCAGGTGTCACACTTTTAACTGCTGCTATTGTAGTTCACAACTCATTCAAGTGTGTCAGTAATGGTAGTGAGTCAACTTCATCCTTAAGAAACTCCACAGAAAAAATCCACGTGTTAAGTCCAAGAAATTTGCTTAAAAAAGGAAACATGTCCAAGGAAGGGTAGTGTTCTATCCTATGGTTTTTCTTTCAGTGTCATTTTGAATTATCTGCAGAAAAATAGTTTTCCAGCATGTCATGGTACATGAACCTAGAGTTTTTTCGTAATGGAAGAAACAAAGATCATAAAGTTTTTTGTGTGCAAAAAACATATAATTTGGGACTGTCTCTAATACAGTGTGCTCTAAAAATGATGAGGATTTTCAGATTTCCATATTCCTATATTCTGTTTATTCACTTTACCACTTAAATGGAACATGCATTCATCACTGAAGATCATATGCTTCATGAAGTATTCATTGTTTTTCCACTCAAGAAAACACTTTGTGCAAATCTTCTGATGCCTTAATTGTTGTTTCTGCAGTGGTTGTAGTTAAAGACAGGCACACTTTCTTAAAATCCTTCACAACATACAGGCATATGAAGTTTTTGACTTTGCATGATTTGGCACTTTTCTTGGACTGTGAACAAAAGCTGTTCTCATGTATTCAATTATTATCATATATTCATTATTCGTCACCTGCCTGGAGCCTGCAAGTTTTCTTGCTAGCCATATAGAACTTATTTCAAGAAAGCTGTTGTGCCAGTTGTAGAGTGCATATTCTAGGGGGAGTTTCTTTTTCATACTGTGTATGAAATGTATATATGCTGAACTAGCTTGCCTAAGTTGTGTTCTTTAAAGATAAAAATGCACTGTACTCGCCCAGCAGCACCGAATATCTCCTCTGTAAAAAATAAAAAATAAAGGCACCAAACTTAACTGTATTGCCAATCTGTAAACACTATTTTTCCTTTTGTAAGTACGGAATAAATAGAGTTAGAGACTAACAAAGTTGTAACCTACTTTTGAATAACACCTATCGGATCAAAAGATACACAAGTGGCTTTATGAGTTGAAAAATATCGGGATCATGAGCAAAATCCTTAGATAAATTATGGGACAGCTGCATGGCTGGAGGCAAGTAATTGTAATTAATGGTTACTCTTGCAATGGGCTAAGATTAAAAGTGAGGATCCCCCATGGATTGGTACCGAGTCTACTCCTATTTCTAATTTCCTTGAATGACATTGATAAAGAAATATAGGATGTAATGTCATATTTTCAGAAAAGAAGTGAAGTTTGGGAGAATAGGTAGTGACCCATGTAAAGCAGTGCTCCTTCAGACAACTTGAAAGACTTTTGGGATGGTTAAAGTGGGCAAAATGTGACTTTTATATATATTCAGTTATTATCATATATTCATTATTCATCACTTACTTGTAGTCTGCTAGTTTTCTTGCTATGCCATATAGAAATGATTTCAACAAAGCTGTTGTACCAGTTATGGAGTGCACATTCTGTGGGGAGTTTCTTTTTCATACTGTGTATGAAAAAAGAAACTTCTCACAATGCAATGTATGCTAAACTGGCTTCCCTAAGCTATTTTAGCAAACAACAAGCCCTTCTTTGTCCCTTGGAGGGACTGAATTAAAAATGTTAGTGGAAGAAATGGATATATGGATTATGAAACAATTGCTGTAGGCAATGGGAGATTATAATTCCACCATATTTAAGCAGTTTTGAGATTTCTTGGAACTCTACATTCAGATGTGAAGGCCATGCTAAAAAAAAAAAAAAAGACGAGCAATATGCCTGATGAGATTAGCAAATGATTGCCCATACTTGGTGAGACTTTGATTATGTGGGCAAGTTAGAAAAATTTAATCATGTCTTTAAATGAAATGTTTTCTTTGTGGGTAATATCCATCAAGAAATAAACTATTCTAACATTTATACATCATGATAAATGACACCGGTCAGCAAAATGAAATTTTTTCATCAAAGTTGTAAACACTTATCTAACTCACCTTTACATGCTGATTTCAAATATGCTCTTGGTTTTCTTCTAGCACCAGCAGACTTAGCTTTCATAATGTGACAGCTGATATATCAGTACAAGTTAATTAAGATGCCTTCATTACACAACACACCAAAACTGGTACAATTGCATTTTCATTATTTTTACAGTTTAAATGTATACTGCTTATCCAGATAGTTAAAATAAAACAACACTATTGTAAAAAAGATATGTATAATTAAAAATGTGCAGTTGATTGTCTTTGGTATATTTGTCTGTAATGTCACAGTAGTCTGCCAATGTATGTTCATTCCAAAAACTGTGGTGGTGATTTTACATTAATTTAATGTCTTGATTAATTTTTCCCCTAGTTGTCACTGAGTGGGTTAAGTTATTCAGGAAACAAGTCTAAATGCAAGAAATGAAGTTTCAGTGACATAACATCCTATTTCTTTATATCTGAGCAGTTTCTGAACTCCATCTTTGTATGCAGGAGACCTCGTTGCCCAAAACGTTTCCACAAAGCCATTTTGAAAGCCTGCCATTCTTTTAGTTCTAATTTATTGAGGCTTTCAAAGCTTTCATCTTTCAGAAGCTCTCTGATTTGAGGCCCCTCAAGTGATTCCCCCTCTTTCATTTTTGTGGCACTAATCTTTGGAAACTATCTACTTAAGTAACGAAATCCCCTTGAATTAAATGAATTCAAGGGGATTTCGTTACTACAATTAATCTTGCCCATCAATTTTGTGAAATTGATGGGCAAGATTAACTTGCCCATCAATTTCACAAAACTCTTCCTTAGGAAAATTTTAATGTGCAGAGGTGAAAGGAAAATTTTCTTTGGATCCACTAATGGAACATACTGCACACCACTTGTTCCTGCTGATATGTGCTCCTTTGAGGGCAGTTACCTGATGGAATGGTCTGTGATAGAACAGCTGTCCCAATAGCCATAGGAAACAATATTTTATGAACTTTCCTTGCATTCTCATTAACTTACCAATCCCTTTGAGATCACTGCAGATAGTGAATTGCTTGAGTAGTAGCTTTGTGTTGTAGAGTCTAATGTTATTATCTAATGTTAGTACTGTGTGATTAGAACTTTAAAATGACTTCAAAAATCCTTTAAAATTAACTTTAACTTCAAAAATCAACTTTTCAGGGAATTAAGTCTTAGCATTAGCAGAGGCATATGATGCAAGAAAGCAAGCTTATATTGCATCAGCCAATAAAAAAAAAAATTCCCGTTTCACTGATCCATTCACTTCAAAAGTTTGTCGAGTTTGACCTTGAATTTATTTAAGCTCTCAACTTCCACAACAGATGGAAGTTTGTTCCAGCAATCAACCACCCACTGGCTAAAGGCAAATTTCTGCACATCTATTCTACAACTGTCTTTCCTTAGTTTGAATTTATGCCTCCTCAGGTGCAAAATCTGAGCAAGAGGAAGAATCCTATCAGCATTGAGCTTGCTCAAACCATTCAAGGCGCTATACATCCCAATCAGATCACCGCTCAGGTGTTTAGCCTCTAGACACTGCAATTTTCAGAACTTAAGCCTTTCTTTGTAAGAGCAACCCTTTGTTCCACTCACCAGTCTTGTTGCCCTTCTCTGTACTCATTTCAGTACAGAGAAGGGCAACACAGGGTGTACACATTTCAGCAGCTCTACATCTTTCCTAAAATGAGGCCTCCAGACCTGTATGTAGTACTCAACATGTGGCCTGGCCATTGCCTTATATAAGGGAATAATCACCTCCTTATCCCTGCTAGCAGAATTCCTATATATCATTGACAAGACCCCATCAGCTATTCTTGCAGCCTGTATGCACTGCTCAGAAAACTTCATATCTGACTGTGCAATTACCCCCAGGTCATTTTCATTCTCCACTACCCTGAGTGTAGTACCACACAGTTGGTATGTTACTCTGGGGCTACTGCTACACATATGCAACACTTTGCATTTGTCAATGTTAAACAGGACAGATCATCTGTCCTGTTTTCCCTGAAAAAAAAATCTATGAGAACCAAGGACATTACAACATATTGTAGATGATGCAAACATCAACGAGTTTTTCTCTTGTCTGAAAATAATTGGACTTATGATAAATTCTAAAATATCTCTGTAAACAAAATCAAGCGGTTACACCAAAATTTTGTTTTTAGCATTTTCCTGTGAATAGACGCATTATAGTCACAGCAGATTATGCACCGTTAAACCCCCCATAACACACACACACACACACACACACACACACACACACACACACACACACACACACACACACACACACACACACACACACACACACACACACACACACACACACTACTTCTGCCACATAGCATACTGTCTTTATATAAGGCTGAATCTATAATTATAGCATTTGGTAGACCAGTCCACCAAATGCTATAGAGAACAGGCCAGAGACATGACCCAATTAAGTTCCAATGGGGGATGGTTCTTGAGACTGCACTACCTGGGGCATGTATCTTGGTGGTTGCGTTCATCCAGCATTTCTGTACAACTATCTCGTGTATCAAGAGTGGGCCAACTGTGAAAAAATCATTGGCCAAATTGGTGTTGCTGACAAAAGGGCAGGAAGATTCAGCATGCAGTCCAGCAGAAAGGATATGCTACAGTGTAGCAACTGATCACATATAACATAGGGGTGGTGATCTATTTCATCGTGGACTATGATAGACATACCATGAATAGATTATGACAGCTGATGGCCTGTCACAAGAAAATGTGCCTATATTCTGACCATTAAGAGCTTTCCCCAATGTTGAATAATTTTGTTTATGTCAGGATTTAAAGGTAGAGTGAAGGAAGAGTGTGGAGTAGGGATGAGAGCAGAGCTGTACGACAGTGGTTGATTTGCCTTGCCTGATGAATTGCATTTTGAACTACACTATTTGTGTACTTAACAGAAGTCTCTTGAACTCTGCTGCATGAAGGAGAAGGGTGTACAGATTGGTGGGGGAGCAGCTTTAATGGTATGGAACATTATGCTGACCCCCAATACTTATCTACTTATTGATCAGTAGCCTCACTCACTGGAGATTCTTATAGTCCATTTCTGACCATATGTATCTGTTTATGGTGACCATCTCCCAAGACCACTGATGATCTTTTATCAAGACAATGCTCCAGGTCACAAAGCTGCAACAATGTTGGACTAGTTCAACAGAGTGTCCCACTGCGGACACCAAACTCATTCTGTCATAGCCCAATTGAATGTGTGGGATGTCATAGAATGGCATCTGTGGGATGTGGTGTGGTCAGCTGGATTATTACCATATCAGTGACACCCTCCAGCACCTAGTGGAGTCTGTGATGAGACATATCCAGGCCTGGCTCTGTGCTGAAGGTGGCACAACTAGGTGCTAGGTAGGTGTTTCTAATGCAAAGCTATCTGTGTAGAGTTCACTGCTTTTTTACAGAATTTATAAACATATAAAAAAATTAACTTCTGTAGTTGCATTCGTCGCATTTATTTTGATGATATTTCTCAATGTGTACAGAGATACATGCGTAACATATGCAAATATAATGCATCAAGAAAAAGTCATCATGTGGGTGTGATGCCTTTTTTTTTTATGTGGATTGATTTGTATGATAAAGTATAGAGAATATATAAGGAATGCAAAATTGTGAAATGCAGTGGCATGTTAATTTGCAATCCTTGTTCTATCTGATTCATTATTTCCAGTGGGCTACTAAGTTTACTGTGTAGAAGATAGTTCATTGCTTCCAGTCTCTTATTTTTCATTTTCTTATATTATCATCTTATATTCATCTTATATTCTTTTATTTAACAATCTTGTTTTGTATTCTGCATATGTGCTTTCAATGCATTTGTATACAGTTTTTATTTTTAGGCAATGAACTTTATACTGGACACTGGAGAGAGTATTTTCATACAGATCTTAAGAATGACAGTTGGTTGGGTATCAGTTTGGCTGTTCAACCTGTGGGAGGAAACATTGTTGTGAGTTGTTTTGAGTCTTTATTGTTATTTATTTTTCTTTACGAAAATATAAAGTGGTGTGAACTGCTGACCAATTGAAAGATATGCAGTAGAATCTTGTTAAAGTTTATGAGAGACCTAAATTTTTAGGTTTATAATAAAAAGGTTTGTAATAATGAAATCTGCTGAAAATGTCAAAACCTGGCCATTTTATTTTTTACGCACATGTGCGAGCGTGTGCGCACACACACACACACACACACACACACGCACACACGCGCACACACACACACGCACACACGCACACACACACACACACACACACACACACACACACATACACACACACACAAATGCATGAGCACATGCACAATATGACCAAAGGTTTTCAGATACCCTTCCCTCCACGAACATGGTTTCCTGTGCTAGAAGGCCCTGCACCTTTACATCATTTCAGATGTGCCAAAAGTGCCACATCTCAAATGGTCTTGCAGCAGTACTTTAGAAGCAGCTGTGGGTTATAGAAGGAAACTTAAGACCTTAGCATGAGATAATGGTTGGAATCTCAATTAGTAATCATTCTGTGTTTGCCACTGCAACCTCATATAATCCTCTCAAATTCTAGTGTGGCAGATATTATTTAAATATGGAAGACCCCCCCCCCCCCTTTTTTTTTATGAAAACCCCAAACACGAAAGGTATCAAAACCTATAGTACTTAGTACCGTGCATGGGTTGAAGGAAAAGTATGGGGGGGGGGATGCCGGAAACTTTGCTCTAGAGACTAAACATGGGTTTCACCACTTCACCTAGGTGATATCCCAATGAAAAATGTCTGAATAGTCTTATAAATTTATGGAATATGTTAAATGAACAATATAGGGTAGTTCATACCTCATGCATGTCATCTGCAGAACATTGAGATCACAGGAAAACATCTGTCAATATGTTAACCACCTATACAGAGCCGCAGTCTTGGATTCCATGGTAGGACAGTTGCATGTACACTGAATATCACAGTCACCAATGTGAGATGACATTGAGCTTAGTGTCATGGACTCTAGAACAGTGGCAGAAGGTACTGTGGAGAGAGAGAGAGAGAGAGAGAGAGAGAGAGAGAGAGAGAGAGAGAGAGAGAGAGAGAGAGATAATAAAAACCCAACATCACACTATACAAACATATTCATCACAATGCTGATCAACCTTACTGGATACAGTACCTGCAACTACATGCAGTAGTATTTTCACAAAGAGGCTAGGGCTGTCCTTACTCAAGGGGGGAAAAATGGAGTGACAAATCTTGCTGCAGAATGTTTCATTCTGATGGATGTGTTTTTGTATGAATATTGCCCAGAGACTGCTTCTTGTTAGAGTATATCATCTCAACCATGAAGTTTGAAGAAAATATTTGGAAGGTATGGGGGCTCTTTCAGCTAGTTTGGGCTTGGTTCATTGGTTATAATGCTGAAACCATTAAATCTGTGTTTGGTCATTTTGGATAGTTATGTGCTACCTTCAGTACATCAGTACTACAGAAACAGGTCCTGTCAGTATCACTATGACAGTGCTCTACATCATTGTTCCTTGTGTGACCCTTATAATGAGGGTCACACAAGACTGGTTTGTGGACAGTGACCTTGAAAAAATTAACTGCATGGGGTAACGCGTGGGCATCATCTCCAATGAATGAGCATCCCTGCGTCTGAGTCCAACAGACCAGGCTAAAGACAAAATTCTGGCCAACAGCTATTGGAACACCCAAGAGTGTTGAGACTACCATACAGGTCAGAGATATCTCCACTGTGTGTCAAGTTAAACCTTTTTTGGTACCTACCTGTGACTGAATAGTTGTGTCATATAATGTATTTCTCAAAAGGCTTGTCTAACAGCAATAATAATAAATAAAACTGTATTTTGTTTAGTTTTTCTTTTATTTATAAGAGAAACAATAAGACAAGAATCAACAAAATTGAAATTAAAATATATATATTACAGTTACTATCACATGAACTGGTAAAAGCAGAATCAAATATTAATATTAATGTGAACATGAAACTATTTATCTTTTTGATAAATTGATTTAATTTAAAAAAAGGACAATTTCATTTGTACAATTTTTGTCATATGAATTCTTAACTACAGCACAGTCATTATCACTACTACAGTTGCTTTGTTATTAATGCTCTGCAGACCGTGTAATGTTTTTAACTGTGAGGAATTCAGAGCATTTTGGTCATCTTTTTAGAAGGAAGCATGTGTGCTTCTTCATTTTCATCACTGTTAACATAAACTTCATTATTTTGCTTGGTTGGTCAGCAACTCTTTGGTGTTAGCATTTTGTAGTATCTACAACATCACCAACTGTAAACTCCTCGAATTGTCAAAAAAAAAAAAAAAAGAATAGATATATATGCTCCTTTAAAGTTTCCCATTCTTCTATGTTTCTGTCATATTCATTTGTTGGATGCTTTTCAATGATTATTATTATTAGTAGTAGTAGTGGCAAATATAATGCAAGGAAGTAAGCTTATATAGCATCAGCAAAAAAACAACAATCCCACTTCATCTGTCCATCCCCTCTAATGATATGTCTAATTCTTCCTTAAATTTATTCAAACTACCCATTTTCACAACACCAGACGGTAGTCTGTTCCAATAGTCAGTTACTCTGGCTGAAGTCTTTGATGTTTTGAGGTATTGCTCAAAACATCAAAGGCAGATATTGTTGGGATATCAGAGACGTGGTGTCACACAGATATAAGGAATGCGGAACTGGAATTTGGGGAATACAATGTGTATAGAAAGGATAGACAGGACAGGAGGGGAGGAGGGGTTATGCTATTAGTTAAGAAACACATAAAGTCCAAGGAAGTGAAGCCAGTCGACATCGATGGACAGGGCAGTGTCGAGTCAGTTTGGTGTGACATAAGCATAGGGAAATCAAAATTGAGAGTAGGAGTGTGCTATAGGCCTAATGACTCTGATGAGTATAATAAGATATTGTACAGAGAAATAGAGTGGGCCAGTAAATCAGAGAGTCTTATAATGGGGGATTTTAATTTCCCAGATATTGACTGGAATTTGTGGATTGGTCACTCGCACACTAGCAAGGCTTTTGTGGATTTATTGGATGATTGTTTTCTACATCAGCATGTTCGTCAGGCAACAAGAGGGAGCAATACTCTTGATCTGATTATCAGTAGTGATTCTTCATGCATTAAGAATCTGCAGATAAATGAACCACTAGGTGGCAGTGATCACAGTGTGTTGAAGTGGGATTTACTCAAGGAGGTAACTACCATCAGAGGTAAAGGGAAGGGTTTTTGTTTTCGTAAAGGCAACTATGATGGTCTGAGACAGTATTTAAATTCTATACAGTGGGACCAACTGATGATGTTACCAACAGCAAACTCAAAATGGGAAGCATTCAAGTAACTAATCTTGGAGGCTACCAGGCTTTACATACCAACTAAGAAATATTGTTCAAGGTTTAGGCCTAAATGGTTATCAGATGAACTAATGAGACATGTGGCAAAGAAGAAAAATGCATGGGATACATACAAATTAATGGGTGACATGGAAACCTATGATAGATATAAGTTGGTCTGTAACCAAGTCACAAAGGAGATTAGGCAGGCAAAGGCAGACTACGAAAAATCCTTGGCAAAGGATGCAAAGAAAAACAGAAAAGAGTTCTTTACCTATTTAGACTCAAGAAGGAAAGGGATGAATCAGATTGGTCCACTGGATATTGATGGTTCAACAGTTGAGGATCCTGCTCAGGTGGCTAACAATCTAAATGAGTATTTTGCATCTACATTCATGCATGAGGAGTTATTCAGGAAGGAGAATGATGTAGGTAAAGTAAACATTGGCAGTGAGCTGGATGATTTTGTAATAACTGAGAGGAAAGTGGAGGAGAGATTGTTGAGGATAAACATAAAAAAGGCACCTGGGGTGGATGGAATCTATCCAGTTATATTAAAGGAGGCAGCAAAGGAAGTAAGCAAACCCCTAGCCATAATTATGAGAGCTTCTTTGGACTCGGGGGAGGTACCCATAGACTGGAGATGTGCAAATGTAACCCCAATTCACAAAGGAGGATCAAAGGCTGACACAAGTAATTATAGACCTGTTAGTTTAACTTCTCTTCCAGGTAAATTAATGGAGGCACTGGTTAAAGAAGCACTGCAGGATCATCTAGACAAGAATTCAGTTATAGCTCAGACGCAGCATGGTTTTGTTAAGGGCAGGTCTTGCCGGACCAATTTGATTGGATACTATGATGTAGTCACAAAAGAACTGGATGCAGGGAATAACTTTGATATTATATATTTGGATCTTAGAAAGGCTTTTGATACTGTTGCACATGGAAGACTGCTGCACAAATTGGAGCAGTGTGGCATTGGAGGCAAATTGCTGCTATGGATAAGGGGATGGTTGAGTGGCAGAAGACAGAGAGTGGTAAACAATGGACACTGCTCAACGTGGACTGATGTTATTAGTGGAGTTCCTCAGGGTTCAGTGTTGGGTCCGTTGTTGTTTTCGGTGTTTTTGAATGATATTGATGATGGGATATCAAGTTTAATGTCCAAGTTTGCAGATGATACAAATGTTGGCAGGGTTGTTAAGGACACCACTGACGCTATGCTGCTGCAGCAGGATCTGGAAAGGTTGAACAGATGGGCTGAGAGGTTACAAATGAAGTTTAACATTGACAAATGTGAAGTACTACATATGGGAAACAGTAACCCCAGAGCAACGTATCAACTCTGCGGTACTACACTGACAGTGGTGGAGAATGAAAAGGACCTGGGGGTAATTGTGCAGGCGGATATGAAGTTCTCTGAGCAGTGCAGACGAGCTGCAAGAGTAGCTCATGGTGTCTTGTCAATGATATACAGGAATTTTTCTAGCAGGGATAAGGAGGTGATTATTCCCTTGTATAAGGCAATGGTTAGGCCACATCTTGAGTACTGCATACAGGTCTGGAGGCCTCATTTCAAGAAGAATGTAGAGCTGCTGAAACGGGTACGAGAAGGGCAACAAGATTTGTGAATGGAACAAAGGGTTGCTCTTACGAAGAAAGGCTTAAGTTTTGCAAATTACAGAGTCTGGAGACTAGGCACCGGCGAATTGATCTGATAGAGGTGTATAAGGCTTTGAATGGTTTGAGCATGCTCAATGCCAATGGGATTCTTCATCTTGCTCAGAATAATCACCTCAGAGGGCATAAATTCAAATTGAGGAAGGACGGATGTCGGATAGATGTGTGGAAATTTGCCTTTGGCCAGCGGGTGGTTGTTTGGTGGAACCGACTTCCATCACTTGTTGTTGAAGTTGATAGCCTAAACAAATTTAAGGCTCAACTGGACAGGTATTTCGAGTGAACGGAGGGGAGAAATGGGAGTGGTGTGTTTTTTTTTTTTTTTTTTTTTTAGGCTGATGCTAAATAAGCTTGCTTTCTTGCATCATATGCCTCTACTAATGCTAATGCTAAGTGAAATTTCTGTAAGTGCATTATTCCTTCTTGCAACTATCCTTCCTCAATTTAAATTTATGCTCCCTTATGAGTGTTGTCTGAGCAGTAGTAAGGATCAATGGTACTCAACTCATTCAAAGCCTTAAAAATCTCACTCAGGTCTTCTTGCAAGTGACTAGTTTCCAGACATTGCAATTTGCAGAACTGAAGCCTTTCTTGGTATGAGTACCAGACTTGTATGCAATACTCAAGATTTGGTCTTACCGTTGCCTTATAAAATAGTATAATCATCTTCTAGCAAAATTTGTATATCATTGACAGAATCCCATGAGTTGTTCTATCAGCCTCTTTGCACAGCTCAGAGAACTTCATGTTGGACTGTACGATTTACCCTTAGGTCTCTTTCATTCTTCACCACCTTGAGTGTATTACCACCTAATTGATATGTTATTCTGAGATTGCATATTACCTATATGCATGCCTTGTATTTACCAATGTTAAATCTCATTTACCAACTTGTAGCCCATTTGTCTAAGTTATCTAAGTCTTTCTACAGTAGTATGCCTTGATTCCTGTCATTAACCACCCTGCCAAGCTTTCTATCAGCAAACTTAGCCAATAAGCTGGATATGCCCTCATCAGTATTGTTAATAAATACTGTAAACAGTAAGGGACCCAGTACTGAACCTTGAGTGACTCCATTAATAACATTAGTCCAAGAAGAGCAGTGTCCATTAATAATCACACCTGTATCTTCTGCCACTAAACCATCCCATTATTCATAGCAGTAATTTGCTGCTAATGCTACACTGCCCCAGTTTCTAAAGCTTTATTGAAATCTAAATATATGATGTCAAAATTATTATTTGCATCTAGTTCTTTTGTTACTGCATCACAGTAGCTAATCAGATTGGTAGTATTGACAGGATCCCCTCCCCTCCCCTCCCCAAACCTGTGCTGTGATTTCCATATAATTTCATTCCGGTTAAGATGATTCTACAATACTTCTTTAATCACTGACTCAATTATTTTCCCTGGAACAGAAGTCAAGCTTACAAGCCTGTAATTGCTCATGTCACCCTTTGATCCCCTTTTATGAATATAATGCGCCATAAAACTCTAAAACAAACAAAAAACTTTAATGAATAGGAGAAACATTTGCACATATTGTTCTCCGTAATGTTAATGTAAACTAAGAATTATATGCTGCTTTTCTTTGCATTCATAGCCAAGGACTTTTCATACTCTGCCTTAGCTAGCCTAACCCCTTTAGTGACCTGATTATAGACTAGTTTAACTTCTGTTCCAGGTAAAATAATGGAGTCACTGGTTAAAGATGCATTGCAGGATCATCTAGACAAGATTGCAGCAGTAATTCAGACACAGCATGGGTTTGTTAAGGGAAAGTCTTGTTTGACAAATTTGATTGGTTATTATGATGTGGTTACAAAGGAACTGGATGCATAAAATAATTTTGATATCATATACATGGATTTCAGGAAAGCTTTGGTACTCTTGTGCATGGAAGACTACTGTACAAATTGGAGCAGAATGGTATTAAGGGTAAATTGCTACAATGGATAAAGGGATGGTTGAGTGGGAGAAGACAGAGGGTGGTAATCAATGGGTTCTGCTCTTCATGGACTAATGTTATTAGTGGAGTCTCACAGGGTTTGGTGTTAGGTCCACTGTTGTTTTGTATATTTATCAATGATATTGATGAAGGTATATCAGGCTTAGTGTCAAAGTTTGCAGATGATACAAAGGTTGGCAGGGTTGTTAATGACAGTAATGGTGGTGTGCTGCTGCAAAAGGATCTAGAAAATTTGGGCAGATGGGCTGAGAAGTGGCAACTGAAGTTTAACCTTGACAAATGCAAAGTACTGCATATGGGTACAAGTAACCCAAGAGAAATGTACCAACTGTGTAGTACTACACTTAAGGTGGTAGAAAATGAAAGAGACCTGGGAGTAATTGTGCAGTCAGATAAGAAGT
This sequence comes from Mastigoproctus giganteus, assembly GCF_048544385.1. NCBI lineage: Eukaryota > Metazoa > Arthropoda > Arachnida > Uropygi > Thelyphonidae > Mastigoproctus > Mastigoproctus giganteus. Next base: position 148,735,204 of record NC_143575.1, read on the forward strand.
TTTCTGAGTAATGCAGACAGGCTGCCAGGGCAGGTCATGGGGTTTTGTCAATGATATATAGGAATTTTGCTAGCAGGGAAAAGGAGGTGATTGTCCCTCTGTATAAGGCAATGGTCAGGCCATGCCTTGAATACTGCATATAGGTCTGGAGGCCTCATTTTTGGAAGGATGTAGATTTGCTTGAATGTAGAGAAGAGCAACCAGATTGGTGAGGGGAATGAAGGGATCCTCTTACCAAGAGAGGCTTGAAGTTCTGTAAATTGCAGTGGCTGGAGACTAAGCACCTGCTAGGTGATCTGATTGAAATGCATAAGGCCTTGAATGGGTTGAGCACACTGAATTCTGATGGGATTCTTCCACTTGTTCAGATTACGAACCTAAGGGGGCATAAATTCAAATTAAGGAAAGACAGATGTAGAGTAGATGTGCGGAAATTTGCCTTTAGCCAGCGGGTGGTTAATTGCTGGTACAAACTTCCATCTGTCGTTGTGGAAATTGATAGGTTAAATAAATTTAAGGAGGAACTGGACAAACATTTGTAGGGAATGGTTGTGTGAATTTTTTTTTTTTTTTTGGCTGTTGCTGCATAAGCTCATACACTTGCTTTCTTGCATCAGATGCCACTACTACTATTACTAGTTTCTGCTTGCTGTAGGATTTCCTGCTAATTTATAATCATCCCATGCTTTTTTCTTCTCTGCCACTATTCACTTCACTTCATTTAAGTGAATGTCAGAATTGATGAGAACCATGAACTGTATCTTTTAGTTGTTGAACGAACTTCCCTTTTTAATGACTAAGGGAGCTTAAATCATAAAAACGTAAGTAAGGAAGCATAAAAGATATAGTTCAAGGTTTAAATCTCTGAATCTTTTACTACATCTCTTAATCTCTTTGCAGTTTTCTTAATCTACATCTCTTAACATTATCAATTGGTCCCATTCAAAGGAATTAAAAAACTGTCCAAGACTACTGTAGTCACATTTATAAAAGCAAAATACCTATTCCTTACCCTTAACAGTATTTCTATCTTGAAGTCTCACATCAATATGTTATAATCGCTACCACCATTATTAGTGGTTCCTTTATCTTGATATTTTTAATGCATGTTGAGTCACTTGATTATTAGATCAAGAGTATTGCTCTTTCTTGTTGCCTCTATAGATGCTGCTGTTGAAAACAGCCATCCAATAAACTCAGAAAATTTCTGTAATTTGTTCGATGGCTGTTTTCTACAGCAGCATGTTATAGATTGTATAAGTTCCAGTCAATATCTGGAAACTTCAAGTCTCCTGTTATAAGACATTCCGATCTAGCTGCATGTGTAGTAATTCATTATACTCATCAATCATTTGGCCTATAGTAGACCTCTTATTCTCATTTTAGTTTTCCTAGTGCTTATGATGCACTAAACTGACAACGCTGTACTGACCGCCCTCATCATCTAGGTGCACTGCCTTAAATTCTTTGTGACTATTAACCAAGAGCATTACTCTTCTTTCCTCATCCCTTCTATTCTGCCTGTCCTTCCTGTATACAGTGTACTTACCTTATTCAAATTCTTCATAACTTGCTTAAGTGGTACCATGTTGCTGATATCACTGCTATGTCTTCATTTGCTGATTTAACTAGTACTTCAAGTTCATCAAATTTGTGTATTATATCCCAGTATTAGTGTGCTTGCACGTATACATGCACTTGCTTTTGTTCTTAGTAGCCCTAACACAACCCATATTATTTGCTTGTTGCATGACACCCATCAGGCCCTGTAATCTCTGACACCTCACTTTTCAGGCTGCTATATGGCTCAGTAGAAGCAGGGCAAGATTCACCTTTTTGTCTGTGGCTGCTGTTCATCTGTTTGTCAGTATATTCCTCTCCAGGCTAGCAGTTTTCTGACCCTACTAACACTGCCTTGAGAGCACTAGCAAATATTCTTGCACCTCTTCTATTTAAGAGTATCTCATCCCTGTAAAAACAGTCTTCCCTGTTAAGAAGCATAGACCTTATCATGTCTGGAAAGAATTCCAGACACATTGAAATTTATTCCTTATGCATAACTTTTTCCTCTGCATTATCCTCTACTTTTAAGCAATTCCTCAGATCTCATACTCTTAATAATAGTTCCAACATGTACAAAATCACCTTCTGTGCCCTTAAAAAATGATAGCAGCTCTTCAACATCATCAACTGTACCCCCTGGCACATATATTCTGGTCGTTTTCCACCTATCCTTTGTACGCCCTATTTTTTCCATTTCCGTGACAGTAGAGTCACTGACAATTGCTACCTCCTGTGGGACCAGAGATCTCTGCCATTAAGGATGTTATTATGTTTCCTGTTGCTCGAGCCCATGCTCAAGCAACAGATAATGATGGTTTCCCTTCCTTTATTCTTTTGAGGGCATCAACCCTATATTCTATATTCTATAAATGTTTAGATTATATTCTATAAATTTTAACAACCCTTTCTTTTATTCTATTTACAGACGTGTGGTCACTTGTGGAAGAATCAGAGGAGAGCACAGTATTTGGCCAATGGAGTATGTTACTTGTTGGATAAAAACTTAAACACTAACAGCATTGAAAAGCTTCTTCCTTTGACAGTAGAATGTAAAGTATCAAGTTTGTGAAATAGTTTTTATTAATAAAAAAGTAAAACTGACAGCTAAATTTAATGATTTTGTGGGTGGTTAATGCTGCACATTTGTTGTTGTTATCCCTCTTTATTGTACAGATGTACCATTCATATGTATAATGTATGGGATATAGATGAGTAACCAAACAATGTAGGCAGCTGATTTATCATGTGACACACAGGGGTGTAATATATATTATTTGTTTTAAAAAATTCCAAAAATATTTTTTTGGAATTTTCGAAAATAAATTTAAAAGCATTTTTAATAAAAAAAAAAAAAAAAAAGAGAGAAGAAAAAAAAAAAAAAAAAAGAGCTATTCCTACACTAGCATTTAATGGCAGTTTTTCTGATATCATAAAACTAACTGTAAACTGTGGTAACAGAGTTATGGTGAGCAGGAAAACATTGAATCATCTCTATGTCTTATGACAGCAAAGCCATGTTTAATTTGCAGCTATAAAACATTCTGGGGAAAATTTGTGTGCCTATATTATAATTGTAATACATTTAAACAAACTAGCTGGTGCTAAAAATATTTTTATTGTTGTCCGTTAATAAATGAAGTGGAGCTCTTGGTTTTAATTTTTTTTTTTTTTTTAATGAAAACCCTAAAATGAGAGGTATGCACAGTACTAAATACCTACAGTATTTAGTACTGTGCATGGATTGAAGGTTGAGAAGGTGAAAGAAGATATTTATTGACATTAGACTTGAACTTCTGTAGATTGTAATTTTCAGGAATATGTATGAATGAAGGTTGTTCCAAAGAACAGAAGTTGAATGAATAAATGAGAAAGAAGAAAAGTTAGTTCTGTGAGTTTGAAGTTGGATAGTAAAAGGATGCTGAATAGTTGCGGCACTTGTTCAGATTACTTTGGAAGAGAGAGCAGAAATTATCGAAGCCAATTCAGAAGAACAGTACCCATGGAAATACGGAGGGTTGATTCAGCCTTTTGATAACGATTTTGACATTAATCCTGCTTGTGGCATATGGCAGCAATGTAAATTTTTTTTCCCGCAGGTGCAGTCCCAACCTTATGAACAGGTGTATCAGTTGTAGAAGTTGTTTTAATGTTGACATATCTTGGAAATTGGACCCATGGTTGGAAGGTTACATAACCACACTTTCCGAAGAAGGGTACAGTTATGCGAAAATTATTGATAGGTTCAAGTCGAAAAATTTTAGTGTATCGAAGTTCGGTATCCATAAGGTTTTGAAAGGCAAAGGAAAATTCCGCGAAGCTGCTGCAAGTGGGCGGAAAACACTGAAGAAACTGCAACCTGATCCAAGTCAAATGAGGGAGGTAGTACGAAAAGTGAAGTTACTCGTCGTCGGTGAAAATCCAAAAACCCAAAGAGCGATAGTGTCACGTGTGGGAACATCCCAGTCAACAATTTGTCACATAATCAACGAAAATTTGCAACTGGAGAAGAAGCACAAGGCCCTTGTACACCAACTAGGAGCAAGGCACAAACTCTACGAAAAATATCTGGCAGCTGAAAGGTGGAAATTCGTAGCAACATTGGACGAAGCGTGGGTGTACCTCTCCTATTGCAACAAAATTCGAACAATTTATTACCGTCCACAGGGTGACAAGGCCTTTCCAACATGGGCGCATCAGTGCAAGGAAAGTTTTGATTGAGGTTTTATGGTTGTAGCTGGTTTTTGTTATAACTGCAAATTTGAGTTGCGTAGAGTTGCTAAAAATGTGAAAGTCAACTCAGTGTATTACCGGACTGAAGTTCTACAGCTGCTGTTTGAACATGAAATACCCGCATTGTACGGTTCTGATGCTGAAAAGGTCTGGGTGCACCAGGATAAAGCGTCCAGCCACAGTCACATTCCACCCGTGCTTTTTTGCAGAGAATGGAAGCAGTGACAGGTATTCGGTCGATCCCATTTGAAGATATACCTGTTAAATCCTGACACTGTACCCATGGATTTTTGCGCATTTGGACTTTTGAAAAGAGCTCTTGGAAACCGCCGCCCCAGAACTGTTGAAGGTTTGTGGAAAGTCTGCCAGCAGGAATGGAACAAGATCGGCTTTACTTCAATAGAAATTACGATGCCATGCAATAGTCCATGAACAAGGAAAACAAATAGAACACAACCAGTGGCGGTGGCATGGAATTTCGTAGTTTTAAAGGACTGTCAAAATCGTTATCAAAAGGCTGAATCAACCCTCTGTATCTATAGAAAAGGCATGCAGCTGAAACCAGAATGTCTGTGAGCCAGAGTAGAGACTCTTTTAGAGATGATTCATTAATTAACCTAACTGTCCTCTTTTGAATGGAATCTAGAAGCCTGAGAGAGAGAGAAAGGTCTTGAGGGCACCGTCCCAGATGTAGGAACAATATTTCATGGTAGGGGATTTGTGATTTGTACAGCATGATCAACTGTTTGGAAGAAAAGTAATGCTGAGAGCGAAAGAAAGCCCCATTTTTTAGATGGAGAGCAGTGTTCTCCCCTGGACCTATCGAATGGGCAACCACCCGGTGAATTTAACTGACTGCCTGGCTAAAATTTAAGTGATTCTTGCAGTACCATATGGTACTACTCACAGATATCAATCAATATTAATATGAACTTACTATGCAATCGATGTCAATGCGACAGGTATTGGTTAAATTATGCAATTAATTTTTGCTCTGGATCGTTCAAGTCACATTTATAAATAACAGGAAATTTTATAATATTGCCAAGTATTACACTTTCTCACCCGGCTGCTTCAAAATGCCACCCGGCTGGCAAAATTTTCTTGAGAGAGAGCACTGCAGAGGAAGCAATATTTGTAATGTGCTTATGCCAAGAGAGAGAGAGAGAGAGAGAGAGAGAGAGAGAGAGATTAGAAGGCAGGGTAATTCCTAATAGAGATATATGATCTTGCCTAGAAGATAAGCATAGGAGCAGAAGAATCCTTTTTGTGAATATAAGATGGTAATTGAGCTTTAGAAGGATTGAAATCAATTAAGTTATCTTTGCTCCACTGGAGATCAACATTTAAGATATTGGTAGTACATATTCACGAAGTTGAAGCTGTCTGTGCTGGACGAGGTTTCTTAAACTGGGATGTTGACTGCAATGTGCTATCATCAGCAAAACTATGGATAAGATTTCCAGTCAATGGAAGAAGGTCATTAATATACAAGAGGAAAAGAGTGGGGGAAAGAACTTAACCTTGGAGAACATCAGCATTAGTGGAGAAGTTAGAAGACAGAAAGCCATCTACCAGCAGTGAGCAGTCAGAGAGAAAACTGGATATCCAATTACAAAAAACAGTTGGCAAACCATAAGATGGAAACTTATTTAGAAGACCTTTATGCCACAATTTTTCATTGAATTTGTCCACAGATTGGTAACATAAGCCAGACTATCACTAGTATCGACACTGACAGAATCCATACTGGAGATTGTTGATCAGATGGAAGCTTTCTAGATAGTTTAACAGTTGGTGATTAATTGATTTCTCCATTACTTTAGAAAGAGTAGAAGTGCAGTGGGATGATAATTGAGTGGGAGGGATTTGTCACCCTTTTTAGGAATTGGCTGGATATAAGCAAATTTCCAAGCGGAAGGGAAAATCACCTTTGGAATAAGAAAGTGAAAAAGGTGATGCAGAACAGAAGTAAGTTCAGGAGCACAGGTTTTAGGAACTAGTGGAGAAATACTTTCAGTGCTTGGGGCTTTCTTAGCATCAAGATTGATCAAAATCCTTCTGACATCCTTCTGATGGAAGACCACAGGAGGCATTGAATGGAGTGTACTGGGAATGGTGGGAGGTGGTTTACCTAGATCATCAATACATGAGATTAATACCTAGATCATCAATACATGAGATCAATTCCTAGATCATCAATACATGAAATGTAAGAAAAATAGGATGTTAGCAGGTCAGCTTTATCTTTGGCTGATTTGACAATGGAACCATCTGGTTTTGACAGAGGTGGGAACAGTGATGGGCAAAAAACCTTTTTCTAGTCCAAATGGTAGCAGAGCTACCATTTGGACTAGAAAAAGGTTTTATGCTCTTAGCCTGTTCGAAATCTAGTTTGGGCTGATTAATAACTGCTTCACAATTGTTCAAGCTTTGGTGTAGGCAGAAAATAAACCTGAAGATTTGAAAACAAGCCAATTATGACATGCAGTATTCTGCTTTTGAACAGCCTTGGCACATTTATTTGAAAACCAAGGTTTAGATAAAGGATGAGATTTTAAGGTGGATTGTGGAATAAATGATTTCATCCCTAGAAGAATAATTTCACTGACATGATCTGAACAAACATTGACATTAGAAGTTTTGAAACAGTAGGCCACCAAGGAAAAGAAGAAAAGAAATCATGCCGGTCATCCCATTTTGCATTCTTGTAATGCCACAACACAAGGTTTAGAATGGCCACAAGAAAAAGGCTCCATTGGAGAACAGACCATCACCAAGTTGTGATCTGATGTGCCTAGAGGACCACTTACCTCAGCCATGTACTTAGAAGGGTTGTTTGTGAGAAAAGGATCAAGCTTGTTAGCTGTGTGGTTAGGATTGTCTTGGTATTCTGGTAAAAAAAAAAAAAAGGTAAACTGCAGCCATCATCAACCCACTGCAGGATGGAAGCCTCCTCAACAATTCATGCTGATGAAAATGGATCATAATTTGCCACTTTGGTTCAGTGCGGTTGGCAGATCGACCTTATTTAGCAGTCAGGGGCTTGAACCCCAGTAGCACATGCTCTACTCAAAGAGCGTGTGCTACTGCACTCCTGCTACTGACCACTTGGCTATGGAGGCCATAGAATCTGTGCGAGGTCATTAGTAATTGCAAAAGCCTCGGCATCTCGACCAGCTGTGTTTGTGTGGCTAGAAAACAGATGCCAGATGGAGTTGTGAACATTAAAATCACCAAGGAAAATTACCTCACTGTTAGCAAAGTTGGACTGGAGGAAGTCAAAGAGCCAGAGAAGGTTGAAAAGAGGAGATTCCAAATTATTAAGTCTCTGACAGGAAATATCAGAATGGACATACCTTTGGAGCAAAAAAGAATCATAGTGAATAATTCGGACAACCGAGATGAGCAATGGTTGAATCAACTGATAACTGGTATTCTGTCAGAAAAAGTATATGGGGTTTGGCAGACTGTAAGTGGAAATGGATATCATTGAGATTAGAGCCAAGGCCACTTATATATGTGAAATGAATGAGGAAGTGTTTGGGAGGTTTAGATCTTATTCCTGATAAGTTTGTTCTATTATTTTGACAATTCATGGTGTATTCAGAAGTAAGAAAAGGTGGCAAGGACATACTGTATGAAGTAATGAAATATTTGGATAAGGGGTACATGTGGTAAGAATATACCCAGCTCCTTTACATAATGTGGCCTCTTGAATCCCCCCCCACACATACACGCTACTCACACTCCCTCCACTCGTTACCTGCAGAGTAGAGGCAGATTATACACTAGCTCATCCAGAAGTCTCCCAAAGAGTTACCAATAGATTCAGTCTGGTGGACTATCTAGTGGCTGGCCTGCGGGCACTGTTTTAGAGTTGTACCTTCAAAATTTAAGGAATATTGGATCTCGTCATGATGTCCATCATAACCTCAAAAGATATCAATCATACAGCATGATGGAAGATGGGGGGGGACTGCCGGAGCTTTGCTCTGGAGACTGAATATGGGTTCCACCAATAAGCAAAGTGGTGGTATTGCACCGGTTGCAAGAGTCATCTACCACCTAGTATTGCCTGGTAACATAAAGGGGTGGCATTCCTCCTTATTGAGGGGTTGAGGTGTGGACACCACACCTCAACCCCTCCCTATGTTCTCATCTGGATGGCCACTTGCAGTGTGTAATGAGTAAATTTTTTCATGTTCTGAGAAACTTAAAAATAGAATCACGGCACTTGACAATGTAGAATCACAGAATGGTACATGATGCTTGAAAGTGCTGCAGAACTTTATTTTTCTGATTGTAAAGCAAATGAAAATCTCTGTGATTGGCTGAATTTTTTGTTTCATTTCCTACTCTCTTTTCCCAATTTACTCCTTCAATTAACTTTGAACAAATTTTCCCACCACAAATAAAAACAGAACAGATACAGTACATATAAGACGGTTATAAAACGTATTATTCATGGCCAATGACAAAGTCCAGGTCTTGTTGGCTGTATAGAAACAGAGCAATAGACAAGGGTAGAATGTTCTTGTGAAAATGGCAAATTAAACTCAAAACCATAAACTTAATGCTTTGCAGTGACCGAAGTACACACTTTATTCTGCCTGGTCATTGCTTATTCCCTCTTTGAACACCACAAGATAAATGCTAATTACAGGAAGGGTTCCTCCCAATACAATGGTCAGGTTCAGAACGTCATATGCGAGGATTGGAGATTCAGATGTGTCTCTTGTTAGCATAGTAATCTCATTCCTAGTCCTTGCAGTTTTTCGTTTCAGAAAAAAAAAAAAAAAGAGCAATTCTGTCACGATAGGTGTTAAAAATGACAACACTGTCATAACCAGACTGTTATGTGACAAATTTGTGTATTATATAATAAAACATATTTCCCTACTACAACAATCAGAATACGCATACACACAAAAAATGTAAAATAAATTCACCAACACTAAAATAAATCAGATTATGATGTATACTTATATTTGACACTGGTGTTGCTGAAAAGTTTTAAAATCAATACTTTAACTTAAAAAAAAAAAATTTTCCTTCTCTTTTTTCTTTTTATTTATCTCTTTTTTTCCATCTGTTTTTTCCTTTTTTTTTTGTTTAATTTTAATTTTTCTGCCAAGCACGGGGCCAAATCGGTACAATTGGCCTAAGGCCAGCCCTGATTTCCAGTATATGGATTTTCGTAGAATTTTATGTTTGGCTCTTTCAGAATGATTTCTCAAGCTTTTCTCAAATTTCATTAAAATTGGACTAATAGAAATCCGGCAATTACTATTTCTTTTTCATTGCTTTGCTTGTGCAGATGTGGGAAATCACAGGTAGTGCCCGACCCTAATGCTATGCTTTGCTTTTTGCTTGTATTTTTGTTATAAATCCTAAATTATTATTATTTGCTTACATGCCAAAAATGCAGCACATGGCATATATTAAACAGCTTACTTTAATGATGTGGTGTCTAAGTTTTGCAGATTGTGCACAGATATGGAACCAATTTATTGACCACTTCATTTGAATGCATTTGTAGCACTATCCTATCCTGTTTTATTATTCTGAATGTATTTCTTTCAATATGTTATTTTAATTGATCATTAAACTGATAGTTAATTTTATGCATGTCACTAGTTTATATATCTTTTGAATAATATCATATCACTTGAATTATTGAATTAAATTTTCTGATGATATTGTAAACTATGCTGTATTTTTGAAATACAGTGCAATCGTTATAATGTGCCTCTTCATGCCATTGTTTTGGATATACTGTTATGATCAATTTAGTTTTGGGGGACAGGATCAATTTTTATCAATTGATACTTTCCCCCAAAACACATTATGAAAAAAAAAGTAGTATGTTCAAAGAACTAGCAATTTCATATTGGAAACTGGAAAAAGTGAATACTGTATCTACAGTACATCCTACTACTGTATTTCTGAGAGGGAAAATTAGCTAAAAATCGACTGGAATTCACTCTGATGTGTTTGGTGTTCATTTGCAAAATAATTTTGTAAACAATAGGACTTGTCAGAGACTAATTACTAGATACTCAGTTTCTCTCTCTGCCAGTTAGAAATCCAATAAAAGAGCATTTCCACAGAATGCTAATTACAAACAGCTACCTCTGGAGGGGAATATGGTGCCATTCATCAAGTGCATTACATTAGTTACAAAGTAAATATTTGTAAACAACAGCACATGACATCCTATCTTCAACTAGAAGTTACACTTAGGATAGCAAAAACTGCTAAGGGCTAAACTAGATAAAAATATACCTGTATATTTTAGAGTCTGTATACTCATAAAACATTAGTAAATTAAGCATTTATTTACTAAGTAAAATGTATTTATATTAAAAAAAACTGGGGAAAAAAATGGTAAATTTTTTAGACTATAATATGCTTTGCTTATAACTTTGGTATTAAAGTTGTCACCTAATATCCATGTTACATTAAAGTTGTGCTAAAAGACGAAATGCACAAGGCATAATTTCTTATGGATTTAGGTAATTAATTAAATAACTATATAAAATCGGTGTAGATACACATAGTTTACCCATAAATTTGAACTACATATGTAGTGTAAATGATGCCATTACACTACATAAATAGTTCAAATTTATGAGTAAACTGTGGTGTATCTACACCGATATTATATAATTAAAGTTGTGCTGTATTACCTCACTTAATTTATTTTTTTTTTCAGCACTACAGTATATTCGAGAAGGTGGTGAAAATAAATATTATTATGCTCATGGACTGGCAGGTTTTTCAACAGCCTTTACTGAGGTATATTAATTTAATACTTGACTTTTTGTTATTATTATTATTTATTATTATTAGCCATATGGTGCAAGGAAGCCTGAGGCTTATGTTGCACCAGCTGAAAAAAAAATTTCTGAATTACCCTGAGAGAGAGAGTGAGAGTGAGTGAGTGAGTGAGAAAGAGAAGTAGAAAGGAATCACCAAGAAAGAGAAGAATGATGATATCCAGCTCAGGACCCTGGGTGTGCCAAGCCCATACTCACTAGAAGTGAGCCCCTGGGGTTTTTTTCACAATTTATTTCTTTATTTATTTATTTGAATTCATGGTTATTTATTGTTATTTGGTTTTTTAGGAGCATTAGCAACTAAGGCCATATTACTCCGGGATATGCGGTGGTCCTTCCCTGACCTTTCCGCATCCTCTGTATTTGGTGGTAACGGGCTCGAACTCCGGTCTAATCAAGAAGCATGTGCTACGCACTGTTGCTCCTTCCCACCTGGCTACGGAGGCGCCTTTGAATTCATGGATCAGTTGGGCATGAGCCCAATTAGTGTTAACATAAAATCATGCGCTATTTCATTGCTACCTGGGGTGCCCATGCCATTCTCACTACTCCTGACTTTGGGGAAGCCACTCTTGCATTGCAAGTTTACTGTGCCACCAGTAGAACCAAGTTGTTGACTTTGTCTCCTACACAGGTTTACTGAAAAATAAAATAAACACATGAATTCCCATGCAACAGTCTTTCATTCAGTTAGGTTGTTTATGGTGTAACAATGGTTAGGCTGGCTTGTAATTAGCATTAGTAGAAGCATATGATGCAAGAAAGCAAGTTTATACAGCATCAGCCAAAATTTAAAAAAAACTTTCCCATTTCACCCATCCATTTGCTCCAAACTTTTGTCTAGTTCTTCCTTGAATTTATTTAAGCTATCAACTTCCACAACGACCGATGGAAGTTTGTTCCAGCAATCAACCACCCCACTTGCTAAAGGCAAATTTCAGCACATCTATTCTACAACTGTCTTTCCTCAACTTGAATTTATGCCCTCTTCGGGGTGCAATCTGAGCAAGAGGAAGAATCCCATCAGCACTGAGTTGCTCAAACCATTCAAGGCTTTATACAGCTCAATCAGATCATGTCACAGGTGCCTAGTCTCCAAACATTGCAATTTGTAAAACTTAAGTCATTCTTGGTTAGAGCAACCCTTTCTTCCCCTCACTAATCTCCTTGCTGTTCCTTGTACTTATGCCAGCTATATAACTCTATATACTTCCCAAAATGAGGCCTCCGGACTTGTATGCAGCACTTATTCTTTTGTATTATTTATTGTAATGGCCTGACCATTACAATAAATAAATATTCATTTATTGCAAATACAGCAAGCCCATCACAGCACATGGCTAGGGGCAGATAATATGGTACAAAGAAAATAAAATAATCGAGTACATAGCAGATTTCATATAAACATTATTAATGAGTAGGAATTATACAAAGAATTAATAAAAGTTTTGCCGAACAGCACATTTGGCTTTCAGTTGCAGTTACTGGGTTGCAGGCAGGCTGCTATTGTTTGCTCTTCATTTGATTGGAAATCTGACTCCTGTAGGCTTCAGAGTTGAGTAAACTTTTTCAATCAGTGTTGTAATGATTTATGAAGTGAAGGGATGCATTGGGGAACATACTGATTGATTGTTTGGGTCTGGTGAGATTGGATTTGAATTGTTGGTTTCTTGAATTTTTTCTGTTGGGAGCAACTATTATAGTGGCTAAGTTTGGTGAATTGCATGCAGAAGTAATTAACTTTGTAAGAAGCATGACTCCAGACTCGTTGGTCATCTATTGAAAAAGGCTTTCTTTTTAAGTTTTCCTAAGCTGTTGCCTGGATATTATATGGGGAAAATGAAGCTTACTATTGAGCCATCTCAGAACCCAATATTCTAGGGCAAGGAATTTCTTTACGGTTATTTGAGGAGCACCAGATTTCAGAAGCCTAAGACAGAAGGGGAAAGATGTATCTTTGAACATGCTTAATGACTGTTCTTTTGTCTTGAATCGCTGCTGTTTATTGTTTGATTATCCATTTTGCTAAAACTCCACGGTCTTTGTGGGCATAGACATTTGGGTTTAGGACATCTGCAATTTTTATTTCTATGTGGTTGGGTTGTTTCTGAAGGGAATAAGTAATTTGAGCAGATTTTCCTGCATTTTTGGTCATATTGAGATCTTTCAGATACTTCATTTCACAAATCTGTAAATTTGCATCATAGCTAACTTTGCGATATCATTCCTGGCTTTGGAGATAATAAATAACTTTAAATCATCAGCATATGCCAGTAGATTTGGATTTTCTTGTAGAAGTGATGCTGAAAATATAGTTACTGGGGAGAGCACCTCCTTGAGAAATGCCTGTTGAGGTTGTAACGAGAATATTGTCAGTACCAGTGGGTAAGAGGAGAAATCTGCGATTTAGGCTGTACTGAAGACAGGAAATAATCATTGTGTCAATGAGAAAATGATTTTTTAGTATTTCAAAAGCTTTCTTGAGATCTATGTTGTCGAAAGCACCTTTGATGTCTAAGTAAAAAACATCGCATTGTGCCTTATCTTGAAATGCAGTTTGGATGCACACAATGGTGTCAGCTAGGCTAGTTGTTGTGGAGCACCCTCTAGGACAAAAGTGCACACGACAGGTGCATTAATGAAGATTGCATGTCGAAGATATGGGAGCATGATTTTTTCAATAATTTTACTACTTACTGATGAAACAGCAATTGGTCGATAGCCTGTATGGTTATTACTTCAAGCTTTTTTTTAGGAATCAGCGTAATTCTGAAAGTCTTCCATTATCTTTTAAGGAATGACTGGGAAATGCACCTGGAAATGATATGCACTAACAAATCAATGATGTATGCACTGTACAATCTAACAATAAAAATAAGGATGCCATCAGGGCCTTCACTACTATCAAAGTGTAATTGGTTAATTATATATTGAACTGTATTCTTGTTCACAAGTTGGTTAATTATCAGGGCTTGACTGGGAGGCATATCATGTTGCATGCTGTCTGCTTGTTTATAAGAATTGAATTCTTTAAGTATGTTTTGCATATCTTCAGTGCAGATGTCAAAATTGCTTGTTTCCATATTGAATTTTATCCATTTTAAAACTAGATCGTGCTGTAAGGTAGCTGTTATTTTTGTAGAAAGTGCTCTTTTATTGTGCTTTAACGTGGGACATAACATAACTTTTGTACCACTGAATTTTTTTGAGTCGAAACAATGTTCTGCTCTTTTTATATTTTATGTGCTGATGAAGTGCTGTATTTCTTCCACTGTCTGTGACATTTTTACTTACTTTTAAAGTATGGTTTCAGGTGGAATTTTAACTAAGGTTTGGAATGAAAAGAAAGTCTAACAAGTTTGGATGCCGATCCTGTTTTCTTTCATTCAGCCATTTTATTAGAAGAAAGGTTTTGAGAGAATCTCATGGGTAATATTTTAAGAGCTGCAAAAACTTTTCTTTCTGAAGGAATTTAATTGATAATATTCTTTTAGTGAATTCCAGAGGGGGGGGGGGCAGGATTTCTGAATCAAATTATTGCTTGTAGTTTTATACTTTTGTTGTCAGATTTAAATGTAATGTTGCTGCTAAGATTTTCTTGAAGTGGAAGATTAGAGTAAACAAGATCATGTACTTGATTACCTCTTGTAACAGTGACATTGATTTTTTTTTTTTTAGCTTCTAGAATTAAAAAGGAGTTGGACAGCAACTTCATTTGTAAATTATATTTTGGCAGGGGGAGGCTAAAGTCGTCCATTATAATGATGTTAGTTTGAGGCTTATGAAAAACCAAAAAAACAAAAAACCAAACAAACAAACTGCATTGCTAGCCGCATTACACATAGATTGGTTGGCCCTACCTCCCGAATGCTTCTAACATCTTGTTGAATCAGTGCCACATCAGATAGTTGCTGTACTGAGGGAAAAAGGAGGATCTATGAAGTATTAGTTATGTGGTCGTAATTCAGTGATCACTCAGTGTATATTGATTGGCAGGAATGTTAATGAACAATATATGACAGAATAATATACGACATATGTGGTATCTACTTAGTGTAGTGGAGAATGAAAAAGACTTTGGGGTAATTGTGCATTCAGACATGAAGTTTGGAAGTTCTCTGATGGTGCAGACAGGCTGCTAGGACATCTTTTGTACTTTTACCAGTGATATATACAGGAATTTTGCCAGCAAGGATAAGGAGGTGTAAAGCAATGGTTAGGTCTCGTTTTGAGTACTGCTTACAGGTCTGGAAGCTTCATTTTAGTAAGTGGGTACCACTATTCACTTACTAAAAGGAGAATGAAAAAGACCTTGGGGTAATTGTGCATTCAGACATGAGGTTTGGAAGTTCTCTGAATAGTGCAGACAGCTGCTAGGACATCTTGTATATACTTACCAATGATATACAGGAATTCTTCCAGCAAGGATAAGGAGGTGATTATCCTGTTGTATAAAGCAATGGTTAGGTCTTGTTTTGAGTACTGCTTATAGGTCTGGAAGCTTCATTTTAGTAAGGATGTAGATCTCTTGGAACAGGTGCAGTGAAGGGCAATGAGATTAATGAGGGTGAACAAAAGGGTATGTTTAACAAGAAAGAATTCAATTCTGCACTCAGCATTTGGAGACTAGGCTCATGTGAGGAGAACTGATCGAGGCAGTTAAGGCATTTAATGGATTGAATAAGTTAAATACAGATGACATCTTTCCTCTTCAGACAATACACATGAAGGAGCACAAATTTAAATTGAGCAAGAATGGTTGCAGGATAGATGTGCAGAAATTTGATTTAATCTGTGGGTAGTTGTTGTTGTTGGAACAAACTTCCATGTGGTGTTGTTTAAGTGGGTAGTTTGAATAAACTTAATGAACTAGGCAAATTACTTCAGGGGTTGGACAGGTGATGTGGGAAGTAGTGTTTTTTGTTTTTGTCTGATGTATAAGGCTTGGCTTCTTGCATCATTTGTCAGTAATAATACAACTGCAAATTATGTGCAAGTGATTTTGTTGTAGTTTCTATTTGGATGGCCCAGAAAATTAGAGCCAAAATTACAAATATTGTAATGTTAAGTTCCCCTTACTGAAAGCTACTGTTATGTATTGGTAAATGAACAGTGTTACAGTGATAAAACAACACTATAATTTTATATAATTCACATTTAACCAATCAGATGGTGTTAGTTCATTAAATCCTCTTACTAAGAAAGGCTTAAATTTTACAAATTGCACCGTCTGGAGACTAGGCACCTGTGAGGTGATTGAGGTGTATAAGGCCTTGAATGGTTTGAGCAGGCATCAATGCTGATGGGATCTTCCTCTTGTTCAAATTATGAGCCTGAGGGGGCATAAATTCAAATTGAGGGAAGACAGTTGTAGAATAGATGTGTGGAAATTTGCCTTTAGCCAGCGGGTAGTTGATTGCTTGAACAAATTTCCATTTGTCATTGTGGAAATTGATAGCGTACAAGTTAGTGCAGTTGTGTCATTTCTGTATGTAGCCAACTAAGTAGTTATAAATTGGCATCCTTAAGTATATCTCATACTGTGAATACCTTCACAACGAGTTGCCATGATATTGCACTACCTCGAATAAGTAACGTTTCACCATAGGAGAAAACTATTGTTACTTATTCTCAGTGGATACCATCACCCACGGACACTGTGGATATACTTAAGGATGCCAATTTATAACTACTTAAGTAGTTGACTATGTACAGAAATGATGCAATTGCAATAACTTGTATGCTAGTCAACTTCTTTCATAACCTGAGGCTTTAGCACTAAACTACTCTGTAATGGAAATTGATAGCTTAAATAAATTCAAGGAAGAACTAGACAAAGTTTTGGAGCAAATGAATGGGTGAAATGGGAAAAATAAGCTTGCTTTCTTGCATCATATGCCTCTACTAATGCTAAGTCATTAAAATGGGCAATTAATTATACATCACAAGTATGTTTAGTCTTCAAAGCTTCATGCAAGCTGTCCCTCATTTTGAAATATATTGTTCACTATTGCATTTATAGGTTTACAAAACTATGTAAATCAGTTACTTCCACAGCTGATAGTGATTTTACTTGCTGTCAAAATGTATATGCTTAATTAACATCTCTGAGATGATTGTAACCTAAAAAATTCTTGCTTACTGTTATCTGAAATTGAAAAGGATCCTGGAAATTATTTTAACATCCTAGCTATCTTGAAAATTGTCCTGAAATTCTGAATTTATGCTTTGTAGACATTCACTTTGCTATCGAAATGTAATATTTCAAGCAGGGAATATAATCTATTTAATTTTTACACAAAGTAAATGGGAAAGGATTGATTGACTTTTCTGGCTTTAAATTTAGTGATAGATTTATACTCCAATTATTTGTGTTTTTTATACAGTAGCAGCCACATAAATTGTATAACTATAAATTTTTTGCAAAAACAGGCATTAGAATTGAATTTTCTTATAACCTGACCAAAAATGACAATAATGCTAGCAAACAAGGTTGTGACATAAGATATAATTAATTACCACCTTGCACCTGTTTGGCATGGATTATCAGATTCTAGACATAATTGTTGCCTCATTCATTGTACCAGATGCAAATAATGGTTTCTTGCAGTGTTGTGTTGCTGCTTGATGGCTTTTTTTAGTAGAAATTTTGTGTTTCATAATATGCTAATGGTTTTCTGTGGGGATTTCAGTATGTACTATTTCCTGGCTATAAATAACTACTATAATAAGATGAAACAGTAATAACATTAAAATACTGGAAACTGCATGATATGATTGTGTAATTTGGTATTTGCATTACATGCAATATGAAAAGTGGCAGAGTCCTGGAAAATAGTATTCCGTTTCCTGAAAACTGATAACAGTTAAAGGAGTCTCCTTTATAATTTTTTTGTAGCAGTCACTATTAATTATGTAATTTTCAAAGTGTATTCAGCCCATTCCTTTGGTCAGTAAAGGCATTTGACAATTCTTGACCATCCTGTGACGTCTTTGTCAGACAGTTCTTTCATTTGGTTTTACACAAATATGTTCCTTCAAAATAGCTTCTAGGACTATGGAGCCTGCATGTTGTTCATTGAAGTTTAGATGTTTCAGTACCATGTCCTGTATAGTGATGTGTTAATTTAAATATATCTTGCTCTCATTTTTCTTAATTATCTTTGTAGTATGTTTAGAAAACATATACCAGTGATATTTAGCAGTTTAGATTGAAAGAACTTGCTCTACCATCTTTTTTTAAATTATTTTGATTTCCATATATATAAATTATTTGAAAAATTGTATAACCATCTGTATTCTATCTAGTTTCTATCTTTGTCAATGCTTTGGTCTTCCACTGAGGATGACCAGTAGTCTGCCTATGTAGCTAATATTTTTTGAAAAAGTAGCATTACACAGTCAAATCCACTATTTGTTTAAAACTTGAAGCACTGTCATGAGCTGTTTCAGGATTACCAGTCTGTCATCATGTCACCCTGATTATCAGTTGCATGTCAACCTGTGAATAATATATCAAGTATAATATGTGAGCTCTCAAGTCATATATGGAAGAAAAACTCTGATTTTTAACATGTAACAAAGGTTATATATACCCTTAACCTCCTGCTGGGCTGCAGTACTAGGGGTTGAATAGTAAAAGTTTAGGGTTATGGCATTAAAATAATTGGAAATTGTTTGCACCTCTGTATTCAAATTCCATCTTTGAGAATGCTTTTGTCCTTCAGTGGAGGCTAGCAAAAGTCTTCAAGGTTTCAACTTTTTGAGCTTATGCCTACATTGGTGAATGCATGTTCTTGTTTGGCACATGTTGCTAATATCTTTTAAGCAAATGGCATCACCAAAAGGGATTGTTAATTTTTTTTTTTTTTTTTGTGAAACCCAGTGCACCATAATGATAACTCTCAAGACTGCTAGTCTCTCATCAAATGATAGGTGGCCTCAGTTAGTGACGTCTGTTCTTGAGTAGTCCTAAGCTATTAGGGGATATCCCTACCCATTTTTTGATGTCTAAAGACATCTGCTATTGGTCAGCTGCTAGATTGCCCCAGAACTTTTCATATTCAGTTTGAAATTAAAAATTGCCGTACATTTGTATCTTATATTTTATATTAATGTACTATTCTCTATAACTGCAGAGATATAATGTAAGCCTTTGATATATCAAAATTGCTTGCAAAATGCTAGCTCTTACTGTGGGGATCTTGTGTTTATTTGACATCATGATTTTTTTGCTCTCTATTCATTATAATGAAAATAGTTCTTGTCTGTATTTTAGGATGGAAAAGACCTGTTTTTAGGAGCCCCTGGTATCTACAATTGGGAAGGTAGGGAGATAATTTTAAAAAAAATTTTGAATGTGAACATTTATATTTCAAAATCAGATGATGGTTATTTTGTTTGTAATTTAAACATTAATAAATATGATTAATAATCCATTTTGGATAATTAAATTGATTGATAGTAGATTTTCTGCAATAAAAATGAGAATTCAGTTGACACTTCAACTGATATCCAAAATGAATGACTTTCTCATACCATACAGGTTATGTTTGCCAAATCAAGGCTCTTCAAACCTATTTTATGTTTCAAATGATATCAGTTTTGTTGATAGTAGGTTTAGTTCTAGCCTAAAACTTCCTTTTTATAGTAAGTATCCTGCTGATTCCAGCAAGACCCAAGTATGTGCACTGTTACTGTTGTGTTTCTTTGTTCACAGCAGTAACACAACAGTAACAGTGCACATATATACTTGGGTTAGTTTAGCATTAGTAGAGGCATATGATGCAAGGAAGCAAGCCTACACAGCATCAGGAAAAAAAAAAAAAAAACCCCTTCCCATTTCACCCATCCAATTCACTCTAAATGTTTGTCTAGTTTTGCTTGAACTTATTTCAGCTGTCAACTTCCACAACAACAGGCGGAAGTCTGTTCCAACTATCAACCACCTGCTGGCTAAAGGCAAATTTCTGCATATCTATTTATTCTACAATTGTCTTTCCTCAATTTCAATTTATGTCCCCTCAGGTGAGTAATCTGAGCAAGAGGAAGAATCCCATTAGCATTAAGCTTGCTCAATCCATTCACTGCCTTATACACCCGAATAAGATCACCTTGCAGGTGTCTAATCTCCAGATGCTGCGATTTGCAGAACTTAAGCCTTTCTTGCTAACAGCAACCCTTTATTCCACTCGCCAATCTCGTTGCTCTTCTCGGTACTCGTTCCAGCAGCTCTATATCCTTCCTAAAATGGGGTCTCCAGACCTGTATGCAGTACTTAAGGTGTGGCCTGACTACTGCCTTATATAAGAGGACAATCACCTCCTTATCATTGCTAGCAAAATTCTTGTAAATCATTGACAAGACACCATGAGCATACCCTTGCAGCCTGTATGCCTGTCATAAAACTTCATATCTGACTACACAATTAACCTCAGGTCCTTTTCATTCTCCATTACTCTGAGTGTAGTACCACCTAGTTGGTATGTTACTCTGAGGTTACTGCTACCCATATGCAATACTTTACATTTGTCAATGTTAAACTTCAGTTACCACCTCTCAGCCCATCTGCTGAACTTTACTGGATTGTGTTGCAGTAGTGTACTATCAATACTGTCATTAACAACTCTGTTAACCTTCATATCATCTGCAAACTTAGACATTATCCCTGATATACTTTCATCAGTATCATTAATAAATACACAAAACAACAATGGGCCCAACACTGAGCCCTGGGGGACTCCACTAGTAACATTAGATCACAAAGAGCAGTGTCCATTGATTACCACTCTCTGTCTTCTCCCACTCAACCATCCTTTTATCCATTGTAGCAACTTGCCCTTAATGGCATTCTGCTCCAATTTTTACAGCCATCTTCCATGTGGAACAGTATCAAAAGCTTTCCTGAAATCCAAGTGTATGATAAAATTATTTTTTGCATCCAGTTCTTTTGTGACCACATCATAGCATCCAATAAAATTTGAACAGACACAATTTGGCCTTAGTAACCCTTGTGTCGTTAAACTCAATAGCAACAACAACCAATCAAATTTGTCAGACAAGACTTCCCCTTAACAAACCCATGCTGTGTCAGAAGTAAAACTGCAGTTTTGTCTAGATGATCCTGCATTGCTTCTTTAGCCAGTGACTCCATTATTTTCCCTAGAACATAACTTAAACTAACAGGTCTGTAATTACTCGTGTAATCCTTTGAACCCGCTTTATGAATTGGGGACATATTTGCACATCGCCAGTCCATGGGAACCTCCCTTGAGTCCAAGGAAGCATTAATAATTATGGCTAAGGGTGTGCTTACTTCTTTTGCTGCCTCCTTTAATATAACTGAATAGATCTCATCCACCCCAGGTGGATGGGATCTATTCTTATGTTAAATTTCAACAATTTCTCCTCCACTTTGCTCTTAATTATTACAAAATAATTTAGCTCAATGCCAGAGTTTGATAAACTTTTGGCCTCCACTTCCCTACAGACTTCCTCAAGTGTAAATGTAGATGCAAAATACTCATTCAGTTTGTCAGCTACCATTGTTGGTTCGATTGTTGACGAACCTCAGCAGGTTCGTCAACAATCGAACCAACAATGTCAAGTGGACCAATCTGATTCATCCCCTTCTATCTAGAGTTTATATAAGTAAAGAAGTCCTTGCTGTTTTTCTTTGTGTATCCTTTGCTAAAGATTTCTCATAATCTGCCTTTGCTTGCCTAACCTCTTTTTTGACTTGATTACAGACTAGCTTATATCTACCATAGTCTTCTGTGTCACCTGATAATTTATATGCATCCCATGCATTTTTATTCTCTGGCGTGAGTGTCATTAGTTCATCTGCCATCCATTTAGGTCTAAAACTTGAACAGTATTTCTTAGTTGGTATGAAAAGCCTAGTAGCTTCCAAGGTTACTTCCTTGAATACTTCCCATTTAGAATTTGCTGTTGGTAACATTATCAGTTGGTCCCACAGCATAGAATTTAAAAACTGTCTGAGATCATTATAGTCACTTTACAAAAGCAAAAACCTTTCCCTTAACCGCTGATAGAAGTTACATCTTTAAGTAAATCCCACTTCAGCACACTGTGATGATTGCCACCTAGTGGTTCCTCTGTCCGTGGATTCTTAATGCATGAAGAATCACTATTGATAATCAGATCAAGAGTATTACTCCCCTCTGGTTGCCTCCCGAACATGCTGCTGTAGAAAACAATCATCCAATAAATCCACAAAAGCCTTGCTAGTGTGCAAATGACCAACCCACAAGTTCCAGTCAATATCTGGAAAGTTAAAATCCCCCCATTATAAGACAACCTGATTTACTTGCCCTCTCTATATCTCTGTAAAGCTGTTCATTGTACTTATCAGAGTCATTAGGCATATGACACACTACTACTCTGAATTTAGCTTTGCAGTGTTTATGTCACACCAAACTGACTCAACATTGCACTGTCGTCCCATGTCAGCTGGATGCACTTCCTTCGATTTTGTGTTTCTTAACTAACAGCATAACCCCTCCTCCTTTCCTATCCTGTCTATCCTTTCTGTACACATTGTACTCCCCGAATTCTATATTCTGCATTTCTTATATCTGTGTGATATCCCAACAATATCTGCCTTTGATGTCTTGACTGGCACCTCAAATTCATCAAATTTATTTACTATACTCCTTGCATTGGTGTACATGCAAGTATACATGCGCCTGTTCTTACTTTTAAGATATCCTAACACAGCCCATGTATTTAGTTGTTTCATGATAACTCCCGACAGTCCTGGAAATCCTCAGCTCCTTGCTTTCGGCGCCTCCATAGCCAGGTGGGAAGGAGCAGCAGTGCGTAGCACACGCTTCTTGATTAGACTGGGGTTCGAGCCCATCACCACCAAATACGGAGGATGTGGAAAGGTCAGGGAATGACCACCGCATATCCCGGAGCAATATGGCCTTAGTTGCTAATGCTCCTAAAAACCAAAGAACAAACTCCTTGCTTTCGAGGATGCTGCTCATTTCAATAGAAGCAGTGCAAGAATCATTTTCTCCTCTGCCTGCTTCTACTGTTAATCTATTAGTTTTTGAATCCTTCAAAGCTAGCAATTTTCCTACCCACTTAACACTGCCTCGATAGCATCAGCAAATATCTTGCACCCTTTCTATTTAAGTGTATCCCATCCATGTAGAAGCAGTCTCCTGTTAACAAGCACAGACCACGGTGAGAAAAAATTTACCGAACGAGCCTTGCACAATCTCTCCAGGGCCAAATTCATTGACAAGGCTCTCATCATATATACTCCCTCCTATCATGTCTGGACAAAATTGCTGATGCTTTCAAATTTAAGCCTAACTCACAACTTTTTTTTCAACATTGACCTTTACTTGTTAAGTTAGTTCGGAGATCTCCAACTCTTAATGTCCTTAATGCCAACATGTACAACAATATCACCTTTCGTGCCCTTAAAAGATATCTACTGTACAACATCATCAACTTTTGGCCCTGGCAGATATACCCTGGTCCTATTCTACTTATTCTTTTTGCATAATATATTTCCTATCTCCCTAGCAATAGAGTCACCGACAATAACTGTCTCCTGTGGGATCAGCACATTCTGCCCTGAAGATTGCTGATGTGTTGCCTGATGTGCACGAGTGAGCTCTGGCATTGGGTTAGACAGCTGAGATCTTGATGGGTCTCCCATTTTAATTCCTTTGAGGGCATCTACACAGTCTTCAACTCTCATCAGAATGCTGAGTTGGTGCCTAATTTCTTCACGTTCTCTGAACCTAGCACACACAAAGACATCCTCCATGGGACGATCACGTCCTTTTCCAGAAAGGTCTGCAAACATTCTACAAGTTGCACATTGTTTTTAGGCTGTGATGCATTGGAGAATCGCCCCTTCGGTTCTCCTCTGAGCCACAGCACTCCTGCTACTTTGTGCTTGTTGCTTTGCTGAGCTAGTCTGATGCATGACTTTTGTTTAAATACTATTTAATTGATTAACAATGAAAAGTAGTAAGGTCGATAAATTTAATTTACGATACTGTGCTAAGCTGATGCAGCAATACATATTATGCTATCTTGTACTTACATTATACCTTATGCTATCTTGTACTTACATTATACCTTATGCTATCTTGTACTTACATTATACCTTATGCTATCTTGTACTTACATTATACCTTATGCTATCAAATACAAGATATATTCTATCAAGTTACACTATACTGTAACAAACACAAGTGATTAAAATCTTCAAACTACTGATTTATCACAATTAAAATCCTAGTATTCTACTGCAATATTGGTTATTTTCTACAATATTTGCACCAAACACCAATACAGTAGTGGTACGAGCAGTGAGTCGTAACTTACAAGAATCACCACTTAAATTTAAAAATAATCTAATGAATGCTACTAAGCCTATTTAATATCATTATAAAACACAATTTAATATGTTAATCAAAAATACGGGAAAAGTATGCAACACACTTATCATTTGCAGGAGGGTTTGTTATGTTTCTTTGTTTACCTGTTTATTAAAGCTGTACTCAAATCACTTTCTCAACCAAGTACTTATCATGTTTCAATATTATGATTGTACAAATTTTTCTTACCATATAATCATCCCTTCACCTGCAAAAAAAATATAAAAAATAACAAATTTTATTGAGTTGGTAATGACAGTATGATTGTATTAAAACAACTTATTGGAAAAGCTCTTATCGAACACTCAGATTCATTGCCGCCAACTGAACCAAAAAAAAAAAAAAAAAGCTAAGTGTGTGTGTGTGTGTGTGTGTGTATAAATAAATAAATAATATAAAATAATATATGTTTATTTTTCTGTTCAGTTGGCTGCAATGAATCTTGAGTGCTTTATGAGGACTTTCTCATAATAAGTTGTTTTAATATAATCATACTGTCATTACCAAACCAGTGAAATTATTTATATATACAGTTGGACCTTTCTTTAACAAACTTTCATATACCGAATTTTTCTCTTTAGCAAATTTCTTTGATTTCCCCCTGGTCATTACATTAAAAAATAGTTTCCATATAACAAAGAAAATTTCCATATAATGAACTGATTTCGAGAGACCTGAGTAAGTACCGTTCGCACCTCTGGCCTTTAAGCAATAGAGCTGATGCTGTAGAAACCATGAATTAAGAGCTGAAAGGATTAAGAATTAAGAGCTAAAACATTCTACAATTTAGTGGTTCTGTAAAACCTATGCCGCCTCTAATGTACCAAGAAGTTACACTGTCAACTGCTATCTGTGTTCACGGCCTTGGCAAAGATTAAGTCATATTCCCAATGCGGATATTGGCTCTGGTCAACCTTTTCTACTGTAAGCACGTAATATAAGCACCCTATTAGAGAATTAGGAGAGAGTGATTTTCCTTTATCCCGGAAATTCATCTTATTTTGCAGAAATAAGTCATTCACACTTTCACTAAATTTTACCTGTCTCTGTTTACATGGTAGGTACAAGTGGTCCCTAAATCAATTATGCTTTAGCTGCTGTGCAAGCAACCTTACAATGTCTAAGAGAAAATCGTTGAGTGTAGTAGAAAAAGTGGAAGTGTTTAATAGTGTAGACCGGGCATAAAAAAAAGAAAAGGAAGAAATTGCTTTAAAATTTAGTATCCCTGCCAGTAGTGTGTCAACCATTCTGAAAAACTAAGTTTTGATTCTCAAACTGTTTGAGGAAACAGGACCCGGTCAGAAGCTTGCGAAATTATCAGTGAGAATATCGAAATTATGCCTCTATGAAGATGTAGATGAGGCACTTTTTAAGTGGGTGAAGTTGATTCGAGACCAAAACATTCCGATATCAGAGCTATTAATAAAAGAAAAGGCTATTGAGTATACATCTTTTCTGGGGCATAAAACATTCCAAGCCAGTTCTGGTTGGCTGAACAAATTTAAAAAGCACCATGGCTTACTCTTACTCAAAAAAGTTATTTCTGGTGAAAGTAGAGTTGTAATCGAAGAAGACTGTACTCATTGGAAAGAAATAGTTTTGAAAAAAATTATGGAGGACTAGGAGTCCAAAGACAATATTCAACATTGATGGAACAGGTCTATTTTTTAAATGTTTGCCAAACAAGACACAGACTTTTAAAGATGATAAATGTTTAGGTGATAAAAATAGTAAGGAGAGAATTACAAATATGGCTGGTAATGAAAAACTGAAGCTTTTGGTAATAGGCAGATGTAAACAACCCAAATGTTTCAAAGGAGTGGCGCCTCCGTAGCCAGGTGGGCAGGAGCAGCAGTGCGTAGCACACGCTTCTTGATTAGACCGAGGTTCGAGCCTGTGACCACCAAATACGGAGGATGTGGAAAGGTCAGAGAATGACCACCGCATATTCCCAGAGCAATATGGACTTAGTTGCTAATGCTCCTTAAAAAAAAAAAAAAAAAAAAATTCAAAGGAGAAAGGTGTTAGAGTTGTACTACAACAAAGAAATTTGGATGACAAGTGAAATTTTTGAACAGTGGATTTTTAATTTCGATAGAAAGATGACAAAAGAAACCAGAAAAATTGCGTTTATTGTCAAGAATTGACCTGCCCACCTAACTTAGAGGATGCGGAAAAAATGTCGAAACTTACAATTGTGAAGCTTGTTTTCTTCCCCCCAAATACCTTGTCTAAATTGCAGCCAATGGACCAAGGCATTATCAAGAATTTGAAAATGCACTACTGAAGAAGGCACCTCCGTAGGCAGGTGGAAAGGAGCAGCAGTGCGTAGCACACGCTTCTTGATTAGACCGGGGTTTGAGCCCGTCACCACCAAATACGGAGGATGTGGAAAGGTCAAGGGAATGACCACTGCATATTCCTGGAGCAATATGGCCTTAGTTGCTAATGCTCCTAAAAACCAAATAACAAACAAACAGCACTACTGAAGGTGCATACTGAAAAAAAATTATACTGAGAATAGAAACCAACCAACCTATAGATTCTGCTATAGATTTGCAGATGTCCATATCGGAGTTGGCAAAAGTATGGAGTCAAGATGTGACTGAAACAATGATTAAGAATTGTTTTGCAAAAGCAGGTTTTGCTAAAACGCCAATTAACAGCAATGAGAGAGATGAACTACTACAAGGTATTGAGCAATCTTGGGAAGAACTCCAAGTGAGAGGTTTGATCAGTGGAGAAATTGTTCTTGAGGAATTTTTAGGAGTTGGTAATGATGTCGCTGTAATTGAATGTTCAAGTGACTCCACCGATTCAGAGAGTATTCAAAGAACTAGTGACAATATCGACAATGAGTTGGATTAAAATGAGGGCAATATTAAACCTTCCAAACATGGAAGGCTTAATATTGTCCTCAATGAGGATTGCTGCAATTTATCAATTGTGTTAGAGCGAAACCGTGTTGTAGAAGTACTGTGTTATATGTGGGTTGCCTGTATATAGATATGAGGAGCAGTTCGAAAGTAATGCCTCCTATTTTTTCCTCAGAAAATTTTATTCCTACAGCTATGCCTTTTACATCAATTAATCCTCAATCATTAATAAATACATTGTTATTTTTCCACAAAGTCACTGTCATTTTATATGCACTTCTGCCATCAGATGCTATTTTCCAATTCTATAGAAGTCCTTACTCTTGCTCCAAAGGGCTTTGCGAACACTGTGCTTTTGCTGGTTGTCATCCATAAAATGGGTTCCACGGAGTGCATCCTTCAGTGGGCCAAAAATGTAATAATCAGAAGGTGCAAGATCCGGGCTATGAGAGGGATGAGCAAGAATAGTGCATCCCAGTTTTTCAATGGCCTCCATCGTGTGCAGACTGGTGTTGTCTCGTGCATTGTCTTGGAGAAGAAGTTAGAGGTGTTTGTCCGGTTGAACTCAATGGATGGGAGCTTTCAACTTTTTCAACTTTCCACATATTGATCTAAGTTGATTGTGGTGCCACGCTCCAAGAAGTCCAAAAGCAAGACACCATCTTTGTCCCTCCAAAACACTGTCACCATGACTTTACCGACAGAGGCTGTCTTTTGAACGGCGAATTTTGATGGTGCCACTCCATTGACTGTCTCTTCGTTTCAGGGTCATAATGGTGGACCCAGATTTTGTCATCTGTGACTATGCGTGAAAGAAAAACCTCTCTTTCACTCTCATAGTGTTAGAGAAGTTCCATACAGATGACTTTCTGGGCTTTGTTGTACTCATGTGTCAGAAATTTCGGGACCCACCGAGCAAACCTTGTTGTAGTCTAGTTGATGATGGTTATCACAGTAGGTTTCTTTTACCTACTGCATCACACAATTTGTGTGTTGTAATGCGGTGGTCCTCTTTGATTAGCACGTTGATCCAGCTCTTGTGTTCACTGATGTTACTGGCCGGCCACTTTGTGGCTTGTCAACAATGTCACTTTCTCCACTCTTAAAGTGTTTTATCCAACGTCTAACTGTACTCATATCTACAGTATTGCCACCATAAATATTTTTAGACTTGTATGGTTTTCAATAGCCACACTTCTTCCTTGATAAGAAAGTCAGTCACCACTCTTTGCTTGATACATATATCTGTAACATCCACCAGTTTGAACTAACCATGTTCTGCACTCATGAGACTGATCACAAGCGCCACTCAGTATGGTGAAACTAGAGATCTCTAGTGACCACTCAGTGACATACGAAAATATATATATGGTGCCACATTTGAAAGCAAAAAATTAGGAGGCATTACTTTCATATCAGTCCTCGTAGAGAGATAGATACTGAAAATTAAGAATAGGTATGCAGAAAGGTTTAGCCAATTTATTAATGTATATCCCCTCCCTGTCATCTTTTGTTGCTGTAGTTAAGTACTGTTTTTCTATTTGCATTTTACTTGGCTTGGCCTTCCTGCATACCTGTTTTTAATTTAGTTCAGTATTGCTTTATTCAAACAAGCAGTTAGTAAATGTGTTGGAGGTACTAATGCTCATTTTGTTATATTTTCTTCATTTTTCTTATTTCTTGTATTCTTTAATACATTAATTTAAACTTAATTTTTGTATATACAGAGTGTCTCAAAAATATTGGTACAAACATTTAGGGGAGGTAGGTAACATCTAAAGGAATGTGAATCGCATAGGAACCCATAACCGGAAATGTCACGGGAAAGTAGTAGCAGAGGCACAAAAAGCAGAAGTGACACAAGACAGTAATTAGTGGGAAACATTTATTTGACATAATATTAACAATGGAGTACGAGATGGATGCATTTCATGATGTTACAACAGATGCTGGAAGGTTCCACCATGAGACGCAATGCATGCGTGACACCGACACAGCATGGATTGGCAGACACTGTAGAACACACCTGGAGTTTCTTTGACAGTAGCAGCAGTGTAGACAAGTCTCGCCACGAGATCCATTTCCGTCTCCACAGGCGATTCATACACGATAGCTTTGAGGGCCTCCCACAGAAAGAAATCAAGGCTTGATAAATCAGGTGAGCGTGGGGGTAGGCAACGGGTCCACCACGGCCAATCCATCGATGCCCAAAACACCTGTTCAAATGGTTACAAACACACCTTCCATAATGGGCAGGCGCCCCGTCATGTTGAAACCAAATGTTGCGTCTCACATTTGCTGAAACATCGTCAAGTAACCCTGGTATAACTTGTTCAAGAAAGATCCAATA
Organism: Mastigoproctus giganteus; assembly: GCF_048544385.1. Lineage (NCBI taxonomy): Eukaryota > Metazoa > Arthropoda > Arachnida > Uropygi > Thelyphonidae > Mastigoproctus > Mastigoproctus giganteus. The sequence goes on from NC_143575.1 coordinate 148,764,992, forward strand.
TTTAGCGGAATTTATGTGGGATGGTAACAGGTATGGGCCAACTAAGCAGTCACCAACCATACCTGCCCACACATTTATTGCGAAGCGATGTTGTGCCGCACGGGGCATTCACTATGTGGGTTGTTGCGAGCCCACACATGAGCATTGTGCTGATTGAATAAGCCTTCCCGAGTGAAATAAGTCTCATCCTTGAACAGAACATAGGCTGGAAAATTCAAGTCTTGAACACTTTCTTGGTCAGGTGATATGTCATTCCAGAGCGTATAACTTCTAGGTGGAGGGGCAGGACCCCCACCAGGACACCGTGTACTAACAGTACGGCAGCCACGGGTGATGACCACGAGAATTGAGCATTGTATGGTGTCCAAGATCTTTTTTTTGATAACCATTGTTGTGGCTCTATGGAACCACATGGGGAAGTGTACATAATTGCTGGGGTGAAGAAGGCTTTATAGTACAGTGTTAGTATGCATTTTTTGAGTCCCCAGAGCTTTCTTACTATTCTGGCTATTAATCCGGCATATCTTCTTATTTTTTCTCTCAAGTATTTGAGATGAAGTTGAAGGACAGGTTGGTGTCTAGAATGATACCTAGATGCTTCAGTTTGGCGACTAGTTTGATTGTCTGGCTATGAATTTTAATTTGTGGTGGTCTTCTTAAGTTTAGGCTGTCTTTCAACAGTATAGATTTAGTTTTTGTAGTTTATATTTTTAAGAAGTGGACAGTGGCCCAGTCTGTCAGCAGCGACTGTCAGTATTAGATCGTCTGCGAAGGCCTGGGAGTTACACTTCCCCCAGGTTTAGGGCCAGGAATTCATCTAGGATCATATTTCAGAGCAGTGGCTCTAGAACTGAACTCTGGGGGCAGCCCCTGTAGAGCGATCTGGTCAACTTATTATATGGTGCTATTACCTGGATTTCTCTGGTTAAGTAGGATTCCATAACTTTGTACAAATTCATAGGGGGTGTTTACCCTTCTTAGTCTAGCTAGGATGCTCGTCCACCAAATGGTGTTGAAATCGACTGAGATGGCAAGGAAATATTTTTTGTCACACCCCGCTGCCGCCCTCAAAAGGCCACTCAGGGCTTCGATGGTCGAAGTTCCTTGCTTGAATCCGTATTGTGTTGGCATGGTTAGTCCAGCTGTTTGGTAGTGGTGAGTTATTCTTTTACCTATCAGCCTTTCGAATAGCTTACTTGCCATTGGGAGTAGGGCAATTGGCTGATAAGAGTCTTTGAAGGATTTTTGGATATCACAGTTGCAAGTTTCCAGTCGGCTGGGTAACTTTGTGTTATAATCTAAGGAGCAGTTCTGGGTTGTTGTCTACTACCTTTTTTTATAATTTCCTCTTCCAGAAGATCTGGGCCGGAACATTTTCTATTCCTTATGAGGGCTGCAGTGGCATGCAATTCCTCCATGGTGAAGGGCTGATCTATTTGCTGTGTTTTGTATGCTTCATTTTCTGTACACATCTGTACTTGTTCTGGTAAGGTTGAGACAGCTAGTTCATGATAGATCTGGTTGAGTATGTTATTGATAGACTGTTCCCAGGTGGTGGCTAGTGTGCCCTGCAGGGTGCGAGTCGCATTTATAATTTCTCCTCTGTGTAATTTGCTAGGAACAACTTTACTCCCTTGGCATTTCCAGCTGTGTTGACCAGGTGCTCCCAGGCCTTCCTCTTACTTTTGCATATCAGGTCTGTGTAGCTGTTTCTAACAATATTGTATCTTTCCCTTAACAGTCTTACTTCCAGCTCCAGCCAGATACGTCTTGCCCTTTGAAACTCTTTTCTTGCCTTTATGACCTGCTTTCTTAATGTTTCAATTTCTCGGGTCCACCAGGGGACTGTGCCTGGGGTTGGAATCTTCCTCTTAATTGCTGTTTCATTAGCATTAGTGATAATTTTTGTGACCCTCCTCCGGATCTCATTTGGGTCAAGTTGTTGGTCAGCCTCAGTCTTCATCCATTAACTTTTGTAATATGGGAGAATATTCCTCAGCAAATAAAGTTGGTTTTAGTGCCAGTGTTGGCACTAGCTGCCTCACCAGTAATTTTTACATTATGAATTCTGGTCTGGTTTTTGAACTGGGAAAACCAGTCCCTGTTAGTTGAAAATGATTCAGTTCCTCCCAAATTCAGTTTGTCATAATTTCATCGAATAAGCTCCTAGCCTTGTCCATAACCACTGCCTATGTTACAGGAATGGTATTTTGGTTCATATTGTCTATCCACAGCATTACTAACTCCTCCGTCTTCTCCATTATCTCACTCCTTGAATAAGTTGTTCTAGAAATGCTTACATTAACAATTCCTGTATGTGACTGCTTGATCTTCTCAGCATTATTCATAACGGTTGTAACAGTAGAAGGTGCTAAGTTAATAAAATAAGGATGTTGCCGCACAACTTACAAAACTGGCTTCTCATCAGGTGTTAACAGCCAGGATTGCAAGCAAAATAGCAACTTGTGTCTTCATTTCTGATGTAAACCACAAGCTAAAGAATAAAAAGCATAAACATAAATAAAATGAGAATAAATTTATTGTTACCAAAATATAAATTTGTTACCGAAATAAATGAAAATAAAATTTTGTGAGCAGTGTAAAATTTTTTTTTAAAAGCATTAAAAAGAGGGCTAATTTTTGAAAATATCTTGTGAGCTTTGTGGTTGATACTATGAAAACTCGTATATATGTATCTATATATATATATATTTTTTTTTTAAGTACAAAGTCGAATCTTGTCCATTTGACTCTCAACTTGGATGTGTTGGTTGTAAATTGTTATCAAGTATGGAGACCTCATCTGAAAAAAAGACATTGGGCTCCTTGAAAGGGTCGAAAGGCAGTCAACTTGTGTAGTGAGGTTGGCAAAAGGGTGACTGTACGACGAAGAACTTTGATTATGTGGGCTATTGAGCTTGGCATCCAGGCACCTTAGAGGGGACCTGATTGAGGTTTATATGGCTCTGAGAGGGGTTGGTAAAAATGAATGAATAAAGGTGGAATTTTTACATTATAAAGAATTCCAGAACTAGGGACCATAAATTTGAGTTATGGGTGGGGGCCAGGTTTAGAAAAGTTTGTAGGAAGTTTCTATCAGGTTGTTGATTACTGGAAAGAGCTGCTTTACTCTGCATGTAGTTGAGGTTGACAGTTTGAAGAAATTCAAAGGTCAACTGGATAATTACCTATGTGAGGAGGGAAGTGCATAATTTTTATTTTCTTATCTGCTTTTTCCCTTTTTTTTTTTTTGCTATTGCAGCAAAAGCTTGTGGCTTCCTTGCACTACATAGCTAATACTAATGCTGCATTTGGGCAGTAATCCCAGAAAATGTATTATCTGGGTGGTACTAAACTGAGGAATCCAATTACTAAGGATTCCAATATCTCTCTTTTAGAAGATTTAGGAGAAGTGAGATTGGGCTGCATCCTTAATATCCACTCATGCACACATTCTTGTTGGTAAGCCCTGTTACATCATTTTGGTGGCAATGAACATGTAGAGTGGTTCTCTTAAAGGTGCATGGTCAGTGGGAAGAGGGACCATGCACCTTTAAGAGAACCACTGACCATGCACCTTTAAGAGAACCACTTAAAGGTGCATGGTCAGTGGGAAGAGGGAAAGACTAAACCCTGCAGCACTTTATCAAATATGACAACACTACAAAACAAATAGCTTGGTCCCCCAGTGTCTTTCACTCCCCCTTTTATGGCAGCGAGAGGATCAGAGTGGCAGCAGAGGATGCAAAGAATCTCTGGATATGACCAGGCTGCCATGTACAGAATCGAACTTGGCCTGTTGCAATGCAAGATCGCTCATTAGTGAAGGTAGGATGTTAGAGCTAGAAAAGGAATTAGAAAATGAATGGAATATCATTGGCCTGGCTGAAACAAGAAGAAGAAATGAATAACTTACAAATTTATCAAGTGGAAATCTGCTGTACACCAATGGAAACAGTGAAAAGAGTGAAGATAGAGTTGGCCTTCAGGTCCATAAAAATATTAAAAACAACATTTTGGAATTCCAAAGTGTATCACCAAGGGTGTCAAGACTATTACTCAGGATTTCTAAGAAGTACAAACTAAAGGTTATAATGATATATGCACCAACATTGGGCCATGATGATGAAGAGGTTAAAGAAATGTAAACTGAAATTGGGAGACTCCTAGATGAATAAAAAAAACTCACTACACTATCATTGTGGGAGACTTCAATGCAAAGATTGAAAGAGACAAAACAGCAGAGAAATGGAACTATAGGAAATTTTGGAATTTCCTATAGAAAAAGGAGAAAAAGCAGTATGGAACTTGGGAACAAGTTTGAGCTTCTCCAGACTTTCAGGACCAAGATATTGACAAAGAATACAACAACTTTCTGAATGAAAATGATAAAGTCTGAGAAACCTATAGATAAAAATAAATCCAAAGAAGAAAAAATTGTTCAAGAAACATTTGTCATGATGAACTGAAGATGAATGAAGAGTCGATGTGAATGGAGAGTACCTAAACCATTTATGATTTGCAGATGACATTGTGATCATAAGACATTATCCCAAAAAATTATAGGAAAATCTTAATCAGTTATGCAGAGTTAGTAAGGATTTCAGACTAAAGATGAATATGGTTAAACAAAAGTAATGATGAACAAGTATGCCACAGGAAGGGATATAATCATCAAAGGAGCAGAAATTGAAAAGATGGATTCATCTTGAACAAGTCATTAGCTGTAATAATGATAAATGGCTGGAAGGTCAAGAGAAGAATAAATTTTGGATGGATAGCATTCAGGAAACAGTCATGTACTGTTTATCACGTGACGTACTGTTAGTCACGAATTATAATAGGAATCAAGCTGTTAGATAAGAAGAGAAACACATGGATTAGGCAGCAAACTATATTGTTCAAGGTTTAGGCCAAAATGGATGTCAGATGAACTAATGAGGCATATGGCAGAGAAGAAAAATGCATGGGATACTTACAAATTAACACATGACACAGAAGCCTATGATAGATACAAGTTGATATGCAACCAAGTTACAAAGGAGGTTAGGCAGGCGAAGGCAGATTACGAGAAATCCTTGGCAAGGGATGCAAAGAAAAACAGCAAAGAGTTCTTTACTTATGTAAACTCTAGAAGGAAGGGGATGAATCAGATTGGTCCACTTGATATTGATGGGTCAACTGTTGAAGATCCTGCTCAGGTAGCTAACAAACTAAATGAATATTTTGCATCGACATTCACACATGAGGAGTTATTCAGCAAGGGGAATGCCAGAGGTGTATTCAACTCTAGCAGTAAGCTACAGAATCTTGAAATAACTGGGAGTAAAGTGGAGGAGAAACTGTTGAAGATAAACACAAGAAAGGCACCCGGGGTGGATGGGATCTATCCAGTTATATTAAAGGAGGCAGCAAAGGAAGTAAGCAAACCCTTAGCCATAATTATGAGAGCTTCCTTGGACTCAGGGGAGGTACCCACAGACTGGAGATGTGCAAATGTGACCCCAATTCACAAAGGAGGATCAAAGGCCGACACAAGTAATTATAGACCTGTGAGCTAAACTTCTGTTCCAGGAAAATTAATGGAGGCACTGGTTAAAGAAGCACTGCAGGATCATTTAGACAAGACTTCAGTTATAGCTTGGACACAGCATGGTTTTGTTAAGGGGAAGTCTTGCCTGACCAACTTGATTGAATACTATGATGCAGTCACAAAAGAACTGGATGCAGGGAATAACTTTGATATTATATACTTGGATCTTAGAAAGGCTTTTGATACTGTTGCACATGGAAGACTGCTACACAAATTGGAGCAGTGTGACATTGGAGGCAAATTGCTGCTATGGATAAAGGGGTGGTTGAGGGGGAGAAGACAGAGAGTGGTAATCAATGGACACTGCTCATCGTGGACTAATGTTATTAGTGAAGTCCCTCAGGGCTCAGTGTTGGGTCCATTATTGTTTTCTGTATTTATAAATGATATTGATGATGGTATATCAAGCTTAATGTCCAAGTTTGCAGATGATACAAAGGTTGGCAGGGTTGTCAAGGACACTACTGACACTATGCTGCTGCAACAGGATCTGGAAAGGTTGAGCAGATGGGCTGAGAGGTTACAAATGAAGTTTAACATTGACAAATGTAAAGTACTATACATGGGAAACAGCAACCCCAGAGCAACGTATCAACTCTGTGGTACTACACTGACAGTGGTAGAGAATGAAAGGGACTTGGGGGTGATTGTGCAGGCAGATATGAAGTTCTCTGAGCAGTGCAGACGGGCTGCAAGAGTAGCTCATGGAGTATTGTCAATGATATACAGGAATTTTTCCAGCAGGGATAAGGCGGTGATTATTCCATTGTATAAGGCAATGGTCAGGCCACACCTAGAGTACTGTATACAGGTCTGGAGGCCTCATTTCAAGAAGGATGTAGAGCTGCTCGAACGAGTACAGAGAAGGGCAACAAGATTAGTGAATGGAACAAAGGGTGCTCTTACGAAGAAAGGCTTAAGTTTTGCAAATTACAGTGTCTGGAGACTAGGCACCAGCGAGGTGATCTGATAGAGGTGTATAAAGCCTTGAATGGTTTAAGCATGCTCAATGCTGATGGGATTCTTCCTCTAGCTCAGAAAAATCACCTGAGAGGGCATAAATTCAAATTGAGGAAAGACAGATGTAGGATAGACGTGCGGAAATTTGCCTTTAGCCAGCGGGTGGTTGGTTGGTGGAACAGACTGCCATCCCTTGTGGTGGAGGTTGATAGCCTAAATAAGTTTAAGGCTCAGCTGGACAGGTATTTTGAACGAACAGAGGGGTGAAGTGGAAGTGGGTTTTTTTTTTTTTTTTTTTTTTTGGCTGATGCTGCATAAGCTTGCTTTCTTGCATCAAATGCCTCTACTAATGCTAATGCTAAAAAACTCAAGTAAAGGACATTCTTATCAAAACTAAAGAACTGAAATGGACTTGGATAGGTTACATAGCTTGAAGATATGATGACAGATGGATTAAGGAAGTAACAGAATGGTACCCAAGATGAGCTAAAAGAAAACATGGAAGACAAAGACGGAGATGAAAAAATGAAATTCAAGAGTTTGTCGGCAATAAATGGATGGCCATTGCACAAAACAGAAGAAACTGGAAAGTTGCTGAAGACACCTTCATCCTGAAGTGGATTGAAAATGTCTGATGACGATGAATAACTGAAAATAGTGGAGTATGAAAAATATCTAAGGGTAATTGTAGAGGTCAACGTGAAATTCTCTGAGTAGTGCAAACAAGCTACATAAGTCACTAGAACAGCCTGGCAATGATATACACAAACTTTGTCAGCAGGAACATATAACTGATTATCCCTTTGTATAAGACAGTGGTTAGGCCAGATCTGGTATACCGCATGAAGGTTTGGACACCTTAATTTAGGAAGGCCATTCATCTGTTGGAAAGGGTTCTAAAACCTTATACATGGTGCTCCTCTCTGTACTCTCTATAAGGCTTTAAAATGGTTAAGTAAACTAAATGCTGATGGTATCTTAGTATTAGTAATGGCTATAAGGTGCAAGGAAGCCTAAGGCTGTAGCTGCACCAGTCAAAAAAATAATAATAATAAATAATAAAAATTAAAAAAATAATAAAATTAAATAAAACAAATAATAAATAATAAAATTAAATAAAACAAATAATAAATAATAATAATAATAAGAGAAAAGGAAATAGACAACTTGTGCATTTCCCTCCTCCAGTAGGTGAGCTTTGAATTTCCCCAAACTGTAGGCCTTGACCACCCATGTAGAGAACTTATTCCAGTTATTTATAACATGCTGGCTAAAATAAAACTTCCTGCAATACAGTCTAAATATCTCTCCCTGTAACTTGAATTTATGGCTTCTGGGTCTAGAATAATTTATAACCACGAAAATTTCATCATCATTCATTTTACCATTGCCTCTCAGGGCCTTCATCATCAACAGCCATTTTCAATCTACTGCAGGATGAATTCTCCAGTAATGTTCCAGTTCCTTCTGTTTTGTGCAATAGACTTCCTACAAACTTTTGAATTTCATCTGTCCATCTCCGTCATTGTCTTCCAGGTTTTTATCTAGTTACTCTTTGGTACCATTCTGCTATTTTCTTGGTCTGTCTGTCATCATGTCTGTCATCATGTCTTCAAGCTGACTAATTCTGACTAATTTTTTCTTCTTTGGATTTCTTTTTACCTATAGCTTTCTTGGGCTTTATCACTTTAAGAAAGTTGTAGAATTCCTCATCAATATCTTGGTCCTGAACAGTCTGCAGAAGCTGAAATTTGTTCTTAAGCTCCAGTACATACTGCTTTTTCTCCTCTTCTGTTATCTCAAAGACCTTTTGTATGTTTATCCTCAACAATTTCTCCTCCACTTTCCTCTCAGTTATTACAATATCATCTAGCTCACTGCCAGAGTTTTTACTTCACCTCTGGAATTCCCCTTCTGAATAACTCCTCATGTGTGAATGTAGATGCAAAATACTCGTTTAGTTTGTTAGCCACCTGAGCAGGATCCTCAACTGTTGAACCATCAATATCCAATGGACCAATCTGATTCATCCCTTTCCTTCTAGATTTTACATAGGTAAAGAACCCTTTTCTATTTTTCTTTGCATCCTTTGCCAAGGATTTCTCATAATCTGCCTTTGCCTGCCTAATCTCCTTTGTGACTTGGTTACAGACCAGCTTATATCTTCCATGTCACCCATTAATTTATATGTATCCCATGCATTTTTCTTCTCTGCCATATGTCTCATTAGTTCATCTGACATTCATTTAGGCCTAAACCTTGAACAATATTTCTAAGTTGGTATGTAAAGTCTAGTAGCTTCCAAGATAAGTTCTTTGAATGCTTCCCATTTTGAATTTGCTGTTGGTAACATCATTAGTTGGTCCCACTGTATAGAATTTAAATACTGTCTCAGACTGTCGTAGTTGCCTTTACGAAAGCAATAACCCTTCCCTTTATCCCTGATGGTAGTTACCTCTTTGAGTAAATTGCGCTTCAGCACACTGTGATCACTGCCACCTAGTGGTTCCTTTATCTGCAGGTTCTTAATGCATGAAGAATCACTACTGATAATCAGATCAAGAGTATTACTCCGTCTAGTTGCCTTCCGAACATGCTGATGTAGAAAACAATCATCCAATAAATCCACAAAAGCCTTGCTAGTGTGTGAGTGACCAACCCACAAATTCCAGTCAATATCTGGGAAATTAAAATCCGCTATTATAAGACTCTGATTTACTGGCCCACTCTGTTTCCCCGTACAGTTTCTTACTATACTCATCAGAGTCATATTAGGCCTATAGCACACTCCTACTCTCAATTTTGATCTCCCAATGCTTATATCACACCAAACTGACTCAACACTGCACTGTGCAGTGATGTCGACTGGCTTCGCTTCCTTGGATTTTATGTGTTTCTTAACTAATAGCATTCAGGCCTTTTGTGATTAATATTTTAAAGGTATACCATAATTCAGTTGTATTCACTCTCTCTGAGATATCTATCCAGTTAATAGAGGCCATGTAGCTTCTTAAGCTGTCATAATTTCCTTTTCTGAAATTATAACCCATTCCTTTGCCTTTAACTACCGTTACCTGACTTAGCCGAGTGGTCAGGAGTGTGAGTGCAGTAGCACATGTGCTTTGAGTGGACCGGTGTTCAAACCCGTGACTGCTAAATATGATTAACATTTGTATTGATTGATTTATTGTAAACTCCACTGATCTGGTGGTCATGCTGGAGTATAAACAAGAAATTTTTTTTTTTTTTTTTTTACCTGTCTTCATCGTCCACCGTGAGAACTTCTTGATCTCTGTGATCACTTCTTGCTACTGGTTCCTGTACTCTCAGCCCTGTTATGTCATCTGGTTCATGGGTGATGATCAGGTCTAGAATATTCTTTTCCCTAGTTCTTTCCTGGACATGTTGATACAAAATGGCAATCATCTAGTTGATTTTAAAATTTTGTCCCCCATGTTGAGTTTCCTTCCCATTTGCTCCAGTCAATTAGAAGCAAATTAAAATCACCCATAATAAGACATTCACACTTATTTGCCCATTCCATTTGCATGTAGAGGCTCTCCTCATAATGTTCACAATCTTTACCACTTCTGAAATGAAACACCCTATGGAATATAAATTTAAATTCAAAAAGGTTTCAAAATAGATTTGAGAAAATTCACATTCAACTCAACAGTAATCAATTCTTGAAACAAATTTCCATCTAATATTGTGCAGGTGGGTAGTTTGAATAAATTTAAGGAAATTATCAGAAATTATTGGAAGGGATGGAGAAATTAAATGTTTTTTGCTGCTGCTAATACTTTCCATATGCTTCCTTCCATTAATACCACAGCTTCGACTCCAACTCATTAACTCATCTTAAAAACCCATTCAATGACAATTAGATAATTCGTCTGAGCAAACACATATTCTTATATTCTATGAACCATTATTGCCACCTATTGGTATAGTCATAGTGTTGTGTGATTACATATTGATCTTAACTAAATAGTTTATGCAATTTTTTTCTGTATTTTTATTTAAAGTTTGTTTTGGAATTTAATAAAAATATATATATATATATATATATTTATATGCATACAGGAACTATTATCAGATATGAAATATCCAATGGAACACTTAGTCGACCAATGATTCCTAAACCTCCCTTAACTCTAAATGGGGTAAATGTGCCAGAAGATGTCTATATTGGTGAGTGTAACAGTCTGAATATTTTTAAATAATTATTAGCTGTGTTTAAAGGGTTTATTATAATTCTCTTCAAATTGCTTACACCAGAGTTTCCCAACATTTTTTCCCCCCTGCATATATAAAATTGGTCCATAAAAGGGGTCTGTATATATACAGGGAGGCTTAGAGGGGGAACAGGTATTCTGTGTGTTATCAGACACTCAGTCTAAAACACTGATGGATCCAATATCTTTCTATTACAGAAGATTTAGGAGAAGTCCGGTTGGCCTGCCCCCCCCTAAAATCCACTCATGAACACCTTCTCGATGGTAAGCCCTGTTACAGCACTTAAGTGGCAACGAACGTGTAGAGTGGTTCTCTTCAAGATGCCTGGTCAGCACGAAGAGGAAAAGACCAAACCCTCCAGCATATGACAGAACGATGAAACAAATGGCCCTCAGTCTCCAGCGGCTTTCACTCCCCATCTTACGGCAGTGAGAGGATCAGAGTGGAAGCAGAGGATGCTAAGAATCTCTGGGTACGACCAGGCTGCCATGCACGGAAACTGAACTTGGCCTCTTACAATGTAAGATCACTCATCGGTGAAGACAGGATATTAGAGCTGGAAAAGGAACTAGAAAATGTGAATTGGAATATCATCGGTTTGGCTGAAACAACAAGAAGAAATGAATCACATATAAGTTTATCAAGTGGAAATCTGCTGTACACCAATGGAAACAGTGAAAGGAGCGAAGGTGGAATTGGGTTTCTGGTCCATAAAGATATAAAAAACAACATTTTGGAATTCAAAAGTACATCACCAAGGGTGTCAAGACTAATACTCAAGATTTCTAAGAGGTACAAGCTAAAGGTTATAATGATTTATGCACCAACATCGAGCCATGATGATGAAGAGGTTGAAGAAATGTACACCAAAATTGAGAGTCTTCTAGATGAGCAGAAAACCCACTACACTATTATTATGGGGGACTTCAATGCTAAGGTTGGAAAAAGACAAAACAGCGCAGAAAGAGGAACTATAGGAAATTTTGGAATTGGTGAAAGAAATGAAAGAGGTGGAAGACATGTGGAATTTGCAGAATCTCAAGGATTGTCAGTAATGAACACTTTTTTCAAGAAAAGGATGAACAGAAAGTGGACATGGAAGAGTCCAAATGGATTAACAACTAATGAAATCGACTTCATCCTCACTAACAGAAATATATCGTGAATGATGTTACCATCCTGAATAAGGTAAATGTTGGAAGTGATTACAGAATGGCAAGATGCACACTTGATATAGATGTAGGAAAGGAAAAAACTGAATTGAGTAAATAATATGAAGGTCTTTGAGATAACAGAAGAGGAGAAAGACCAGTATGTACTGGAACTTAAGAAGAAATTTGAGCTTCTGCAGACTGTTCAGGACCAAGATATCGATGAGGAATTCTACAACTTTCTGAAAGTGATAAAGCCCAAGAAACCTATAGGGAAAAAGAAATCCAAAGAAGAAAAAAATAGTCAAGATACACTTGTTATGATGAACCGAAGGCGACAAATGAAGAGCAAGATAAACACTGACGAGAAAATTGAGTATACTAATTATGCAAACCCATTAGAAAGAGACTCAGAGAGGACATAAGAAGATTTAACACAAGAAAAGTAGAACAAGCATTAAGGGAAAACAAAGGACTTAAATCAACAGCCATGAGCAGTAATACAGAAAGACAAATGATACTGAAACTGAAGAATAGCGATGGTGTACTTATAAATAGCAGAGAAGGCATAATTCAAATAGCAGAAGACTACTACAGAGAATTATACAAGGAGCAAGGGAATGATGCCAGCAGTGGGGCAGATGGATCGCAAATTAGTAACACATATGAAAACCCGATATTCGTCCTGATGAGGTAGAACATGCATTGAAGAAAATTAAGAATCAGAAAGCCCCTGGTGAAGATGAAGTTACTGTAGAGTTGTTAAAATTGGGAGGAAGAGACCTAACAAAAAAACTGGTAAGGCTCTTCACAAAATGCATTAGCAAAGGTGTGACGCCTAAGCAGTAGAATAATGCAATCATAGTTTTGTTGCATAAGAAAAGAGATAAATTGGAAATTATAGACCAATTAGCTTGTTATCTTACCTCTGCAAGTTGTTCACAAGGGTCATTACTAACAGATTAGAAAGAATACTTGATGAGAATCAACTGAAAGAGCAAGCTGGTTTTAGGACAGGATTCTCAACTATGGATCACCGTCACGTAATATCACAGCTAATGGAGAAAGCAAATGAATATAAAACACCATTATGCCTGGCATTTGTGGATTATGAAAAGGCATTTGACTCCATACAGCATAAGGCAATGTTTTGGGCACTGGAAAGACAAGGCATAGATATCCCATATATTATGATTTTGAAGAAAATATATGAGAGTGCTACCTCCTTTATTAGACTAGACAAAGACAGTAGCAAATTTAAAATTGAGAAAGGAGTTTGACAAGGAGATACAATATCTCCGAAGCTGTTTACTGCTGCCCTTGAAGAAGCTTTCAGTAAGGAGTCAATGTGAATGGAGAGTACCTAAACCATTTACGATTTGCAGATGACATTGTGGTCATAAGCCATGATCTCAAAGAATTTGAGGAAAATCTTAATCAGTTATGCACAGTTAGTAAGGATTTTTTCTACTAAAGATGAATATGGCTAAAACAAAAGTAATGATGAACAAGTATGCCACAGAAAGGGACATAATGATTGAAGGGGCAGTAATTGAAAAGATGGAGTCATATACTTATCTGGGACAAGTTATTAGCTGTAATAATGATAAATGGCTGGAAGTCACGAGAAGAATAAATTTTGGATGGATAGCATTCAGGAAATATAGTCACATACTGAAGAGCAATATCCCTGTTTGTCTGAAACGTAAAATAATGAACCAATGTATACTCCCCACCACAACTTATGGAAGTGAAACTTGGGCACTCACCAAAAGAATGGAAGAGAAGCTGAGAACTACCCAGCAAAGAATGGAACAAATTATATTTTGAATCAGACTGTTAGATAAGAAGAGGAACACATGGATTAGGCAGAAAACTCAAGTAAAAGATATTCTTATCAAAACTAAAGAACTAAAATGGTCTTGGGCAGGACACATAGCTCGAAGACATGATGACAGATGGACTAAGAAAATAACAGAATGGTACCCAAAAGGAGCTAGAAGAAAACCTGGAAGACAATGGTGGAGATGGATAGATGAAATTCATGAGTTTGTGGGTAGTAAATGGATGGCCATTGCACAAAACAGAAGGAATTGGGAAGTTGCTGGAGAGGCCTTCATCCTGCAGTGGATTGAAAATGGCTGATGATGAATCTGCTATTAATCTATTATAATCTATTATAGCCTATTATTTTGTTATACTTAAAATGTTATAACTTAATATTTTAAAATCTTGCTATTAGTGTCAATAGTAGCGAATGATTCAAGAAAGAAAGCTTATACAGCATCGGAAGCTTAAAAAAAAAAACCACTTCCCACATCACCTTTCCTATCCCCTTCTCTAATGATTTGTCTTACTCTTTAAATTCATCCAAACTACCCACTTCCACAACACCTTTAAAAATACCACACCTTTTCCAAGGTGTGTATTTTTAAATTGTCCAAAGGTTTAAGTTTGTTACAACTACTACTTGCTGGCTGAAAACAAATTTCTGCACATATGTTCTGCAGTCTGTTATTTATTTATTTTTTTTTTTTCATGTGCTGTATAAGCAGTGGCAGCTCATGACTCTGATGTATGGGGGTGCTGCTTCTTAAAGTTACATTAAATTGCCTTGGTTATAAGACATGTAGACATAGATGGTAATAATAATAAGCAAGTTAAAAATACTACAAAACATTAACTGGACACTTACCGTTAACAGACTTGGGTAATCTCGAAATTTTATTTAAAAATAAAATCCTTGTCAGAATTTTGATATACAGTGATATACGAATTTTGATATACAAAGATATCTGGAGTAGGCTTGAGTATCCCGATGACCCAGAGAGCTATGCTGGCGGTAGCTAGGGTAAGGTCACCCTAGCCAGACAGGTCAAAGGGTAGGGATCAAACGAAGAGTAACATACTGGTTCTCGAGTTTGGGGGGTTGTGCGCGAGGCTGGTTCCCTCCTCATGTAAAAAAAAAAAATAAAACTCATAAAGCTCAAAGAGGAAAACCGGACGGACAAAGGGATGTGACTCGGACTAGGAAATGGAACGAAAAGAAATAACAGACATTTTAAATATTGTAACATGGAACATAAGAGGAGGATTAGGATATAAAGAAGTCAAATTACTTAAACACTTAAAACAGAAGAAAGTAAATATAGCAGTAATAACAGAAACAAAGAAAAAATAAATTAAAGAAACAAAGAGGAAGAAACAGATAAATTTTATCTAGAGTTACAAAAAGAAGTAGATAAGAATGTAAAAAAGGACCATGTAGTTATTTTGGGAGATTTTAATGCTCAGGTAGGGAATAAGCCAATAAAAAATATTATGGGATGTTATGGAGAAAATAAAGTAAATGGAAATGTATATAAATTAAGAGATTTTGCAACATTTAATAATTTAAAGATAACAAATACATTTTTTAGGAAACATGATATACATAAATATACATGGTCAGCAAGAGGTACACAATCAATAATAGATTATTGTAGTAAATGTAGACAGTAATAGTAAATCATATAGATAGTAATAGTAAATCAAAAATTAGCAAAACAATGTCGAGATACTAAGGTGTTTAGAGGATATGATATTAATTCAGATAATTTTTTAGTGGCTTCAAAAATAGAGTTATGGGCTAAATGGAAGAAGAGAAAAGCTATTAAACAGGGAAAGGAGGTTAGATTATAAAGTATATCTACTTCAAGAAGAAAGTATACAAAATTTATATGAAAAAAAAAAAAAAAAGGATTAAAGATGAAATAAGTAAAATATCTGAGAGAGAACAAATAGAAGAAGAATGGAATAATATACGAAAATATAAATCAAAAGATAGCAAAAGATACACTAGGACAATTCAGGAAAAACTATAAGAAGAGGATAAAGAAGAAGAATAGCTAAAGCAGTACAAGATAAACAAGATAAATATCTTAAATATATACAAAACAGGACAAGTGAGAATGAAGAAATATATAAACAAGAATGTAATAAAACTAAAAATATAATAAGGAAAGCTAAACAGAGGGATGGGAGAGATTTATAAGTACAATAGAACATGATGTTCATAGAAGACAAAATTTGGCATATAAAATGATGAAACACTTGAATAGCACAGAGAAAGACACTTCAAGAATAAATATAATAAAGGAAGAACAATGGAAAAAATATTATGAAGAATTGTGGAAAGACCCAACATAACAAATAGAAGAGATACAGTTAGACCCAGTTAGTGATATAGATCTGATAACAAAGGAAGAATTGGGAAAGGCATTGAAAGCTACAAAAAATAGGAAAGCAGTAGGAATGGATGGTATAAATGCAGAACTGATCAAGTATGGAGGAAGCTTTTTAAAAGACAGGATACAAAATTTATTTAATAAATGTTGAGGACAATATAAAATACCAGAAGAATGGAAGATAGCAAAAATTATTTCAATATTTAAAAAAAGGAAATAGAAATGATATAAAGAATTATAGAGGGATTGGCATACTAAATACAGTATATAAAATGTATAGCAAAATTATAAATAATAGAATTAAAATTATCTCTGATGAAATATTAATAGAAGAACAGGCAGGATTCAGAAAAGGAAGATCATGTACAGATAATATATTTATATTAAAACAAATAATAGAAAAACGAAAAGAGTTTAATTTAGAAAAGCATTTAGCATTTATAGATTACGAAAAAGCATTTGATCAAGTAAACAGACGAAAACTATGGGACATATTGAGTAATAAAGGATACCCAAAGCAGCTTACAAAAATAGAGTTTATATCAAGGAACAAAAATAGTAATAGATACAGGTAATAAATTAACAGAAGAAAGTATAATAAATCAAGGAGTTAGACGGGGATGTAGCTTGTCACCAACGTTGTTTAACTTATATATCGAGGATATATGTAAATGGAAAGAGGAAATTAACAGGTATATATTTAAATAAAAAGAATAGAATTAATACACTGCTATTTGCAGATGATCAAGTAATTATTCAAGATAGTGAAGATAATTTACAAAGAGCAGTATTTAAATTAAACCAAATAACAGAAGAATATAAAGTTAAAGCATCAACAATGAAAACTAGAACAATGGTTTTTAGGGGGAAAAATACGGTGAGAACAAAAATAGTTATAGATAATAAAATATTAGAACAAGTAAAACATTTTAAATATCTAGGATGTGATATAACATATGATGTCGAAGAAGATATGAACCAGAAATTGGCAAAATTTCAAAATATATGTGGAACAATAAAAGAACTCTGGCTAAGAAAACAAGGAAAGAAACACAATTGAAATTTTACAAAGTAATGGCAATATTAACACTGCTTTATGGTTCTGAAACATGGATACAGAAACAAAGAGACATTAATAGAATACAAGCTGTAGAAATGAAATTTTTAAGATATGTTAAAGGATGTACAAAATTAGATAAAATACCAAACGTAAATATTAGAAAGAAATTAAAGATTTACTCAATTAATGGGAAAATTATAGAATATAGACAAAGATGGAAAGAACATGTAGAAAGAATGGAAGATAATAGATTCCCTAAATTAGCTTATACATATAGAGCAAAAGGAAAAAGAGACAGAGGAAGATCGAAGAAAAGATGGGCAGACCTCTTTGAGATCGGAACAGGCGGATCACCTAATCCGTGAAGGAAGAAGAAAATAAAATCCATTCTTCGGCTTTTATTTGTTGAAAATAGATTAATAACTTTTTCATTTACGTTTGGTGCACTGTTCAAACTGGCACTGCTTGCTCCGCAGTTCCTTTGACTCATTTTATCACCTCTAAAAAATGCGTATTGGCAACCTGCCAATTAGGCATTGACTCAACCACTGGGGCCAAAATGTGGAACTGTGTAGCACACAGTTCCCCCTACTGTTAAACCTCAAAGTTGAAAATGATTTTGTTTTCATTCGTTTATTATTGAAATGATTATTGGAAATAGAGGATGGGTATACTATATGTGGGACCTGTTAATAAAAATATTCATTGCATTGCATTGTGCCTACTAGGGCTTGTATAAAACCGAGAAATTTCAAAACCGAGTTTAACCGAAGTTTACTCTTAAAACCGGTTTTAAAACCGATTTTCTCAGACTGAGGGAAAATAATTAAAAGCTTATAATGTAGGTATTTATTTTATCTTGGGTAGATTGTACAAATCGTAATAAAATCTTTTAAACAAAATCTATTTTTTACTATAAGCCTCTTATAGTAAAAAAAATAAAAAAATTTTAAAATGCTCCAAAAAAGTAACCAGCTTGAGATTATACAAAATTACAAATTGTATTCATATCCTTTGAATAAAAACTATCTTCTCATATAGTAAACAAAAAAATAATAAGCCCTATAATAATAATAATAAATAAATAAAAATAATGTGAAAAAAAAACAGCTTGGGAAAATTACTTTACTATTTATTGCTCAGCTTTTTTCTGAAAATGAACCTTTAAAAAACACAGTATATTAAGAATTTTTCCTGATAGACTTGACGTTATTTTTGTGTTAAAGAGACCAGTGATCGAAAACACTCTCTCAGATTGGACACTTGTTGGTTTAATGGTCAGTAGTGCTCTATAAACTTTCTCCAGCTTTTCACTTCTACTGCTAGTTGCCTACAAAATTTTAAATTCTTTGCTGATTTCCAATTCACTCGGATATTTTGAAGGCTCTTCAGTTAATCTCTTTATTACACTATCATACTCTCGCATGAGTGTATCTCCAACATCGGAACTAGACGAGTCTTTGTTTTCTTCTAAAAGAACAGTTCGTTTATTTTCAGTTTCTTCATTCAACGCTAAGACTCCTTCAAAATGTTTTGCAAATAATCTCTGATAAATCTCTTCAGCATGCTTTTTCAAAACTTGCTTACTTGGAAAATCAAAAGGTCTTGAACCTGAATCATCTTTCCTAAACTTTTTGGGGTTGTGCAGATAGCTCAGCAAAGCCACAGTTTGGCAATTTCCTCTTGCTTTGTAACGCTGCAAAAGGCTTTGGTGAAACTTTAAAGCAAATGGGTTTTCTGCTGTATCAAGCTTAGCAAGCAAAAATTCTATTGAAGACTGCTTTAAGTAAGTCTGTATCTTCTGAGGTTATAGCCTTCAGAATCATTTCAACTGGTCGCAAAGTTTCACATAGCAATTCAAGTGTTTTCCAGTCATCGTCAGACACAGCTTCAGTTGACAGTACTGCACATAGAGCATTTGGAATGCAGTTTTTCAATTTCAAAAATCTCTCAATCATATAGAATGTGCTATCCCATCTGGTCTTGCAATCTAATATAAGTTTATATTCTTTCCCATTAAATTTTGCTTTAAAAAAATTTTGTAATATGTCATTTTTGGTAGGCGATTTTCGAAAAAGCTTGCAAATTTTTCTGACTTTGTTAATAGTTTGTGCAATATTGGCCATTGGATTGAAGAAATAAATGAGCTCACCGGTAAAGTCGGTTTGATAAAGCATGCCTTGCTGTCTTTCTTCAACTTCTTCATCATCATCACTACTTTCTTCATTATTTTCATTGTCTTTGGGAGACTCAGACTGTGGCACCATAATTGATTGCTTTTTCATAAAGTACATCTATAACTGACAGATGTATACAATGGGCTATACATTGTTGATGATTAGGCGTAATTTGCTTGCCAAACTTAATCATCATTGCTGCTCCATCGGTGGTGCAGGCAACAATATCCTCATCTAAGTTCAAACCAAATTCCTTTAAGTGTCCCTTCACAATTTGCTCAGTTCTTCTGCTATCAAGTGAACCATTAATCTCAATAAGACCTAACGACCAATGATTGTCTTTTGAATGCACATTTATATTCATATACCTTTTATTTTGTATAGACCTATATTCGTCTAGAGTCAATGAATACCGTGCACCCAAAACCAATGAATTTTTGAAATGCTGAATGAGTTCTTTCTTAGTTTTATAATAATTCAGAACCATATTTTTAATTCCATTCACTGAGGCTGGTGGTAATTTATCGTATTTATTTCTCTGAAGGTGAAGGCTTGATTGTAAAGGGTTTTCCAATAGTAACGCTCGATGTTTGGCAACAGCGCATGACGAAGTCGACAGTCACACAGGTGGTATCTTTGGTAGCCGTATTCAGTTAGTCTCTGCATTTTATTATGGAGCGTTACACGACTGAGCAACGAGTCGAAATTGTAAAAAATTATTATCAAAACCAATGTTCTATTCTTCAAACGTTTCGTGCACTCCGTGCAGTTTATGGTGTCGACGAACGTCCTTCAGAATCCACAATTCGCCGTTTAATAAACAAATTCGAAGCAACTGGGTCTGTGGCAAATCTGAAAGTGCCTGTACGTCAGCGAAATGCAAGATCCGTTGAAAATATTGCTGCAGTCCGGGAAAGTGTGCGTGAGAATCCGCAACAGTCCATTCCGCGTCGGGCTCAAGAACTTGGCCTGTCTTCGACGACAACTTGGCGAATCCTGCATAAGGACTTAGGGCTTCACCCTTATAAAGTGCAATTAACCCAACAACTAAAGCCCAACGATCATGCGCAGCGGCGTGCATTCGCTGATTGGGCGCTAGAGCAGTTGGAGGTCGATCCTGATTTTGGGCGAAAAATAATGTTTAGTGACGAGGCTCATTTCTGGTTAAGTGGCTTTGTTAACAAGCAAAATTGCCGAATTTGGAGCGACGAAAACCCACGGGAGATTCATGAGGTCCCACTACATTCCGAAAAAGTTACGGTACGGTGTACACTTTGGTCCGGCGGAATAATCGGTCCGTATTTTTTCGAAAACGAAGAAGAAGTGGCACTTACGGTCAACGGTGAGCGATACAGAGCTATGATAAGAGATTTTTTTTGGCCTGCAGTGGATGGAATCGATCTAACAAACATTTGGTTTCAACAAGACGGTGCTACGTGCCATACGGCACGTGATACACTATTGCATGAGAAATTTGAAGGTTCCATTATATCGCGAAATGGTGACGTTAATTGGCCGCCCAGATCCTGCGACCTAACGCCACTGGATTTTTTTCTCTGGGGCTTTCTAAAATCCAAAGTCTATGCTAACAAACCACAGACGGTTGCCGCCTTAAAGGCCAACATTAGGCGCGTTATTGCTGAAATTGAGCCACTTTTATGCGATAACGTCATCACCAATTGGGTATCCAGGATTAACCAAACCAGACAAAGCCGCGGCGGACATTTATCTGATATAATTTTTAAAACATAATGTTAACACATATACTTCATAATAAAAATAAAAATAGATCACTATCACTCTCACAATTTGTTTTTTTGCATTACAAAAATCGAGCGTTACTATTGGAAAGCCCTGTATAAACTCACTCTTGGCAATTGAATTAAAAGAAAATCCATCTAAAGCAGCTAATTTTGAAATCTCTTCATCCACAGATTTTTTAACGATACAGTTTTCTAATGTTCTTACCATTTTTACGGGAGGTTCACTGTTATCTTGTTTAATGTCAATCTGATGCATTTTCTTTAAATGCAACATCAAAGATGATGTAGATCCTCCAGACGACTTCATTATCTTCTGACATTTCGAACATTGTGCTTCTTCTTTGCTTTTTCGAGCAAAATAATTCCATACATTTGATTTCATCTTAGACATATTAAGACTAATAAATATTAATTAGTAGGAATTTATATCACCGACAATTTTAAATAAAAATATTGAAGATAACAAAGGCACAATACTAAGCGTCACTCTCGCAAGCACTGAATGAAGAGTCTAAACGAGGCAAGTTTCAAAATTTTCACGAAAGAAATTTTTTATTTATTTATTCGCATTTTATTTATTCCCCCCCCCCCCCCCCCAATTAAATCTATTGTATTTTCAAAATTACATAAAAGCTAAATTTGGTGAAGCTGCTTTTTGGAGAACATTTGATCACAAATTTAATAGGAATAAAGAAGCAAAAAACTTTCTACGATTGAAATTTGATGCAATATTCAGCGAATCTGTTCTAGTGGGTAACCATCAATAAGGCGGGTTCCATAACTTGTCTGGCGAACAAGATAGATGGAACGAAGAAATGTTGAGCATTTTCTTTTACGCTATCGCTCCGACTCACTCAGTCATAAATGAGTACACCTGCATCGTGCCATGATACAGGTGGGAAGATAAAAGGTACCCCTCCTAGATTTGGGCCACTTGCCCATGAGATTCGTACCTTAAAATAAAATAAAAAACATGTTTAAAACATAAAGCAGTTGAGCGATCCAGACAAACGAACAAACAAAAGAAAATGTGCGTAACAAAAAACTATATTCGAGGGCTGACTAAGAAAATATTCGAATCCGGTTTTAGAAGCTCGGTTTCGGTTTTAACAACTCAATATGAAAACCGATTTAACCGGTTTTATAAAACCGGTTTGCAAGCCCTAGTGCCTACCAATGAGCCTCCCCTGTGTATAAGCTTGCTTTCTTGCATCATTTGCCACTACTAATACCAAGTATTCTTTCCCAATTTAAATTTATGCCCCATTGTGTGTTGTATGAGCAAGGGCATTTAGCTTACTCAATCCAAAGCCTTAAACACCTTAATAAGATATCCTTACACGTCTAGTTACCAGATGCTAATTTTCAGAACCAAAGCTTTTCTTGGTAAGTACCCTTTTTCCTCATGAATATCACTAATCTCATTACTTTCCTCCACCTGTTCCACCAGATTCATATCTTTCCTAAAATGAGGCTTTCAGACCTCTATGCAAGTTGTGGCCTAATCATTGCCTTTTACAATGGAATGATCACCTCCTTCTCTTGCTGGCATAATGCCTGTATATCATTGACAAAACTCCATGAGCTGTCCTAGCAGCCTGTCTGTTCTGTTGAGAGAAAACATACCTGACCGGCGCCTCAGCCAGGTTGGCAGCAGCATGCATAGCACACACTTCTTGATTAGACTGATGTTCGAGCCCATGACCACCAAATACGGAGGATGCGAAAAGATCAGGGAATGACCACCGCATATCCCTGGAGTAATATGACCTTAGTTGCTAATGCTCCTAAAAAACAAAATAACATAACATCATACCTGACTACATAATTAAAAACAATTAAAAACAAAAAAGGCCGCCAACTTTTTTTTTTTTTTAATTCTCTACCACCCTCAGTGTGACACCATACAGTTGTGGTATTATTCTGAGATTAATGCTATTCATATGCAGTAACTTGGATTTGTCATTTAGTAGTAATATGGGCTTGAAGCACAGTCAGTCCATATAGAAAGATATACTTCTATAAGACAATGTGATCTCTTTCAGTGACCATGTGCCTTATATGATTATGCTCTTAGAAATAACAGTAAAAATAGACAAAGAAAATGTTTTTCAGAATTCACACTAATGTTAAAATTAAAAAAAAAAAAAAAAAAAATGAAGAAAGCCAAAAATGAGGTGATATTTACACACACGCAGATCAATCACTGAACTGTGACCACCTCATTCATAATGGCCAGTGTAGCATAGTTCACAGTATAAAGAGCAGAACGGTTTCGTATACAGGGTGTCTCAAAAATATTGGTACAAACGTTTAGAGGAGGTAGGTAACATCTAAAGGAATGTGAATCGCATAGGAACCCATAACAGGAAACGTCACGGGAAAGTAGTAGCAGAAATGACACAAGACAGTAATTAGTGGCAAACATTTATTTGACATAATATTAACAATGTAGTATGAGATGGATGCATTTCATGATGCTATAACAGATGCTCGAAGCTTCCACCATGAGATGCAATGCATGCTGTACACCGACGCAGCATGGATTGGCGGACACGGTTGAACACACCTGGAGTTTCTTTGAACAGTAGCAGTAGCACAGATGAGTCTCGCCACGAGATCCATTTCCGTCTCCACAGGCGATTCATACACGATAGATTTGAGGGCCCCCCCCACAGAAAAAAAAATCAAGGCTCAATAAATCAGGTGAGCTTGGGGGCCAGGCAACGGGTCCACCACGGCCAATCCATCGATGCCAAAAACGCCTGTTCAAATGGTTCCGAACACACCTTCCATAATGGGCAGGCGCCCCATCATGTTGAAACCAAATGTTGCGTCTCACATTTGCTGGAACATTGTCAAGTAACCCTGGTAGAACTTGTTCAAGAAAGATCCGATATTTAGCGGAGTTCATGTGGGATAGTAACAGGTATGGGCCGACTAGGCAGTCACTGACCATACCTGCCCACATATTTACCATTAGCATTAGCAGAGGCATTTGCAAGAAAGCAAGCTTATGCAGCATCAGCCAAAAAAAAAGCAACCACTTCCACTTCACCCCTCTGTTCGTTCAAAATACCTGTCCAGGTGAGCCTTAAACTTATTTAGGCTATCAACTTCCACGACAAGGGATGGAAGTCTGTTCCACCAACCAACCACCCACTGGCTAAAGGCAAATTTCCGCACGTCTATCCTACATCTGTCTTTCCTCAATTTGAATTTATGCCTTCTCAGGTGATTATTCTGAGCGAGAGGAAGAATCCCATCAGCATTGAGCATGCTCAAACCATTCAAGGCTTTATACACCTCTATCAGATCATCTCGCTGGTGCCTAGTCTCCAGACACTGTAATTTGCAAAACTTAAGCCTTTCTTCATAAGAGCACCCCTTTGTTCCATTCACTAATCTTGTTGCCCTTCTCTGTACTGTTCCAGCAGCTCTACAACCTTCTTGAAATGAGGCCTCCACACCTGTATACAGTACTCTAGGTGTGGCCTGACCATTGCCTTATACAAGGGAATAATCACCTCCTTATCCCTTCTAGAAAAATTCCTATATATCATTGACAATACACCATCAGCTACTCTTGCCGCCCGTCTGCACTGCTCAGAGAACTTCATATCTGCCTGCACAACCACCCCCAGTTCCCTTTCATTCTCTACCACAGAGATGATACGTTGCTCTGGGGTTGCTGTTTCCCATGTGTAGTACTTTACATTTGTCAATGTTAAACTTCATTTGCCACCTCTCAGCCCATTTGCTCAACCTTTCCAGATCCTGTTGCAGCAGCATAGTGTCAGTAGTGTCCTTGACAACCCTGCCAACCTTTGTATTGTCTGCAAACTTCGACATTAAGCTTGATATACCATCATCAATATCATTTATGAATACAGAAAACAATAATGGACCCAATACTGAGCCCTGAGGGACTCCACTAATAACATTAGTCCACGATGAGCAGTGTCCATTGATTACCACTCTCTGTCTTCTCCCCCTCAACCACCCCTTTATCCATAGCAGCAATTTGCCTCCAATGCCACACTGCTCCAATTTGTGCAGCAGTCTTCCATGTGCAACAGTATCAAAAGTCTTTCTAAGATCCAAGTATATAATATCAAAGTTATTCCCTGCATCCAGTTCTTTTGTGACTACATCATAGGATCCAATCAAATTGGTCAGGCAAGACTTCCCCTTAACAAAACCATGCTGTGTCCGAGCTATAACTGAAGTCTTGTCTAGATGATCCTGCAGTGCTTCTTTAACCAGTGCCTCCATTAATTTTCCGGGAACAGAAGTTAAACTCACAGGTCTATAATTACTTGTGTCAGTCTTTGATCCTCCCTTGTGAATTGGGGTCACATCTGCACAACTCCAGTCCATGGGTACCTCCCCTGAGTCCAAGGAAGCTCTCATAATTATGGCTAAGGGTTTGCTTACTTCCTTTGCTGCCTCCTTTAATATAACTGGATAGATCCTATCCACCCCAGTTGCCTTTCTTGTGTTTATCTTCAACAATTTCTCCTCCACTTTACTCTCAGTTATTACAAGATTCTCTAGCGTACTGCTAGAGTTGAATACACCTCTGGCATTCCCCTCGCTGAATAACTCCTCATGTGTGAATGTCGATGCAAAATTTCATTTAGTTTGTTAGCTACCTGAGCAGGGTCATCAACAGTTGACCCATCGATATCAAGTGGACCAATCTGATTCATCCCCTTCCTTCTAGAGTTTACTTAAGTAAAGAACTCTTTGCTGTTTTTCTTCGCATCCCTTGCGAAGGATCTCTCGTAATCTGCCTTCGCCTGCCTAACCTCCTTTGTAACTTGGTTACAGATCAACTTGTATCTATCATAGGCTTCTGTGTCACGTGTTAATTTGTATGTATCCCATGCATTTTTCTTCTCTGCCATATGCCTCATTAGTTCATCTGACATCCATTTAGGCCTAAACCTTGAACAATATTTCTTAGTTGGTATGTAAAGCCTAGTAGCTTGCAAGATAAGTTCTTTGAATGCTTCCCATTTTGAATTTGAATTTGTTTGTTAGCTACCTGAGCAGGATCATCAACAGTTGACCCGTCGATATCAAGTTGACCAATCTGATTCATCCCCTTCCTTCTAGAGTTTTCATAATTAAAGAACTCTTTGTTGTTTTTCTTTGCATCCCTTGCCAAAGATTTCTCATAATCTGCCTTCGCCTGCCTAACCTCCTTTGTAACTTGGTTACAGATCAACTTGTATCTATCATAGGCTTCTGTGTCACGTGTTAATTTGTATGTATCCCATGCATGTTTCTTCTCTGCCATATGCCTCATCAGTTCATCCGACATCCATTTAGGCCTAAACCTTGAACAATATTTCTTAGTTGGTATGTAAAGCCTAGTAGCTTCCAAGATAAGCTCTTTGAATGCTTCCCATTTTGCGTTTGCTGTTGGTAACATCATCAGTTGGTCCCACTGTATAGAATTTAAATACTGTCTCAGTCCATCATAGTTGCCTTTATGAAAGCAGTAACCCTTCCCTTTACCCCTAATGGTAGTTACCTCTTTGAGTAAATCCCACTTCAGCACACTGTGATCACTGCCACCTAGTGGTTCATTTATCTGCAGATTCTTAATGCATGAAGAATCACTGCTGATAATCAAATCAAGAGTATTCCTCCCTCTAGTTGCCTCCCGAACATGCTGATGTAGAAAACAATCATCCAATAAATCCACAAAAGCCTTGCTAGTGTGTGAGTGACCAGCCCCCAAATTCCAGTCAATATCTGGGAAATTAAAATCTCCCATTAGAAGACTCTCTGATTTACTGGCCCACTCTATTTCCCTGTACAGTTTCTTTTATACTCATCAGAGTCATTAGGCCTATAGCACACTCCTACTCTCAATTTTGATCTCCGAATGCTTATGTCACACCAAACTGACTCGACACTGCACTGTCCAGCGATGTCGACTGGCTTCACTTCCTTGGATTTTATGTATTTCTTAACTAATAGCATAACCCCTCCTCCCTTCCTATCCAGTCTAACCTTTCTGTAGATGTCATACTCCCCAAATTCCAGTTCTGCATTCCTTATATCTGTGTGACACCACGTCTCTGATATCCCAACAATATCTGCCTTTGATGTTTTGAGCAATACCTCAAATTTATCAAATTTATTTACTAAACTCCTAGCATTGGTGTACACGCAAGTATACATGCACCTATTTCTATTCTTAGCTACCCTAACACAACCCATGTGTTTACTTGTACCGCAATGACTCCCAGCAGTCTCTGAAATATCCTGCATCTTGTTTTTCAGGCTTCTGCTCATTCCAATAGAAGCAGTGCAAGAATCTCTTTCACCTCTGCCAGTGGCTACTGTTAATCTATTCGTCTTTGTCTTCCCCCAAGCTAGCAGTTTTCCGACCCATCTAACACTGCCTCGATAGCATCAGCAAATATCCTTGCTCCCTTTCTATTTAAGTGTATCCCATCCCTGTAGAAGCAATCTCTCCCGTTAACAAGTACAATCCAGGCTGAAAAAATTCTACCCCTTGAGCCTTGCATAATCTTTCCAGGGCCAAATTGATCGACAAGGCTCTCATCATATACTCCCTCCTATCGTGTCTGGGCAGAATTGCAGACACTTTCAAATTCAACCCTATTTCACAGCTTTTTTTCAACAGTGACCTATACTTGTTAAGCAATTCTGCCGGTCTCCTACTCTTGATATCATTAGTGCCAACGTGTACAACTATATCACCTTTTGTGCCCTTAAAAGATGATATCTGCTCTACAACGTCATCAACCTTTGCCCCTGGCAGACGTACCCTGGTCCTGTTCCACCTATCCTTTTTAACAAAGCATGTTCCCCGTTTCCCCTGACAATAGAGTCACCAACAACTACTAGTTCCTTTGGGACCAGCGCATTCTGCTCATTTATTGTGAAGCGATGTTGTGCCGCACGGGGGTGCACACCGTGTGGGTTGTCATGAGCCCATACATGAGCATTGTGCTGATTGAATAAGCCTCATCCGTGACCAAAACATAGGCTGGAAAATTCAATCTTGAACGCTTTCTTGGAGAAACCACTGTGCAAAAGCCAGTTCAGGATGATCTTGGGGGAGCAGTAACTGAACCCTTTGGAGATGAAAGGGGTGCAAGGAACCATCGTGCCAGACATATTGTACAGTGCAACGAGACACTCCTAAGGCAGAGGCAACGGCACATGTGCTGGTAGTAGGATTATTCTGGTCGGCATTCAACACACTTTCTTCCATGGCGGGAGTTTGTGTTGAATGTAGTCTGCCCACAGTACTCCTGTTACCTCTAAATGACCCATAATCGCACAAATTTTGATGAACACATTCAAACAAACGGTGGTCTTGTACATGTCTGTCTGGGAAGCGTTCTCCATAAATTCGTTGAGCGGCTCATCCATTGCACTCTGCTAATCCACACACTAGGTGCATGTCTGCCAGCTCACAATTCATATATTGATGCATGCTCTTCGTGCGGCGACTACTGTTTGAATGAGTAAACCAGAAATTTTCCCTCTCGCGAACTGATGAACAGCGCCGTTTACTGACTTATGGTGACGTTTCCGGTTATGGGTTCCTATGCGATTCACATTCCTTTAGATGTTACTTACCTCCCCTAAATGTTTGTATCAATATTTTTGAGACACTGTGCATACCAGAGCAGTGGTAATTTGCATTGAGTCTTGTAAGTCAAAGTGATAAAGAAGCAGTTATGGGATGTAGTAAAGATATCACAGAGTTTCAGAAGGGCATAATTGTGGTAGCTTGTGCATTGGGTGTTTCCATGGAGAAACGGCATGCCCTTCCAGTTGTTAAGGTGTACAAAGAATGATTTTGAACTGGTCAAACCACATCCTGCCAAATCAGTGCATGAAACTGCAATTGGCAGTTTATCAGTATACCAATGTAATAATGGTGTCTTTATGCAGTAAGAAATTAGTAGTAGTAGTGGCATGTGATGCAAGAAAGCAAGTGTATGAGCTTATTCAGAATCAGCCAAAAAAAAAAAAAATTTACAAAACAATTCCCTCTAAATGTTTGTCCAGTTTCTCCTTAAATTTATTTAACCTATCAACTTCCACAATGACAGATGGAAGTTTGTTCCAGGAATTAACTATGCACTAGCTAAAGGCAAATTTCCGCACATCTATTCTACATCTGTCTTTCCTCAATTTGAATTTATGCCCCCTTAGGTTCGTAATCTGAACAAGTGGAAGAATCCCATCAGAATTCAGCGTGCTCAACCCATTCAAGGCCTTATACACCTCAATCAGATCACCTCGCAGGTGCCTAGTCTCCAGCCGCTGCAATTTGCAGAACTTAAGCCTCTCTTAACCTATAATTAACCCATAATCGCTTAGAGCTCTCATAATGCAAAGCTGAACTGCTAACAAATAATAAAAAAATAAATGAAACTAGGCTGTAGGTGGTGGCATTAGCAGTGCACATAGCATATCAGCTGATTACTATAATTTTACATAAATTTAAATTAAAAGCAATTGAAAAGATACTGAAGAATAAAAAATTTAAATGTAGTAAAAAGAGCAAATTGTAACCAACTGTATGTTGTTTAAAACATAAGTTAAATTATGAACGTTACTAATCAGTTAGCAAAGTCCATGAATGCAAAAAAAATGGTCGAAGTATAGAGGAAAATAATGATAATATTGGGAGGGTACTAAGTTAAGACTAAATGTGTTGCAGAAGGAATGCATACTTGTTAATTTAGAATATTTTAAATGAGAGGCCAAAAATGAATATATTGACTGGTGTCTTTGATAATGCTGAAATTGAATAGTGCGAAATATCACTATAATGATATAGAACAGTGGTCTCTAAACGTTTTTGGTTGTGCACCCTTATTTTACTTAAAAGGACTAGCATGCACCCCAGAATAAAAAAATTAAAAGTTTAATATGTATATTTTTATTTATAAATCATTTACATGGAAGGCATTATATCTAAAATCACATATAATTTTAAAAGATCACAAATAAAAAAAATACAAAACAAAATTAAATTGAAGTTCAAGCACAAAATGATATGAAATTGTTAATGTAACAAGTGTAGTAAATGTAATGTAATACTATTTGTTTTATTTATAAATAATGTAAATAAAAAAAGAATCACTTATATAAAAGAATCACAAATATAAAATCACATATGATTTGAAAAGATCACAATCTTATTCAATGCAAAAATACAAAACAAAATTAAAATTAAAGTACAAAGTGCTATAAATAAAATCAACAGCATTTTTAGTGGGAAAAATGTGCTTGAATATTTTTCATTATTGTTGTGTATCTTGGTTTCATATTTTGGGACACAGCTACCTGAAGATCTGGTTCCAAGTTAAGTTTATTTTTAAACGTCATTTTAATAATAGTCATTGCAGAGAAAGTCACCTAATATAGGTACGTTGATCCAACTGGAAGGATTGCTTCACTCGCTCTGCTTACCAAGTCACCCCATGGATCATCTCGCACACCCCGCTTTGGAGACCATTCACAACAACTTGTCCAATATACATAGTGCAGCAGTTGGAAAACAAAACTGATGCTAGAAAATAAAATAATAATCGCATATATGTGTAAACTAGCCTTGGTTTATTTAAAGTAACTTTCCCTTGCAATCTCACACACACACACACACACACACACACACACACACACACACACACACACACACACACACACACACACACACACACACACACACACACACACACACACATATATTTAATCACATCTATATAATTACACACTGCATGCAATGATCATGAAGCAACTGGAACAACTGGTGGAAGGCCATGACTAGTATACTGTTCAGTGTTCTCAGCACAGCTTTTTGAATTGGTGTTGATGTCATGAAAATAACAGCCTTGAGCTTTGGGAACAAAAAGAAGTTGTACAGGTTTAAGTCTGGTGAATGTGGGTACAATGGTACATAGACTTGGTGTGTTGTCATACAAGAGGAATCAACTGCCAAATGGCAGCAGTAACACTTTGGCCATTCTGCATGAACTCTTTATACACAATTCCCTTGTTATCATAGAAAGTGATGAGAGTGGTTTTGATTTTTGACCTTTCTTGACGAAATTGTTTGGCTATGGGAGAGTTTGCTGACTTTTGCTCATCACTTTATTGCAGGGTTGTACTGAAAATGCCATGCCTTGTCACCCATAATAATCAAATTCAGGAAGTTGGTTTGCTTTCAGCTGCTTCAATGAGTTCTCTGCAGTCTTCAACTCGTGCCTGTTGTTGACGGTCACTTAATGAATGTTTAACAAACTGCACAGAGACTTTGTTTTCTTCAAATCCTGGGTTATTATTTGTCAAATGGTTTCCTTATTAATGCACAGATTTGAAATCATTCAGAGCATTGGTCATTTTGTCATTGGTAATGATTTCCTGCATCTTTTTGAATAATTCTTGCATTCAAACCATTTTTGCTGGGCTCAGATGTTTGTCATCTACCAGCGATGCTCCTTCATGAGCGAAATGTTTATGCCACTTGAACACATGCACAAGACAGACAATTCTCTCCATACACTTGCTTCATCATTTGAAATGTTTCTTCTGCATGTTTGGCTAGTTGAACACAAAACTTGATGTTTGCTCTTTGTTCCACAACACAGACACAGGAGAGACGTGCATTCAGCTTAAACCATGTTCTGAAATGGTGGCATGTTTTGCTGACCTTGATTGTGGTACATGCTTTCATTTCATGTTTGCTTCTAGTAGATGGTAGTACTACCACTTGCCTCATAACATTAATCTCGTTTTCCAGTTACTGTAATTCTGGTTTTAAAATTAGCCATATGGTGAAAGGAAACCACAAGCTTTTGCTGCACTGGCAAAAAAAAAAAAAAAAAAAAAAAAAAAAATGCAAATTATGCACTTTCTTCCTCATGTGAGTAACTAACCAGTTGATCTTTGAATTTCTTCAAACTGTCACCCTCAACTGCCTTCTTGTTCCAGTAGTCAACAACTCACTGGCTAAAAGAAAACTACCCACAATGTAGTCTAGACCTCTTCCCCTATAATTTGAATTTATGACTCTTAGTTCTGGAATTCTTTATAACAGTAAAAATTCCACCTTCATTCATTTACTAACCGCCGGCTTTCAAACTCTGTTGCCCACATATTTGAAGTCTTTCATAACATGGCTGTCCTTTTTTTGATATCACCATGTTAATTATCATTAGCAGAGCATATGATGCAAGAAAGCAAGCTTATACAGCATCAGCCAAAAATGAGCCTGCTCAAACTATTCAAGGCCTTATACACCTCATTCAGATCACCTTGCAGGTGCATAGTCTCAGAGCCGCTGCGACCCTATTTGCTGCTAGTAAGCAAAATCCAATTTGCTGCCCCAAAATATTTTGATTAAAAAATAAAATAAGATGTAAATAATTATTATTAATTTATTGAAAAAGAAAAGAATTACAACATATCTCACATATAATATAATGAAACAAGAAAAATAACAAAATCACTGAAATTCTGGAAATAAACTTTAAATTCTAAATCATAGTAATCGTACTCCATCACAATAATAAAATAAAAGGAAAATTATAATGTTAAAAAAAATTACAAATTATGTTTCCTTGCTTTAAGAGATGCGAATTTATTAATTATTTCATTTATGTTTATTCCAAATGATCATTTTCCATTGAAATTATTGCCAAATTAGAGAGTTGTTGTTGTCACAATGTCGATCGTAAATAATTTTTCATTAATTTTAATTTTGAAAAACTCTGTTCCCCTGAGCCAACTGAAACTTGAAAAATTGGCATTAGCGTTAGTAGTGGGATATGATGCAAGAAAGTAAGCTTATACAGCATCAGCCCCAAAAAAAAAAAAAAAAAAAAAGGGAAAAACCCATTCATCTCCCGATCCACTCCAAAAGTTTGTTCAGTTCTTGCTTGAATTTATTTAAGCTATCAACTTCCACAACAACAGATGGAAGTTTGTTCCACATTGAACCACTTGCTGGTGCCTCTGTAGCCAGGTGGGCAGGAGCAGCAGTGTGTAGCACATGCTTCTTGATTAGACAGGGGTTCGAGCCCGTGACCACCAAGTACGGAAGATGCGAAAAGATCAGGGAATGACCACCGCATATCCCCGGAGCAATATGGCCTTAGTTGCTAATGCTCCTAAAAACCAAATAACAACAACAACATCAACCATTCGCTGGCTAAATGCAGATTTTCAAACAACTGTTCTACAACTGTCTTTCCTCAATTTGAATTTATGCTCTTGTAAGTGCGTAATCTGAGCAAGAGGAAGAATGCCATCAACATTGAGCCTGCTCACCTCAGTCAGATCACCTCACAGGAGCCCCTAGTCTCCAGAAGCTGCAATTTGCAGAACTTAAGCTCTTTCTTGGTAAGAGCAGCTTTGTCTCATTTGCATAAATTTTTATTGCAACTACTACATTTAAAAAAATATCTGTAAAATTGCTTCTAAAAATATATTGTAACATTCAAATGGAGTAACATTGTCTTTATTGTAAATTTGAAGTACTCTATAAGTTCTTCAAATAATGCTAAACCATCAATATCAAACTCGTTATGATCAATGTCACTTAATTTATTACGTAAATCTTTGCAAAGATTTAAGAAATCATATTACCATTTTTTTAAATTCAGAAATTTAAAATATTTCTACATATTCTTTCATATTTCTAAACCTTTCAGTTAATGAGAAAATTGTTGTGTCCATAATTTGAAAGAAAAAATTAATTTTGAAATTTTGTTGTGGATCCTGAATAGCTTCCTCTCTGTTCATAATCAAAATTACGTCTTTTCAATCTTTTCCTTACAGTGCTTACTTGTGGAAACAAAGCGGCAATGCCAATGATAGTAGCCATATTATTAATTTTTTCGAATGCTTCCTCTGTTCTATTTACTTGAAAATATTCCGTGATTTCCCATTGGTAGGAGTGTAGGGCATGTCCCCCGTACTACTACTTGATTTATATGCAAAAGCACTGGTGAAAGAGTTCAAAGAAGAGCAGAAAGGAGGTGTAAAAGTAGGAAGGAGGAAGATAAAGACAATAAGATTTGCAGATGGTTAGATAGATTACTAATAATGAAGAATTATAGAGCTCCTTGGACATCTTGAACAGCACAATAAAGGAGTAAAATATGAAGATTAACAGCAATAAAACCAAGGTAATGTTAATTGGAACAGGTCGACAGATACAGATACTTGGGAAGCATAATGACAGAAATTGGGAAAAGCCTGGAAGAAATAAAAACAAGAAATTGGGAAAAGTAATAGAAAGGAACTATTGAGAAGAAATTTCAAGGAGGAATTAAGAAAGCAAATGGCAAAAACATTAATATGGTGAAATATTAATTAATAATACTATATGGATCTGAGACATAGACACCTAGACACACAGGGAAAGAGGAGATTAGACACCTAGAAGCTTTCGAGATGTGTGTGTGGAAGCGATTGGAAAGGGTTAAATGGGTGGACAGAGTGAGAATGAGATTTTGTGGAAAGTAGAAGAAGAAATGTTTGTAAAGAATTAAGAATGAGACAAAATAACTTTATAGGACATGTATTGAGAAGAGAAAGCATGCCGAGGAAACGGATTGAGGGGTAGATGTGTGGAAACCTGCCTGAGGGCAGAGAAAAAGAAGATTTTATAACTGCAAAATATAAATATGAAACACAGATCTAGATAAGCAATTAATGTGCCTGCAATTTTATGTAATGTATTTATTTCAAATGAATTATTTGCCTGTCGTGTTGAATGCTGGTAAACGATGGAAGTCACGCTGATTGTATAAAACCAATCAGAAGACCAGTGCGACTTCTGGTAAGTGGGACAACTGGTTGAATAGATTTTAAGATTAATGCTAAGTTGCAGAATGATAATCCCTTTAGCTCTTAATTCGTGCTTAACACTAATTGACTCAGCCTCAATTATCTCAATAGGTGTGAACTATGTGTCCCCAGTAAAGTCTCTCCATATAATCCGTCCGTTATATGGAAATTTTATTCGTTCTACTGAAACTATTATAAATGTGTAATTACCCACAGGAATTTAAAAAAATTGCAAATATCAAATTTTTTTGGCACCCTCCTGAACTGCTGCCCGTAAGCGATGCTTACCTCACCTACCCACTTGCGGTGACCCTGCCTAGTCTCCACATGCTGCGATTTGCAGAATTTAAGCCTTTCTTGGTAAGCACCCCTTTGTTCTCATCACCAGTCTTGTTGCCCTTCTCCATACTCGTTCTAGCAACTCTATAGCCTTCCTAAAATGAGGCCTCTAAACCTGTATGCAGTACTCAAGGTGTGGCCCCACCATTGCCTTATACAAGGGGATAATCACCTCCTTATCCCTGCTAGCAAAATTCCTATATATCATTGACAACACCCCATCACCTGCTCTGGCAGCCTCTCTGCACTACTCAGAAAACTTCATATCTGACTGTACAGTTACCCTGAGGTCTCTTTCATTCTCCACTACCCTTAGTGTAACATCATACGGTACATTTTTCTGGGGTTACTGATACCCTATGCAGTACTTTGCATGTCAATGTTTCAGTTGCCACTTTTCAGCACACCTGTCCAACTTTTCTAGATCCTGTTGCAGTAGCATACTGTCATTAACAACCCTGCCAACCTTTGTATCATCAAACTTGGACATTGAGCTAGACACATTATCTTCATCATTATCATTGATAAATATACAAAACAACAATGGGCCCTGCACTGAACACTTGAGGACTCCACTAATAACATTAGTCCAAGTAGAGCAGTGTCCATTGATTACCACTGTCTTCTCTCACTCAGTGATCCATTTATCCATTGTAGCAACTTGTCCTTAATGCCATACTGCTCCAATTTGTACAGGCCTTCCATGTGCAATAGTAACAAAAGCTTTCCTGAAATACCAGTATATGATATCAAAATTATTTTTTACATCAAGTTGTTTTGTGACCACATCATAACATCTAATCAAATTGGTCAGACAAGAGTTCCCCTTAGAACTCTTAGAACCACCTTATGTATTTGCGATACATTGGTGCTGCTTCACTCCAAAGGAATCTCTCCTGAATCCAAAGATGCTCTCATAATGAACTTCAGTGGTTTAGTCCACTCTCTGGCTACCTGCCACAAAATTACTGGGTATATGCCATGAACTTCAAGAGCCTTACTTGCCTTTAGGCTTGAAAAATTTTCAAATAAACCATCATCTGTAATTTCAAAATCACTAATTTCATTTTGTTCAGCCTCTCTTCAGCATAAAGTGTCTTTCATCAGTAAAGACCAATGTGAAGTACCTATTCAATTCATCAGCAACATCACCTGGTTTATTCTGGGCTGGCAGAAGTAAATTCTGACTCAGTAAAAGCTCTTTTTTGCACTCAGGCTGCTTTTGATAAGCACGATCCCACTACCTCTTCTATCTTCCCTGTATTTCCTAAATACATTATACATACCATAACAGAACTTGTCATCCCTAGTTTTCATGTAGCACTACATTTTGTTAGCCTTATTATGTAAGAATTAGTTGTCCTAATAAAGTTGGAATTCACTCATTATTGGATAATGGTCTATCATTTTGAGGGTTTAGTGTCAAACAATGTTAACTACAAAATTGCATTTTTGTTTTGAGACAACTTTAGTTTTAATTTATACAAAAACAATGCATATCATGTCACACAGCTGTATGTCTCTAGTACTTTAAAAGTACATTTCCGGTAAACTAAGAAAATGTCAAATGACTTTTACTTGGTTAATTACAAAAATGTTTACTGCAAAATCATGAGTAATTAGTAAATAATTAATGTTGTAATTAAGGATAACTGGCAGGTAGAAATCCATTTTCTTGTTTCTAAGCCATAGGCAACAGCTCACACTTGAAAGAAACTAAGAAGCCTTATTCCTTTACTGACTCAACTGGCAGTTTATAAGCTGTTCTGAAAGAGAAACTTATAAACTGCCGGGGGAACATTTTCTTTATGATAGTGTGAATTTGACTTGGCAGTCTTGTGTCTGGTATCTTGTGGAAGTGAGTTAATGTGTTCAAGCAAATCATGTGCCAAAATACTTTTCAGATCCAATAAGTTATAAACTTTAGTTTTCCAAGAAAAATAAGGTGTTGGATTTTTGTTTAGCCAAATTTTATTAGTTTATCCAGCCTGAAGACATTTTTGGATTCTTAATTTTCTGATGAAATTAATGTAAAGTTTTGTATTAGGTTATTCAATCACATCAGGAAAATTCTTTTCTGATAAGACACTATCAGTAGCTGTTGGAGCACCAAGGGATGGCAAAGACTTTGGAAAGGTGGGTTCAATAAAATTTGTTTCATTTAACTCTGTTCTTTTAGTAAGGTGCTAGCATAGTATCAGGGGGTTTTGTATCCATTTTCTCTACAGAAATAATACTCCTATCCTGCTTAAATCAATTTGTATTTTCAAATTAAAGTATGTGCTTTATCTTGGTATGAAGAAAATCTGTTTAGTTTAGTTTATTTTGATTTTATGGTAATTACAATAGCAATGTAAAACTTTTTAGAGAAAGTCTTACTTTACTGTTGTAATTAAAAGTGCCTACAGAAAGTAGTGGCTGTACTTGTGGTTGATGCCAAGTGGTGACCCTGTGTTGTGTTCTGCCTTTCAACATTAGCAGTGGTAAATGATGCAAGAAAGCAAGCTTATATTACGGCACCAGCAAAAAAAAAAAAAAAAAGCCTTTCATTTCACCTACGAAAGTTTTCTAGTTCTTCCTTGAATTTATTTAAACTATCAACTTCCACAACAACAGATGGAACTACAGATTGTTCTACACATCTGTTTTGCAATGATCCTTTCTCAGTTTGAATTTTTGCCTCCTCATGTGTAGTCTGAGCAAGAGGAAGGCTACCATCAGCATTGAGCTTGCATCATCTGCAAACTTGAACAGTAAAGTCTGATATGATTTCATCAATATCATTAATAAATATAGAAAACAACAATGGGTCCAACTCTGAACCCTCTGGGACTCCTCTAACAACATTAGTCTACAAAGAGCAGTGTCCATTGATAACCACTCTGCCTTCTCCTACTCAACTATTCCTTTATCCATAGCAGCAACTTGCCCTTAATGCTACACTGCTCCAATTTGTATAGTAGTCTTTTATGTGCAACAGTATGAAAAGCTTTCTTGAAATCCAAGAATATGATATGAAAATTATTTTTTGCCTCCAGTTCCTTTGTGACTGCATCATAGTAACCAATCAAATTGGTCAAATAAGATATCCCCTTAACAAACCCATACTGCGTTCGAAGTATAATTGCAGCCCTTGTCTAAATGATCCTGTATTACTTCTTTTACCACTGACTCCATTATTTTCCCTGGAACAGAAGTTAAACTAACAGGCCTGTAATTATTCGTGTCACCCTTCGATCCTCCTTTGTGAAATTGGGATACATTCGCATATCTCCAGTCCAAGGGGACCTCCCCTGAATCCAGGGATGCTCTCATAATTATGGCTACAGGTTTGCTTATTCCTTCACTGCCTCCCTTAATATAACTGGATCTATCCAGATCTATCACTTTTAACAGAAACTTGGATGTCCTCTCTCATCTTTACATAGAAGAACATTAGTAAAAGAAATATTCAGAGAAGGCTATTTATCTGTTCTCTTGTAATTCTGAAGAATTGCTTTAGTTGAATTGTTTCACAAGCATGACTGATGGAGTTCTCTAAAAGAAATGGGAATAGTTCTGCTGATCATTAAAAGGAGAAGTGTTTGTTACTGCTGTGTTATTAGCATTATGAGACATTGATTATGAGAGTTATATATTTTAAGTTTTCTATAAAAAAAAAAAACCTGCCCCAGTAATGAATATGATATTTAATCTTGATAGTGAAGAAGTGAAGTATCAGTGCAAAAATCACCACACTTAGGTCTGAATATCTTTTTTTTTAAATAGCCAATAAGAATATGAAGATATTTATGTTAATAAATATATTAACACTTTGTGGATTAATTTGAAACAGAGCATATAGGAGAGGTCATATTGTACCACACTACTTATAAAAATATCTGAAATACTTTAAATACTCTGGAACTGGGACTAGGGAACTGATCAGTGGGAACAGGAGCAGATAGAGAATAACACTCTAACACTTGAAAAACAGAATATAAACTAGTTGAACTAAACAAAGTTGAACTAAATAAAGTTGAAGAAAACAAAATTAAGCATGCTGGGACTGCAAACCTTAGAGCTTTAGAGCTGAAACTAGAACTTCTGAGCTGAAATTAATACAAACCATATTATATCAAACCTAGGGGAGAAGAAAATCTACAGAAAAACAGAAATTATGAAAAATTATCCTTAGAAATCAGAATAGAAAGAGAACATCCACTGGTATGCAAAACTGCCTTCAGCAAGCACCAAAGGCTGTTTTATAATGCATACTAATTCCCCCAAAAACAAATTACATCACACCCAAAGATGGGGCATAAGTTTTGAACAAGAGAAAATGTACATGCCACCAATGGTTT
Source organism: Mastigoproctus giganteus (assembly GCF_048544385.1). Lineage (NCBI taxonomy): Eukaryota > Metazoa > Arthropoda > Arachnida > Uropygi > Thelyphonidae > Mastigoproctus > Mastigoproctus giganteus. The sequence continues at coordinate 148,804,706 of NC_143575.1, forward strand.
TATTTAAAAAATTTTTTTAAAAATATATGTTTTCAATATAAAAAAAAATGGGTTGTTCTCACGTGTGTGTGTGTGTGTGTGTGTGTGTGTGTGTGTGTGTGTGTGTGTGTGTGTGTGTGTGTGTGTGTGTGTAACAGATTGAAAATGTAGACTGGCTTTAAAAAAGAGCAATTTTGAATTATTTCTTGTCGATAAAAGCTTTTGAAAAATTAGCACTTAGGAGGAAGCACTTCCCTGACTGTGATGGGGTGGTTGCTGGTTGCACATCCATTGGGGTTAAGAGATAAAGGATAAGAATGACAGGTGGACAAAAATATTAAAGAACTTGGCAACCCATAGGTAAATGAAGTAGAGGAAGAAGAAAATGGAAACATGAGCTATCCTAAATCCAATAAGCAATGTGCTTAATGGGAGAAGAAAAAGAACCCCTGGTAACCTGCCTTGATGGGAATAAAGATTATTTATTTAAGAAGAAGAAAAGGAAAATTAAAAGGATCAAGAAGGAGCCCTTAAATTCTCTGACATGAAGACACACTTTGTTACATGCATTGAGGGCTATCGAATGAATTCACAGAAGAGACTAAGAAAAATAAAACAAATATCTGCCCTTTCTCTATTAAAAATACTGTATTGTGAGTATTATATAGTGTGATATCTTCAGAATAAAAAAAAAATATATATATAAGCTTTTTTTCAGATGAATCAATGAACTTAGTGGCAGGCAGAGAAGAAATATGCATGGGACGATTATAAATTGTCAGGGATAAGAATCCTGTAATGAGTACAATCTAGTGTGTAATTAAATTACTCATGGGTTAGGTACATTAATGCAGATTATAAGACGTATTTAACTAAAAGTGCAAAGAAAAGTAGCAAATTCTTTGTATATGTTAATACTGGAAGGAAAGGGATGAATTGCATTGGTTCTCTAGAGATGAAGGGCATAACTATTGATCCTGTACAGACTGCTGATAGATTGAATAAATATTTTTCATCTATGTCCACACATGAAGAAAACTTTAGAATATCTTGGTTAGCAGGTCTATCAAATATTGATTGGAAGTCGAATGATTTTATAATAACAGAAATGAAGATGGAAGACAAACTGTTGCAGGCTGAATGTGACAAAAATAAAAAAGGAGTTGTTTTTTATTTTTTATGACAAAAAATAAAGTTGTTTTTATGACAAAAAAAAAAAAAAAAAGTAGTTGTTGGTGACTCTATTGTCATGGAAACGGGGAACATGCTTTGTAAAAAGGATAGGTGGAACAGGACCAGGGTATGTCTGCCAGGGGCAAAGGTTGATGACGTTGTAGAGCGGATATCATCATTTAAGGGCACAAAAGGTGATATAGTTGTACACGTTGGCACTATTGATATCAAGAGTAGGAGACTGGCAGAATTACTTAACAACTACAGGTCACTGTTGAAAAAAAGCTGTGAATTAGGGTTGAATTTGAAAGTGTCTGCAATTCTGCCCAGACACGATAGGAGGGAGTACATGATGAGAGCCTTGTCGATCAATTTGGCCCTGGAAAGATTGTGCAAGGCTCAAGGGGTAGAATTTTTTTCAGCCTGAACTGTACTTGTTAACAGGAGAGACTGCTTCTACAGGGATGGGATACACTTAAATAGAAAGGGTGCAAGAATATTTGCTGATGCTATCGAGGCAGTGTTAAGTGGGTCTGAAAACTGCTAGCTTGGGGGGGGATACAAAGACTAATAGATTAACGGTAGCCACTGGCAGAGGTGAAAGTGATTTTTGCACTGCTTCTATTGGAATGAGCAGAAGCCTGAAAAACAAGATGCAGGATATTTCAGAGACTACTGGGAGTCATTGCGGTAAAAGTAAACACATAGGTTGTGTTAGGGTAGCTAAGAATAGAAACAGGTGCATGTATACTTGCGTGTACACCAATGCTAGGAGTTTAGTAAATAAATTTGACGAATTTGAGGTATTGCTCAAAACATCAAAGGCAGATATTGTTGGGATATCAGAAATGTTGTATCACACAGATATAAGGAATGCAGAACTGGAATTTGGGGAGTACAACGTCTACAGAAAGGATAGACAGGATAGGAAGGGAGGAGGGGGTTATGCTATTAGTTAAGAAACACATAAAATCCAAGGAAGTGAAGCCAGTCGACATTGCTGGACAGTGCAGTGTCGAGTCAGTTTGGTGTGACATAAGCATTCGGAGATCAAAATTGAGAGTAGGAGTGTGCTATAGGCCTAATGACTCTGATGAGTATAAAAGAAACTGTACAGGGAAATAGAGTGGGCCAGTAAATCAGAGAGTCTTATAATGGGAGATTTTAATTTCCCAGATATTGACTGGAATTTGGGGGCTGGTCACTCACACACTAGCAAGGCTTTTATGGATTTATTGGATGATTTTTTTCTACATCAGCATGTTCGGGAGGCAACTAGAGGGAGTAATACTCTTGATTTGATTATCAGTAATGATTCTTCATGCACTAAGAATCTGCAGATAAACGAACCACTAGGTGGCAATGATCACAGTGTGCTAAAATGGGACTTACTCAAAGAGGTAACTACCATCAGGGGTAAAGAGAAGGGTTATTGCTTTCATAAAGGCAACTACGATGGTCTGAGACAGTACTTAAATTCTATACAGTGGGACCAACTGATGATGTTACCAACAGCAAATTCAAAATGGGAAGCATTCAAAGAACTTATCTTGGAAGCTACTAGGCTTTACATACCAACCAAGAAATATTGTTCAAGGTTTAGGCCTAAATGGTTGTCACATGAACTAATGAGACATATGGCAGAGAAGAAAAATGCATGGGATACATACAAATTAACACGTGACACAGAAGCCTATGATAGATACAAGTTGATCTGTAACCAAGTTACAAAGGAGGTTAGGCAGGCGAAGGCAGATTACGAGAGATCCTTGGCAAGGGATGCGAAGAAAAACAGCAAAGAGTTCTTTACTTATGTAAACTCTAGAAGGAAGGGAATGAATCAGATTGGTCCACTTGATATCGATGGGTCAACTGTAGATTCTCAGGTAGATAACAAGCTAAATGAATATTTTTCATCGACATTCACACATGAGGAGTTATTCAGCAAGGGGAATGCCAGAGGTATTGTAGCTATTGTATTGTATTCAACTCGGGCAGTAAGCTAGAGAATCTTGTAATAACTGAGACTAAAGTGGAGGAGAAATTGTTGAAGATAAACACAAGAAAGGCACCTGAGGTGGATGGGATATATCCAGTTATATTAAAGGAGGCAGCAAAGGAAGTAAGCAAACCCTTAGCCATAATTATGAGAGTTTCCTTGGACTCAGGGGAGGTACCCACAGACTGGAGATGTGCAAATGTGACCCCAATTCACAAAGGAGGATCAAAGGCCGACACAAGTAATTATAGACCTGTGAGTTTAACTTATGTTCCAGGAAAATTAATCGAGGCACTGGTTAAAGAAGTACTGCAGGATCATCTAGACAAGACTTCAGTTATAGCTCAGACGCAGCATGGTTTTGTTAAGGGCAGGTCTTGTCTGACCAATTTGATTGGATACTATGATGTAGTCACAAAAGAACTGGATGCAGGGAATAACTTTGATATTATATATTTGGATCTTAGAAAGGCTTTTGATACTGTTGCACATGGAAGACTGCTGCACAAATTGGAGCAGTGTGGCATTGGAGGCAAATTACTGCTATGGATAAAGGGGTGGTTGTGGGGGAGAAGACAGAGGATGGTAATCAATGTACAGTGCTCAACATGGACTAATGTTATTAGTGGAGTCCCTCAGGGTTCAGTGTTGGGTCCATTATTGTTTTCTGTATTTATAAATGATATTGATAATGGTATATCAAGCTTAATGTCCAAGTTTGCAGACGATACGAAGGTTGGCAGGGTTGTCAAGGACACTACTGATACTATGCTGCTGCAACAAGATCTGGAAAGGTTGAGCAGATGGGCTGAGAGGTGGCAAATGAAGTTTAACATTGACAAATGTAAAGTACTACATATGGGAAACAGCAATGCCAGAGAAATGTATCAACTCTGTGGTACTACACTGACAGTGGTAGAGAATGAAAAGGACCTGGGGGTAATTCTGCGGGTAGATTATGAAGTTCTCTGAGCAGTGCAGACGGGCTACAAGAGTAGTTCATGGTGTATTGTCAGTGATATACAGGAATTTTTCTAGCAGGGATAAGGAGGTGATTATTCCCTTGTATAAGGCAATTGTCAGGCCACACCTAGAGTACTGTATACAGGTGTGGAGGCCTCATTTCAAGAAGGATGTAGAGCTTCTGGAACGAGTACAGAGAAGGGCAACAAGATTAGTGAAGGGAACAAAGGGGTGCTTTTACGAAGAAAGGCTTAAGTTTTGCAAATTACAGTGTATGGAGACTAGGCACCAGCGAGGCGATGTGAGAGAGGTGTATTAAGCCTTGAATGGTTTGAGCATGCTCAATGCTGATGGGATTCTTCCTCTTGCTCAGAATAATCATCTGAGAGGGCATAAATTCAAATTGAGAAAAGACAGATGTAGGATAGACGTGCGGAAATTTGCCTTTAGTCAGCAGGTAGTTGGTTGGTGGAACAGTCTTCCATCCCTTGGAAGTTGATAGCCTAAATAAATTTAAGGCTCAGCTGGACAGGTATTTCAAACGAACAGAGGGGTGAAGTGGAAGTGTTTTTTGTTTTTTTCCGGCTGATGCTGCATAAGCTTGCTTTCTTGCATCAAATGCCTCTACTAATGCTAAAAGCACCTGGGGCTGATGGAATCTATCCAGTTATATTAAAAGAAGCTGCAAAAGAGATAACCAAGCCTTTAGCCTTAATAATAATAATGAGGGCTTCCTTAGATTCATGAGAGGTTCATAGAGATTTGAGGTGTGCAAACATATCTCCTATTCACACGGATGGTTTAATGGAAGTAGGTAACTACAGACCTGTAAGTTGATGTCTGTGCCAGTTAATACAGTAAATAGTTAAGGAAGAGATGCAAGATCACAAGGGTGAACCTATAAGGCAATTACTGAAGGGATTTTTTAAAGGGAGCTCAGGACTGACCAATTTGATTGGCTACTATGAAATTGTCATAAAGGAACCGGATGCAATGAATTATTTTTGATCATATACTTAAATTTCAGTAATGTTGCAATACACATCACACACACAATATTGTTGTGAAAATTTTGATCAATGTGGCAGGCATTAGAGGCAAGTTATCACTATTGATAAAGGGATGGTTAATTGGTAGAAGAGGGTTAAAAATGATTATTGCTCTTCATGGGCTAGTGATGACTGAGCTATTATTGCGGCCAGTGTTGGACCCTTTACTGTTTTTCATATTTGTTAATGATATTGATCTAGGTATTTGAAGTTTGATGTCCAAGTTTGCTGATGATATAAAGGTTAAGTGGATAATGACAATAATTGGGTTGTAATACTTCAAGATTTAATTATATTAAGCAGATGTGCTGAAAAGTGATAATTGAGATTTGACATTGATAAATGCAAGGTAATTAACTGTTAATTTTCTGGTTTTTCCAGAATATTTCAGGAAATCGTACTTTTTTGGAGTTTAGTAAGCTTTATGATATATGATTTTCAAATATGCATGTTTATATATATTTTTTGATCATATTACTATGATAAAAAAATATATATGTATGATCATATATAAATAGGGGACCATAATGATGAAGTTTTACAAGAACTTGAATGGAATGTGTTGAGTGCAGGCATGCAAATGCCATTTTTTTCATGCCCACTTTTTCGATTGTTTTCTCCAAAGGGCATCATGAAATTGCTGTATAACTGCTTTGTGGTATTTGTGGTTTGCTGTTTGACCATGCAGAAAAAAGTCATAAAGAATCATGCCTTGCGAGTTAATGAATTTTATAACACGATCTTCATAATTAATTGAGATTGTCATGGTTTAATTTTTTAGGCCTTTCAGAAGATGGAGTCTTTTATTGAGAGGACTGGGCCTTGATTCACCCACTATTTGCCATGAATAATGATGGACAAAGCAAACTGTCGGTCAGCATCAGTAGAAACATGTTGCCGAAATTCTGACATTCTTAAACTTGCTGCCCTCTCTGATCAAAAGCAAGTATACAAGGCAGTAACTTGGCCAAATCTTTTAAATTAAATGACATATAACAAATATCAATGCTGCTAGCTTTGAAGATAGTTAATGTTGATTACTTCTGATCAGATGACTAATGTGAGAAATTTAATGATTGGTAGTTTAAAAGGCTTTGAATAACATGTAGAATCTACTCCACAAGCTTTTAACGTTTCTTCGGTTTCTGTTTTTTTTTTTTTTTTTATGTGAACCCGAAACACGAGTGGTATTAGAACCTATAGTACTTAGTACCGTGCTTGGGTTGGAGGTTGAGAAGACAAAAGAAGATATTTATGGACATTGGACTTGAACTTCTGTAGATTGTAATTTTCAGGAAATACAAAACGGCAGTTGAATGAATAAATGAGGAAGATGAAAAGTTGGTTCTGTGGGTTTGAAGTTGGACAGTAAATGGATGTTGACTGGTGGCGGCATGTGTTCGGACTGTTTTGAAAGAGAGAGTGGGAATAATAGAAGCCAATTCAGAAGAACAGTGCCCATGGAAGTATCTGAAGAAGAGGCATGCAGCAGAAACAGTACGTCTTTGTGACAGCGAGTGAAGAGACTGTTACAGATGAGTCGTTAATTAACCTAACTGCCCTCTTCTGAATGGAACCTAGAAGCCTGAGAGAGGTTTTGGGGCGTCACCCCAGATGTGGGAACAATATTCCATGGCAGGGCGGATTTGTGATTTATACAGAGTGAGCAGCTGTTTGGAAGAAAAGTAACGCCGAGAGCGAAAGAGAAAACCAAGTTTTTTAGATGCAGAGGAAGCAATATTTGTAATGTGCTTGCGCCAAGAGAGATTAGAAGTCAGGGTAATCCCCAAAAGAGATATATCATTTTGCCTAGAAATCGGAGTGTCACTAAAGATAAGCATAGGAGCAGAAGAATCCTTTTTGGAGATATAAGACAAGACTGAGTTTTAGAAGAGTTGAAATCAACTAAGTTGTCTTTGCCCCACTGGATAATTACCTGAAGATCGGCATTTAAGGAATTGGTAGCAGATTTTCGAGAAGTTGAAGCTGATTGAGCAGGACAAGGTTCTCAAAATGGAAAGTGGAATTCAATGTGCTATCATCGGCAAAACTATGGATAGGATTTCCAGTCAGTGGAAGAAGGTCATTAATATACAAGAGGAAAAGAGTGGGAGAAAGAACTGAACCTTGGGGGACACTGGCATTAGTGGAGAAGTTAGAAGACAGAGAGCCATCTACCATCACCCTCAGTGAGTGATCAGAGAGAAAACTGGATAACGAATTACTAAAAACAGTTGGCAAACCATAAGATGGAAGCTTGTTTAGAAGACCTTTATGCCAAACACGATCAAAAGCTTTTAAGATATCAAGAGCAACTACTTGTGTTTCACCGAACTTTTCCATTGAATTAGTCCATAAATGGGTAACATAAGCTAGAATATCACCAGTGGATCGACACTGACGGAATCCATACTGGCGATCATTGATCAGACTTAAGGTTTCTAGGTAGTTTAAGAGTTGGCAGTTAATTGATTTCTCCATTACTTTAGAAAGAGTAGAAGTAATTGCAATGGGATGATAATTGGATGGGAGGGATTTTTCACCCTTTTTAGGAACTGGCTGGATATGAGCAAATTTCCAAGCAGAAGGAAAAACACCTTTGGAATAAGAAAGTGAAAAAAGGCGGCAAAGGATAGGAGTAAGTTCAGGAGCACAGGTTTTGAGAACAAGTGGAGAATATCATCAGGACCTGGAGCTTTCTTAGCATCAAGATTCATCAAAATCCTTCTGATATCCTTTTGATGGAAGACCACAGGAGGCATTGAATGGAGCGTGTTGGGAATGGTGGGAGGTGTTTTACCAAGATCATTAATACATGAGTTGGAAGAAAAATGGGATGCTAGCAGGTTAGCTTTATCCTTCACTGAAGTGACAATAGAACTATCTATTTTTACAGAGGTGGGGGGGTAGAGATGGGCAAAAGTTGCAGCTAATAGCTTAGGAAAGAGACCAGAATGCTCTGTTACCATTAGGGCAAGAAGCAAGTTTTCTACTCTTAGCCTGTTCAAAATCTAGTTTGGACTGATTAATAACTGCTTTACAATTGTTGCAAGCTTTGGTGTAGGCAGAAAATGAAACTGAAGAATTGGTTATTTGTTATTTGGTTTTTTTTTTTTTTTTTTTAGGAGCATTAGCAACTAAGGCCATATTGCTCTGGGAATATGCGGTGGTCATTCCATGACCTTTCCGCATCCTCCGTATTTGGTGGTGACAGGCTCGAACCCCGGTCTAAACAAGAAGCGTGTGCTACGCACTGCTGCTCCTTCCCACCTGGCTACGGAGGCGCCCTGAAGAATTGGAAACAAGTCAATTACGATATGCAACATTCTTCTCTTGAACAGCCTTAGCACATTTATTGGAAAACCAAGGTTTAGATAAAGGACGAGATTTTAAAGTGGAGTGTGGGATAAAGGATTCCATTCCTGCAAGAATAATTTCACTGACACGATCTGAGCAAACGTTGACATCAGAAGTTTTGAAACAGTAATCCGACCAAGGAAAAGAAGAAAAGAAGTCTCGCAGGTCATCCCATTTTGCATTTTTGTAATGCCAAACAACACGAGGTTGAGAATAGCCATGAGATAAAGGTTCCATTGGAGAAGAGACACTCACCAAGTTGTGATCTGAAGTGCCTAAAGGACCTCTCATTTTGACCGTGTACTTAGAAGGATTGTTTGTGAGTAAAAGATCAAGCATATTGGCTGTATGATTAGGATTGTCCGGTATCCTTGTAGGTAAATGAACAATCTGTGCTAGGTCATTAGTAATTGCAAAAGCTTCAGCATCTCGACCAGCTGGGCTGGTGTGGTGTAGAAAACGGAAGAAAGCTGGAGTTGTGAACATTAAAATCACCAAGGAAAATTACCTCACTATTAGGAAAGTGGGACTGGAGAAAGTCAAGTTGCAAAGAGAGGAAGTCAAAGAGCTCCAAGTGATTAGTGGAGTTTGGAGACAGCAGATGAATTTGACACAATGAGGTAGAGAGATTTTAAGCCAGAGAAGATCAAAGAGAGGAGATTCCAAATTGCCAAGTCTCTGACAGGGAATACCAGAACAGACATATGCACAAGTACCACCTTTGAGGCGAAAGGAATCATACAGCGAATAATTTGGGCATCTGAGATGAGCAGTAGTTGAATCAACCGATAACTGAGATTCTGTCAGAAAAAGTACATGGGGTTTGGCAAACTGCCAGTGGAAATGGACATCTTTGAGATTAGAATTGAGACCACGTATATTTGTGAAATGAATTAGGAAGTGCTTGGGAGGTTTAGATATTTTCACAGATAAGCTTGCTCTATTAGTTTGACAATTCATGGTGTATTCAATAGTAAGAAAAAGTGGGTGGGACATGCTGTATGAAGTAATGAAATTTTTGGATATGGCGTACACGTGGTAAGAATATACCCAGATCCTTGACATAACGTGGCCTCGACAATGCTCCCCGCATACACACTCGGACTTCCTCCAGTCACTATCTGGCAGAGTAGAGGTAGCAAAATTATACACTAGCTGGTCCGGAAGCCTCCTAGAGAGTTACCAATAGGTTCGGTCCAGTGTGCTAACTAGCGGCCGGCCTGCGAACACCGTTTTAGAGCTGTACCCTCGAAATGTAAGGAATATTGGATCTCGCCACGACGTTCATCATAACCTCAAAAGTCATCAATCATACTGCATGATGGAAGAAATAGGGAAGGGTTGACCGGAACTTAGCTCTAGAGACTAAATACGGGTTCCACCACTTCAAGCCTCCAATAAGCAAAGTGGTGGTATTTCACCGGTTGATGAGAGTCATCTACCACCTAGTACTGCCTGGTAACATAGGGTGGCGGCATTCCTCCATGTGGTGTGGGCGCCACATCTCGACCCCTGCTTATGTTGGTTCATGTAGAAGATATTTCTTGTCATTGCAGATTAATACTAGCAGGCTTCCAGTCGGAAAAGCCAATTGAACATAATTGAATATTTGCAGTTCCAAATATTTTACAACAAAAATAATATATACTATTTGTTGAAAGCGAATATATTACACAGTCAAGATTTACCTTTCGTTGTTTGCTAATGTCCTTGTATAATATACACTTGAAAATCGACATTTTTCATTGGAAGTTAAAGAAACACTATTCACTTGTATAGGTCCAATTTCCACCAACATTGCTATCCACTTTCGTGATAAAATTTTGAGCCAGCGACTAGGATGCTTCATGGCTTTTATGGGAATGTTTTCATCCACTGCTTCCGATTTTTCACCTCCAATAGAAGCATAATTTTCTTGCTCCACTATAGGATGTCCCATTACTTTATCATCATCAGAAATTTGCTCCGATTCATCACCTTTTTTCTGCACATGCAATAGTTGTAGTAGTTTTGCAATACTTTAACATACTTCTTCGTTTTTTGTTTCTTCTTGTTTTTATATTCTGCTCCACTTAATTCTTTCCTCAGAAACATCTTACCCGTGTAATGAATCCAATAATTTTTTAATGATTTTAAAAATTAATATTTGGTGACTTTTTCTCTAAGATATTTGAGTAATTTTAACTGACTCTTTCATTTAATGAGTTAAAAACACTTACCTTTATTATTTGCACTAATCATAAAATTTTACTACTATTAAATTAGTAAAAAGGTTAGCGATAGAAACACTTTTCTAAATGATAATATTCCGTTTTCTCATATGCCGTGTCTACGCTTCTCTTACTTTAGTCCCGATTGAACCCCTCTTCTTGCACAAACACACGAAAGTCCATTGTCTGTGACTTGGTGCCACAATCATTTAATACAAATTCTGCACAAAGTATACACGTAACACTCAGATTGTAATTCTCAGATTCAATGTTTTTCAGTAGTTCCATAAATTTCCAATGACCAAGTGAGGATTTAGATTTAATTTCGTTGATGCATTTTACAGCAATGTTCATCACATTTTAAATATTCACTATCTTGGAACATAGTGACTCTCTTAGTGAATTATGCAATGAAAAATAAATTTTTCAGCATATAAACTTTTGCCCATATCCTTTTTCAAATATGATCTATGGTAGGGAAGAACAAGCACCCTTGTTCTTCCCGACCATAGATCTCATGCTGTCAGTGGATATTCTGATTTAGTTACTGTATTCAAGTTTGAATTCTAACATTACTTCTTTTATCTTATTAAATATATCTTTGCCCGTTGTTGTTTTAAGTTGAGTAAGTATAACAGTTCTTCTATTTTCTGTTACATTAGAATTTCTATCCATTCCTCTGATAAAAATAGATAGCTGTATCTGCCAAATCACCTCCAAGGGCTCACATCTAGTGAGTATGGGCTTGGCACACGCAGGGTCCTGAGCTGGATATCATCATTCTTCTTTTTCTTGATGATTCCCTTCTACTCCTCTCTCTCTCACTCAGAGTAACTCGGAAATTTTTTTGGCTGGTGCAGCATAAGCCTCAGGCCTCCTTGCACTATGTGGCTAGTAATAATAATAATAATAATAATAATCAGTGCTTTCGTCAAAAGCCAGTGAATAATAATAAAAAAATAAGAATAATAATAAAAATTTATGGTATGGCCTTGCCTTAGTTGCTTCACCAGTAAAATGGAAACCAAAGCAGTCCTCTCTTTTTAAATTACGCCATTATTTGAAATAATGGTGTTTTGATCTATCAAACTTATTGATATTGGCTTCAAAGCTGTTTTGCTTATCTTTATTGCAGAGAACACAAGATTGAACACAGGATTGCTATATGGTTTTGGCTTTATAGTGGTATATCACATATTTATTGTGATTTCTGCTTTGTATACTATTTCTGAAAATATTTTAGGAAGATTCTCATTTGTTCTTGAAATGTTATTTGAAATGTTCAGCTTATCAAGGTAGTGATTTATTTTATGTTAGTATTATTTTTCAACAGAACAAAAAACATTCTTCCATATATGAAGTTCAGAAGAATGATATTTCAGTTATTTGCATAATAGAAATAGTGTAGATGCAAACTGGGAAAGGTAAGTCACTGTTCATGGAGTCAATAAAATTTTGAAATATAGTATAATATCTGAAATTGTTATGTCCATGCAATCAAATGCACAGATTTTCAATCTTGTTAAAAATAACAGAATTCACCATGTCTTTGACAAATAAATCTAGTGTATTTCTATTTTAAAATGCAGAAAAGTTGGATCTTTGCTGTGAACAGACTTTTTAATGCAGATTTCCTGAACAAAAAAAGCAAGGAAGGCTACTGTTCCTTCTTTAAAAAAAGTATTCCACATCAATAAATAATAAGTATTTTATTGTAAGCAGATACCTTTAATACAGTAATCACATAGCATATTTAAGTTTACCTACCTTGAATGTCATTTGGGTCTTATGCTTTCAGTTTCTTTACAAACATAACATAAATTACATGCTGATTAGATTAGAGCAACTGTACAAAGGGCAAAAGCAAAGTACACCTGCACAAATATAGAACAGTCTGTAAAGAGTTAGGAATAAAAAAATCTATATTTCCCCCACTCTAATCTCTGAGTTTTGGAGGCTAAAGAGACTACACTAAACTTCACTTTATTACTTTAACAGTAGACTACTAACTGGTAACTTTGACATGTGATTTTGGCTGTTCTGGTGTTAAGATTGCTTCTCTTCATTATACTTTTGTCTTTACTGTATGTGATCTCTTTGCCTCCCATCCTCCATTGATGATTGACAGATTTTGGGCTTATGTTCTCTTTATAAACAATACTGTTATCCACTGATCTCAAGTTATTTATATTGATTTTAATTTAATGGCACATAACCTGGGGATAAACCTGCTATTAATTAAAAATGGTATCTCAGAGTTTTTAACTACTAGCAGGTTTGCTCCTGGATGATGCTAGTAAATTAAATGATATTAATAAATTTAGATTGAACCATGGATAACATGTCATTTCTAAAGTGAGCATAAGTCTCTTGCTTTCATGGAGAGAACAAAGAGCCCCCAGATGAAAAATTCAGAAAAACAATGCAGACAAGCTTTGTTTTCTCAAACTATGGTGTGAGTTTACATTATGATCTTTGATTAGCCTTATTTCTTTTAAGAAGTTAATGAGGTTCTTAAAACTATTACAGTAATTGGAGAAAGATATACTAGTATGTTTTCAGGCATATTTTACCTGAATTAGGTGAAAAGAGGCATCCTTGAAAGAGCTGTATTTGAGTTCTACTTCATGTACATCAAAATGCAACTAGGGAAAATGCATTTACTAGTGAGCTCCATTGGTTGTAGTTTTGATAATAAATGGGCACCAGAAATTTTTAATTTAAATTCCTGTGACTTTTGGCAATGGGTTTCTTGAAAGATTGTTTATAAACCCTACAATCCAATTTATTATAACTGAAAAGTGTAACTAGATGAGAAGTTTTCAGTATTGATCAACACTTTAATAACTAGGCTTAATAATTGTACAACTAGCCTTAATAATTTAAAATAAAGGTGATCCATCACGGCTTTGAATTGATACTCTCAATACTTTGCTCTGAATGTATTTTGCAGTATTTTATTAACTTCAGCTAATAAATAAATATCTATTTATGAAATTTAAATTTATTATGACAAGCTATTTTATGCTTGCCTTACATATAAAGGTGGCATTAGTTTTTTTATTAATTATAACCATTTTTTTTAAAATGTTGTAGAAAATAAACATATTGTGTATACAAATGCAGAAAAACAGGCACATTAATTTCTGTATTACCTTTTTTCACTGGTTTCCATGAATTGTATTTATAGGTATATATTTTAAAAGTTCCTCAAAGAAACGCACCTAGATTTGATATCAAGCAAGTTAAAGTGGGAGAGGAGGTAAGCTTTCTGTTTTAGTCAATGAATTAATTGATGTAATAATAATGATGTAATGATATAATTGTGATTTTATTTCTAATATATTATAATAAATATCATTTGAGTTAAAAATTAATTAGATAATATTTTTTAATTGGTATGTGGAAGGATTGTATATCTAAAATCCAAGGACAGCTCTGTGCAAGGTTGATAATTATATTAAATATCATTTAATATTTTAAGGATTTTATTGAGTAGTTTCAAGAACACCTAATATTAGATTGAAAAATATACTTTTAATCTTTTTTTGAGTAATTGCCTCAAGCAGCCACACACACACAAACTTGTGAGAGTGTGCATAGAGTTGTTGGAAACATGTTCTAAATGTATGTGAACTAACTACTATCAATTTCTTTGTCTTATTTTTTAATGTTCTTTACACAGTAAAATTGTCATCCTTTCAGCATCAATTTGATTTTGAGGAACAAGAAATGGTCCAGGGGAGATGTTTTAGTTCTGCAATCCCATGCTTTGTCAAAACTTCCTTGATAATCAATTCAGAATTTGTCCTACCACTGTAATGCAGGTGAAGGAATTTGATCCCTTTTTCTCATTGAATACCCATTGAATTTTTTAACCATATAATCCAGAACATGCATAGTACTCCTTATTCACTATCATACCTGGTGGATAAATTTGTTGTGAATGGGTTGATTCCCTTTCTCTTGAAGAAAATGACTAACATCACATGTGTTTTGAATTTTTAAAACCAAAATTTTTTGTCTCAGAGAGCATGTCAATTACCATTCGAAGTTTTGTCTCTTTGTGTTGGATTATGTCCGAAACACCATGAGATGTCACCTCTTACTATTTAATCACACTAGGAGGAATTATCTTCAATAGCATGAACAAGCTCTTTGTGTTCTTTGAGGTCGAGCAGCTTTTGTTCATCAATCAAATAGTTCAGAACAAACTTACCACAGATCTTCTGTTTACCAGAATTTTCTGTAAGAATTGCATGAATGCTAAGTTGCCCTTCCATTATTCAGTGATTAAATGTAACCAGTGTGTAAACTTTTTCAAAGTTTCTGGGGTTAAAGCATTGTTGGATTTCCACAGGGACTGTCATCTCCTAAATCTTCATGGGGATCCTGAAATCTTTCAAAATAGTAAAAGTTTCTGTGAAGAAGGTATTACTGTTTATATTCACAGTAATTTTCTCTGGCTAGAAACAAAATGCAGTATTCACTTTTTGTTCCTTCACTTAATACAATGACACTTTAAAGTGTCATTGTATTAAGTGTTTACAATGACACTTTAGAGTAGCAGTCACAGATTAGCTACCATGGTGTGCTGCCTTATGATCCTGCATGCTTTGATATGCATGCAATGTATTTAGTTTTAGAACTTAATTGTAGTTGGATAAAATAAACACCAGGTGATGTTTATTTTAGTTGTAATACTGTCTTTCAGTTTATTCTTCAACAACATCTTCCAACAGCAAACCTTTAGCCATAATTCTGAGCACATCTTTGGATTCAGGTGATGTCCCTACAGGCTGGAGATGTGCAGAGGGGGATCAAAGGGTTAGGTATGAATTTATATGGCAATCACAGCATGGATTTGTTAAGGGAAAGCCTTGTCTGACCAGTCTTGAGTAGCTATACTGTGAAGTAGTCAAAAAGGAACTAGATGCAAAAATAATTTTCACATCATATGTTTAGATTTCATTAAGGCTCTTGATGCTATTCTGCATGAAAAACTGCTGTACAAATTAGAGCAGTGTGGCATTTGGGAAAAGGTACTGCTATGGATAAAGAGATGGTTGAGTGGCAGGAGACAGAGTTAATGGCCCTGCAATTCGTGGACTAATATTATGAACAGGTCCCACAGGGGTTCTGTGCTGTACTCCCTCCCCTACTGTTTATTAATATTTATTTATTAATAATATTGATGTAAGCATATTAAGCTTAATGTTTAGGTATTTTCTGAAAATACAAAGTTGGGCAGGATGGTCAATGACAGTAATCAGGGTTTCCTGCTACCCGAATGAGACCTGGATAATTTAAACAGATGTGTCAAAAAATGGCAGTAGAGGTTTATCAATTTAACATTGATTAACTTTGCATTTATCAATTTAACATTGATAAATGCAAAGTGCTGTATTTGGTAGCTGCAGTCCCAGAGCAACTAACTGTTTGGGTGGTCTGAAACTCAAAATATTGGAGTACGAAAAAGACCCAGGGGGAGTAATTGTATGGTCTGGTATGAAGTTCTCTGAGCAGTGCAGACAGGCTTTTAGGGTAGCTCATGAGGTTCTATCAATGATATATTGGAATTTTGCCAGCAGGGATACAGTTGTTGATCCCATTGTATGAGGCATTGTAATTATTATCTCATTGTGAGGCAGTATTCAGGCCACATTTGGACTACTAAATACAGGTTTTGAAGCCTAATTTTAGGATGTTTGTCAGTCTGTTGAAACAAGTACAGAGAAGAGCAGCAAGATTTATCAGGGGCACTTCCTCATTCATTTCACAAATATACATGGTCTCAGTTCCAATCTCAGTGGTGTCCATTTTCACTCTGTCAAACCCCACATACGTTTTCTGGCAATATCCCAATTATAGGTTGATTTAACCACTGCTCATCTCAGGTGTCCTGATAGTCCCTGTCAGAGGTTTAGTAATTTGGAATCTCCTATTTTCAATTTTCTCTGGCTTAAAATCTCTCTAGCACATTCTGTCAAATCCATATGTTGCCTCTATCATTCTGTCAACTTCACTAATTACTTGAAACTCTTTTACTTCCCCTTTTTGAAACTTGACTCTCTCCAGTCCAACTTTTCTAACAGTGACGTAATTTTTCTTGGTGATTTTAGTGTTCACGACTCCATATGGCTTCCATTTTCTCATTACATGGACCCAGCTGGTCAGAATGCTGACGTTTTTGCAATTACTAATGGCCTCGCACAGATTGTTCATTTACCTACCAGAATACCAGACAATTCAACCGCAGATACAATATGCTTGATCTTTTTCTCATAAACAACTCCTCTAAGTAAACAGTTGAGGTGAGTAGTCTTCTAGGCACCTCAGATCCCAGCTTGGTGATGATTTATTCTCCAGTGGAGCCTTTCTCTTGTGGCCATTCCAACCTCATGCTGTTTGGCATTACAAGAATGCAAAGTGGGATGATCTGCAAGATTTTTTTCTTCTTTTCCTTTGTCGGATTACTGTTTCAAATCTTCTGATGTCGATGTTTGCTCAGATAACTTTAATGAAATTGTTCTTGAAGGGATGAAACCCTTTTTTTCCACATTCCACATTAATATCCAGTCCTTTATCTGAACTTTAGTTTTCCAATAAATGTGCTAAGACTGTTCAATATGAGAATGTTGCATATCACAATTGGCTTTTTTTCCAAATCTCCAGGTTCATTTTCTGCCTACACCAAAGCTCGCAACAGTTGTAAAGCAGTTATTAATTATTCCAAACTAAATTTCAAACAGGCTCTGAGCAGCAGACTTGCTTCTTATCCGAATGGTAGTCGAGCATTATGGTCTCTTGCCAAAGCTATTGGCTGGAACTTTTGCCCATCTCTATTCCCACCTCTGTCAACACCAGATGGTTCTATTGCCCCTTCAGTAAAAGATAAAGCTGACCTGCTGGCATCCTAAGTTTCTTCTAACTTGTGTATTGACAATCTTGTTAAATCTCCCATCATTCCCAGTACAGTAATACCCCGAAGTTACGCGATAGGTGGGTCCGACGAAAATCGCGTAAGTCGAATTCGCGTAAGTCGGGGTACAACTTTGCATATAAATACATATAAATTTTGCTTAATTGGGACCAAGGACTAACAAAAACACTAGTTTAGAAGAAAAATATTAATAAAATTGCAGTTCTTTATACATATTAATACAAAATATGTATTAAAAAACAAATGACTTACGTTAAAAAGTTATTTCGATGTCGATGGCTTCATAAAATCTAACAAATTCGCCTGACGACACAGCGCGTTCTTTTTTTCACGCAGAATTTCTTCGTAGCAAGCTAATAATTTTTTTTATTCCTTGCTTTGTAGCTATAACGCGTTCTTCGTTGGAGTCTATGTTTTCTAAAATTTTTAAGCCCTTTACAATTGAGCCCTTTTCAATTTTCAACCTGTCAAGTTTGCAATTGTCATGTGCTTTTCGCCGTTGCTTCGTTTAGGCCTGTAGCACGTGTAATATCACATGGTCTTTCATTTCGCTCAAAGCGTTTCACAATTTTATATTTTTTCTCTATCGACAGAGGCGGACTGGCCATAAGCCTTACCGGGGAAACCCCGGTGGGCCAGTGTGATTTTGGCCATAAACCATAGTATGAGGCCACTATAAATTTTCCCAGGTAAGAATTTTTGACCCAGTCCGCCTCTGTTTATCGATAATTGCTTGTCTTTTTCTCTCTGAATCTGCAGTGTCTTCACCAGGACGCTTCCTTTTCACATCTTTTAATTAAGTATTTTACTCATTTTTAGGGAATAAAGCACAATTACAAAACGAGGAGGCACGCTTGATAAAGCCGCGCGCATGTAGCAACTGAATAAACAACACCATAAAGGCAGAGATACACTATTAACACCTCACATTTAACTAAAGCACATTTCTAGGGGTTACTACCATAAAACAATAAAAATCCAGTTGCGTTTCTGCTAGTGAAATCTGTTATAAACTGGTAGTAAACTCGATCTAATTGCATTTGCGATTACTGTATACCGATAGCTGGAATTGTGTTGGTTTTTACGTTATTATGGTGAAATGTATTTCCCCTTCACTGATATAAAAAACATAAAAGCAGCAAAGTTGAATTTTGTTCATCTTTCGCTCTCATTCTCCGCCGTCGCACCGTATATCGATAACATATGAAAAACGACCTTGAAGATAGTGGGCGGCAGCGATGCCAAACGAAAAAATCAAGAACCGCGTAACTCCGAGTTCGCGTAAGTCGGGGTAGCGTAAGTCGGGGTATTACTGTACACTCCACTCAATGCCTCCTGTAGTCTTCCATCAAAAGGATGTCAGAAGAATTTTGAACGTTTTTGATTGCAAGAAAGCATCCAGTCTGATGGTATTTCTCTACTTCTTTTCAAAACCTGCGTTTTTGAGCTTACTTCTGTTCTGTGTCACCTTTTTTCACTCCTTATTTCACAAGTGTTTTCCCATCTGCTTGGAAATTTACTCATATCCATATCCCATTGCGCTTACTTCTATGTTTTCTAAAATAATGGAGAAATCAATTCACCACCAACTCTTAAACTATCTAGAAACCTTCCACTGGTAATATACTGGCCTATGCTACCCATTTATGGACAAATTCAGTGGAAAAGTTTGGTGAAACTGAAGCAGTTGCTCTTGACATTTCAAAGGCTTTTGATTGTATGTGGCATAAAGATCTTCTAAATAAGCTTTCATCCTATATTTTGCCAACTTTTTTTAAATTGGGTATCCAATTTTCTCCCTCACCACTCATTGTGGGTGATGGTAGATGGACTTCTGTCTTCTAACTTTTCCACTAATGCTTGGAGTTCCCCAAGTTTCAGTTCTTTCTCCCACTCTTTTCCTGTTGTGTATTAATGACCGTCTTCCATTGACTGGAAATCCCATGCATGTTTTGCTGATGATAGCATATTGCATTCTACCTTCCAGGTTGAGAAACCTTGCCCAGCACAAACTGGTTCAACTTCTTGAATATCCACTACCAATTCCTTAAATGCTGATACCCAGGTAATTCTTCAGTGGGGCAAAGATAGCTTACTTGATTTCACCCCTCAGTCCTGTTTTATATCTAGCAAAAAGGATTCTTTTGCTTTATGCTAACTTCGATGCCACTCTGATTTCTAGACAAGATCACATATTTCTATTAGGGATTATTCTGACTTTTAATCATTTGGCTTAAGCACATCACAAATATCGCTTCCTCTGCTTATAAAAAACGGTTTTCTCAGCCATTTGGAAGAAAAGTTACGCTCTTGGCATTATTTTTCTTTCAAATGGCTGTTCACCCTGTACAAATTGCAAATCCACCTTGCCATGGAATATTTTTCCAAAATCTGGGTTGGTGGGCCCCAAAACCTCTCTGAGGCTTTTAGATTCCATTCAAAATAGAGCAGTTAGGTTAATTAACGAAAGCAATGACTCATCTCTTACAAAGTCTCACCACTCTCTGTCTCATAGACATTTTGTTTCTGTTGCATGCCTTTTCTATAGATACTTCAATGTGTACTGTTATTCTGAATTGGCTTCTAATTCTTCCCCCTCTCAAAACCAGTCTGAACATGTGTCGCAGCCAATCAGCATTCTTTTACTGCCCAACTTAACTCACAGAATCAACTTTTCTTCTTCCTCATTTATTCCTTCAACTTCCATTTTCTGGAATAACTTCCCTTCGTGTGTATTTCCTGAAAATTACAATCTACAGAAATTTAAGTCTAATGTCAACAAGTATCTTCTTTCATCTTCTCAGCCTACAACCCATGCATGTTACTGAGTATTACAGGTTTTAATACCTCTGATTCTTGAGTTTTCATAAAAAAAAAAATAAAAAAAAAAAAAAGAGACTTCTGTAAATTGCAGTTTCTTGTAACTAGGCATCAACAATAGGACCTGACTAAACATTTAATGCTTTAAATGAGTTGAATAAAAAGAATACTGGTAACACTTTTATTCTTTCTTGAATGACATAGACATAAAGGGATAACCTTCATTAAATTAAACAAGATAGTCTTAGGATCGATGGGCAGAAATTTTCTTTCAACCAGAGAGTAATTGAATGCTGGTATGAACTTCCATTTGATTTTAGATGTGGGTAGTTTGAATGAGTTTAAAGAAGGTTTGAACAAGCAAATAGAAGAGATGGGCAAACAAAGGTTTTTTTTTTTATTTTTTTTAATTTAATATTTCTGATGCTGTATAAGTGTGCTTCTCTGCATCATTTTATTGCTGTTAATACCAATAGTGCTAATGAGGCTGCCTTGCTTAAGTTTTCTATTAAAAAAATTAAGAAACTTTGATATAAATATATTTTATTAATTACAGAATTTCAGTATTTTAAACGTATGATTATCCCAAAATAAAATATATCTGACCAAACATTTCATTTTATTTTTAGATATATTTCAATAAAAACAGCATGAAGTCAACATTAATTTAGTAATATCCTTGTTTACTGGTGTTGTAATTTAAGTCATTTGGTTTTCTGGTGTCAACATTTTGAGACTCTAAAATAAATATTTTATAATTTATGCACTGAAAAATAAATAATACATAAAATTAATATGTAAAATTCAATCAATGAATATTCTGTTTTTCTCCCCTTCTTGGGCAGTTACATGTTGTGGGATTTACTGTCTTAGCAAACACTAGATAGTTGTTGCTAATTTAGTACACTGCTGACTGGGCTAGCCGGGTAAACTGCCTGCCTGGCAACTCAAAGGTCGCTTGTTCGAATCCCGCCTCGGGCTTGGATCAGAGTAGAAAATGCAAAAACCTTGGGAGGTGCAATATGGCCACAGAAGCCGATGCGCCAACAACTAACAAAAAAAAAAAAAAAAAAATTTAGTACACTAGTGTTATCATCACAAATATAATTTACTTCCATAATGTAATTTTATATATTCACTATTTTGTTATTTGGAAATCTAACCTAATTGAATGTCATTAGGAAAAATGATAAAACATTATTAAAGTGAATATTCTCATTTCTAACGTAACGGAACGGAAACTTTACATGATTTGTTTTATAATATAAGATGTTTTCTGTTGTGGAACATTAGAATATATATATACAGGGTGTTTCAAAAGTGATGGTCAATAATTTAAAGTGAACTGTACAGACTACAATATTAAAAAAAAAACCTAGTAAACATGGGTCCTTAAGTGAATCGTTTTTGTGATATTGCACATTTTTAGTTCCACCACCGCCGCCAAGGTGAACTGTACAGAGTTGGGATCCACCACTGACTTGTTTGTTTAGGTTAGGTTAGGTTATGTTCATTCTCTCCCTTTCCCCCCTCTCTCAATGCTCTGAGATGTAGCAGGCATACTAGTACTTGTCAAAGGATAGTCAACATAGAAAGAGGTTACAGTAACGAAGACTACGTGAATATGCACTTCATGAATGGTAAAGTCAACAGCAGTGCACTCGAGGCTGCACGTTTGTACCAAGAAGCATTTCCCTGCTGAAGGCAGCCCAACAGGTGCACATTCATCAGGGAACGTCAACACCTTAGAGAACATGGGTGATTCGCACATGGAGTACGAGCAGGTAGGCCCAGAAGCATAACACCTGATGTTGAGGAACAGGTCTTAGAAAGAATAGAACAAAATCCAGGAATTTCAACAAGGAGGGTTGCTCTGCAAGAGCATGTACTGAGTCATAGCAGTGTGTGTGTGTGTGTGGCGAATTTTACGTCGCCAATTACTGTACCTCTACCATATCCAGCATGTACAAGGTCTCAGCAATACAGACTACCCTCCCAGAGTGAACATCTGCCAGTGGACGCAACAACTGTGTGTCCTGAACCCCCAATATTTAAACAACATTTTGTTCACTGACAAAGCTGGGTTTACTCGTGATGGTATTTTAATTTTCATAACTGTCACATTTGGTTCGACGAAAATCCTAATGCAATTCACAAGTCACAACATCAGCAACGTTTCTCATTGAATATCTGGGCAGGACTACTAGGAGACCATCTAATTGGACCACACTTTCTGCCAAACAGGCTAACAGGGATCATGTAAAAAGCTTAGTGTACACTTCTGACATTAACACAGTTGAGGAATTGCAGTGTCTGGTTGAAGGAACCTTTCAGCAAATCAGAAATAACCCAGGACTGCCTGAGAGCATTCGCAACTCAATGCAAAGAAGACTATAAAGCTGCGTACGGATGCAAGGACAGCATTTTGAACACCTTTTGTAACATCCTGTAACATGTAAATCTATAAAATCCTGTGGTGTTGAAACCAAAAATGTATTATCTTCTGTTTAATAAAACCACCCTTAGCAAAGGATTCACAGCTTTTTTCTAAACTAGTGCTCTCATACTCAGTGGCAGATTTTAACAGATAATGTGCATTATCTCGAAAATGGTTCATTTGTGGCCCGATGTTCACTGGGACTTTTTTGCTTATTTTAGTTTGTATTTTTCGTCTTTAAACTATTGGCCATCATTTTTGAAACACCCTGTATACAGAATCATTCATCTTTTGGAGTCATAATAGCATAAGACAATCAATATCTGAAAAGGTGAATGGAGCACACAAGCAACCCAATAAATAACTGCCCAAAAGTCTGTTAAATCTGTTAGTTATCAATCATCTGGAAAAATTTTTATTTATTTATTTTTTTCTTATGCTAAAACTGAAAAATAAGCTTAGGGAAGGATGATACATGGTTGTTTTCCTTTAAGATTATTACTAAATATAATACCACCATTATACCATGTGAAATTAATAATGTAGTTTATTAAGTTTTCTCCTAAACTTATTATATATTAAGGCGCCTCCGTAACCAGGTGGGAAGGAGCAACAGTGCGTAGCACATGCTTCTTGATTAGACCGGGGTTCGAGCCCATCACCACCAAATACGGAGGATGCGGAAAGGTCAGGGAATGACCACTGCATATTCCCGGAGCAATATGGCCTTAGTTGCTAATGCTCCTAAAAAACCAAACAACAACAACTATATATTAAGGTAACATTTCAGGTATCTTACCGATACTCATCATCAGACCGTACTGTTAGGGAAACGAAAATAGAAAGGGTTTGAAGGGTTTTGTTTCCCCAACAGTGCGGTCTGTTGATGGGTATTGGTAAGATACCTGAAATGTTACCTTAATAGATAGTAGTTTAGGCGAAAGCTTAATAAACTATATTATTAATTTCACGTGGTATAACAGCGATATTATACTAGTAATAATCTTAATGAAAAATAAGCATTTTACAAACAATTAAACTTCATTTGATATAAAAAAAAAAAAAAAAAAAAAAAGGAAGGAAGAAAGAAATAAAGAAGATATAATGATGCAAGCAAAAAAAAAAAAAAGATTTCTGAATGAAGTAACTGCATTTTTTATTATTTGTAGTATGGAGAATACTTTGGGTCAACAGTCCTTGGCGTTGATGTCACAGGTGATAAATACACAGACCTCCTTGTGGGAGCTCCTCTTTACCCATCTCAGTCATATAATGGAGGTGAGGAAGGAAGAGTATATATCTTCATCAGTGATGGCATGGTAAGAAATATCTCTAAGAGGAATTAAAGCACATCTAGTCTTTTTTTGTGGTTTACTTCATAGACTGTATTTATATTTAGTCTTAAATTAAAGAAAGAAGAAAGAATAAAAAAAGTACATATAAAACACTTTGCCATTGCAAATTTAGAATAGCTCAAAATTTGGTTGTATTTTGAAGGCTATATTTGCTGTGTTGCTGTATTCATAAATTGTATTCAGAAATAGTAAAATGGCATTACTATAAGTGACTGATGTTATGGTCACTGGCTAACCCATATACAATTTAAACCTATTTTGCTGTACCCATAGTTGCATGTAGTTGAATAGGTTAGTTGCCAAAGTACCGCTGATCTATTAACTTCACTATAATTCATACCTAGAGTAAATAGTGGTTCATTGTTATTTTTGCTTCCCATGTCTACAATTATTCATGTAGACATTTCCATGTCTACAATTATTAATTTCTGTGCCTTTTCCATATATGTGTATAATGATTAATTAGTTAAAATTATTTGTTATAACAGCAAATAATGCAAACATTAAAAATAGCAGATTTAAAAAAATAACAGAATACTGTACTTTTGAGTTGGTATTGTTTATTAGAATTCAGCTGTATAGCAATGTATATTGACATGTCACAGCATGTGAGAAAATCAAATTGCTATTAGTCGGATGTGCTCCTTGATCTAACCTGTGTTAAATCAAAGTACATAGGAATCTTTTGTATGTTTAAATTTAATATACTTATTAGTAAGATGTAATATATTCAGCAAAGCAGGTTTCCATATTTGTAATTAACTCACCCCTCAAAAATGATAAAATGAATTTGTGTGACCCCTATGAATAAAGTAGATGATTTCATTGGGGTTAAAGTTGGGCAAGAAATAAATATACTAGTTACTTTTAATAATTAAATTTTGATCTGTAATCAAAGAACACTGATAGAACCTTTCTGGTCCCTAAGTTTATATACTATATAATCTGTTGCAGAATTAAAAAGAAAACTTCTAAAAGTATCCAAGGTATTGTTTACTTTCTGAGTATTCTTAAATCAGGTAACATATAACTCTCATCTTTTCCTATAAATGTAACACTTTGTTGAGATATGAAAAGATAGAATTGTATAAATGGTTCCCTCTTTTTTTCTTGTTTCTGATTTGCATCAGTTCAGATTAGATTTGATTCCATTTCAATAAGCAGTAAATAAAACAGATCAGCAATGTTAACTTTAAACATTTTTATATGTTAATAAAAAGTTAGTGATATGTTAATCATGCTGCAAAATCAATACATACATGTCATGTCATTTTCAATAATACACTGAAAAGACAGAATTCACAGGATACCTGGTTCCTGTGCAACGCGATGCTGTCACCCCCTCTTGCTAGTGAAAGAACCTACCGCTTGGTTGGTATACAGATACACAGATTGGTCCACTTAACGTAGGTGGTTCAACTATTGATGAGCCTGCTCAAGTAGCTAAAAACTGAATGAGTATTTTGCATCTACATTCGCACATGAGGAGTTATTCAAGGAGGGGAATGCCAGAAGTTTATCAAACTCTAATGGGGAACTAAGCGATTTTGTAAAACAGAGCAAAGTGGAGAAGAAATTGTTGAAGTTAAACATAAAAAAAAAAAGGCACCTGAGGCAGATTGAATCTATCCAGTTATAATGGAGGCAGCAAGAGAAGTGAGCAAACCCTTAGCCATAATTACGAGAGCATCCTTAGAGTCAGGGGAGGTCCCCATGGACTGGAGATGTGCAAATGTATTGCCAATTCACAAATACAGGTAACTATACACCTATTAGTGTAACTTTTGAAAATAATGGAGTCACTGGTTAAAGATGCATTGCAGGATCAGCTAGACAAGACAGTAGTGATAGCTCAGACACAGCATGGGTTTGTTAAGGGGAAGTCTTGTCTGACCAGTTTGATTGGATACTGCAATGTGGTCACAAAGGAACAGGATGCAAAAAATAATTTTGATATCATATACTTGGATTTCAGAAAAGCTTTTGATACTGTTGCACATGGAAGACTGCTGTACAAATTGGAGTGATATGGCATTAAGGGCAAGTTACTGCAATGGATAAAGGGATGGTTGAGTGGGAGATGGCAGAGAGTGTTAATAAATGGACACTGCTCTATGTGGACTAATGTTATTAGCGGAGTCCCCCAGAATTCGGTTCTGGGCCCATGTTGTTATGTGTATTTATCAGTGATATTGATGTAGGTATGTTAGGCTTAATGTCCAAGTTTGCAGATGATACAAAAGTTGGCAGGGTTATTAATGACAGTAAAGACAGTATGCTACTGCAACAGGATCTAGAAAAGTTAGGCAGATGGGCTGAGAAGTGGCAACTGAAGTTGAACATTGACATATGCAAGAACTGCCTATGGGTAGCAGTAACCCAAGAAAAGAGTACCAACTGTGTGGTACTACACTCAGGGAGGTGGAGAATTAAAAACTCTGGGGGTAATTGTGCAGTCAGATATGAAGTTCTCTGATCAGTTCAGATAGGCTGCTAGAGTAGGTCATGGAGTTTTGTCAATGATATATCATTGGGCATTCTGTCAAAACCTTGTATGGTGAAAATGACTACTTTTCAGGAGAACCATAACATACGAGGTTTTGATGGTCACAATATGCAGCCAATGCAAAATTTCTGCATTGTCTTTAAACATTTGTTTTGATCAGTTGATTGCTTCTGAGGTTTTGCAGGGCATTGTAGGACCAAAAATGAAACTCATTACAAACAAAATCAATTTTTTTATGAATTCAACATACGAGGTTTTGATTGAACACCAACGATATAGGAATTTTGCTAGCAGAGACAAGGAGGTGACTATCCCTTTGTATAAGGCAATGGTCAGGCCACACATTGAGTACTGTATACAGGGCTGGAGACCTCATTAGGAAGGATGTAGAGTTGCTATAGGCCTCATTTTAGGAAGGATGTAGAGTTGCTTTGTTCCTCTCACCAATCTTGTTGCCCTTCTTGGTGAGAGGAACAAAGGGGTGCACTTATGAAGAAAGGCTTAAGTTCTGCAAGTTGCAGCATCTGAAGACTAGGCACCTGCGAGGTGATCTGATTGAGGTGTATAAGGCCTTGAATGGATTGAGCAGGCTCAATGCTGATGGGATACTTCCGCTTGCTCAGATTAAGAACCTGAGTCGGTCATAGATTCAAGTTGAGGAAAGACAGTTGTAAAATAGATGTGCAGAAATTTGCCTTTAGCTAGCTGGTAGATGATTGCTGGAACAGACTTCCAGCTGTTGTTGTGGAAGTTGATAGCTTAAATAGGTTCAGGACAGAACTTGACAAACATTTGAAGTGAGTGGATGGGTAAAATAAGGTGTTTTTTTTTTGGCTGATGCTGTATAAGCTTCCTTTCTTGCATCATGTGCCTTTGCTAGTGCTTAATGCTAAAATGGAAACAGTGCACAATGTACCAACACCTGATGGACCTTTTATCTCAGTGTCATCTGCCAATTTGGCAGCTGTCTTTCAATATCCTCTCTTTCAAGTTCCAAATCTGACAGTTTGACTTGTAAGAGAGGATATATCAAGAGAAGTCTGAAAAAAAATCAGTGAATGTGAAGTTTTTAATTTAAAATGTGTGAAATATGCTTAAATACAATCATAATGGACTTAAAAATTCAAGGTTTATCATCTTATGCTATAAAGTTGGAATGAAGGCAACCCAGATAGAAGATTAAAATTTGCCAAACATTTTTGGCCATGAGTGTTACAAACCCAGATATCATTGACAATGTTTTGTGGACTGATGAAGCAGTATTTAAATTAGTGGAACTATTAATTGCCATAACTGTGTGTGTGTGGGTGTCTTAACAGCCCATTCTTTATCAAGGATTTAAATGCTGCTGACATGACAGTCTGGGGTCTCTCTGACGGGAGAAAGCTACCTGAGACTTCTAAAATACAAAACCATTAATGCAGTCCAAAATCAGTTTTCAGCATTGCTTTTTTTATATCAGAATGGAGCACCAGTTTAGTATTTAATTTTTAGACAAAGTTCCCAGGTTGATGGATTGGACAGTGGGGGTACCCTTGAATAGCCAGTGTGCTGACTATATTTAATGCCTCACGATTCCTTTTTGTTTGGGGATTCTTAAGGGACAAAATATTTAATAATAAGTAGTAATAAGTATAGGTCCTTGCTGGAGATTCAGTGGTCAGTAAGCAGAGAATTTGAGAAAATTTCTGAGGAAATTGTGCCTTGCTGTGTCCAAAAGACTAGAATTTTTTTAAGATCAAAATAGCAGTCATATTTGAATAGATGTTTATTTATTTATTTTTTTAAGTTTATGTATGCCCTTTTTATTGTGCTAGCATTAATTGGCATTTATTCAATTGGCATTTAGGAATCTTCAGATAAAAGAACCACTAGGTAGCAGCAATCACACTGTATTGATTTGGGATTTATTTAAAGATATAAATACCATCAAGGGTAAGGGATGAGTTTTTGCTTTTGTAATGGCGACTATGGTGGTCTCAAACAGTTTTTAATTCTATACATTGGGACCAACAGATGATGTTATCATCAGCAAATTCTAAATCAGAAGTGTTCAATGAAATAATCATAGAAGCTACTAGGCTCTTCATACCAACTAAGGAAATACTCTTAAAAATACACCGATGAGCCAAAACATTATGACCAATGGGTCGTTATGCAAATCGAACTATGGCACATGCACAGGTCAGGACACGGTATTAAAACACCTGATACTGAACTCCGTTAATCAGTGTTACTCTTGTTCTTCAGATGGGAAAGGCAGCGGACTTAAGTGAGTTTGACAATGGCCAAATTGTAATGGCCAGACTACTGGGTCAGAGCATATCTAAATGGCATGGCTGGTGGGGTGCTCACGGTCAGCCATGGTTAGTGCCTACCGAAAGTGGTCCGAGGGGGAACCCACGAACCTCCAGTGAGGCATTGGATGACCACGGCTCATCAATGCTTGAGGTGAGCGAAGGCTCCCGGATGGTACGTGGGAACAGAAGGGTGACTGTGGTGCAACTTGCCAGTAAATGGAATGCTGGTGATAGGAGTAATGTGTCACAACACACAGTACATCGAACCCTGCTGAAAATGGGACTGTGTAGCTGCAGACCACTCCGAGTGCCCATGCTAACCACGGTTCACTGGCAGCAGTGCCTGCAATGGGCATGCGAGCATCGAAACTGGACCTTGAGTGTTGGAAGCAGGTCATCTGGTCTGATGAATCACGTTTCCTGTTTCACCATGTGGATGGCCGGGTGTGTGTCGTTTACCTGGGGAAGTGATGGCACCTGGATGCATCATGGGACGAAAACAAGCCAGTGGCAGTGGTGTCATGCTTTGGGTGATGTTCTGCTGGGAAACCCTGGGTCTGATCATCCATGTGCTGGGCACTGATGTCTGCCACCTACCTAAACATCATTGCTGACCAGGTACACCCTTTCATGGAAATGGTCTTACCCTCTGGTGGTGCTGTCTTTCAGCAGGATAATGCACCATGCCACACCGCCCGGATTGTTCGAGCCTGGTTTGTAGAACATGAGGAAGACTTCCAGGTATTGCCCTGGCCTCCAAATTCCCCAGACAATTCCATCGAGCATATGTGGTTTGTGTTGGAACAGCAACTCTGATCTGCGGCGTCTGAACCACGGACCTTGCAGGAGTTAAAGGATCTGCTGGTTATGTGTTGGTACCAGATACCACAAGACACATTTAGAAATCTTGTAGTATCCATTCCTTGCTGGGTACGAGCTGTTTTGGCTGCACGTGGAGGACCAACATCATATTAAGTAGGTGGTCATAATGTTTTGGTCATTGGTGTATAAGCCTAAATAGATGTCAGATGAACTCATGAAACTTGTGGCAGAGAGGAATAGTGCATGGGAAGCATATAAATTATCACGTGACACAGAAGCCTGTGGTAGATATAAACTAGTCTGTAATCAAGTAAAAGAGCTGGTCGGGCAGGTTATAGGAAATCTTTGGTGAAGAATGCAGAGAAAGAAACAGCAAAGATTTCTTTACTTATGTAAACTCCAGGAGGAAAGGGATGGATCAGTTTGGTCCACTTGTTATTGATGGTTCATCTGTTGATGATCCTGCTGAGGTTGACAAACCGAATGAGTATTTTGCATCTACATTCACACACAAAGAATTCTTTAGGGAAGGAGATGCAAGTACATCAAGCTTTAACAGGGAGCTATATGATTTTTTAAAAACTGAATGGAAAGTGGAAGAGAAATTGCCGAAGTTAAACATAAGAAAGCGCCTGGGGGTGGATAGGATCTATCCAGTTATATTAAGGGAGGCAGCGAAGGAAGTAAGTAAACCCTTAGCCATAATTATTATTGGATCCTTGCATTCAGGAGAGGTCCCCACAGACTGGAGATGTGCTAATGTATCACCAATTTGCAAAGGGAGTGATATCAGTAATTACCTGGCTTGTAATTTCTTCCAAGGAAAATACAAGTCACTGGTAAAAGTAGTAATGCAGGATCATCTGGACAAGGCCACAATTATACTTCAAACATAGCATGGGTTCGTTGGGGGGTTAGGGATCTTGTTTGACCACTGATTGGTTACTACACTGTGGTCACAAAGGAACTGGATGCAAAAAATAATTTTGATATCTTATACTTGAATTTCAGGAAGACTTTTGAAACTGTTGCACATAAAAGACTGCTGTACAGATTACAGCAAAGTGGCATTAAGAGCAAGTTGCTGCTATGGTTAAAAGTATGGTTGAGTGAGAGAAGACAGATGGAAATCAATGGACACTGCTCTTCATGGACTAATGTTTTTATTGGAGTACCTCAGGGTTCAGCATTGGACCATTGTTGTTTCTATATTTATTAATGATATTGATGAAGGTATATCAGACTTAATATCCAAGTTTGCAGATGATACAAGATTGGCTTTGTGGTTAATGTCAGTAATAATAGTGTGCTGCTGCAACAGGATCTAGAAAGGTTAGGCAGATGGATTGAGAGGTGGCAATTGAAGTTTAACATTGATAAATGCAAACTACTAAATATGGGTAGCACTAACCCTAGAGTAACATAGCAACTGTGTGGTACTATACTGAGCGTAGGGAAAAATGAAAAAGCCCTGAGGTAATAGTGCAATCAGATACAACATTCTCTGAGGAATGCAGACAGGCTTTCAGGACAGCTCATGGGTTTTGTCAAACGATATGCAGGAATTTTGCCAGCAGGGATAATCAGGTGATAATCCCAATGTATAAAGCAATAGACTGACCACATCTTGAATGCTGCATATACAGGTCTGGGCCTGTGCTCACCATCCTTAGAGGTACCATGGACTGGAGATTTGCTAATGTATCCCCAGTTCACAAAGTGGGATCAAATGGTAACACTACTAATTACAGACCTGTTAGTTTAACTTCTGTTCCAGGGAAAATAATGGAGTCACTGGTTAAAGGAGCATTACAGGATCATCTAGACAAGACTGTAGTTATAGTTCAGACACAGCATGTGTTTGTTAAGAGGAAGCTTTGTATAAACAATTTCATTGGATATTATGATGTGGTCACAAAGGAACTGGATGCAAAAAATAATTTTGATATCATATACTTGGATTTTAGGAAAGCTTTTGATACTGTTGCACATGGAAGACTACTGTACAAATTGGAGCAGTATGGCATTAAGGGATGGTTGAGTGGGAGAAGATAGAGTGGCAATCAATGGACACAACTCTTCAAGGATTAATGTTATTAGTAGAGTAGCCCAGGGTTCGGTGTTAGGCTCATTGTTGTTTTCTGTATTTATCAATGATATTGATGAAGCATATCAGGGTTAATGTCCAAGTTTGCAGTTGATATGAGGGTTGGCAGGTTGTTAATGACAATACACTATTGCAACAGGATCTAAAAAAGTTGAGTGGAGGCTGAGAGGTGGAAACTTCAGTTTATCATTGACATATGCAAAGTACTGTATATGGGTAGCATTAACCCCAGAGTAACATACATCTGTGTGGTACTATACTTGGAGAATGAAAAAGACCAGTGGGTAATTTTGTAGTCAGATATGAAGTTTTCTAGGCAGTGCAGACAAGCTGCAAGAGTAGCTTATGGGGACTTGGCAATGATATACAGGAATTTTACTAGCAGGGATAAGGAGGTGATTATCCCCTTGTATAAGGTAATTGTCAGGATACACCTTGAGTACTGCATACAGGTCTGGAGGCCTCATTTTAGGAAAGATGCAGAGCTGCTGGAACGAGTACAGAGAAGGGCAACAAAATTGGTGAATGGACCAAAGGGTTTCTCTTGCCAAGAAAGACTTAAGTTTGGCAAATTGCAGTGTCTGGAGACTAGGCACCTGTGAGGTGATCCATTTGAAGTTTATTCGACCTTGAATGGTTTGAGCAAACTCGATGCTGATGGAATTCTTATTTCTCAGATTACGCACCTGAGGGGGCATAAATTCAAATTGAAGAAAGACAGTTGTAGAATGACATGTGGAAATTTACCTTTAGACAGTGGTGGTTGATTGTGGAAGAAGCTTCCATCTGTCATTGTGGGAGTTGAGAGTTTAAGTAAATTTAAGACAAAACAAGACAAACTTTTGGAGTAAATGGGTGGGCAAAATGGGAAGTTTTTTTTTTTTTTAAGGTAGCTGATGTATAAGCTTGCTTCCTTGCATCATATGCCTCTTCTAATGCTGATGCAGTATTTCTCTGCCTTTTTTGTAAAAAAGCAGTAAATGTATAAAGCTTTGATGTTAAATCAGGTTTTTTTAAAACTCTACAAATTTATATATGGAATTTCATCATTTCACTATGGTTCATAAATTGGTTATTTGGTATGCCAGTCAAGCTGTATAATCTATGTGGAATGTGCAAAACAATGTTGGATATCATACCTAACACAATATACCTTATATTCTGCATTATAAGGTATATACTGTGATGCATTTTATGTTTGTGTAGTGGTAGTAGTAGAAGAGGCATGTGATACAAGGAAAACAAGCTTATATAGTATCAGCCAAAAAAAAAAAAAACATTTCACACATTCATTCACACTAAAAGTGTGTCCAGTTCTTCCTTGAATTTATTTAAGCTATCAACTTCCACAACAGATGAAAGTTTGGTCCAGCAATCAACTACCCTCTGGCTAAAGGCAAATTCCGCACATCTGTTCGACAACTGTCTTTCCTCAATTTAAATTTATGCCCCTGCAGCCTTTCTTGGTAAGAAGACTCCTTCGTTTCCCCTCACCAGTCCTGTAGCCCTTCTCTGTTCTTGCTCAAGCAACCCTACATCCTTCCTAAAATGAGGCCTGCAGACCTGTGTGCAGTAATCAAGGTCTGACCATTGCCTTATACAAAGGGATAATCACCTCCTTTTCATTACTAGCAAAATTCCTGTATATCATTGACAACACTTCATGACCTGCTCTGGCAGCTTGTCTGCACTGCTCAGAAAACTTCATATCTGACTGCACAATTACTCCCAGGTCTTTTTCATTTTATACCATCCTAAGTGTAGTACCACACAGTTGGTACATTTCTCTGGGCTTACTTCTAGCCGTATGCAGTACTTTGTATTTGTCAATGTTAAACTTCAGTTGCTACTTCTCAGTTCATCTGCCCAACATTTCTAGACCCTCTTGCACCCTGAAATCCACAGCACCCTGCCCTTCAGGCCTCTGCTCATTCTAATAGAAGCAGTGAAAGAATCACTTTTTCCTCTGCCTACAGCTACTGTTAATCTTTTAGTCTGTGAATCTCCCCAAGCTAGCAGTTTTCTGATTCACCTAACACTGCCTCAATAGCATCAGAAACATACTTGCACCCCTTCTATTTAAGTGTATCTCATCTCTGTAGAAGCCATCTGTCCTGTTAAGAAGCACACTGAGAAAAATTCTAACTCATGAGCCTTGCACAATCTCTCCAGGGCTGAATTGATTGACAAGGCTCTCATCATGTACTCCATCATATCGTGTTTGGATAGAATTGTAGACACTTTCAAATTTAATCCTAACTCACGGCTTTTTTTTTTTTTTCAACATTGTACTTGTGTTAGTTAAATCAGCAGATCTCCTACTCTTAATGTCATTAGTGCCAACGTGTGCAACAGTATCACCATTTGTGCCCTTAAAAGATGATATCTGCTCTACATTGTCATCAACTTTTGTCCCTGGCAGACATGCCCTGGTCCTATTCCACCTGTCCTTTTTACACAATATATTATGAGTCTCCTAAAATAACTAGGTCCTGTGGGACCATCATATTGTGCCGGAAGATTGCTGCTCTGTTGCCTGGTGCACAAGAGTGATCCCTGGTGCAAGAGTGATCATTGAATCAAAGAGTGATCATAGGTCCTGTGGGACCATCATATTGTGCTGGAAGATTGCTGCTCTGTTGCCTGGTGCACAAGAGTGATCCCTGGTGCAAGAGTGATCACTGAATTGGTCAGCTGAGAGTTTGATAGGCCCCCAATTTAATTCCTTCGAGGGCATCTACCCAACTCTTCAAACTCTCATAAATACCCATCAGAACACTGAGTTATTATTATTATTATTATTATTATTAGCCATATGGTACAAGGAAGCCTGAGGCTTATGCTGCACCAGCGAAAAAAAAAAAAAAAAAAAAAATCCCAAATTACCCCCTGAGAGAGAGAGAGAGAGAGAGAGAGAGAAGTAGAAAGGAATCACCAACAAAGAGGAGAATGATGATATCCAGCTCAGGACTGGGTTTGCCAAGCCCATACTCACCAGATGTGAGCCCCCGGGGTTAATTTGGCACCTAATTTCTTGATACTCTCTGCACCTAGCACACACAAGGACTACTTCCATGGCTAAATCATGTCCTGTTCCAGAAAGTCTGCAAACATTTCTCCCCCAAGCCACAGCACTCCCGCTACTTTGTGCACATTGCTTTACTGCTCTAGTCTGGGGCATGATTTCTGTTTAAATACAATTTAATTAACAATAAAAATTAACAAGATTTATAAATTTAATTGATTAATTGACAGCATTATACTAAGCCAACGGATTCCTAGTACGGTGCTATGTATTATGCTATCAAATTTTACGTTAGAGCTAGCTGTTTACCACAATTGAAAAAATTGAATTCCCTACAATTCCTCTATATTATAACAATGGCAGCAGGATTCAAACAAAACAATGGTTATACGTATATTGAATAGTAACCTACAAAATCTCTGTCTAAAATAAAAATAACTAGCACTATAAAGTTACTTATAAAGTACGATATAATATGACAATTAAGTAAATAAAATGGCAAAAATTTAAAAAAAAACTTATATTTTTTGGGGCTTGAATTCACCGGTTTAACATATGACACTCAACACCCTCTCCCTTAGAAAAATGTGCAAAATGCAAAATGTTTTCAGACCTTTCTCGAACAGGAAGAGAGAGAGAGAGAGGGAGAGAGAGAGGGGGGGGATAAATGTCATTAATTTGTCAATAATTTTACTTTGATAATGTTCTTTGATAAGATGGCAAAAAAATTTGGTATAACATTTAGTGAGACACATGGTTCTCTATGTATAATAATATCTTGAAAACAGCCACATTTGTTTGGTGTTTTATGATATTTTCAAAAATATATGTAGCAGTTAAAAGTGAAAATGATAGTCATATATTCTGAATGCTTATTCACATAATTTATTAGCATTAGCAGTGCTATATAATGCAAGAAATCCAGCTTATACACCGCCAGCCAAAAAAAACCCCGCACTTCCCATTTCACCTCTCCATTCAAAGCTCCAAACTTTTGTCCAGTTCTTCCTTGAATCTAGTTAAGCTATCAACTTCCACAATGACAGATAGAAGTTTGTTCTAGCAATCAACCACTTGCTGGCTAAAGGCAAATTTCTGCACATCCGTTCTGCAACTGTCTTTAATCAATATGAATTTATGCCTCCTCAAGTGCGTAATCTGTGCAAGAGGACGAATTCCATCAGCATTGAGTTTGCTCAAACCATTCAAAGCCTTATAAACCTCAATCGGACCACCTCACAGGTGCCTAGTCTCTGACTCTTCAATTTGCAGAACTTAAAAGCTTTTCTTGTTAAGAGCACTCCATTGTTCCTCTCACCAATCTCGTTACCCTTCTCTGTACTTGTTCTAGCTACTCTACATCCTTCCTAAAATGAGGCCTCCTGACCTGTATGCAGTACTCGAGGTGTAGTCTGACCATTCCCTTATACAAAATGATAATCACCTCCTTATCCCTACTAGCAAAGTTTCTTTTTATCATTGACAAGACCTCATGACCTGTTCTGGCACCTGTCTGCACTGCTCTGAATACTTTATATCTGACTGCACAATTACCTCCAGGCATTTTTTGTTTTCCACTACCCCTGAGGGTAGTGGAAAACAAACAGGACAGGAGGGGAGGAGGGGTTATGCTATTAGTTAAGAAACACATAAAGTCCAAGGAAGTGAAGCCAGTCGACATCGACGGACAGGGCAGTGTCGAGTCAGTTTGGTGTGACATAAGCATAGGGGAATCAAAATTGCGAGTAGGAGTGTGCTATAGGCCTAATGACTCTGATGAGTATAATAAGATATTGTACAGGGAAATAGAGTGGGCCAGTAAATCAGAGAGTCTTATAATGGGGGATTTTAATTTCCCAGATATTGACTGGAATTTGTGGGTTGGTCACTCGCACACTAGCAAGGCTTTTGTGGATTTATTGGATGATTGTTTTCTACATCAGCATGTTCGTGAGGCAACAAGAGGGAGCAATACTCTTGATCTGATTATCAGTAGTGATTCTTCATGCATTAAGAATCTGCAGATAAATGAACCACTAGCTGGCAGTGATCACAGTGTGTTGAAGTGGGATTTACTCAAGGAGGTAACTACCATCAGAGGTAAAGGGAAGGGTTTTTGTTTTCGTAAAGGCGACTATGATGGTCTGAGACAGTATTTAAATTCTATACAGTGGGACCAACTGATGATGTTACCAACAGCAAACTCAAAATGGGAAGCATTCAAGGAACTAATCTTGGAGGCTACCAGGCTTTACATACCAACTAAGAAATATTGTTCAAGGTTTAGGCCTAAATGGTTGTCAGATGAACTAATGAGACAGGTGGCAGAGAAGAAAAATGCATGGGATACATACAAATTAATGGGTGACATGGAAGCCTATGATAGATATAAGTTGGTCTGTAACCAAGTCACAAAGGAGATTAGGCAGGCAAAGGCAGACTACGAAAAATCCTTGGCAAAGGATGCAAAGAAAAACAGAAAAGAGTTCTTTACATATTTAAACTCAAGAAGGAAAGGGATGAATCAGATTGGTCCACTGGATATTGATGGTTCAACAGTTGAGGATCCTGCTCAGGTTGCTAACAATCTAAACGAGTATTTTGCATCTACATTCACGCATGAGGAGTTATTCAGGAAGGAGAATGATGTAGGTAAAGTAAACATTGGCAGTGAGCTGGATGATTTTGTAATAACTGAGAAGAAAGTGGAGGAGAGATTGTTGAGGATAAACATAAAAAAAGCACCTGGGGTGGATGGGATCTATCCAGTTATATTAAAGGAGGCAGCAAAGGAAGTAAGCAAACCCCTGGCCATAATTATGAGAGCTTCTTTGGACTCAGGGGAGGTACCCATAGACTGGAGATGTGCAAATGTAACCCCAATTCACAAAGGAGGATCAAAGGCTGACACAAGTAATTATAGACCTGTTAGTTTAACTTCTGTTCCAGGTAAATTAATGGAGGCACTGGTTAAAGAAGCACTGCAGGATCATCTAGACAAGAATTCAGTTATAGCTCAGATGCAGCATGGTTTTGTTAAGGGCAGGTCTTGCCTGACCAATTTGATTGGATACTATGATGTAGTCACAAAAGAACTGGATGCAGGGAATAACTTTGATATTATATATTTGGATCTTAGAAAGGCTTTTGATACTGTTGCACATGGAAGACTGCTGCACAAATTGGAGCAGTGTGGCATTGGAGGCAAATTGCTGCTATGGATAAGGGGATGGTTGAGTGGCAGAAGACAGAGAGTGGTAATCAATGGACACTGCTCAACGTGGACTAATGTTATTAGTGGAGTTCCTCAGGGTTCAGTGTTGGGTCTGTTGTTGTTTTCGGTGTTTATGAATGATATTGATGATGGGATATCAAGTTTAATGTCCAAGTTTGCAGATGATACAAAGGTTGGCAGGGTTGTTAAGGACACTACTGACGCTATGCTGCTGCAACAGGATCTGGAAAGGTTGAACAGATGGGCTGAGAGGTGGCAAATGAAGTTTAACATTGACAAATGTAAAGTACTACATATGGGAAACAGTAACCCCAGAGCAACGTATCAACTCTGCGGTACTACACTGACAGTGGTGGAGAATGAAAAGGACCTTTGGGTAGTTGTGCAGGCAGATATGAAGTTCTCTGAGCAGTGCAGACGAGCTGCAAGAGTAGCTCATGGTGTCTTGTCAATGATATACAGGAATTTTTCTAGCAGGGATAAGGAGGTGATTATTCCCTTGTATAAGGCAATGGTTAGGCCACATCTTGAGTACTGTATACAGGTCTGGAGGCCTCATTTCAAGAAGGATGTAGAGCTGCTGGAACGGGTACAGAGAAGGGCAACAAGATTAGTAATGGAACACAGGGTTGCTCTTACGAAGAAAGGCTTAAGTTTTGCAAATTACAGAGTCTGGAGACTAGGCACCGGCGAGGTGATCTGATAGAGGTGTATAAGGCTTTGAATGGTTTGAGCATGCTCAATGCCAATGGGATTCTTCATCTTGCTCAGAATAATCACCTCAGAGGGCATAAATTCAAATTGAGGAAGGACGGATGTCGGATAGATGTGCGGAAATTTGCCTTTGGCCAGCGGGTGGTTGGTTGGTGGAACCGACTTCCATCACTTGTTGTTGAAGTTGATAGCCTAAACAAATTTAAAGCTCAACTGGACAGGTATTTCGAACGAACGGAGGGGTGAAATGGGAGTGGTGTGTGGTTTTTTTTTTTTTTTTTGGCTGATGCTGAATAAGCTTGCTTTCTTGCATCATATGCCTCTGCTAATGCTAATGCTAATGCTAAATCTTCTTATGTCCTCTCTGAGTCTCTTTCTAATGGCTTTGCATAGCTCAGTATAATCAAATTTATTCATTTCATTGTTGTGTATTTTGCTCTTCATTTGTTGTTTTCAGTTCATCATGACACTGTTACTTGCTAGTAAATTAAGTTTAATTGACTGTGATTTAGTTGGCTGTTCAGCCATAATAATTCCTTTATAATTGAAGAAAACAAGAAGCATGGTTTTTCAATTTTGATTTTGCAGACATGTTTAGTATCTTATGCAGACTGGCTTCAGAACTTGAGTTCAACCCTCTCATGGTACACTGTGATGATACAGAACTCTGCAAAAGGCCAGAAAGTCGTGTAATGTTGTGTTTGTGCAGTGAAAGTGTTGTTGCGTTGTTTAGTTGTTTCTGGCCACTTAGTCACCAGGAAAGCCTGCCTGGTGTCTATCTATACCACAGGGATGTAGGCCACAACTAAGTATGTATTTTAGCCCACCTTAACAATCTTGTATGCTGGTCCTGAAACAGACAATATCCCACACCCACTGGAGGTAATGCAATACCAATGGGTAGTTAAGACAGCCCACATCTCAACTACCAGCCAAAAAAAAAAATAATAAATAAATTAATTAAAAATTAAATTAAATAATAAGATAACTAAAAAAAGAAAAGCCATGCAACTTGCAGGTGCAACTAAGCA
The DNA here is from genome assembly GCF_048544385.1 of Mastigoproctus giganteus. NCBI lineage: Eukaryota > Metazoa > Arthropoda > Arachnida > Uropygi > Thelyphonidae > Mastigoproctus > Mastigoproctus giganteus. Next base: position 148,844,731 of record NC_143575.1, read on the forward strand.
ACATTAACCAAACCAATACAATAAACAATTAGTCATTAAGTCTAAATTGGTCAAATGGGAATTACAGTCATTACATTTACACAAGTTATACAGGGTATTTCAAAAATGATGGTCAGTAATTTAAAGGTGAAAAGTACAAACTAAAATAAGCAAAAAAAGTCCCAGTGAACATCGGGCTGCAAATGAACCATTTTTGAGATAATCCACATTATCTGTTATGAGAGCACTAGTTTAGTAAAAAGCTGTGAATCCTTTGCTAAGGGTGGTTTTATTAAACAGAAGATAATACATTTTTGGTTTCAACACCACAGGATTCTACAGATGTTACATGTTACAGGATGCTACAAAAGGTGTTCAAAATGCTATCCGTATGCAGCTTTGTAGTCTTCTCTGCATTGAGTTGCAAATCCTCTCAGGCATTCCTGGTCATTTCAGATTTGCTGAAATGCCCCTTCAACCCGATGCTGCAATTCCTCAATTGTATTAATGTCAGAAATGTGTACCAAGCTTTTTTCATGACCCCAGATACAAAAATCCATAGGATTTAAATCTGGTGATCTGGGAGGCCACATTACAGAGCTCACTACCTATCCACCGTTGACCATCCGAGCCACAACTCGAGCAAAATGTGCCAGTGCACCATGATGCATAAACCACATGTTCTGGCGTTGCTAAAGTGGAACATTATCATCATCAAGAAGGTCTGGAAGAACATTCTGCAGGAACTGAAGATACAGCTCTCCTGTTAGCCTGTTTTTCAGAAAATGTTGTCCAATTTAGTCCTGCCCAGACATTCAACGAGAAATTTTGCTGATGTTGTGACTCATGAATTTCATTAGGATTTTCGTTGGACCAAATGTGACAGTTATGAAAATTAAAAATATCATCACGAGTAAACCCAGCTTCGTTAGTGAACAAAATGTTTAAAAATTGGGAGTTCAGGACACACTGTTGTTGCATCCACTGGCAGAAGTTCACTCTGGAAGGGTAGTCTGTATTGCTGAGACCTTGTACACACTGGATGTGGTAGGGGTACAGTAATTGGCGATGTAAAAATTCGCCACACACACACACTGCTATGACTCAGTACATGCTCTTGTAGAGAAATCCTCCTTGTCAAAATTCCTGGATTTTGTTCTGTTCTTTCTAAGACCCTTTCCTCAACATCAGGTGTTATGCTTCTGGGTCTGCCTGCTCGTACTCCATGTGCAAAGCGCCCATGTTCTCTAAGGTGTTGTTTCCCCTGATGAATGTGTACCTGTTGGGCTGCCTTCGGCGGGGAAATGCTTCTTGGTACAAACATACAGCCTCGAGTGTGCTGCCGTTGGCTTTACAATAAATGAAGTGCATGTCCGCATACTCTGTTGCTGTAACCTCTTTCCATGTTGACTATCCTTTGACAAGTACTAGTATGCCTGCTACATCTAAGAGCTTGAGAGCGGGGAAAGGGAGAGAATGAGCATAACCTAACCTAAAAAAACAATCAGTGGTTGATCCTAACTCTGTACAGTTCACCTTGTCAGTGGTGGATCCCAATTAAAAATGTGCAATATCTTGAAAACGATTCACTTAAGGAACCGTGTTTACTAGGCTTTTTTTTCACCTTTAAATTATTGATCATCACTTTTGAAACACCCTGTATACAGAGAATTGAGATATAGGTTCATGTCTGAGCAGTCATGCTATGTGATTAGAAAGTATGAAATCAGTAAGCAGTAATAATAGAATTAAGAGACAAGTCTCAAAAGTTTAGTTGACAGTATTTTAGAAGTATGTTTTTCAAGTCAAAATATCATCTGAAACATTACATAAGTACTTTCAGTCAAGGATTCAAATTCTACTTGTACTTTATGAAAATTGTAGGTTATTAGTTGGTAGAAGTCTTCCATAATGAGAAGACCTCAAGAGTATAGTCTTGCAGTGCTTGAAAGTTATTTTTAGAGGACACAAATATATTTTCAGGACCAGTGCTTGTAAATAACCTTTGTCTAGAGGATTTGTAAACTTCTAGATTTGTAAATTTCTAGAGGATTTGGAAAGTAGAATAATATTTGGGGAATATCCTCAGGAGCACTACAAAAATAAAACTGTATTATGGAAAGGTTGAAATAAAATAGTTTGGTATTCATTGAGCCATGGCTGGAAAGGATATAACAAGTAAGTGAGCTCAGAGTTAACCACTGCAAAGTAGCCTTGTTGAAAAGGGAGACAGATGGAAAAAAACCTATTAGTTCTACCTTTGAATGAGGAAGACCAATGTTCTTGCCAACGAGAAATTAAAATTTGGAAACAGCTAGATTTTTCTTTCTTTAGAAGATGCTTCAGGGTCAATTAATGCCTTTAATTTCATAAGAATAACCTTGTTGAATATGATAAGAAAGCTATTTATGTACTAACAGAAGGTCAAGAGGAAGAGCACCAGCAAGAATTTTGAGTGCAGGAGTAGAGGCCATGGGATAAGTATGAACAAGGGCAAAAATGAAAGTATGCTGAATAGAATTAAGCTTTGAATGGTTAGGAGTCTGGTATGATGAAACCAGGCTCCAGCCATAAATAACAATAGGAAAAACAAAAGCTTTGTACATAAGATGAAGGGTTTTTGCACTAAGTCCCCCACTTCTGCCTAGAAATATGAACAAACATTGCTTTAAATTTTTTAATTTTATTTGCAAGATGAGTAATATGGAGCTAAACATTAGTTGATTATCAATTTTAAGACCCAAATATTTAGTTGTCACAAAAGGCTATTAATTTTGATGAGTGGAGGTCTGTTTGCAGAAATATGACCTTTTAAAAACCATCATACCAGTTTTGGATGGTGAGATTTTTAATTTAGTAAGAGAAGCCCAATTAAAAAATCCTTTAAAACATTGTTGACATTAATTTCCCACTGAACTCTTGAATTACTGTATTACCAATTTTAATTTTGACATTCTTGCTTTTTTTGGTCTGGGGAATATTGAAGTTTTGTCTTCCATTGCACTGTCTTTTAGTTTCTGGGTCATACTGGAACTGCCAAATTTCATTGCAAGTAATCACAGTACTCAGAAAGTCTGGACCTTCTGTTTTTTTCAAAACATCTTCACAATCTTGGAGTCTTCTCATACTTTGATCTTCATTCAGAATTTTTGGTGTCATCTTGGCAGTCACTTTTCTCCTGGCAGTTAAATTTTCAGTAACTTAATATCAACAAAGAAACAGACAAAATTTTTCTAACTGTTTCTTTGTAGATGTTGAGTTCTGATGCAGCCATTCTCATGCTTAAATGATGATCACTTCTAATCAATGTCCTTACACAGTCCATCAATGGATGGCCTGGTTGTTCAGTCTTCCATATTCTCTCTTTCTTCTAAAAATCTTTTATGCTATTCAAATGTGAGCTCTTGACATAGTATATTCCCTATAAACTTGATGTAGCAACTCATAACTTTTAGTTGGTTCTTTCTTTAGTTTTGTTAAACTTTTAGAGTGATTTGTTGTTCAATTTTTATGTCTATCATTTTTATTGCAAACTGCAAAAGCACAAGATAATGAAAACCCAATTTCACTGCAAAGTGAATGAGCATATTGACTTGGCAGCCAACCAGGGAAAGGTTTAAGCTCAGCTGCTGTGTCTTTGTTTCACAGGTGTCACTTGGTGTGTAGGGGCTGCATGTGCAGTCTCATTATTTGATGGCTGCACCTTGTATGCTTATGGCTTCTGTGATAATTTCCTTAAATTTTTTCACAGGACATTCATATTCAGTGATGTGTAATTGCCACCGCAGTTGGTGCAGCCTAAGATGCTCCTAAACGTGGTATAATCCTCCCTCTTAAAATTGGAGCCCTTGACTACCAAAATTTCCATTGACACCCCTTATTTTATAATATTTTGGCTGCTGCCTTCTAATCATTCTTGCTGTTGTTGATATTTAATATTTTTGATAATTTAGATCTTTAGTGAAGACTACGTTAAGGATATTTGAGTCCAACTTGTCGAAATAAGTACTAGTTGTCTGGATGGTTCAAAAAAATTGACGGCACTTGGTATATTGCTTGACCACCAAATTTCAATTAACAAGATGTAAATTAAAGTCACCTGTAATGAGGCATTCACTCTTGTTTGCCCCAAGTTGCTTGTGGAGAATATCATATTTATCATATTCCCCAACTTTAAATTATCACATGATGAAAAAAACATATTAATCTGTTGATTTTTGTTATTAAAGTAATACTATGTAATGAGATAGCTTGGTGTTGCAACCATGACTTGTAAGGTGCACCAATTCACTTCCCTGAATAATGCAAGTTTGCTAAAATTGTAAAAGCTATATCATTCATTTTCTAGTTTTTTAAACCAACAAGTATTTTGGGAGAATTTGAAATATCTGCCATAGATCCTTTTTTAATAAAAGGCAAATCATTGATTGTTCAGTGTTTAAAGTGATGCATGTATGTGTGTGTGTGTGTGTGTGTGTGTGTGTGTGTGTGAAGTATATTTTTATGATAATTTTAAATACATATTCCTTAATACCATTTGTTTATGTTTCACATGAAGAACTTGCAGTTGCAAGAAAGCAAACTTGTTGGGAGTCAGAAACCTGGTGCACGGTTTGGAACATCAATAGCCAATGTTGGAGATTTAAACTATGATGGTTATACAGGTAAGGTTTCAAACTTTGGAAGATAGAATAAATGCATTTAAATTATTCTTATGTAAATAGAAGAACTTTATTGATTTAAAGAAATAAATAGTCTGTCTCTTAAAAAGCATATAAACTAATTTAACCCTTTCACAGGTGAGTTTGTCAAACATGTGCAGGTACCTTATAGGGAGTTACCAATATTGGTAGACTCTGTGAAGTGACCTTTTTTCTTGTAATTTTATTGTTACTTTTTGTAAAACAACCAAGGGTAAAATTGGTATTGATCAAAGAATTTTTAGCTTCAGAAAACCAAGTTTTTGGGAAATTTTTGCCATTTATTGACCTAATTGTCATATTAAATCATATTCTATAAGTAACATTATAGTCCTAGTCATGCTGCTTAGTAAATTTTGAATTTAGTTAGAGATTTTGTAGGATTACTATTTAATATACATAGAACTATTGTATCGTTCAGAACTTGTCGTCATTGTTATAGTATTGTAGACTGAGTGGTTGGGGAATTCTAATTTTAATTTTGGTAAATATTTAGCTACAAAGTCCAAATTACATAGGTTGAAATTAGTAGGATAGATTTCTTATTAGCAAATTAACATTGTTTAATTAATTTAACATTAATTAATTACCAATGTTAATTAGTAATTAATTAATATTTGACACCTATTTCATTTATTTGAGATCTGTTTCTTTTATTCTCACAAATATGCAATGGAGAAGTTGAAGGGAAATGTCAAGTTTCACAAGATCTTTTATTTGTTTTAGAAATTTTCCCCAATCCATAACTTTTGACTGCTTTTCATTCTGCTTGTTTTTGAATTTTTTCTTTTTGATGTTCTCCCATTCGCTCAGTTTTCTTTTCATGCTTCCACCCATTATTTCAGAGTAGGTATTTTTTGAAAAGTTTTGACCAGCTAACAAAAACAGAGACATATTCTAAAATGTATTTTGACAAAATTACACAAAAATAATATTGAAATTAATTAAATTAATTAATTAATATATGACAATTTCAAATTTATAAAATAATTCCATGGAAAAATTCAGTACAGTAAAAAAATAAAAGTTAATGAATTTAAATGAAGGTTCTTCAATAAACAAACTAAAATGTAATATAATTAAGCACTGAATGTTTAAAAATATATGCAAATACTATAGGTAAGTAAAACACAGTAATCTAAAATATCCTCTGGAGCACGTTTAAAATTATTTTTAAAATTTTGAATTTAAAGTTTAAAATTACCCATGCTCTGTCAGAACTTCAGTTATAGTTCGGACACAGCATGGGTTTGTTAAGGGGAAGTCTTGTCTGACCAATTTGATTGGATACTATGATATGGTCACAAAGGAACTTGATGCAAAAAATAATTTCGATATCATATACACCTAATTCTGTTTTTGCACGAACTTTTTTTACACGAATTTGGTTTAACACGAATTCAAAATAAATATTTCATTCTCTTTTTATGCGAGTCATTTTGATTTAACACGATTTCTATGAATTTTTTTTTGCCTAAATTCTAAGAAATTTTTTTTTTATTTGTGGCATATTAGTATCATTTCTATATTACACGCATCAAATAATTGGATAACAGCTAGTGTTTTGCGTTTTGAAACGCGTGCTTTTGCTTACCAATGTTTACGTCTAGGTATCTATGAATCATCAACGTTTTTATTAATTTTGTGCACATCTACGGTATTCGTGCATTGTATCTTCAGCAGACATGTAGTAGTAAGCTCTATTTCAAAGTGAAAGAATCTTTAGTGAAATTTGTGCACATATAAATTTATTAATTTTGCCGATAGTCAATAAATTGTAAGTTTACAAAATTTTCATACCTTTTTTTATTAATTATAACTGAGATATTTTTCGGTAGCCCTTATATAATGTCGAATAATTCGCCTATTACCAAAATGAAAAGGAAACCGATTTCTTTGGAACTTAAAATTCAAATTTTAGATCGTCTTGCAACTGGACAAGGGGCTACGTCTGTAGGAAGGCATTTTGGTGTACATGAAGCTACCGTAAGAACTATTAAGAAAAATGAAGCTGCAATTAGGAAGTCGGTATGTTCTGGAACAAAAGTAAGTGTTAATTCATCATCATATACAAGAGATATTGTCAAGGAAAAAATGGAAAAGGCCCTGATAATGTGGATAGAAGATCAGTCACAAAAAAGAGTACCAGTAGATGGAAATGCCATCAAGCAAACAGCACTAAGAATTTACAGACAGATTAAAGAAAAGGAGCCAAGCACTTCATCTCAGTTAAACAGAAAGTATGAATTTTCTGCGAGTACAGGTTGGATGACAGGGTTTCTTAAAAGGAATGCTCTTCATAATATAAAAATTAAAGGTGAAACTGCATCTGCAGATGAATCGGCTGCTAAAGTATTCCCGCAGGAACTTGCAAAAATTATTGAAGATGGAGGATACACTCCTGATCAAGTGTGGAATGCAGATGAAACTGGTTTCTTCTGGAAACGAATGCCGAACAGAACGTATGTAGCCAAATCGCAGAAAACTGCTGGTGGTTTTAAGGTAGCTAAGGATCGTGTGACCTTATTATTTTCCTCCAACGCTTCAGGAGATCGTATGTTGAAACCACTGCTGGTAAATCGAGCCCTAAACCCACGTTCAATGAAAGGTGTAGATATCAATAAATTGCCTGTTCACTGGATGGCAAACAAGAAGGCCTGGGTGACCACTACTATTTTTACAGAATGGTTCAACAAATGTTTCGTCCCAGAAGTCAGACGTTATTTGAATTTGAAAGGTCTCGAATTTAAAGTTCTTCTGATTCTTGACAATGCACCCGGCCATCCTGTCTTGGAACACCCAAATGTACAAATTTTATTTCTGCCACCTAATACTACATCTTTGATACAACCGCTAGACCAAGGTATAATTGCGACAATTAAAACATACTACGTAAAACGAACATTCCAACACGTTTTGGACAAACTGAATGATGAAACACTAACAGTCATTGATGTGTGGAAGAAATTCTCAATTATGGATTGTATCAATCAAGTTGGATTAGCGTTAACTGAATTAAAACCAGCAACTTTAAATGCGTGTTGGAAAGCGGTTTGGCCACAATGTGTAAAAAGCAAAGATCCCATCATCCCTAATACGACCGAATTTCCCAACATCATTACAATGGCACACAAAATTGGTGGAGAAGGATTCGATGATCTATCGTTTGAAGATATTGATGAATTGTTAACCGACAAAGCCCTAAGCGAAGATGAAATATTAGAGGTTGTCCTTGGGACTCCTTATCCCACAGAACGTAGTGATAATGAAGAAAATGATCCTGTTCTAAATGCAGATTTAATAAAAGAAGGTCTGGAACTGGCTAGAAAATTAGGTAATCATTTTGTCAAACATGACCCTAATGAGGAACGCGCTGGGAAGTTTCAACGCGAACTGAAGTTGTTGACAGCCTCTTACAGAGAATTATATAACGGACTAACCAAAATACGAACACAACGATTAATAACTGAATTCGTTCGTAAAACCGGTGAAACATCAGCACCAGAGGAGATTCGTGCTGATTTTGCTGAAGAGATCACAGAAAGAATTTCATTAATAGAGGAAGAAGACGATGTCCACAACATTTCTAGTGATGGCAGTGATATTCCAGTCGTACGCAAACGTATGCGCCGTTTATTATCAGAAAGTGGAAAATGAATAAAATCTTGTTATATGTAAAACAGATTTTTTTTGTTCATGAAGAATTTTTTTTCATTTCATATGCATAAAAATTTATTTTCGTACATTTTAATTACATATTATTACATGTGTATTTTGTTGAAATAAAATAATAAGCTTAAAACGAATATTTTATGTGTTTTTTTTTTTAATTATTTTTACTGATTTTTTTAGATCCGGAACCAATCTTCTTTTCTTCCATAAATACAATGTCTTTTTTTACACGAATTTTTTTTACACGTATTTTTCAGGAACGTATCTATCGTGTAAAAACAGAATTAGGTGTACTTGGATCTTAGGAAGGTTTTTGATACAGTTGCATATGGAAGACTGCTGTACGAATTGGAGCAGTGTGGCATTAAGAGCGAGTTGCTGCTAGGGATAAAAGGATGATTGAGTGGGAGAAGACAGAGAGTGGTAATCAATAGAAACTGCTCTTCATGGACTAATGTTATTAGTTGAGTCCTCCAGGGTTCAGTAATACAGAAATCATCCATTGTTGTTTTCTGTATTTATTAATGACACTGATGAAGGTATATCAGGCTTATTGCCTAATTGTCTATACCACTATACATTTAAGGTGATGTTTCGGGCATCTTACTGATATCATCATCAAACCATGCTGTTGGGTGGCAGAAAAATATAAACGGTTACAAATTTGATTTTATTACAATAACAATTACCAATATTACAATTGCAATTAATATTACAATTACATACAAGTTAATTAATTGTGAATTATAAGTCTAAAGCATTAAGTTTGAATTACTGTTACAATAGAAAACAGATATTAAATTAATTGCAACCAAATACATAAAGATTATATTCTTACCTGCTGACAGACTCCTCTTGCTGATGCTCCCAGAAACCCAATGTGCATACAGGCAAGGGGTGTTGCCAGCAGTTAATTTATAGGTGAGGATTAAGACCATTAGACAATGGAATGGTGCCAAGTTTTCTACCCTGGATCCGGTGCTTCTTGTGTAGTGGAAGTTTGGGGTGACCTTTGCTCTCATACTCCAAACATGAGAGTTGGTGTGCAGGCTGGCTCTGGGGGTCTGGAGGGGTTGTATGTGAGCCTCTTCTCCAGATATCTGGACTATTTTCTACACCCATCAGCATTGTTGATGATGGTAAGATGCCTGAAATGTCACCTTAAATGTATAGCGGTTTAACTTAATAAACTATATTATTAATTTCAATGGTTTATGAGCGGCATTAATTATCGTAATGATCTTAATGGAAAACAGCCATGTAATGTCCTTCCCTAATTATATTTCTTCTTTTAAATAATTGTCCTTAAATGCAAGAGGATGAGGCGTGAATGTTCACTGTGATTAAATTTTAAGCCTTCATGTACAGCATGTCAATTAAATAATGGGACTGATGCTACTACAAAAAAAAAAATAACATTAATGGCAAAGTAAGGTTATATATTTTCGAAGTAATAACCTCTGATGTGTACACACTGTTTACATCTTTTATACAAGTTTTGAAAACACTTCTGGAACTCCTCTTCTGTTACACCACTTTCAGCTGGTCGGTCACTACAGCCTGGATGTCCTCTAGTGTCCCATATATGTTCCTTTCATGGCTGTTTTCATTTTGGGGAACAAAAAGTAATCTGCATGAGCCAAATCTGGCAGAGGTGTTCGATGACTGGAATCAATTTTTTTGCCAAAAACACTTGATACAACACTCGACTCATTTCTCGTTGCTCCAAACTCAATGAATGTGGTAAAAAATGGGAACAAATCCCGCCCCCCCAGATCTTCTTTTAGAATTTCTTGTACAGATTCCTTATTACTACTGATCATCTCAGCAAGCAGCAACCTCGTTGAAATTGATCTGTCTTTGGTCACAAATTTTCTAACCTTTGTGACAATCTTCGGTGTTCGAACAGAGATCGATCGGCCAGGTTGGGGATCATCCTCTAATGACTCATGTCCTTTACAAAAACGAGAAACCAATCAAATACTCTTAGTCGAGACAAACATTCATCAGCATAAACTTTTTTTTTTTTAAATTGTCAAAAGTTTCAGTAGCACTTTTTCCCATTTTTTTCAATAAAATTTGATAACTGCTCTTTGCTCCATTTTCAATTTACTGACGACATGCACAAAACTACTATTACTCTTTCTGTGATAAATCACGAACTACTGAGGCGCCTCCATAGCCTGGTGGGCAGGAGCAGCAGTGCGTAGCACACGCTTCTTGATTAGAACGGGGTTCGAGCCTGTGACCACCAAATACGGAGGATGTGGAAAGGTCAGGGAATGATTACCGCATATCCCCAGAGCAATATGACCTTAGTTGCTAATACTCCTAAAAACTAAATAATAACAACAACAACAACAAACTACTGACCCGACAAGTTTCAACTTTCACTCGTTGGAAAGAGCACACTCTAGCAGATCTAATCATTATATCCTGAAAGAGGCCTCTGAGGTTGGGAAAATTCATGTCTGAGAAATAAATAAACTCATACGCCGACCATTAAATAAAATTTACTGTAACTAAAGTTTTTACAAATAATATCAAAAATAAAATCCAAAACAAATTATTTACAATAAACTAATGGTTGTATATTACGGAATGCTAAAAACTGTAATACAAATCATTTACTAAAAAAATATGCTAAAATATAAAAATTAAAAGCGCTAAAAACCATTAAAAACCTGAAGCTTTCGAGAGCGTCAAGAAGTCTTATTACTGTCTTCAACAGTAATAAGACTTCCTGCAACATCTCTTTATATAGCAGGCTCACGGTACCTCCACACGTGGTATTTCTCCACGTGGTTCTATCGGCACCTGGGCAGAACCGGAAGTGGAAATGGCTCAGGTACGTGGCAAACAAAATCGTTCATCCGAATTTAATACAATTGCTTCCAAAAAGGATGAATACGCACACCTCTGTCTCTATTCATAGTATTCTTACTGGATGAGCCAATCCGTAAACCCTCGAGCCATTTACACTCCCAGTATCCATGTGCACGATCCAAAATAATAGTGTCCTCTGGGGAGATTTGATTGTATTAAGTTCGGATGAATGATTTTGTTTGCCACGTACCTGAGCCATTTCCGCTTCCTGTTCTGCCCAGGTGCCGATAGAACCACATGGAGAAATACCACGTGTGGAGGTACCGTGAGCCTGCTATATAAAGAGATGTTGCAGGAAGTCTTATTACTGTTGAAGAAGGGAGCTGACGTTCTCGAAAGCTTCAGGTTTTTAACGGTTTTTAGCACTTTTAATTTTTATATTTTAGCATATTTTTAATAAATGATTTTTATTACAGTTTTTAGCATTTCGTAATATTAGTTTATTGTAAATAATTTGTTTTGGATTTTATTTTTGATATTATTTGTAAAAACTTTAGTTACAGTAAATTTTATTTAATGGTCGGCGTATGAGTTTATTTATTTCTTAGACAGATCTAATCACTGTTTTGTACTGTTTTGGTCTCGTACGTTAATACTAAATGCAGAGTGCACACAGTCTCGTTATTTAAATGGCTCATGGTCGGAAAAATTCCGACCATGAACCATTTAAATAACATAAAGTTGGTTATTTTCCTGTGTATGTACACTTTTGATTGAATAATCAGCGCCAATACTCAGCATTACAAGGGTGATTTCCAGAATTTTATGGTCTGACTAACAGTACACGACATGTAATTCCACACTCAACATCGTTAAGAAATATGGATTACTGTACCTATCGTGGTATGTTTGTATAATTGTAGATAGTGAAAACCTAACAGTACAATAAATAAGAAAATATATATTGTATTTAGAGTAGAAAAAAAGTAGAAATTTGACATTGAATGTTAAATGTAAAACATATTTTATTAACGGCGTGGTTCCTATTTTAGGTGGTGCCTGTTCGAAGTGCTTCACTTGTGCACTTCTAGTGCTGGCTAGGGTTACCAGATGTCCTTTATTTTAATCAAACTGTCCTTGTCCTTTACTGAAACAAGAAAGGATGCAGTTTGTTCTTTATTTTCATTTTACAATGCCTGTGTCTTGTAATGGCAATGGTGGATTTCCGCACAGGTGTAGGAGGCATATACTTCGGACCCCACATGTGCAGGGCCCACCAAACCTACAAAAAAATTACAATTCCATTTCAAAGCTTTAGCTTAAAGCTTTAACAGGGGATATGTTAAAAACCCCCTCAAATTCAAAATCCACCATTCAAAAATGAATCATAAAGAGATAATCTTAAACCTATTCTAGCCTCTCCAGCTAATGTATGTAGTTTCACGGACACCAATTCACTTACACTTCTCGATAAAATTGTATTTTTTTTGACAAAGCATAAAAACTTGCACCTGTGTGGCCACGATCACGAAAATTGTGCAACTGGTCTATAATTAATAAAAATTATAGGTATCGGAAAAATCACTTTTTATAATATTTTATAAGTTATATTTTATAAGTTATAGGAAACCATTTTTCCTATAACTTTTCAAAGAAACATTTATCTATTTCATTTATACAATTATAGGCACCTACATATTTCATGTTATTTACAAACATAATTTGAAAACATTTTATTTTTTAGCTATCAAAAATGGAATTTCCCCCAAAAAAGAAGAGACTTTGTTCTTATAACAAAAATTGGGAGCAAGAATACAAAATGGCTAGCTTCAGCAAATGATCCTCATGAGGCAAGATGTCTCCTATGCAGAAATGTATTTAAAGTTGGTTATATGGGCATCTTAGCAGTTACTCAGCATAAAGGCTCATAAATCGGCTCAAAAATCGGCAAATTCTTCAAATTTCTTAATAGGTTTCTTGTGAAAAGTATACGAATAAAGTATACTGCAGTAACTAAATACGATTTAGTTACTGCAGCTTAAATAACTCATATTTATCATTCAATTAAGAATGACCATTCTTATAACTCATTAGATTGTAGCATGAAATTGATTTACAATGATTCAAAAATTGCACCAAAAATATCATGTGGAAGAACTAAATCTACTGCCATTGTTTGTAATGTTATAGGTTTGCAAATTGTTTTGGATGATTTAAAACATCATGATCCACCATTATTTTTTTGTTTACTGATTGATGCTTCTAATAGAAAGAATATGAAAATATTTGCTTTGTCAATTCAGTACTGTACTTCAACAAAGAATATGGTCTGACAAACTATTATTGGAAGTATTGTCTTTATCTTGTGTTAGTTCTGTGTTAGTTTCCTGAGAAAGTTCTTCTGGTTTGGGGGACTCTGTCCTGGATCTAGCGACTATTCTTTTAGCTTGAAGCAAGGGTGGGCCTGCTGTCTTCCTCCTCCTCTGAATCAACCTGAGAGGGCTTTTCTTTCTTATTTCATTTTCAACTTCTTTGTTTTAACAATAGAGTTTAAGTTCTGTAGTTCAAGCTCAGAATCTGAGGATTTTGCATGGTAAGGCATGTTTCAATTTTCATCCTTAAAGTTACGGTAAAATGAAGTTTTACCATAATTAGTGGTTTCTGAAATGTTTGGATATAAGGAGTCCAGAGCAAACTGGTAAAAGATTAAATTGGATAGGTTCAGCTAAGCTTTCAATGTGTAAACTAAGTTCAGCAGAAGGAAGGGGGTGGAATTACAAGATATTACAATATCTAGCATTGGAAAATCAATTACCACATATACTTCATTGTTTTTTTTTTTTTACCTGTACACAAATTGCAACAAGTTTTAGTGGTATCTAGATCAAAACAGTAGTATCATTCCCACTCTGTTAAATTGCGGAAAAACGTGGGCATGTGAGGTAAAGCACTGATAAAACAAAGGGTTCCTATACCATAACAGTGGTGGTCATTATCGATAGCACCATTGCCACCTTCTAGGAAGTGAAAATGCTCAGATTTGATTAGGAACTTTATGAAGACGGCAGTTATTAACCTAATCACTAAAACCTTATCTTCCTGCATTTAAGGGGCACTATATCCATAATAGTAGAAATAAATACAAAAACCCAATTAGTACCACAAAGTACATAATGAAGACTATAAGCTTACGTTATAGTCTTCATTATGTACTTTAGTTGAAGTTTCCGCTGTCGATATCATGTGCTATCTCCAAACAAAGACGGCACCTGCTCGGGTCTTGCCACCATTTACATACATGAAGGACAGACAAGACAGAAAGATGGAGGGGTTATGATCTTAGTTAAGAATCATATTAAATCTAAGGCAGTGCATCCAGTCAACATGGGTGGGCAGTACAATGTTGTGTTAGTTTGGTGTAATATAAGCACTGTGAAACCAAAATTGAAAATAGTAATGTGCTATAAGCCTAATAACTGTGATGAGTATACCAAACTGTTATACAGAGAAATAGTGGGTCAGTAAATCAGAATGTCTTATAATGGGGTATTTTAAGTTTCTAGATGTTGACTGGAGTTTATCGGTTGGTCATTCACACACTAGCAAGACCACTGTAGATTTATTGGATGATTGTTTTCTACAGCAGCTTGTTAGAGAAGCAACAAGAGGAAGCAACACTCTTGATCTAGTTATCAGTAGTGATTCTTCATGCATTAAGAATTTGCAGGTAAAGGATGCAACTGATGATAATCCCAGGGGGTCCATATCTGGAGAGTATGGGCTTGGCACACCATGGGTCCTGAGCTGGATATCATCATTCTTCTCTCTTTCTTGGTGATTCCCTTCTACTTCTGACTCTCTCTCTCTCTCTCTCAGGGTAATTCATAATTTTTTTTTTTTTTGGCTGGTGCAGCATAAGCCTCAGACTTCCTTGCACCATATAGCTAATAATAATAATAATAATATAGGAACTCCCCAACGTATGTAAGGGTTGCGTTCTGCGGAATGCTACGTAAGTAGGAATTTCTCCCATGCTTGTGCAGCACTCGCAGCTGTGCTCGCTGAATTGATTGAATCAAAAAAAGAAATGTTCGATGAACATGTGACCAGAATTACTTATTGTATTTATTCAATTTTTTTATCTCATGCTGAGGAAAAATTACAAGTGTGCAATTTAAAAAATTTGAAAATTGTAAAATTACAAAAAAAAAGAGGAGACAGGAATAACATCAGTAAGTTTTACCACTCGAGCATCATTTCCAGAATCGACATCTTCAGCTGATAAGTACGCGGTTGAGGGCTGTGGAGATTTAGAAGGGGTCGGCCGCTCAACCTTACGAAAGAACATATTAATTGGTGACTGGATGGTGGCTTTTTATTTTCATCATAGATTTCTTTGTATCCCTCTGTTAACTTTTAAGAATCGTTCACTGTAAGGATCCATCTTCTCAAACCTTTCCACTGCCGATGCAATTTCACGAAATGCCATTGCCATCTCTCTGGTGATGAAGTGTCTCGACTCCTCATTTGGTTCAACTTGAGCTTTGTCAGCATTTTCTTCTTTTACTATCACTGCCTGTAAGTCAGTAAGTTCTTCATTAGATAATTCCTTCTCTTCTTCCTCTATTAACTCCTCCACATCTTTGGCATCAACCTCCAACTGAAGTAGCTCTTCAACCTTTACAATCGTATCCGTAACCTCTTCATATGATTCGTCTTTTTCAAATCCTTCGAAGCCTTTTACGTGCTGTGGGCATATTTTCTTCCATGCACCGTTTAAACAACTTTTAGTAATTTCTGCCCAGGCCTTATTAATGTTTAAGATGGTGTGGTAAATATTGTAAGATTTCCAAAAGTCTCTTAACGTAAAATTTTTCTCATCATCTACTGCAGACGATGCCTAAGCAAATGTATGTAAATAGTATGCTTTTAAATTTGAAATAACACCCTGATCCATAGGTTAGATGAGTGAAGTCATGTTTGGCGGTAGAAATATGACTCTCGAGTTCGAATTGAAATCATCTAGTTGTGTAGGACATCCAGGAGCATTATCTAATAGAAGCAAAATCTTGAAAGGAATGTCATTGTCTTTACAATAATTTTCAACCTCGGGAATGATGCAGCATTTAAACCAATCCTCAAAGAGAGATATTGTTATCCAGGTTCGATCAGAAATGCATGGGTAGGCTGGCTTTATTGATGCCCTTAAATGCACAGTGATTTCCAGAATGATACACAAGCAGTGCTTTTTAATCTGTAATCTCTCTCTCTCTGCATTAGCCCCAAGCAAGAGTGTGGCCCTATCTTTTGACGCCTTGAAACCTGGCATTGTATTTTCCTCTTTGGCAATGTATGTTCGATCCGGCATTTTTTCCCAATACAGAGCAGTTTCGTCAATGTTAAAAATTTGCTGTGTTAAATAGCTACCTTCATCAATAATTTTTTCCAACACATCACAAAATTTCTCTGCAGTTGCAGATTTGGCACTGGCAACTTCACTGCATCCTTTAACGTTGTGGAAACCAGCACGATGCTTGAACCTATTAAACTATCCGTTGCTTGCCATGAACTTGGCTTGGGGTTCACCTTACTTATCCTTAATATCTTTATAAATACTTGTTGTTTTTGCTTGAATGGCCATTGGACCTTCGAGGTGATCTGATTGAGGTGTATAAAGCCTTGAATGGTTTGAGCATGCTCAATGCTGATGGGATTCTTCCTCTTGCTCAGAATAATCACCTAAGAGGGCATAAATTCAAATTGAGGAAAGACGGTTGTTATAGATGTGCAGAAGTTTGCCTTTAGCCAGCGGGTGGTGGATTGCTGGAACAAACTTCCATCTGTCATTGTAGAAGTTGATAGCTTAAATAGATTCAAGGCAGAACTTGACAAACATTTGGAGCGAGGGGATGGGTGAAATAAGCATTTTTTTTTTTTTTTTGGTTGATGCTATAAAGCTTTCTTTCTTGCATCATGTGCCCATGCTAATGCTAATGGACTCAGAGGTACTTGCTTCTGAATCTGATTTTCCATCCATATTATTAACAGCTGTTCCATCTTCGATACAGCACCTGAATGCTGTTTTGTGATCACTGTTGATCATGTGCGTTGATCCTTTGACACGTTCTTTTATACGTACACTGTCCTTTAAAATTAGTAAATTGATAAGAGGAGTTTACCTCAATATAGTACGTGGAACACTTCCGTATGATACCCTCCAGAAATTAAAACGAAAAAATCGACAACTTACCGGTACATTAAAGTAAAATATAAATAATTAAAGTGAAATATAAATAAATAATCAATCTAACACAATTCAAAATCAATTCAAAACAATTAAAATTCAAATTAACGCAATTAAAAGAATCTAACGAAAAAATTCAAAACGATTTTCCTTCCTGAAGCTGACAATGCTTTTCGACCGACTGTCGTGATCACAGGAATGAAAATTATCGAATCAGGCTAAACCTGCAACTTAAATAGTGATTATGTGTCTTCGCGCATGCGCGTAAAGGTCCACGCATCGGAGATCAAATATGGCCGCCGAACATTAACAGAATTCTCGTGTAATTTAATTTCAACGGTTTCTGCAATTAATAGTCGCGTATAATTACGTTGAACGTTAAGTATTTTGGCCTCGTTAAATAAAAAAGTATGTTTTTCGTTAATGGCATGAAAGGCTAATTCTGACGCTGCTGAACGAGAAGCACGAACAGAGGCTTCGTGTTGATTTACACGGATATTAAGAGAAAACCGCGTGGAACCCTGATAAGACGAGTCGCAATCACCGCAAGAAATGTTGTATACTAGATCATTAATTTGTGTTGCGAACGCCGAAAGAACCGAGCGATTGTTCAGTATAGTGTGTAACTTCCGTATAGGCCTAGCTATAATTTTAAATTCGGTATCTTTAAAGAATCTGTTAAGCTGTTTGTGCCACTGTTCAACATATGGGACAGAAATAAAGTATTTTTTGATATTACTATTGTTGATTGGTGCAGTATTTTGTATCCTATCCTTAGCTTGTACCCTAATTCGATTTATTGTGTTAATGGGATAACCCCTGTTCAAGAATCTGCTAGTTAATATTTGTATTTCTGAGTCTAAAGCAGAATCCGTCGTTGAATATTTATAGGCATTTAGAAATTGATTAAAGATAATCGATCTTTTGTAGGTGAACGGGTGGTAGCTATTATAATGTAGAAGCATACCGGTGTTTGTGGGTTTTCGATAGATGCTAAATTGTATTTTGTTCGAGTCCCGGGTAAGCGTGAAATTTAGAAAGTTTAATGACTTAGTATCCGTATCTTCCCTTTCCAATGTAAATTTGAGTCTAGAATGAATATTGTTAAACGAATGTAAAATATCTTGGATAGTACTACTATCGGTAATAACTAGAACATCGTCTAAATACCTCCCATAGTATGTGATACGGGGACGAAAAGGTGTCAAATGTATCTGCTCAATCGTTGAGAGATAGATCTCTGACATTAAGCCACTCAGGCTCAAACCCATTGGTAATCCAAAAATTTGTTTGTACACCTTGTCTCGAAAGGTGATGTAGTTAGCCTCAACTAATAGTTTAATTAAGTGAAAAATCTCCTTTATAGGCAGCTTCGTATAATTAATCGGTGTCGAGTTTTTATTTAACATATCCCAAATAATATCTAATGTGTATTCAACGTTTACATTCGTATATAATGATGTAACATCTAATGAGAATAAATTGTCATTGTCGCCGAGTTTACAGTCCTTAAGATTATTAAATAATGTATCGTAATTCTTAATCCCAAATTGTATAACCTGTCTAAAAGGTTTTATAATGTTATATACATGTGTGGCTAAGGCTGAAAATGCCGAGTTCCTGTAGGAAACAATAGGTCGAATCGGAAATCCAGGCTTGTGTAATTTTACCTGACCAAAAAGTGCAGGAATATTGTATGTTCTGGACTTCAATTCCTTCAACTGAACCATAGTAATGTAGTCGTTTTTACGATATGTGGTTAACGTTTTATTGTATTGATTTACCAAATTGGTAAACAGTGTCGGGTCCACTTCACAATAAGTGGAGCTATCAGATACAACTGAATCTAACTTATTAATATAATCATGTTTATCTAGTATTACCACTGTATCTCCTTTATCTGCCCTCTGTATAATAATGTCCTTATTTTCTCGAAGTTCTCGTAAAGCTGAACTGTCATGTGTATTCAATTTAGGAAGTCGTGTTTCTTTTATGTTATTCACTACTTGGTTAACTTGTTGAATAAATACATCTTTTTGTGGAACACTACGAAGTCCAAATTCAAAATCAATTACGCATTGTTTTTTTGGCAGCTTTCGAGGTGGTAAATTATAATTTAATCCTTTGGATAAAAGTGAAATCTGGTCCTGCGATAGTGTACACGAGGAAAGATTTGTAACCTGTTGATATGTCGGTTCGTTGGATACTGGGTGAGGGGGTGTTCGTGAACTAGCCGACATATTCTGTGGTAGTGCGTTATGTGTCTGTGGGGAGGATATCACCCAACTCGTGTGAACTTGGTCGCAAGCTCGCGACAATGTGTTAGAATTCGTATGAACGTGTCTTGAACTATTCGATAATGTTTGCAACTTATTAACGTGTCTGTTTTTTATTTCTGAGGCTTGTGCTTCCCGTCGCAAATCTATGGAGGTCTTCAATACAGACCAATCGTTCGGATGTAGATAATTTTTTAATTTATCGCGAAGCTTCCTAACCTGGGAAAGGTATTTTTGTTTATCCGAATATCGAGATTTTAAGGCAAGCTTAACAATATTACTTGATGTCGCCAGTGATAGTTGTTTTATGCCTGAAATTTTTTGATTTAAATTCACCCTGGCAAACTTCGGAACGATGTTGTTTTGAAGGCAATATTTTAGGAAAGAAATATGGTAACTTTGGGCCGAGTACCTTAGTGTAGATTTAATGTAATTTTGTACCAAGCCATTCAAAAAATCTCCCATAATTGTGTGTATCGATTGTTTACTACTGGAGAGACAGGAAGTGAATGAAATAGTCAATAAGAGTATGAAAATTAATTAGATAGTATGAATCAGAGCTGTATTACTCAATATGTTCTACGTTGGTAATAATATTAGTAAATTGATAAGAGGAGTTTACCTCAATATAGTACGTGGAACACTTCCGTATGATACCCTCCAGAAATTAAAACGAAAAAATCGACAACTTACCGGTACATTAAAGTAAAATATAAATAATTAAAGTGAAATATAAATAAATAATCAATCTAACACAATTCAAAATCAATTCAAAACAATTAAAATTCAAATTAACGCAATTAAAAGAATCTAACGAAAAAATTCAAAACGATTTTCCTTCCTGAAGCTGACAATGCTTTTCGACCGACTGTCGTGATCACAGGAATGAAAATTATCGAATCAGGCTAAACCTGCAACTTAAATAGTGATTATGTGTCTTCGCGCATGCGCGTAAAGGTCCACGCATCGGAGATCAAATATGGCCGCCGAACATTAACAGAATTCTCGTGTAATTTAATTTCAACGGTTTCTGCAATTAATAGTCGCGTATAATTACGTTGAACGTTAAGTATTTTGGCCTCGTTAAATAAAAAAGTATGTTTTTCGTTAATGGCATGAAAGGCTAATTCTGACGCTGCTGAACGAGAAGCACGAACAGAGGCTTCGTGTTGATTTACACGGATATTAAGAGAAAACCGCGTGGAACCCTGATAAGACGAGTCGCAATCACCGCAAGAAATGTTGTATACTAGATCATTAATTTGTGTTGCGAACGCCGAAAGAACCGAGCGATTGTTCAGTATAGTGTGTAACTTCCGTATAGGCCTAGCTATAATTTTAAATTGTCCCATATGTTGAACAGTGGCACAAACAGCTTAACAGATTCTTTAAAGATACCGAATTTAAAATTATAGCTAGGCCTATACGGAAGTTACACACTATACTGAACAATCGCTCGGTTCTTTCGGCGTTCGCAACACAAATTAATGATCTAGTATACAACATTTCTTGCGGTGATTGCGACTCGTCTTATCAGGGTTCCACGCGGTTTTCTCTTAATATCCGTGTAAATCAACACGAAGCCTCTGTTCGTGCTTCTCGTTCAGCAGCGTCAGAATTAGCCTTTCATGCCATTAACGAAAAACATACTTTTTTATTTAACGAGGCCAAAATACTTAACGTTCAACGTAATTATACGCGACTATTAATTGCAGAAACCGTTGAAATTAAATTACACGAGAATTCTGTTAATGTTCGGCGGCCATATTTGATCTCCGATGCGTGGACCTTTACGCGCATGCGCGAAGACACATAATCACTATTTAAGTTGCAGGTTTAGCCTGATTCGATAATTTTCATTCCTGTGATCACGACAGTCGGTCGAAAAGCATTGTCAGCTTCAGGAAGGAAAATCGTTTTGAATTTTTTCGTTAGATTCTTTTAATTGCGTTAATTTGAATTTTAATTGTTTTGAATTGATTTTGAATTGTGTTAGATTGATTATTTATTTATATTTCACTTTAATTATTTATATTTTACTTTAATGTACCGGTAAGTTGTCGATTTTTTCGTTTTAATTTCTGGAGGGTATCATACGGAAGTGTTCCACGTACTATATTGAGGTAAACTCCTCTTATCAATTTACTAATATTATTACCAACGTAGAACATATTGAGTAATACAGCTCTGATTCATACTAACTGTCCTTTAAAATAGTATTCACAGTTGAAGCAATGAGACCCAATTCCCTTGCAGTAGATGACAAACTGTGTCCTGCTTCGTACTTCTTAATCATTTTCATCTTCATTTCTAAATCAATTTTATTTCGTTTCAGGCAGTGTTTTATTGTTAATACGTAAATAGAATGAAGAGAAGTTTCTGAAAAAAAATTTTTTTTTTCTTTTCTTTTTATGTGATTGAAGAGTTCAGTGAAGAGGTACACATTTCACCCTAATAGCATAAAAACACACACAATTGCAGTTATCGATATTATCGCAAATGCAATAAGATCGAGTTTACTACCCATTTATAATTAGATGCACGAACAGAAAAGCCCAATAAACCAGAAAGTGCAAATTGTTTTTATTGTTTTTTTGGCATGACCTCCAGAAACATGCTTTAGAAAAATTGATTCAAATTTCAAAATTGAAAAATCTTGAAATTTGAATCCATTGCGTTCAAAATTGATTCTTATAATGGGAACATATGGTAAAGATGAAATGGTGGTGCAATTTCCATTATAAATATGACTTTTTAGAGAGACAAATAGCTTAGTAATATAGCAAAATTTTCAACTTCCAATGACTTGGAACGAATTACAAAAAAAAAAACACAATGTGTAATTGGATTCACATTACGATATTTTGACAATACCTCCATTTATTCCTATGGAATACAAAATATGTTTCCATGATTTTTTTAAGTTTGCACCGGCCGGCAAAAACTTACGTAAAGTTGAATTTCCGTAAGTTGATTATTACATAAGTCGGGGAGTTCCTGTAATAATGTTACCAACAGCAAATTCTAAATGGGAAGCATTCAGGGAAGTAATCAGAGAAGCCAATAGGTTGTTCATACCAACATAGAAATACTCTTTAAGCCTTAGACTTAAATGAATCAGATAAACTATTGAGGCACGTTGCAGAGAGGAAAAATGCATGGGATGCATATTAGTCTGTAATCAAGTCACAAAGGAAATTTGGTAAGCTGAGGCAGAATGCAAAGAACAACAGATAAGACTTCTATGCTTTTATTAACAGTAGAAGGAAAGGGTTGAGTCTCATTGGGCTACTTGATGCCAATGGGTTAACTATTGACTCAGCTCAGGTTGCTGAGAAATTGAATAGGTATTTTGCATCTACATTCATACATAAGGAATTCTTTAAATGAGGGGATCCTGGAAGTTTTTGTAGCTCTAATGGGGAGCTAAATAATTTTATGTGTTAACTGAAGTTGTTGAAGCTAAACATAAAAAGGTGCCTGGGGTGGATGGAATCTATCCAATTATATTAAGTCAGGCAGCAAAGGAGGTAAGCTAATCCTTAGCCATAATTATGAGAGCATCCTTAGATTCAGGAGTTGAGCCTATGGCTGGAGATTTATGATTGTAACCCTAATTCACAAAGGGGAATCAAAAGGTGACATGAGTAATTACAGAACTGTTAGCTAATGTCCGTTCCAAGGAAAATAATGGACTCAGGTTAAAGAAGTAATGCTGGACCATCTAGACAGAAATACAATTATACTGCAGTCACAGCATGGGGTTTGATAAGGATTGGTCTTGTCTTACCAATCTGATTGGATACTGCAATGCAGTGATCAAGAAACTGGAAGCAAAAAATAATTTTGATATATACTACGATTTCAGAACAGCTCTTGATACAAAATAAGCCTGAAAAACAAGATGCAGGATATTTCAGAGACTGCTGGGAGTCATTGCGGTACAAGTAAACACATGGGTTGTGTTTGGGTAGCTAAGAATAGAAACAGGTGCATGTATACTTGCGTGTACACCAATGCTAGGAATTTAGTAAATAAATTTGATGAATTTGAGGTATTGCTCAAAACATCAAAGGCAGATATTGTTGGGATATCAGAGAAGTGGTTTCACACAGATATAAGGAATGCAGAACTGGAATTTGGGGAGTACAATGTCTACAGAAAGGATAGATAGGATAGGAAGGGAGGAGGAGTTATGCTATTAGTTAAGAAACGCATAAAATACAAGGAAGTGAAGCCAGTCGACATCGCTGGACAGTGCAGTGTCGAGTCACTTTGATGTGACATAAGCATTGGGAGATCAAAATTGAGAGTAGGAGTGTGCTACAGGCCTAATGACTTTGATGAGTATAAAAGAAACTTTACAGGGAAATAGAGTGGGCCAGTAAATCAGAGAGTCTTATAATGGGGGATTTTAATTTCCCAGATATTGACTGGAATTTGGGGGCTGGTCACTCACACACTGCAAGGCTTATGTGGATTTATTGGATGATTGTTTTCTACCTCAGTGTTCGGGAGGCAACTAGAGGGAGTAATATTCTTGATTTGATTATCAGTAGTGATTTTTCATGCATTAAGAATCTGCAGATAAATGAACCACTAGGTGGCAGTGATCACAGTGTGCTGAAGTGGGACTTACTCAAAGAGGTAACTACCATTAGGGGTAAAAGGAAGGGTTATTGCTTTTGTAAAGGAGACTACGATGGGACTAACATCTATACAGTGGGACTAACTGATGATGTTACCACCAGCAAATTCAAAATGGGAAGCATTCAAAGAACTTATCTTGGAAGCTACTAGGCTTTACCTACCAACTAAGAAATATTGTTCGAGGTTTAGGCCTAAGTGGATGTCAGATGAACTAATGAGACATATGGCAGAGAAGAAAAATGCATGGGATACATACAAATTAACACGTGACACAGAAGCATATGATAGATACAAGTTGATCTGTAACCAAGTTACAAAGGAGGTTAGGCAGGCGAAGGCAGATTACGAGAAATCTTTGGCAAGGGATGCAAAGAAAAACAGCAAAGAGTTCTTTACTTATGTAAACTCTAGAAGGAAGGGGATGAATCAGATTGCTCCACTTTATATCGATGGTTCAACTGTTGATTATCCCGCTCAGGTAGCTAACAAACTAAATGAATATTTTGCATCGACATTCACACATGAGGAGTTATTCAGCGAGGGGAATGCGAGAGGTGTATTCTACTCTGGCAGTAAGGTAGAGAATCTTGTAATAACTGAGAGTAAAGTGGAGGAGAAAATGTTGAAGATAAACACAAGAAAGGCACCTGGGGTGGATGGGATCTATCCAGTTATATTAAAGAAGGCAGCAAAGGAAGTAAGCAAACCCTTAGCCATAATTATGAGAGCTTCCTTGGACTTAGGGGAGGTACCCACAGACTGGAGATGTGCAAATGTGACCCCAATTCACAAAGGAGGATCAAAGGCTGACACAAGTAATTATTGACCTGTGAGTTTAACTTCTGTTCCAAGAAAATCAATGGAGGCACTGGTTAAAGAAGCACTGCAAGATCATCTAGACAAAACTTCAGTTATAGCTCGGACACAGCATGGTTTTCTTAAGGGGAAGTCTTGCCTGACCAATTTGATTAGATACTATGATGCAGTCACAAAAGAACTGGATGCAGGGAATAACTTTGATATTATATACTTGGATCTTAGAAAGACTTTTGATACTGTTGCACATGGAAGACTGCTGCACAAATTGGTGCATTGTGGCATTGGAGGCAAATTGCTGCTGTGGATAAAGGGGTGGTTGGGGGGAGAAGACAGAGAGTGGTAATTAATGAACACTGCTCATCATGGACTAATGTTATTAGTGGAGTCCCTCAGGGTTCAGTGTTGGGTATATTATTGTTTTCTGTATTTATAAATAATATTGATGGTATATCAAACTTAATGTCCTAGTTTGCAGACGACACGAGTTTGACAGGCTTGTCAAAGACACTACTGACACTGTGCTGCTGCTGCAACAGGATCTGGAAAGGTTGAGAAGATGGGCTGAGAGGTGGCAAATGAAGTTTAACATTGACAAATGTGAAGCACTACATATGGGAAACCCCAGAGCAACGTATCAACTCTGTGGTACTACCCTGACAGTGGTAGAGAATGAAGGGGACCTGGGGGTAGTTGTGCAGGTAGATATGAAGTTCTCTGACCAGTGCAGACAGGCTGCAAGAGTAGCTCATGGTGTATTGTCAATGATATAAAGGAATTTTTCTAGCAGGTATAAGGAGGTGATTATTCCCTTGTATAAGGAAATGGTCAGGCCACACCTAGAGTACTGTGTACAGGTCTGGAGGCCTCATTTCAAGAAGGATGTAGAGCTGCTGGAACGAGTACAGAGAAGAGCAACAAGATTAGTGAATGGAACAAAGGGGTGCTCTTGCGAAGAAAGGCTTAAGTTTTGGCACCAGTGAGGTGATCTGATAGAGGCACCAGTGAGGTGATCTGATAGAGGTGTATAAAGTCTTGAATGGTTTGAGCATGCTCAATGCTGATGGGATTCTTCCTCTTGCTCAGAATAATCACCTGAGAGGGCATAAATTCAAATTGTGGAAAGACAGATGTAGGATAGATGTGCGGAAATTTGCCTGCCTTTAGCCAGCGGGTGGTTTGTTGGTGGAACAGACTTCCATCCCTTGTCGTGGAAGTTGATAGCCTAAATAAGTTTAAGGCTCAGCTGGACAGGTATTTCGATCGAACAGAGGCGTGAAGTGGAAGTGGTTGTTTTTTTTTTTTTTATTTTTGGCTGATGCTGCATAAGTTTGCTTTCTTGCATCAAATGCCTCTGCTAATGCTAATGCTAAACATTGCTCTATAAAGTGGAACAATATGGCATTAAGGACAAATTACTACTATGGATAAAGGGATGGTTGAATGGAAGACGACAAAGAGTGGTAATCAATGGACATTGCTCTTCATGGACTAATATTATTAGTAGAGTCTCCTAGGGTTTAGTGCTGGGACCATTATTGTTTTCACTATTTATTAATGATATTGATAAAGATATCAGGCTTAATGTCTAAGTTTTGTAGATGATACAAAGGTTGACATGGTGGTTTAATACAGTAATCAGGGTGAGCTACTGCAACAAGATCTATGAAAATTAGGTCAGTGGGCTGAGAAATGGCAGTTGAAGTTTAAAATTAACAAGTGCAAGGTATATATGGTTAGCATTAATTCCAGAGTAACTTATCACCTGTGTGGTACTCCACCAAGTGTAGTGGAAAATGATAAAGACCTGGGGATAACTGAAGTTAGATTTGAAATTCTCTGAGCAGTGCAGACCGGCTGCCAGGACAGTTCATGGTGTTTTGTCAATGATATGTAGAAACTTTGCTAGCAGAGATAAGGAGCTGATTATTCCTTTATACAAAGCCATGGTTAAGCCACATCTTGATTACTCTGCATATAGTTCTGGAGTCCTTCTCTGCACCCATCCCAGCAGATCTACATCCTTTCAAAATGGATGGAAATCTGCTAGAATGGGTGTAGAGATGGGCGACCAGATTGGTGAAGGGGAAAAAAAGGATGCCTTACCAAGAAAGGCTTCATTTTTAAAAATTGGTGTGTCTGGACACTGGGCACGTGTTGGGAGATCTCATTGAAGTGTTTAAGGCTTTTAATGGATCGAGTAAGTTAAATGCTGATGGTGTTTTTCCTCTTACTCAGATTGTGCATGAGGGGGCACAAATTCAAGTCGAGGAAGGATGGTTGCAGGATAGACGTGCGGAAGTTTACCTTCAGCCAGCGAATAGTTGATTGTTGGAACAGGCTTCCATCTGTTGTGGAACTGAGTCATTTGAATAAATTCAAGGAAGAACTAGACAAATTCTGGGGGGGGGGCCTATGGATGGTTGAAGTGAATTGTAGTTTTTTGAGTTTTTTTTGCTGATGCTATATAAGCTTGCTTTCTTGCATCATTTGTTACTACTACAACAAACAGAACTTGAAATTATTAAACACTGGTGCTTGCATGTGTGTATCTGCAATCGAGATCCAGTTCAGCAGTGGATGTTTCAATTGTTGAACTTTCAATTATGTGTTTAATTTTATACTGGAAAGTTCTGCTGCATGGTCTAGATGCTTTCCATTGGAAACTTCTTCTTTGGTCAATTCATTGTTTACCATATACAGACAGTAAAAGTGGTACGGTTTAATTTTAATTACCCTGTGTGTATATTCCATGTACCCATGCATAGTATTGCAGTATCTGAATTTTGCATTAAGTAACAGCATGTTTTATTGACTGTTTAGCAGAAACACTGAAGTGTATTATTTTCTAAGTTTGGAAATACCTGCTTTCCACATGCATATGCAAACAATTTAATTTAATTAAACTTATTAAAAGGGTGTTTCTAAATCATTTTCTAATATTTATTTCAAAAATGGTTTCCATTTTTCCCCCTCACATCAGGTTTCTTCAAAAATCATTCAAGAAAATTTGATTTTTCACTATATTTTATTAATTTTGGAAGAATTTATGCACTAAAATTTTATAACAAAATGCTACTTTTATCAGAAGTTCTTCTCTAACACTTCCTAGATTTTCGATTTTCTGTGTAAGTATTTGATGTCGGAGGAATGTAAAAAAATAAATAAATAAATAAAACCCCCTGACATTCATGTTGCAGCCCAGCTTCTTGAACTTTGTCAACATATTTCCCACTATATTATTGTAGTTGGGATTTTTGTTGTTCACTAAAAAGTTATCACTGACAGACCTGAAGCTGATCCATGCCTGGTTTTTTTCTCTTTTATTCATAGTTCCCTCAAAATCTTATTCCTCATCATTTTGGAAATTTGAGATCCAACAAAAAAAAACCTTGTTTTAGCTCCCCTTGGGTGATCAGTGAGAATTTAGTATACTGTTTCATCAAACCCAGTTTGATGTGCAAGGGTTGAAGGAGGACAGTCTTAGGTGTCTTTGGGCTAACCGTTGACACTCGTGGTAGAAACCGTTTGGTAACCAGACCTCTGGTTTCCTGCTCCCATTTTGTTTGCCTTAGCTCATAGAGCTTTGTGGCTATTCTTTTTCTTCCAGCATTGAAGGTGTTGGTTTTATCAAGGGCTATCCCCCAGAAATTCTGTGGGTATGCCCTTTTTAAATCTATAATATAAGCCTTTTTTGGCTACTTCCAGGTAAAGTGGGAGAGCTCCGGCCAGCAACTGTAGCACGGTGTGCTTACTGTGTGACATGCTCTGGTAATAGTGAGTAATATTGTCCTTTGTATCGATTCTAATTTATTCCTATTTCTTACTATGGCTGAGCGGGTGAACCATGCACTGTCTCCATAGGTTTGTTTGTTTGTTTGTTATTTGGTTTTTAGGAGCATTAGCAACTAAGGCCATATTGCTCCGGGGATATGTGGTGGTCATTCCCTGACCTTTCCGCATCCTCCGTATTTGGTGATCACAGGCTCAAATCCCAGTCTAATCAAGAAGCGTGTGCTATGCACTGCTGCTCCTGCCCACCTAGGCTCCATAGGTGATAACAGGTAGGAACATTGCACGGTATATGATTGCCAGGGTCTTTATTTTGAGTCCCCAGTCTGCTCCACTGATCCTAGCAATCATACCTGCGTAATTTCTCACTTTCTTAGCCAAGTAGATCAAATGGGGGTAAAAAGTTAATTTTGAATCAAAGACCACTCCAAGATATTTTAGTTCTGTTACCATTTTTCTAGTGGTTGTATTAATTTTGATTTGTGGACGTCTTCTTATGTCCAAATTGCCTTTTAGAAGTATTTGTTTGGTTTTTTTCAGGCATATATTTCTCCTCTGTGTTTTTAACTGTTGTCAGTAAGTGGTGCATGGCATCCTCCGTAGAATTGCCCTGCTTAAAACCATACTGATTGTTGGAATGTAAACCTGCTTTTGTGTAATATTGATCTAATCTGCTACATATTAGTCTTTTATATATTTTTCCTAGTACAGGGAGTAAGGCTATTAATCTATATGATTTGGGATCAGTAGGGAGTTTTTCAGGGTTTTTGAGAATTAATCTTAATACTGCTTTTTTCCATATTTTTGGGAATATACCTTCTGTCATACAGTTATTATATATTAACTGCTATTAATTTGTCTGGTGCTATTTCTGCTAATTTTTTGAAAGTCTCAACCTCTAAGAGATCAAAACGTGAGCATTTATTGTTTTTGGTTTTAGATAGTGCTATTTCTAAGTCTTGTATAGTAAACAAGACTTATATTGGCATTATCATATTCAGTGTTTTCTTTTATAATGTCTAGCTGGGTGGGAGGAATGATTCCCAGTTTCAGTCTAAATGATACTGTCTAGGATGTTATTTACAGAATCCACCCAACACGAGGTTGGGGTTCCATCTGGTTTGACAGTAGTTTCTAAGACATCTCCTCTTGGCAGCTTGTTGGTCACTATTCTGTAGACAACTCCCCAAGGGTTATTGTTTCCAGTAGTTCCCACCAAGTGCCCCCAGCATTCCTTTTTCTTGTCTCTTATGAGGGCTGTATACTGATTCCTGAGAGATTCTATAAGAATCTCTTAGTCCATCCACCTCATTTTGTGGCCAAGATGTTCTGGCTCTTTGAAAATGTCTCCTTGCCTAGTGTACCATACTTCTGAGTATAGTCAGTTTGGGGCACCACCAGGGAACTGCCTGCTTCCTCGGTTTTTTCCTTGGGATTGACAGGGTTGCTGTTTTTGTTAAAATGTTTGTCATAGTCAGTGCTTGCTCGTTCGGGCTATAGTTGCCCGATCCAGACCACTCATTTTCCTGTTTTTGCAGCTCAGCTGCTGTATGTTCTGCAAAAATATGCCAGAAATATCAAAAGGTATAACCTTAAAAAGGTTATACTTTTTGATATCCAATAGGGAGTGTTGGGTTGTTTGTAATTGCCTGTTTAGTTTGAATGGCTGTATGATCTGATATGGTCCAGGCAGGCTGGACACACCAGTCTGTGATTTTATAAGCTATTGAATTGGTGGCAAGAGTAACATTAATGTCACACTCCCACATGGTACTGCTAAAGGTTGGGGGGTTATTTGGTTGGTTTAACACTTGAAAGGGTGAGGTGGCTATATAGTCTGAAAGTATCTGGCCGTTGTGTGTGCCTGCTCTGTCTTCTGTACGGCTATGCCATAAGGCTGACCGGCAGTTGACATCAGCACACACTATGATATTTGCAGTAGATATCAAGTTTGTGACTACTTGTAGGTATTCAATAGTTGGATTTATATCTTCACCTGGTTTTCATCATAGTGACATAATATACTACATAACTGTCCTACAGCACTGGTGATATGGGTACACACTCCCACAGGGTGACCCACCTTTGTGACTGAAAGGTCAGTATTTTTAACTACTATTGCTGTAGAAGGGACACCTGAGGTGTATTCTATTATTTTATAGCCTCTTGGGTATCCCCGAACCCTACCATATGTGTGTAGGGCTCCTGAAGTACCAAGATATCTATATTATTTTAATCTAATTTGAGTTTGATCTGATATACAACAGTTCTTGCTCTTTGAGCATTCAATTGGATGAGATTTAGAGCCATAGTCACATTTATGTTTTCAATCTGGCCCATAGTTGGTCCTAGATTGAATAAGTTTTGCCATTTTTTTTATAACTGGGGCGTTTGGATGTGTTAGGGTAACTAAGAATAAAAATAGGTGCATGAATACTTGCATGTATACCAATGCTAGAAGTATAGTAAATAAATTTGATGAATTTGAAGCGTTGGTCAAGACATCAAAGGCAGATATTGTTGGGATATCAGAGATGTGGTGTCACACAGATATTAGGAATGCAGAAATGGAATTTGGGGAGTAAAATGTGCACAGAAAGGATAGACATGATAGGAAGGGAGGAGGTGTTATGCTGTTAATTAAGAAAAACATAAAATCAAAAGAAGTGCATCCAGTTGATATAGATGAACAGTTCACTGTTGAGTCAGTTTGGTGTGACATAAGCACTGAGAAAGCAAAAATAAGAATAGGAGTGTGTGTTATAGGCCTAAAGACTCGAATGAGTACAATGAAATGTGCAGAGAAATTGTACAGAGAAATGGAGTGGGCTAGTAAATCAGAATGTCTTATAATGGAGGATTTTAACTTCCCAGATATTGAGTGGAACTTGTGAGTTGGTCACTCGCACACTAATAAGACTTTTGTGGATTTATTGGATGATTGTTTTCTGCAGCAGCATATTCAAGAGGCAACCAGAGAGTGTTACCTCTTGAACCAGATCAATACTCTTAATCTGGTTATCAGCAGTGATCATTCGTATATTAAGAATTTGCAGATAAAGGAACCATTAGGTGGCAGTGATCACAGTGTAGTGATGTGGGATTTACTTAAAGATATAATAACCATCAGGGGTAAAGGAAAGGGTTTTTGCTTCCGTAAAGGTGACTACAGTGGTCTCAGATAATTTTTAAATTCAGTACAGTGGGATCAACTGATGATGTTACCAACAGCAAATTCTAAGATATAAGCTAGTCTGTAATCAAGTCACAAAGGAGGTTAGGCAGGCAAAGGCAGATTACAAGAAATCTTTGGCAAAACGAAACTAAGAAAAACAGCAAGGATTTCTTTAATTATATAAACTCTAAAAGGAAGGGGATGAATCTGATTGATCCATTTGATATCGATGGTTCGACTGTTGATGATCCTGCTCAGATATCAAACAAACTGAATGAACATTTTGCATCTATATTCACACATGAGGAGTTATTATGGAAGGAAAATGCCAGAAGGTTATCAAATTGTAGCAGGGTGCTTAATGATTTTGTAATAACTGAGAGCAAAGTGGAGGAGAAATTGTTGAAGTTAAACATAAGAAAAGCACCTGGGGTGGATGGGATCTATCCAGGTATATTAAAGGAAGCTGCAAAGAAAGTAAGTAAATCCTTAGCAATAATTATGAGAGCATCATTGGATTCAGGGGAGGTCCCCACAGACTGTAGATGTGCAAAATGTATCCCCAATTCACAAAGGGGGATTGAAGGGTGACACAAGTAATTACAGACTAGTTAGTTTAACTTCTGTTCCGGGTAAAATGATGGAGTCACTGGTTAAAGTTGCATTGCAGGATCATCTAGACAAGACTGCAGCAGTAATTCAGACACAGCATGGGTTTGATAAGGAAAAGTCTTGTCTGATAAATTTGATCGGATATTAAGATGTGATTATAAAGGAACTGGATGCAAAAAATAATTTTGATATCATATACTTGAATTTCAGGAAAGCTTTTGACAGTGTTGTGCATGGAAGACTACTGTACCAATTGGAGCAGAATGGTATTAAGGATAAGTTGCTACAATTGATAGAAGGATGGTTGAGTTGGAGAAGACAGAGGGTGGCAATAAATGGGTGCTGCTCTTCGTGGACTAATGTTATTAGTGGAGTCGCACAGGGTTCAGTGTTGGGTCCACTGTTGTTTTGTATATTTATCACTGATATTGATGAAGGTATATCAGGCTTAGTGTCGAAGTTTGTAGCGAAGTTGCACACTGTCATTACTGTCATTAACAACCCTGCCAACAAAGGTTGGCAGGGTTATTAATGACAGTAATGGCAGTGTGCTCCTGCAACAGGATCTAGAAAATTTGGGAAGATCGGCTGAGAAGTGGCAATTGAAGTTTAACATTGACAAATGCAAAGTACTGCACATGGGTAGAAATAACCCGAGAGAAACATACCAACTGTGTGGTACTACACTTAAGGTGGTAGAAAATGAAAAAGACCTGGGAGTAATTGTGCAGTCAGATATGAAGTTTTTTACCAATGCAGACAGGCTGCTAGGGCAGGTCATAGGGCTTTGTCAATGATATATAGGAATTTTGCTAGCAGGGAAAAAGAAAGTGATTGTCCCTCTGTATAAGGCAATGGTCAGGCCATGCCTTGAGTACTGCATACAGGTCTGGAAGCCTCATTTTAGGAAGGATGTAGATTTGCTTGAGTGTGTATTGAGAAGGGCAACAAGATTGGTGAGGGGAATATCCTCTTACCAAGAGAGGCTTAAGTTCTGCAAATTGCAGCAGCTGGAGACTAGTCACCTGCAAAGTGATCTGATTGAGGTATATAAGGCCTTGAATGGGTTGATCACACTGAATTCTGATGGGATTCTTCCACTTGTTCAGATTACGAACCTAAAGGAGCATAAATTCAAATTGAGGAAAGACAGATGTAGAATGGATGTGCGGAAATTTGCTGTTAGCCAGCGGGTGGTTAATTGCTGGAACAAACTTCCATCTGTCGTTGTGGAAGTTGATAGGTTAAATAAATTTAAATAGGAACTGGACAAACATTTAGAGGAAATTGTTTTGTAAATTTTTTTTATTTTTTTATGTACAAAGTATTTATTTATTTTATTATTATTGCTATTATTATTTATGGATAATTCTGCATAAGCTTATACACTTGCTTTCTTGCATCACATGCTGCTGCTACTACTACTACTATATATCATCCCTGATACTATGTGTATAGTCAGTCAGCTGTGCTGCCTTGCATGTAGCACATTTTGGCTGCTGAGACTTATTTTTGCAATTTTTGTAATCATGGCCAGCTACTGCATAGTGATGACTACACACAGGTTCTTTCTGACTGCAGTCTCTGGCAATGTGACCATATTTATGGCAGTTAAAGCATCTTTGGATAGGGAAGGGTTCCCTAAATATATGACTGGTCCAGCCAGCATAGATTCTCTGTTGTCCCTGCAATACCTTCCAAATTTTTGGTGTAATTTCTGCAGTTATGTTGAGCTGTCCATTCCTTTTGTTTTTTGTTGCTCTTTTCACTAGGAACTCAGCATGAATTCATCTATTGTGATTTCATTGTTAAAGTTTTTGAAGTAGATGTCCATCATGAATTCTTTTTCTATTACTGACCCAGGTACATCAAAGATTATAATATTTGGGTTTTTCCCTTTTGGTTTTTCAGGGAGCAAGCCCAATTTTTCCACCTCAGTATGGTTTTCTATTTTTCTTAGATCTTCTTTGCTTGCTACATTGATCAGGACTCCATTATTCCTGATTTTCCGCATGTTGTTTATCTTTATTTCTCTCAGATGAGGCCTCAGCTTTGTTATCACTGTGCCTTATCTGTCTCACTGGTTTTATGGGTAGTCACTTTTTGCTTTCAGAATAATAATGTTGCCTTCCTTGTTTATATTAGGTTGCTTAGTAGCTATTTGTTTTACTCTAGTTATGTTCTGTTTGCCATTAACCTTTGCACATTGGGCATAGGTTAATGTGTTCATTGTTATATAGTTGTTCTTCTCCTCAGTTGTTATCTCTAATTTTGATTTTAACACTTGGTTCTCTGTGTTTAATTCAATCAGGTGCTGCTCAAGCAGTGACCAACAGTTCACTATCTGCAGCCTAATTGCAGAAATAATCCTGTAGATTTGCTTGTGCATATATTCTTCTAGATACACTCTGGTTTCCTTTGCCTGTTTGATAGGGTCAGTCAAATTTGTTAAGTAGTCTATTTTTATTTCTTCTTCTGTCTTTTGTTGCATCTCTGGAATTTCTGTAGTTTCTTGATTTTTCCCTTTCCTGCCCTTCTTAATACTGATGAGGTCAGGAGGCCAGCTATCCAGTTCATTACCATTTTCCTCATTTTCCTTTAACCCTGAGCACTCTTGCTTCATTTTCAGAGGAGTTTTTTGTCATTGTTCAGAATTTTGTCATTATTTGATTTTTCAGCCATTCCAAGTGGCGCAATGTGAAATAGAAGAAATAACACCAGGGAAAAAAAAATATTATTTCAACATATTTTCTACTAAATTCAATTTGCATTTTAAGTAACCTTCCAACGACACATACCAAACTTGCGATTAACTGCAAATAAAAATTCAGTTTGCAAAAGATAATGAAAACTGGATGGCAGAAATTGAAAAGGAATTACATCTATGCAAGGCAGAACTGGCTCATAGTTGTATGGCCGCAGATCAAAGAATAGCATTGGAAAGAAATTTATGTATTTAGTTTTGACTTAGAAAAATCTTTAGCTTTTCCCAAACTTACTATGCCAATGGTTAAAAGCAAAAGTTATATGTCTATAATTTTGTCTACCATGATTTCAACAAAGATGTATGTTTGGCCAAAGGATCGTGTGGTTCCCAAGAAATTTCATCGTGCTTAATTAAGTATATAAAAACTTATGCTAAAAATCATAAAAAAATAATAATGTACTCAGATTTGTGCACCGGGCAAAATAGAAATATTAAAACTGTTCTAAGTTTATTATAACTGGTTCAAAGTACAGAGATAAAAGCTGAATCAATTGAAATGAAATTTTTGGTAAGTGGACTTAGTTATTTGTCTAATGATTCAGAATTTGCCATTATTGAATTACATGCAAAGAAGGATCAAAACATTTTTTCCTCCTGCTGATTGGTACAAAATCATCAGAACATGTAAGACGAAATAACCATTTTATGTTGTTAAGATGACTCATTATGACTTTCTTTCCACAAAACCATTAGAAAATTTCATCACTAACAGAAAGAAAACAATTATGGGATTATCAGCCAACTGGCTGAATATGCAGTAGATTAAATTGTAGATGTCGCAACTACAAATTATACAATTC
The DNA here is from genome assembly GCF_048544385.1 of Mastigoproctus giganteus. NCBI lineage: Eukaryota > Metazoa > Arthropoda > Arachnida > Uropygi > Thelyphonidae > Mastigoproctus > Mastigoproctus giganteus. The sequence continues at coordinate 148,881,040 of NC_143575.1, forward strand.
AAATGCAGTTTTAACAAAGATATAGAGTTTGATTCAAAAAATATTATAAAATCCTAAGCAGGTTGATCATCAATACTGAAAAACATAGACCAGCCTTTGTTATATTATTCTGGTAGATCTGTAACAAAAGAAAAGAGAAAAGACGTGATGGACCTATTGAAATACATTCTTCCCATTAAGTGTGACTATTGAAAAAATTTATAAAGACAAATTGAGGTGACGGTACATTGGATGCATCTGTCATCGAAGATATTATTTATGTTGATAATAATATAATATAATAAAAACAATAATAATAATAAAACAGTTCCTAGATCAATTTTCTGTTGAAAGTTCCATAATAAATGATGTTATTAATGACTTTTGTTGTATTTATTTTTTTTGAAATTTCCATATTTTCAGTTGCCAACTCCATAAGTTTATAGAAAATTTGTAAAAAAAACACGAACAAATTTTTTTGATATATTTATTTTTATGTATTTCATATCTTTTAATATAAAACATAGATCTTAATTAGTACACTATATAATATTTGTTGAGCATATATATCAAGATAAATTTTAAAAATATTTATAACTTCATCAATTTTCTTTACTTTTTTTATTTCATGGAGTTGATCAGTTTGGCTTCTAAGTGGCTCAAACATTTCATTAAGTCATTTATATTACTGCAACAATCCATAGAATTGTCCTCAGAAAAGTTGGTCACTAGTTCTTTTGCTCTGTCTGTACCATGAGAAAAATGTTCCATGTGCTAGAAGTTTTTTTTGACTTAAGTCTAAAACCAAGGAGTTCTGCAGATTTCTTAGGTAAATTTAAAATCTCTTATTAGATCATTGAGTTTATGCTTTGAAAACAGTTGAAGACTGAACTTACTTCAGGCATGTAGACTTCAGTTTCATCTTAGAGGCTTCATTTTCAGCACTGTCTGATGCTACATTCTCCAATATAAGTGGTGGGCATGGAATTGGCAGGTTATCTTCACATGGGACTGGTCTAATGACAGATGGAATATTAGTATACACAATGCCCTTCTTACTCTTTGCATCATATCCCTCTACATTATCTTAGCAAAAGTAACAGTCATCACAGTGGTTTATATGCTCCTGCCAAATCATGGAAATCGGAAAAGGTCATAGCCTTCTTTTTCCCATTTTTCCACAATCACAATGTTTTCAACACAGGTTTGGCAAACTTTATGTGGAGCCCATGCATTGGCATAGCTACCATGTAGGTAGGCAAAGCAATTGCCTCCGGGCCCTTTAGGGGCCCAGCATCTTTGGCTGTCTCCTGTTTTTTCAATTTTCATTAATTAAGTAGGAGCCCGAACATGTTCTTTGCCTCCAGGCCCACAAAAGGGTAGCTATGCTACTGAGCCCATTGTTTATTTTTACAGAGTTTTACTTCAAAATAAGCACGATACACAATTTTTTACAAGTTCTGTAATATTTTATCTTTGCTTGAGGACTACATAACTTCCACAAATATAACAAAACAAAATAATTTTGAATTGTTCAAACACTTGTGTGAATTTTACTCATGTTTTGGCTTAGATTGGACATAATAACCTCAAAAATAAACTCAGCTCACACTATTTGTTTGTTTGTTGTTTGGTTTTTTTTTTAGGAGCATTAGCAACTAAGGCCATATTGCTCCGGGATATGCGGTGGTCCTTCCCTGACCTTTCCGCATTCTCCGTATTTGGTAGTCACGGGCTCGAACCCTGGTCTAATCAAGAAGCATGTGCTATGCACTGCTGCTCCTGCCCACCCGGCTACGGAGGTGCCACCTCACACTGATAAAGACTGCTGCATGGAGCTCTCAAGGTCAAGAAATAAATGACTGACAGCAGTGTTGCCAACATGTGAAGATTTAATTTGCAAATTCCCACAGTTACTCTTAAATTAATACATTCAATAATACAATTCATGATATCCCAGCACCTCCGTAGCCAGGTGGGCACTTCTTGATTAGACCAGGGTTTGAGCCCGTGCCCACTAAATACGGAGGATGCGGAAAGGACAGGGAATGACCACTGCATATCCCCAGAGCAATGTGGCCTTAGTTGCTAATGCTCCTAAAAACCAAATAACAAACATGATATCCCTTACCATTTTTTCACTTAAGTGGTTTGTAAAAAAATGGTAAGGGATAGGGAAAAAAAAAAAAAAAAAAAAAAAACCTAATATTTCCAAAATCGGCGTCTCCGTAGCCAGGTGGGAAGGAGCAGCAGTGCGTAGCACACGCTTCTTGATTAAACCGGGGTTCGAGCCCGTCACCACCAAATGCGGAGGATGCGGAAAGGTCAGGGAATGACCACCGCATGACCCGGAGCAATATGGCCTTAGTTGCTAATGCTCCTTAAAAAACCAAAACAAAACAAAAAATTTCCAAAATCTAAGAAAAAAAAACTAAGTTAAGAACAGCTATTAGCTTACAAACATTGAAAACCATGCATAGTGGTGTTATTAGCAATTTAATGATTTTATGAATTAAGTTTGCATTTATTATTTAATCCTTAATTGTCATTTATTTCTTTAGACATAGCCATAGGAGCACCTTATGAAGATGGGAGAGGTGCAGTTTATATATACCATGGGAAATCTACAGGAATAAGATCAAAATATGTGCAAGTATGCACAGTAATTTTTAAGTTTTTCTGAAATAACTTAGTTTTTATGAAAATAAAATAAAATCATAACACATTGTGATTTTAAGATTTTTAACCTTGTTTGCATATGAGTGATGCAGTAAATCAACCATTCTTCCAATCATTTATATTTTTGGATGCACGATGATGATGTTTGAAGCAAGTTAAATTGTTCACATTGATCGGATTCACATACACCTTTTATTACTTAAATACATAACCCCAGGGGCTCACATCTGGTGAGTGTGTGGGCTTGGCACAACCAGGTCCTGAGCGGGATATCATCATCATTCTTCTCTTTTTTGTGATTTTTTTTTGGCTGGTGCAGCATAAGCCTCAGGCTTCCTAGCACCATATAACTAATAATAATTATAATAAGATAGAAGAATTAAGAGTCAAGATAGGTCAGTTGACCCAGTACCAACAGGGTAATAGAAGTAAGAAATTGATTGGAAAGGTGAAGAGCATCCTCAAGAGAGACAGTGTCCACAGCAAACATGAGACCAGAAATCAGAGAATAGGAGAATACTTGGACACACTGAAGCAGAACCTCCTCACACTCAGCAAGAGACTATGCAGATACAAAGAGAGCTCCCAGAGGAAAATAAACAACTGAATCTTCGATCAGGACCAAAGAGCCTTCTACAAGAAACTGGGTGAAGATGAGAAAGCAGTAAACGGACCACCTGAGAAGAAGACGATCTAGGAGTTCTGGGGAAATATCTGGAGCAGTGAAATAAGACATAACAGCAGAGCACCCTGGATAGAAGTAGAACGGAAGAAAACCAAAGACATACAAGAGATGAGAGAGTGGGAGATTCAAGAAGAAGAAGTAAAACAGTCGATCAGAACACCCACAACTGGTGAACCCCAGAAATTGATAACATCCACAACTACTGGTACAAGAAGCTCACCTGCATACACGTAAGCACCTAGCAGAGCAGTTCACTCAAATGATAAGGCACCCAGAGACAATCCCGAAGTTTCTCACCAAAGGAGTCATATATCTGAAGTCTAAAGATGAAGATACAAGAAGCCTGGCGAAATACAGGCCAATCACCTGCCTCCCAACGATGTACAAGATCCTGACCAACTGCATAACCAAGAAGATATCAGACCACTTAGAGAGTCAGAACATAATGGCTGAAGAGCAGAAAGGATGCAAGGAGCAATTAACCATAGATGTCGCAGTTATGGAGCAAGCCTGCAAGAAGCACCGCAACCTATACACGGCCTACATCGATTACCGCAAGGCCTTCGAGACTCTGTACCTCATAGCTGGCTAATAGAGACCCTAAAGATCTACAAGGTCAATCCGATAGTGACAAATGTCCTAGGAGCAACAATGACAAAATGGAGTACCACCACTAAGGTCAAGAACATCACAACCAGGCCAATCCCCCCCCATTAGAAGAGGAATCTTTCAGGGAGATGCTCTGAGCCCACTGTGGTTCTGTCTAGCGCTCAATCCGCCATGCACCTACTTAACGGCAGGAAGTATGGATATAACCTCAAAGAAGGAAGAAAGAACCTGTATACCCTCACCCACCTGATGTACATGGATGACATCAAGCTCTATGCGGTAACTGAGAAGTGACTACTCCGGATCACCGAAGAATTCAACAAGGACATCAGGATGGAATTTGGTCTAGACAAATGCAAGACCTCACTGCACCAGGGAAAATTAGTTGGCCGAAACTACCAGCTGCTGACTGGTAAAGAGATCGAAGCTATGACAGAAGGAGAGACCTAAAAATACCTAAGGATGATGCAGGCTCAGCAGTTAGAGCACAAGGAAATCAAGAAGTTCCTGAACGAAAAATATCATCAGAGACTCAGAAGCCTGCTGAAAGCAAAAGTGAACGGAGGGAACACAGTTAAAGCCATAAACACATATGCAGCTCCAATACTAACATATACCTTTGGGGTCATAGATTGGACTAATACTGAGCTAGAAGATACCATGCGAAAGAGAAGGACAATGATGACCAAGAGCTGCCAACACCACCCGAAGTCAGCAGTGGAGAGATTAACAATAGCTCGGAAAGAGGGAGGAAGGGGCCTGATAGACTTGATAGAGCAACAAAAAACAGTGATAGTTAACCTGAAGGATTACTTTGAGAACAACACAGCACCACTCCACCAGGCCATAAGGAAGATAGATAAGTGGTATACCCCACTCAACCTTAGCGAGGAACCTCCATCCACCCAGACGGCACAAGAAACAAAGTTAGAAAGATGGGCAAAGAAGACACTCCACGACAGACACTACAATGACCTCCATCAAGATCATATCGATAACATTGCTTCCAATGCATGGCTCACAAGCGGGGACGCTCTTCCCTGAGACTGAAGGATTTATGCTGGCCATCCAAGACCAGGTAATCAACACCAGAAACTATAGAAAATACATCGCAAAGGAACCCGGAATGTCAGATGATACATGTCGACGATGCCACCTGCCCTCAGAAATGATCCAACACATCACCACAGGTTGCTAGTTGATCACCCAGACTGAGTACACTCATAGACCAGGTAGCCAGGATAATACATCAGAAGCTAGCGAGGAAATACCAGTTGACTAAAGAAAGTGTACCATACTACAAGTATGAACCCCACGCAGTACTAGAGACCCGAACCAACAAGCCGAACTGGGACCGCACCATAATAACCGACAAGACCATCCCACACAACAGACCAGACATAACCCTTGTGGACAAGATGGAAAAGGCTACCTACCTGATTGACATATTGGTGCCCAACACTAGCAATGTACAGAAAACCCACGAGGAAAAAAATTAGGAAGTACACGAACCTGAGATTATCGACCAATCCAATCATCGTGTCAACCACCAGCATGGTGCCAAAGACTCTAAATAGCAGCCTAGCAGCAATAGGTCTCCCAGAGAACACCTACAAGGAACTCCAGAAAGTCGCAATTCTGAACACCTGTAGGATAGTCATAGATTTCCTCAACCAACAGTAACACCAGACATTACAACCACCCGGTGTACTTGGTAGCAGTACCCGTTACGGAGTGGAATCCCCCACTCAGGGAGAAATAATATAAGAGCAACAATAATAATAATATTAACAGCCATTTCAATTTTGCACCTGGCTTTTAGTCATGTGAAGGAAAAACAGGAAAGCTCTATGAATCACAACATTGAACCTCCATTTTATTTATCTTTTAAATCATCTAAGAAAAGTGTAAGCAACTTCGAATAATGACAAATATCAATAAAAAGTAGGAACTGGAGCAATTTAAATCTCTGCCCTTTGGACTAAACCTTGAACAGGGTGCTGAATGCAATATCTGGGTGATACAGTTTGACAGAATTGATTTAGAGGGTAAATCCTAGAAACTGTTTGGCGCCGGTCATATAACTCCTCACGGCAACCCACTTCACCACACTATTGCCAGGTCTATACATTTATAGTTGAAATACAGTGTTACTGACCTTTCAACTCATGCTATGTACATTGCCACTTTATACCACCACTATGTACGTGGTGGTGGGGGGGAAACACACAAGAATCCCATCAAAACATGTTCCAGTGCAACTCCCCCCCCCCCTCTAGAAGCAGCTGCTGTCTATAACACCTTTGGAACTACTCTGATATATCGTATCAATATATCTTTAACCAAATCATGTCTATAGTACTTACAATCTTGAAGAACTTAGAACCCAAATACCAGATCTTTTCTGCTTATTCGGCAACGTTAATACACACCTCCATTATGGGATCTCCCCATATGGATAGCAGAGGGAAGATCATTGAAGCGGTCCTAGATCAACACAATCTGAACTTATTAAATACAGAATCAAATACTCATATACATTTCCCAATGTGATCCACCACAGATGTTGACCTATCTGTATCTCCCCTGCTTTGTCCCCATGCATAGAAAAGACTGCTAAATGATCTGCTTAGTAGTGATCATTTTCCAGTGATTTTAAATTGCAATATGACAGTATCAACACATGCAGAAAGACAATGGACAAGATAGAAATTCTCCAAAGCAGATCAGAAAACTTTCTCCACTGTTATCGCCGTGTGTGACCACATCATCCAGACAGAATCAGTAGATAATGTCGCAGAGCATATTGCTAAGCAAATACTAACAGCAGCTGCCAAGGCAACAAAGCAGTTGTCTAATTAAAAATGCACTCATACTAACCATTGGTGAAATGATTTGGATAATAAAGTTAAAAAAGAAAAGAATAAAGTGTGGAAAAGTTTTTCTTAAGTATCTGACAACCCAAATTCTGATTAATTTCAAAAGACTTAAGGCTAAGGCAAGACAAAGAAGATGAACAGCAAAAAAAAAAAAAAAAAAAAAAGACTCTTGGATATGCTTTGAATCAGGTATTATTAAGGATACAGATACCGTATTAATATGGAAAAAGATATCAGATTAATATGGAAAAAAAATCCAGCAATTAAATGATACCCACTAACATCCTCTTCAATTTTCATTTGGAATGGGCAGGACATATCATTCACAGTAGATGGAGTAAATGTCCTTGCAAAAACCTTCTGTAAAATATCAGCAGTAACTGCATGTGAACCATCTTTCATAACACCAAAACCATAGTAGAATGATATAAGAAACTTGAACACCGATGTTTACCTTTTGTAAAATTAGCCTTTTGCAATACATGAGTAAAATAAGCATTTTGCAATACAGTTAAAAAAGTTTGCTGATGAGGCTAGTGGAAGCCAGACATGTTCAAAGCCACTAAGTGAACTTTTTTTTTTTATTTATTGATTTGAAATTATTGTTTTTGTATAACTTTTGATTTAAATGTAGTAGTGTCGTTTTTTAGTGATTTGCAAATTAAATTGGTGCATTTATTCTTACTTGGCCTTGTAATTAGTTGGAAAACCACAGTCGATTTCTGCCGGCATTGTATCGATAGTAGCATTCGAATCTGCAGCCATTGTTAGCATTAACATTAGTAGAGGCATATGATGCAAGAAAGCAAGCTTATGCAGCATCAACCAAAAAAAAAAAAAAAAAAAAAAAAAACCCTCCCAATTCATCCCCCCATTCGTTCCAAATGCCTGTCCAGCTCACCTAAAATTTATATAGGCTATAAACTTCCACAACAGATGATGGAAGTCTGTTCCACCAATCAACCACCTGCTGGCTAAATGAAAATTTCCACACATTTATTCTACAACTGTCTTTCCCCAATTTGAATCTATGCCCCCTCAAGTTCTTAATCTGAGCAAGAGGAAGAATCCCATCAGCATTCACCTTGCTCAACCCATTTAAAGCCTTATACACCTCAGTCAGATCACCTCGCAGGTGTCTACTCTCCAGGCACTGCAATTTCCAGAACTTAAGCCTTTCTTGGTAAGAGCACCCCTTTGCACCCCTCACCAATCTTGTTACCCTTCTTTGTACTCATTCTAGCAACTCTACATCCTTCCTAAAATGAGGCCTCCAGACCTATACACAGTACTCTAGGTGTGGCTTGACCATTGCCTTGTACAATGAGATAATCACCTCCCTGTCCCTGCTATCAAAATTCCTATATATCATTGACAAGACTCCATGACCTGCCCTGCCCTGCCCTGCCCTGGCAGCGTGTCTGCACTGCTCAGTGAACTTCATATTTGACTGCAAAATTAACCCCAAGTCTTTTTCACTTTCCACTACCCTGAGTGTAATACCACCCAGTTGATACGTTACTCTTGAGTTATTGCTACCCATATGCAGTACTTTGTTTTTGTATCGATACAGCAGATACTGGTACATTTTACTTAACTTGTAACAGTGTAATCAGTATCGGCAGAGGATTATAAATCATAAATTATAGCACTACTTACTTGATTAATAATTGAACTTGTCACATAGATTGTAATATACAACAGTAATATTCGTAGAAGTTTTAGAATTGGTGATTTGGCATAGATAGTTAGTGGAGAGTTCGAATCACATGGGTGGCAATAGATAATTAAATTTATTATCTATTATAACTACTTAGATTTTACAAATGTAATTTTTTAACTAAATACATATAAAGATGGCAACTGAAGTTTAACATTGACAAATGTAAAGTACTGCATATGGGAAGCAGTAACCCCAGAGTAATGTTTCAACTGTGTGGTACTACACTCAGGGAGGTGGAGAATGAAAAAGACGTGGGGGTACTTGTGCAGTCAGATATGAAGTTCTCTGAGCAGTGCAGACAGCCTGCCAGAGCAGGTCATGGAGTTTTGTCAATGATATATAGGAATTTTGCTAGCAGAGACAGGGAAGTGATTATTCCCTTGAATAAGGCAATGGTCAGGCCACACTTTGATTTCTGCATTCAAATTTGGAGGCTCATTTTAGGAAGGATGTAGAGTTGCTAGAATGAATACAGAGAAGGTGATCTGATTGAGGTGTATAAGGCCTTGAATGGTTTGAGCAGGATTGAAGTCTTCCTCTTAATCAGAATAATCGCCCGAGAGGGCATAAATTCAAATTGAGGAAAGACAGTTGTAGGATAGATGAGCGGAAGTTTGCCTTTAGCCAGTGGGTGGTTGATTGCTGGAACAAACTTCCATCTGTTGTTGTTGTTGTAGAAGTTGATAGCTTAAATAGATTCAAGGCAGAACTAGACAAACATTTGGAGCGAGTGTATGGGTGAAATGAGAATGTTTTTTTTTTTTTTTTTTTTTTGGCTGATGCTGTATAAGCTTGCTTTCTTGCATCATATGCCTTTACTAATGCTAATGCTTATGAGCTTAAAGAATCTTTATCCGGAACACACAGCTGTGCTTCTGGTCCAGAGTGTATTTATAAAATCATGTTAAAACAGTTGAATGAAACAGCACTGAATTCTCTATTAATTTTTTTTATAATTGAATATTGTCAGAAAACCTGCATCTGCAATCTTGGCAGCATTCAGTTATTTTTGCCTTGCCAAAACCTTGAAAAGAAATCTTAAATTAAGTTACAAAAACCAGTATGGTTTCAGATGAAACTAATTTACACTGCATATGATGGTCAAAGCAGAGTGAAATATCTGTAGTGCATTCATTCAAAAGGAATGTCTGATCATGGTGAGTCCATGTGGAAAAAGCTTTTGACTCTATGGAGATTTGACATTCTTCAAGACCTTCATGCCATTGTAGTCCATGTAAAATTAGCATGTCTTATAAAAAGTTCTTTTATTATACAGAACCTTTCAGGTACACTATTGGAATGCCTTGTCTCAAATGTCCTTACATGAAAAACCAGAAGGAACAATTCCACAAGGATTTACTATTCAGCATGTTCTCACTCTGGATAAATAATATAAATAATATTAATCCCAATATACCAAATACAATAGAAACACATGGTATTTGGTATATTGTGTATCTTGCTAGTCTCAGAGATCTTAAGAGATAATTTCAGACTGTTATTAACAAAATATCATTTTGGATGAAACACATTGGTTATCGCCTCTTAGAAAAGACATTGATGTTAATTTCCTTTTGTAAAAAAATGCATCTTACATCCTGAACTCAGGTTGAATGTCTAACTCCTTCCAGTCATCAGTACTATCTGCTTCTTAGGATTAATCCTAGATGGCAAACTTACACGTTCTGCACATATTACATAGTTACAAACTGTTTGTATAAAAAATTAAACATTTGTAGAAGTCTCTCTGCAGTGGCTTGGGGCGTGGATCAGTATTAACATCAGTAGTGGCAATTGTTGCAAGCAAAGAAAATGTATACAGCATTAGCAAAATAAAAAAAAAAAGCGCATACCATTTCACTTATTCATTTCCTCCAATAGTTTGTGTAGTTCTTACTTGAATTTATTTAAGCTAATAACTTCTACAACAGATGGAAGTTTGTTCCAGCAATCAACCACCTGCTGACTTAAGGCAAGCTTCCACACATCTATTCTGCAAACATCTTTCCTTAAACACCTAATTCAGATCACCTTGCAGGTGTCTTGTCTCTAGAGCTGCAACTTGCAGAACTGAAGCCTTTCTTGGAAAGAGCACTCAATTGTTTCCCTCACCAACCTAGTTCCCCTTCTTTGTACTCATTCCAGCAGTTCTACATCTTTCCTAAAATGAGGCCTATGGATATGTATGCAGTACTGAAGATGTGGCCTGACCATTGCCTTATAAAATAGGATAATCACCTCCTTATGCCTGCTAGCAAAAATTTGTATATCATTGACAAAACCCTATGCGCTGTCCTGGTAGCTTGTCTGAATTGCTCAGAGAACTTCATATCTGACTACACAATTGCCTCTAGGTCTTTTTCATTTTTGACTAACATGAATGTAGTACCACACAGTTTGAGTAACAGTAACCCACTAGTCATATGCAATACTTTGCATTTGTCAGTGTTAAACTTTAATTGCCATTTCCCAGTCCATCTGCCTAGGTTTTCTAGAGCTTGTTGTGGGAGCATACTGTCCTTCCTGTCGTTAACTGCCCTGCCAAACTTTGTATCATCTGCAGACTTGGACATTAAACCTGATGTGTCTTTATCAATATCATTGATAAATATAGAAAATCACAATAAGCTCAACACTGAACCCCAGGGAGACTCCACTAATAACATGTCCACGTAGAGCAGTGTCCATTTATTACCACTCTTCTGTCTTGTCCCACTCAACCATTATATACCCTATTACATTTATATTGTGCCTTAATTAGATCCTGAATCGATTATGGGTCCTCAGTTTATAACTCCTCCAGAAAAAGCATTCTTATAAAGCTGAACACCATACAACATAGGGCGCCTCCATAGCCAGGTGGGCAGGAGCAGCAGTGTGTAGCACACGTTTCTTGATTAGACTGGGGTTCAAGCTCGTGACCACCAAATACAGAGGATGCGGAAAGGTCAAGGAATGACCACCGCATATCCCGGAGCAATATGGCCTTAGTTGCTAATGCTCCTAAAAACCAAATAACAAACAAACAAACATACAACACAGTGCTCTGCAAATTGTTTCTGTAGTTTTCAGAATTTCACCAGTTCAAAATTCATAGAAACTGATGAACTCCTGACTTCATCTTAGGATGAAAAAACTACTACTGGACCATGTGGCAGAAATCTGCAGTTTCTCTTCCCATCCAGTTTGAAAATATCTCTTTGAACCAACTATATTTTTGTAGTAATGCACAACTTTGTGCATTGCTACAGCAGCAAACCCAATGAAACATGCCAGCTGGAATCCAAATACAAGAAATGTTTCAGTTTAAATACAAAATATTTAAACTGAAACAGATGAACAGCACAGGGATACCCACATATGATTACTACTTTCAACAATGGGGAAAAAGTCACTTGCAACATCAGGCAGTTGTATGCAGTCCATTCTCTGGACAACTCTCAGAAAGTTCAGATATTGCAACAGATCTGAAATGCAAAGTACTGTGGGCTGCAGCAGCATTATTTCATTCTTCATATGTTCCTGTCTCTCTTCCAGTAGAATGCAGCATTTATACAGCAAAATGATATGCAATTCAGCTAGCACTGGAACATGGTAACAACTTATTCATCCCACAGACCTTACTATGTACTGATTCTTTAAATGTGGTATCTACCTTGCAAAATTATCCATCTTTTTCACATTACATTGTGAAGCAAATGTGATCCCAGTTGAGGAAGTTAAGTACAACAGGCCAGTCTGTCACTTTTTGCTGGATCCTTGGATATACTGGCTTTCCAGGGAATGAGCTTGCAGATAAAATGGCAAAAAACCCCCAACAGACTCAACTGCAGCAGAGTTTCTAGTACTATATGCTTACTATAAATTGATAATAGAAAGAACTTTGAAAGAAAAATGGGTTCAAATCTGGCAAACATGAATGATTAACTATTCCAGATGAATGGACACCGAAACTTTGGTCTAGCTTCAGACAAAATCTACATGAAGAAATAGTTTTAACCAGGGCACGTATTGGTCATATGCATTTGACCCATTTGTTTCTGTTAAAAGGGGATAAATCTACCTCATCATTAGTATTTACAGTAGAAGCACATTCTTGTTGATGCTTTCACTATAACAGCATCCTAAATATGGCATTTCAGTTTTTGCCAGCTTAACAGCAGTCACTCTTAACAGCATTAACTCTAGTTCTTCCATTGTTATGGAAGAACTAGAGTTAATATTACAAAAATCAAAACACCGAAAAAGCCCAGGCATAGACAATTTGAATGTAGAACTATTTAAATATGGAGGCACCTTACTAAAAAACGCACTACTAAAATTATTTAACATCATATGGCATAAGCAACAGATACCCAAAGATTGGGAAACAGGAATAGTAATCAATTTACACAGAAAAGGCTCCAGAAATAACCCTAACAACTACAGAGGGATAACACTGCTGTCAACTGCTGCCAAGCTATACTCTAATATACTAAAGAATAAACTTAATAAATACAGTGAACAATTCTTAGAAGAAGAACAATGTGGGTTCAGAAATGGGAGAAGCACAATAGATGCCATTTTCTCATTACAACAAATTTTGGAGAAAAGAAGAGAATTCAATCTACCAACATTTCTGCTGTTTATTGATTATGAAAAAGCATATGACAATATAAACCGGAAAAAACTTTGGCAGGTTCTACGTGAAGAAAATATCCCAACCCAACTCCGGAAAGCAATGCAAAGCCTATATCAAAACTCAACAGTCTGTATAAAATATTCTAATGGCCAACTATCAGACCCAGTTAACACCAATAAAGGAGTCAAACAAGGATGTGAACTATCACCAAATTTATTTAATATCTACATCAATAAAATTCTTAAAAGAATGGAAACAAACAATTAACAGCGGAATACAGTTGAACAACAGGAATAAAATTCAAATATATTATATGCTGATGATTAAGTTAGAATTTCAAAATCCAAAGATAAACTATGGATAGCAGCAAATGAACTGAATAAAATAGGTAAAAAGTATGTGATGAAAATTTCCACCTCAAATACAAAATCAGTGGGATTATATGGAAAAAACATACAAAGAGTCAAAATTGTTATTGATGATAAAATAATAGAACAAATATCTGACTTCACCTACTTGGGAAATTTAATATCAAATGATCATCAATATCAATCATCAAGGTGGCTCAAAAAGCTGTTTCATCCATGTTGTACTGCCACTTCACAATTTCCAGTCATAAGAAGCAGGTCGAAGTCACCCACAGTAAGGCAATCACACTTGGCTGCCCATTCAAGTTGCATATAGAGATTTGTTTACAATTGTTTGGGCTGCAACATTGCCCAATTATCATCTTTGCTTTACCTCAAGTCATTTTGCTTCACACAGGCAAAGTCTATTTGGACTTGATCTGACCCTGGGTACAGTCTGATCACTTTCAGAGAGTTTTTGATAAGAAGCTTGACTCTCCTCTTCTTCCCCTTGACCCCTTTTATCCCGTGTGAATGTATAGTATGTCATGATGATTACTAAAAAATTATTTTTCATGCTTATAATATTAAAAACAGAAAATTTCTGTCTGTTTTTATTTTTATTTTACAAAGCAAAAGCATTCCATATTCTTACACTGTTTTGCAATATTTCATATCCACACTTATTCAATGCATATTTGCTTGTTTTTTTTCAGAAAATTCTAGCAATGGATGTAAATCCAAATTTGAAGGCTTTTGGAATGGGACTCTCTGGTGGCAAAGATATTGATTCCAACTCTTACCCAGGTAATACTTTTACCATATACTAGGTTGGGCAAAAATAGTTACCTATTTTAAAAGTAGTGCATTTCATAGCCGTTGCAGTGGGGTACTCTGGTTTGTATCCTGGAGTAGACTACACTAAAATATTCAGTAAAAAATGAAGCAGTGGTCTGATAAACATTGCAAATTTCGCTATCGAAACATTTTTTTAAATCAGGTGAAATTTGTCAGGAGTACTTAGTGTGAATTTAGATGCCACTTCAACATTGGAAGAAATGGTAGTGTTCTAAGTTGAAGGACCATAATGCATTGGGTTTACAAAATTTAGAATAACAGTGTCTGTAGCAAATGTGAAACCTCCAGGTCGGATGCATATGGTGCATACTCCAGGAGAGTGGGGGTGGTGGAAACACACACACACATTGAAAGAATCAGAGCAATATTAATAACTCAGTCCTCAAACATTTGTTAGTCATTAATGTAGAGAATTGAACATATTGGAATAAAGTGCATGTTATTAATTGTATATTGATTTAAAATTCCAGTTGTATATAAAATCCAAATGGATCAACAATTAATTCTTTTGTGCATCGAATATGTTTGAATTTTCTTGCATTCTGTTCCTACAGAAGATGAACAATGATCCAGACTTGTTCATTCATTTATGAGTGATGAGACTCACTTTAATTTGAATGGGTATATAAATAAAATAAAATTTTAGGTATTGGGCAGCTGAAGTGCCATGTCACCTTCACAAACAACAGCTTCACAGCCAAAAAGTTAATGTTTGGTGTGTGGGGTGTCTCCTTTTGGCATCATCGATCCATACTTTTATGAAAATGCTAATGGTTGAGCTGTCACAGTAGCTTTTCAGACTTATATGTAAACACGCTACAAGAATTTGTAATGGAGGATCTTCACCAAAAAAGGAGTTGACATGAAATGATTGGTTTCAACAGGATGGTGTTACAGTACATACCACAAGACTTCCATGGATGCTTTAAAGGAAATGTTTCCAAATCACATTATATTTCATTTTGGTAACATAAATTGGCCACCATGATAACCCCACATATCTGTTTGATCTCTTTTTATGGGGTTTCTTAAAATCTAGAGTCTCTGGACACTTGAAGCAAAACATTCATAATGAAATTGAAAGAATATCACCAGGAATATTACACAGAGCAATTGATAATGTGAGAATAGAAATAGAGGATTGTTTGCATTGGTGGTGACCATTTAAAAAACATTATTTTCAAACACTGAGGAGTGTGACCAGGGGTGTGCCAAGGGTGTTTGCCGCCTGGGTGTGAGAAATAATTTGCCGCCCTTTAGACCTTTTACATCAACTGTTTTCTCCTCAGTCACTGAAAAGTTAATGAAGATGAATTCGATTTGTATGTACATATCTTATTTTGAAGACTAAATGCACAAGGCATAATATGTTATGGGTTGAAATTAACTATATAATATTGGTGTAAATGCACCATAGGTTACCCATAAGTTTAACTACATGTAGTAGTGTAAAGGCATAATTTGATTTTATCTCATATTGTGGCTACCTTCACAATGAGATACCAGGTATTGCACTACT
This sequence comes from Mastigoproctus giganteus, assembly GCF_048544385.1. Lineage (NCBI taxonomy): Eukaryota > Metazoa > Arthropoda > Arachnida > Uropygi > Thelyphonidae > Mastigoproctus > Mastigoproctus giganteus. The sequence goes on from NC_143575.1 coordinate 148,896,939, forward strand.
TCGAATAAACAATGCTTCTCTAATATAGGAGACTAATGTTATTTATTCTCGGTGGGCACCACCACCCAGATGCGTTTCGGAGTTTGTCGGCTCGCTCATCTGTGGGTGTGTCCTCTATTAGAGAAGCGTTTTTTATTCGAAGTAGTGCAATACCTGGTATCTTGTCGTGAAGGTAGCCACAATATGAGATAAAATCAAACAATGCCTTTACAGTACTACATGTAGTTAAACTTATGGGTAAACTATGGTGTATATACACCAATATTATATAGTACATGTGTTATGGACCTATGTCTTTACATTAGTCCAGCAAAGATGCTGGTCCGATATTGGTGCATCATCCGGTCGTCTTAACCATCATACGATGACCGGCAAAAAAATGTTGAATGCCTTTTCAGCTGTCAGAGTCAAATTTATTTATTTGCCACTTGTATAGGTTAAAATTTTTTTTATGGTGCAATAAAAATGCAACTAGTAGATATTCTTTACCACTTTTAAAATTAATCTATAAAAAATTTGATTCTAATAGATATAGAGCTCTGCATCGAAAATATAAAGGGAATATTAAAAATAATAAACTCTCCATTTAAAGTTTTATAATTATATTTTAATGAAAGTTACAGAAAGAAAATAATCGCATAACATAAAACAAATGGTTTTTCTCTCCATGTTTATCAGAAATATGAGACAAAAAAAGAATAACAAAAATAAAAATTACAGACAAATTTAAAAAAGTAACTTGCATTAACTCAGAAAACAAAACTTTTTACAGAAATATCAACACAAAAAATAAAAGAAATGCAATGTTTTTCACAACAAAGAAAAATATATACGTGTAGTAAACTATATTAACAATAACAGTTGCATTACCTATATGTCATTATGTAAAATCATTTTCCTTGCTTTTTTTTTTTGTTGCAAACTCATTAATAATGTCAGATATATCTAATTTGGAAACAATTGTGTTTTCAATACTATTAATATTTGATTTCGAAAGGCTGTCTTGTTTCATAGTTTATCGTAAATTATTTTTAATAATCTTAAGTATTGAAAAAGATCTCTCTCTCTCTCTCTCTCTCTCTCTCTCTCTCTCTCTCTCTCTCTCTCTCTCTCTCTCTCTCTCTCTCTCTCTCCTCTCCCCTGATTCAACTGTAACTGGCATTGTTAAGAATATTGTTAAAGCTACAGTAAAGTTTGGCAGTAAACTGACCATGTTTTTTGAAAATATGTATTCTAATATCTATTTCATCGCTCAATTCCAAAGCATTTATGTCAGATTCCTGTCGTGCACTGTCTGATAATTTAATTTGTAAATCCATACAGTATTTAAATTTTGTATCTCTTTCAAGTGATTTTAATGAAAAAATGTCATTTAAAAATTTAAAACTTTCATTATGTGTATGTATAAGTTCGAATCTTTCCTTAATTTTGGAAATTGCTGTATCCAAAATAGTAAAATAAAAATTGACTTTATAAAGATATTCCGGTGATAAAATACTTACATCTTCCACATTTTCATACAAAAACAATCTCTTTTTCTTACGTGGTGGAATTATTTCAACATCTGGAAAAGATGTCTCAGTCTGTTTCTTCAACAATTTTCTTAGCTTCCTCTAACCTGTTTTTGAAGCCATCATCAGTTCAACAACTCTTTGAAATAGTAATTTACTTGTTTTAACATTTCTATTATTGTCAGTATGACTTGATCAGACTTTTTCTTTAAATTACTAACAATATACAACGTACAAGTTAGTGAAAATGCATCATATTAGTACGCAGCTAAACTCTGAATTAGCAAAAATATGCAAAGGTGGCATCGTTTAAGTTATATCTCATATTGTGAATATCTTCACAATAAGTTGCCATGATATTGTACTACTTTCAATAAGTAACACTTCACCAAAGGAGAAGACTGTTGTTACTTATTCTCAGTGGATACCACCACCCAGACAGCACTGTTTCAGGGCTATTTGGCCCTTCTTCGGTGGGTGGGTCGAATACTCGAAACCATCAGGCATCTCTCATATTGTGGAGTTATACTTCATAACTGTTTTGTCATCATTGCATCACTAGGGTACCTACCCACCCACCGAAGAAGGGCCAAATAGCCCTGAAACGGTGCCAGGTGGTGGTGGTGGTGGTGGTATCTGCTGAGAATAAGTAACAACAGTCTTCTCCTTTGGTGAAGCGTTACTTATTCGAAGTAGTGCAATATCATGGCAACTCGTTGTGAAGGTATTCACAATATGAGATATAACTTAAACGATGCCGCCTTTGCATATTTTTGCTAATTCAGAGTTTAGCTGCATATTAATATGATGCGTTTGCACTAACTTGTACGTTGTCCAAATCTCTTGCAGCCTGAGGCTAAAGCCCTTAACGTATTTCATTACTAACAATGTTAATTTTTGATAAAATGTTGTACCAAACTACAACAGAACATATAAATTTGTACGACTTGATTTTTGTTAGTAAAGATTTGACAGAATTGCGAGTAGTACTATTCCGAAATTGATCATTATACAAAGTAAATAATGCATCATATATTGCATCAAAATTGTACTTGAGTGCTTTTATTGCATCAACCCTGCTTTCCCATACATACTAGTTTAAACAGTTAATGTGGGGCACTCTTCCATTAAAATTTTCCACCGATATGTAGATGCCGAAAAGATTACGTATATTTCCTGAGCAATGACAAAACAATTTTCAATTTCTAGAGAAACTTCTGCGACATCATTTATTACTAAATTTAAACTATGCACTGCTGATGGCACGGAAAATGCTCTTGGGTTGATATCTAAAATTCATTTCTGAAGACCACTATTTTTACTCTTCGTGTTAGCCCTGTTGTCATAGGATTGGCCACGCATATCATTAACATTAATGTTTACTTGCTTTAAAAAATGAAGTACAACATTAGTAAGACCCTCATCTGTTGTATCTGAAATTGAACACAAGCCTAATAAATGTTCTTTTACTTCAATTTTTTTTGCTTCATTATTTAAGTTAATAAATCTTACAATTATCGTTATTTGTTCTTCATGATTAGCATCTCGCATACAATCTAATATAATCGAATAATATTTACTTTGTTTTAACATATCTAAAATAGTATTTTTCACTTTCTGACCACCTTGGCGCCTCTGTAGCCAGTTGAGCAGGAGCAGCAGTGCATAGCACATGTTTTTTGATTAGACCAGTGTTTGAAGCCCATGACCACCAAATACGGAGGATGCGGAAAGGTCAGGGATTGACCACCGCATATCCCTGGAGCAATATGGCCTTAGTTGCTAATGCTCCTAAAAACCAAACAACAACAACTTTCTGACCAATGACAGATATTATATCATTCTGAATTTTATCCCCTAGATAATGAAGCATTTTTTTTTTACTATTATTTTGAATGTGTTAAATGTTCCACCATAATGCTATCAAACTGTGCAAATGTTTCTATTAATTTTAGAAAATTTCCGTTTCTTTTCTCATCAATTTATTATTATGGCCTCTTAATGCTAAATTTTGCCCTGCCAAAAATTGAATTGCGTAAATAATCTTTCTATTACTGCTTTCCAGCTCAGTTTTTCCAATTTTATCAAATTCTTACTGAATACATCAATTGTGTTTTCATGTTTAATAGATTTTTTGAGATCAATCATGATTTAAAACTGTCAATGTGTGCTTTACTTTTTTCATGTCTATCTAAAGCTCTCGATAAATGTTGTCAATCAAAAAAACCAATATCATCATTAAAACCCGTAATTTTATTATGAAATAGTTTGCAACAAAGGCAGAATACAGAATTTTTTGACTTTGAATATAATAACCAGCTTCTAAGAATTTTCCCTCCGTTACTTAATTGTTTATAATAATATTCTGTAGAAAATGACCAATTCTTATCATCTAAAGGAAAGTTATGATGTTGAACTTTTTCTAGATCAAGTTCTACTAAAAACATTCTAATACTGTTCATTAACAATTTCGGCCATAACCCTGGATCATGCTTATCATTTTTGAAACATATACTGGTCAAATCTGGAGTATCACCAGTAGAGGTTCTTATTGTACATTCAACCTTTGATGAAATTTCTACAGTGGGCAGTTGATTTTCCAAAAACAATCTTCTATGGAATTTTGAGTCATGTTTTGTTTCTCTCTGATTTTGTCATCATAGAAAGTATCGAACTGTATTGCGATGATTCTCCAGTCTTTTGACTTTTTACAGATGTTGGTTCAAAAAAATCGTGAAATCGAAGTAGTAACTTTTTTTATACTCTCCTCTTTTTGCTAATTTTCTTTTTTGGTAGGCTGCTCCGGAAAGTTTATTTTTCTGTCAGCCACCTAAAGAGAATGATTCAACAAATTGCTATTTAAATAAATAATATTTAACAAAAAAAAAAACAAAAAAAACCCCAGTAATTATAATTATAAATTGTCAAAAATTAATTTATATCCAAAATTATTAAAAATTTAATTTTAATTTTCTGCTCCATTACTTAAGTGACTTAAAATAGTAATTAACGATTATTATTTTAAGTCACTTATTATTAATTTAAAAAAATCTTTTATTATTTTTTTTGTTGAGACTTGTAGTATAAGAATAATATAATTTAATGGCCTTTAGCATCGGTGTCCACAAATATTCAGCACTCGGGTACGATGCACCCTTTGCACCCTGGTCGGCACGCCTCTGAGTATGACGTGAATGCTTTGATGTTTATTTTTAAATTCTAATAACATAAATGTCTTTTCCAATTTGCACAGTAGTCATTTCAGTTTTAAAATGGGCAGTTGTTTTTCTCTGATCCCAAAGAAAATAGTTCACTTTTGAGAATAATGAACAAAATATTATGTATTAATAGTTATCAAAGAAATTAAATTGATAATGTTTCTTTTTTATTTTAATTATTTTTTATAGGATAATATGAGATGTTTATTTACATTAAGATTGTTAATTGTTACAAGTGTTAAAAATTGTTGAAAAATATGCATATTATATGTAATAATATACAAGTGATTTATTCTTAATTTAATACTGTAATATCTTTAGGCAGGATTGAATGGGCTAGTTAAGTAAATTGTGTTGTTATGGGTAACTGCAACCTTCTTCTTATTAAACGAGTTAATATGACACTTGAAATACATTACTGTAACAGTTTTTTGGACAAACTGGATGATTTCTACTTATCTTAGCATGACTGAGAGAGAATATAGAGGGAGGGGGTGCTCTATCATCCTAGATATAGTTCTCACTAAGGATCCTAATGGTATCAAAAACCTGACAGTGTGGTGGGGGGGGGGGGAACCAATCAAGGCCATGCAAATGGAGGTGCATTGGATGCAGCACACCAGGGCCCTCATTTATTTATGCACATAAATAAATGAGGCTCCTTAATCCCTTTTGCATCCGGGCCCTCAAGTACCTTTGCATGGCCCTGGAACCAGTAGCAGACAATGGCCACAATACTACTATACAAGTTAGTTAATGTATGTAGTGCATTAATATTTATGGCACATTAGCAAATGGTTATAATATGTGATTTATATATATAATAAAACCAATAACTTGGCTAAACAGATGGATTTGGCTAAACAGATTTTTATATGTATTTAAAGAGTAAGTTGTCCGTGTAACAGAATTAAATTGAAATTTTTTTTATTGTGTTACTTCCCAGATATCTTGGTTGGATCCTATGCTTCAGACCATGCTGTCCTACTTAGGTGAGTTAGACAAGTCATATTGGTGTTTCATTATTAATTGAATTCCAGAAACACAGCATGGTTATTTAAAAGTTTTAAGAAATGCATATTAGCATTAGCATTACTTAAGGCATATAATGTAAGAAAGCAAGCTTACACATTATCATCCAAAAAAAAAAAAAAAAAAAAAAACCACCTTCCCATTTTATCCATCTGGTCTCTCCAAATGTTTGTCTAGTTCAGCCTTAATTTTATTTACACAATCAACTACCACAACAACAGATGGAAGTCTGTTCCAGCAATCAACTACCCACTGGCTAAAGGCAAACTTCCGCACATTTATTCTACAACTGGCTTTCCTTAATTTGAATCTATGCCCCTCAGGGTCTTAATCCGAGCAAGCAGAAGTATCCCATCAGCATTGAGCTTGCTAAAACCATTCAAGGCTTTATACATCGTGATAAGATCACATCGCAGGTGCCTTGTCTCCAGATGCACCAAATTGCAGAACTTAAGCCTTTCTTCATAAGCGCACTCCTTTGTTCCTCTCGTCAAACTTGTTGCTCTTCTCTGTATTGGTTCTAGCAACTCAACATCCTTCCTAAAACGAGGCCTCAAGACCTATATACAGTACTCAAGGTATGGCCTGACCACATTGTCTTATACAAAGGGAAAATCACCTCCTTGTCTCTGCTAGCCATGACCTGCTCTGGCAGCCTGACTGCACTGCTCAGAAAACTTCATATCTGACTGTACAATTATCCCCAGGTTTTTTTCATTCTCCACTTTCCCAAGTGTAGTACCACACAGTTAGTATGTTTCTTTTGGGTTACAACTACCAATGAGTGGGTCCAGCACCGAACCCTGGGGACTCCGCTCATAATGTTAGTCCACGTAGATCAGTGTCCATTTATTACCATTCTCTGACATCTCCCACTCAACCATCCCTTTATCCATTACAGTAACTTGCCCTTAATGCCATACCTCTCCAATTTGTACAGCAGTCTTCCATGGGCAACAGTGTCAAAAGCTTTCCTGAAATCCAGCAAATGAAGTAAGCAAATCCTTAGCCATAACTATGAGAGTTTCCTTGGACTCAGGGGAGGTACCCATGGACTGGAGATGTGTAAATGTGACCCCAATTCACAAAGGAGGATCAAAGGACAATACAAATAATTATAGACCTGTTAGATTAACTTCTGTTCCAGGGAAATTAATGGAGGCACTGGTTAAAGAAGCACTGCAGGATCATCTAGACAAGACTTCAGTTATAGCTTGGACACAGCATGGTTTTGTTAAGGGGAAGTCTTGTCTGATGAATTTGATTGGATACTATGATGTGGTCACAAGGGAACTGGATGCAAGGAATAACATTGATATCATATATTTGAACCTTAGAAAGGCTTTTGATGCTGTTGCACATGGAAGACTGCTGCACAAATTGGAGCAGTGTGCCATTGGAGGCAAATTGCATTGCTGCTGCTGTGAATAAAGGGATAGTTGAGTGGGAGAAGACAGAGAGTGGTAATCAGTGAACACTGCTCTTTGTGGACTAATGTTATTAGTGGAGTCTCTCATGGTTCATTGTCGGGTCTATTGTTGTTTTCTGTATTTATAAATAATATTGATGATGGTATATCAGGCTTAATGTCGAAGTTTTCAGACGATACGAAGGTTGGCAGGGTTGTTAATGACACTAATGACAGCACACTGCTGCAACAGGATCTAGAAATGTTGAGCAGATGGGCTGAGAGGTGACAAATGAAGTTTAACATTGACAAATGTAAAATACTACATATGGGAAGCAGTAACCTCCAGAGTAACGTATTAACTCTGTGGTACTACACTGACAATTGTAGAGAATGAAAAGGATCTGGGGGTAATTGTGCAAGCAGATATGAAGTTTTCTGAGCAGTGCAGATGGTCTGCAAGAGTAGCTCATGGTGTCTTGTCAATGATATACAGGACTTTTTCTAGCAGGGATAAGGAGGTGATTATTCTCTTGTATAAGGCAATGGTCAGGCTACACCTAGAGTACTGTATACAGGTCTGGAGGCCTCATTTTAAGAATGATGTAGAGCTGTTGGAACGAGTACAGAGAAGGGCAACAAGATTAGTGAATGGAACGAAGGGTCGCTCTTATGAAGAAATGCTTAAGTTTTGCAGATTACAGTGTCTGGAGACTAGTCACCTGCGAGGTGATCTAATTGAGGTGTATAAAGCCTTGAATGGTTTGAGCATGCACATTGCTGATGGGAGTCTTTCTCTTGCTCAGAATAATCACCTGAGAGGACATATATTCAAATTGAGGAAAGACAGACATAGGATAGATGTGTGGAAGTTTGTCTTTAGCCAGTGAGTAGTTGATTGGTGGAACAGACTTTCATCTTTTGTTGTGGAAGTTAATATGCTAAATAAATTTAAGGCTCAGCTGGACAGGTATTTGGAACGAACAGAGGGGTGAAATGGAAGCATTTTTTTTTTGGTTGATGCTGCATAAGCTTGCTTTCTTGCCTTGTATGCCTCTGCTAATATTAATGCTAAACCAAGTATATGATATCAAAATTATTTTTTGCATCCAGTTTCTTTGTGACCACATCTTAGTATCAAATCAAATTGGTCAGACAAGACTTCCCTTTAACAAACCCATGCTGTGTCTGAACTGTTACTGCTGTTTTGTCTAGGTGATCCTGTATCAGCCCTTTAACCAGTGACTCCATTATTTTCCCTGGTACAGAAGTTAAACTAACTGATTTATAATTATTTTTGTCATTCTTTGAACCCCCTTTGTGAATTGGGGATACATTTGCACATCTCCAGTCTATGAGGACCTCGCCTGACTCTAAGGATGCTCTCATAATTATAACTGGATAGATTCTCTCTGCCCAGGTGCCTTTTTTATGTTTAACTTCAACAATTTCTTCTCCATTATGATCTCAGTTATTTGCAAATCACTTAGCTCCCTGTTAGAATTTGATAAACTTCTGGCATTCCCCTCCTTGAATAACCCCTCATGTGTGAATGTAGATGCAAAATACTCATTCAGTTTATCAGCTACTGAGCAAGATCATCAATAGGTGAACCATCTACATAAAGTGAACCAATCTGATTCATCCTCTTCCTTCTAGAGTTTACATAAGAAAGGAACTCTTTGTGTCCTTTGCCAAAGATTTCTCGTAATCTGCCTTCGCATGCCTAACCTCCTTTGTGACTTTTTTTTTTTTTTGTTAGTTGTTGGCGCATCGGCTTCTGTGGCCATAATACACCTTGCTAAGTTTTTGCATTTTACTCTGATCCAAGCCCGAGGCGGGATTCGAACCCGTAACCTTTGGGTTGCCAGGCAGGCACATTACCCACCTGGCTAGCCCGGTCGGCCCTTTGTGACTTGATTACAGACTAACTTATATCTGCCATAGGCTTCTGTGTTGCCTGATAATTTATATGCATCCCATGCATGTTTCTTCTCTGCCACAAGCCTCATTAATTCATCCGACATCTATTCACGCCTGTACCCTGGACTGTATTTCTTAGTTGGTAGGAAAAGCCTAGTAGTCTCAAGTTTAAGTACCTGAAAGCTTCCCATTTAGAATTCACTATTGGTAACATCATTGGTTGATCCTACTGTATAGAATTTAAAAACTGTCTGAGACCTCTATAATCACCTTTATGAAAACAAAAACCCTTCAATTTACCCTCGATGGTAGTTACATCTCTAAGTAAATCCCACATCAGTACACTGTGATCACTGTCACCAATGGTTTCTTTATGTGCAAATTGTTAACACTTGAATAATCACTGCTGATAATCAGATTAAGGGTATTACTCCCTCTGGGTGCCCCTCGAACATGTTTCTGTAGAAAACAGTCCTCCAATAAATCCACAGAAATTTTGCTAGCATGCAAGTGACCAACCCACAAGTGCCAGGCAATATCTGGAAAGTTAGAATCCCCATTACAAGACATTCTGATTTACTGGTTCATTCTATTTCTCTGCACAACTGTTCATTGTACTCATCAGAGTCATTAGGCCTATAACATATTCCTACTCTCATTTTTCTCTTTCCCAGTGTTTATGTCACACCAAACAGACTCAACATTGCACTGTCCACCCATGTCAACTGGATGCACTTCCTTAGATTTTATGTTTCTTAACTAGCAGCATAATCCCTCTTCCCTTCCTACCCTGTCTGTCCTTTCTGTACACATTGTACTCCCCAAATTCCAATTCTGCACTGCTTATATCTGTGTTTCACCATGTTTCTGATATCCTAACAATATCTGCCTTTGATGTCTTGATCAGCACTTAAAATTCATCAATTTTATTTACTATACTCCTAGTTACCCTAACACAGCCCATGTATTTACTTGTTCCATGATGAATCCCAGCAAACCTTTGAAGTCCCCCAGGAACCTGCTCTCTAGGCTGCTGCTCATTACAATAGAAGAAGTGCAAGCATCACTTTCGCCTCTGCCTACGGCTACCATTAATCTTTTAGTCTGTGAATCCCCCCCCACCCAATCTAACAATTTTCCGACCCACCTAACAGTGCCTCGAAAGCATCAGCAAATATTCTTGAACCCTTTCTGTTTAAGTGTATCCCATTCCTGTAGAGGAATGGGATACACTTAAATTTTTTTCAGCATGGTCTCTGCTTGGCAGAGACCACGCTGAAAAAAAAATTCTACATCGTGAGCCTTGCACAGTCTCTCCAGGGCTAAATTGATTGACAATGCTCTCATCATATACTCCCTCCTATTGTGTCTGGGCAGAATTGCAGACGCTTTCAAATTTAACTCGTGACTTTTTTTCAGCATTGTCCTCTACTTGTTAAGTAAATCTGCAGATCTTTTACTCCTTTTCTTCCCTTAAAAGATGGTATCTGCTCTACAATGTCATCAACTTTTGCCCATGGCAGACATACCCTGGTCCTGTTCCACCTATCCTTTTTGCATAATATATTCCCTGTCTCCCTGAGAATAGCATCAGCAACAATAACCAAATATACAAAAGTAAGAGGAATAAAATTTTGAGACAAACTTGGAATTATATTTCTACCTTACTTGGATATTGTGCTGTTAGTAATTGTAGGTATATGAATGTAGGCAGTTTACAAAGTACAATATTTTGTAATAATAGGAAGGTTATATATTTAAGTGTGAATTAGTGGCACATTCTGCCCCAATTTCATAATAATGAGACAGAATTAGATGAGTATTACTTCTTAAGAGCAATGCTTCTACAGGGATGGTATATACTTAAATATAAAGGGTGCAAGAATATTTGATGATGCTATCGAGGCAGTGTTAGGTGGATAGGAAAACTGCTAGCTTGGGAAGGAGATCCATGGACTAATAGATTAACAGCAGCCGCTGGCAAAGGTGAAAGTGTTCTTGCACTGCTTCTATTGGAATGAGCAGTAGTCAGGAAAAAAAGTTGCTGGGGATTTCAGAGACTGCTCTGGGAGTCATTGCAGAACAAGTAAATACACAGGCTGTGTTAGGGTAGCTAAGAATAAGAACAGGTGCATGTATTCTTGCGTGTACACCAATGGTAGGAGTTTAGTGAATAAATTTGATAAATTTGGGGTGTTGGTCAAAATGTCAAAGGCAGATATTGTTGGGATATCAGTATGGGCTTGGCACAGCCAGGGTCCTGAGCTGGATATCATCATTCTTCTGTTGAATGATTGTTTTCTACAGCAGCATGTTCGGGAGGCAACCAGAGGGAGTAATACTCTTGATCTGATTATCAGTAGTGATTCTTAATGCATTAAGAATCTGCAGATAAAGAAACTACTAGGTAGCAGTGATCATATTGTGCTGATGTGAGATTTACTTTGAGTAAATCTCACATCATATGATGTACCAACTGATGATGTAACCAACATCGTATGGTACCAACTGATGATGTAACCAACAGCAAATTCTAAATGGGAAGCATTCAAGGAATTAATCTTTGAAGCTACTAGGCTTCTCATACCAACTAAGAAATATTGTTCAAAGTTTAGGCCTAATGGACATCCGGTGAACTAACGAAACTTGTGGCAAAGAAGAAAAATGCATGGGATACATTTAAATTAACATGTGACACAGAAGCCTATGATAGATATAAGCTGGTCTGTAACCAAGTTACAAAGGAGGTTAGACAGGTGAAGGCAGATTACGAAAAATCTTTGGCAAAAGATTCAAAAAAAAAAAAAAAAAAAAAAAAATACGGCAAAGAGTTTTTTACTTATGTAAACTCTAGAAGGAAGGGGATGAATCAGATTTGTCCAATTGATATCAGTGGTTCAACTGTGGATGATCCTACTCGTGTAGCTGACAAACTGATTGAGTATTTGGAGTTATTCAGGGAGGGGGATGCCAGAGGTGTTTTAAACTATGGAAGTGAACTAAATAATTTTGTAATAACTGAGAGCAAAGTGGAGCAGACATTGCTGAAAAAAAAAGCATAAGAAAGGCAGCTGGGTTGGATGGGATCTATCCAGTTATATTAAAGGAGCAAAGGAAGTAAGCAAACCCTTAGCCATAATTATGAGAGCTTCCTTGGAATCAGGACAGCTGCCCATGGACTGGATATGTACAAATGTGATCCCAATTCACAAAGGAGGATCAAAGGGTGACATAAGTAATTACAGACCTGTTAGTTTAACTTCTGTTCTAGGGAAATTAATGGACTCACAGGTTAAACAAGCACTGGAACTTAAGTGATAGATCGGACAGAGCATAAGTTTGTTAAGGGGAAGTCTTGTCTGACCAGTTTGATTGGATACTATGATGTGGTCATAAAGAAACTGGATGAAAAGAATTATTTTGATATTATGCACTTGGATCATGGGAAGGCTTCTGATACTATTAATCAACAGATATAAAAAACTTTAGTGGGAGGTCAACAACTTAAATTAGTTAAAAGCAGAATTAGACATACAGTTGGAGTGAATGGATGGGTGAAATGGGAAGGGTGTTTTTTTTTTTTTTTGCTGTGCTGTATAAGTTTGCTTTCTTGCACCTTATGCCAATACTAATGCTATTAGAAATGGAAGAGTGCTGTACAAATTGGAGCAGCGTAGCTTTAAGGGCAAGTTGCTGCTATGGATAAACAGATGGTTGAGTGGGAGAAGACAGAGAGTGGTAATCAGTGGACACTGCTCTTTGTGGACTAATGTTATGCGGTGTCCTGCAGGGTTCAGTGTTGGGTCTGTTGTTGTTTTCTATATTTATTAATGGTATTGATAAAGTTATATTAGGCTCAATGTCCAAGTTTCCAGATGGTACACATGTTGGCAGGGTTGTTAATGACAGCATGCTACTGCAACAGGATCTAGAAAACTTGGGAAGATGCACTGAGAAGTGGCAACTGAAGTTTAACTTTGACAAATGCAAAGTACTGCATGTAGGTAGCAGTAACTTCAGAGAAGCATACCAACTGTGTGGTACTATACTCAGGGTGGTAGAGAATGAAAAAGATCTGTGGGTAATTGTGCAGTCAGATGTGAAGTTTTCTGAACAGTGCAGATAGTCTGCAAGGGTAGCTCATAGTGTCTTGTCAATGTTATACAGGTATTTTCTAGTAGGGAAAAGGATGTGATTATCCCCTTGTATAAGGCAATGGTTAGGCCACACCTTGTACTGTATACAAATCTGGTGGCCACATTTTAGAAAGGATATAGAGCTGCTGGAAGAATGCAGAGAAAAGCAATGAGATTAGTGAGAGCAACATGAATAAAGGATTGTTCATTTGAAAAAAAGGCTTAAATTTTAAAAAATTTAGTGTCTGGAAACTAGGCACCTGGGAGGTAATTTGATTGAGGCGTATAAGTCCTTGAATGGTTTGAACAAGCTCATTGCTGATGGGATTTAGCATTAGTAGAGGCATATGATGCAATCAAGCGAGCTTATACTGCCTCACCCAAAAAAAAAAAAAAGACCTTCCCATTTCACCCATCCATTCGCTCCAAATGTTTGTCTAGTTTTGCCTTGAATTTATTTAAGCTGTGAACTTCTACGACAGATGGAAGATTGTTCCAGCAATCAGTCACCCTCTGGCTAAAGGCAAATTTCAGCACATCTGTTGTACAACTGTCTTTCCTCATTTTGAATTTATCTCCCCTCAGGACATTAATCTGGGCAAAAGGAAGAATCCAATCACTATTCAGCATGCTCAAACCATTCAAAACCTTATACACTTCAATCAGATCACCTCGCAGGTGCCTAGTCTCCAGGTACTAATTTTCAAAACTTAAACCGTTATTCGTAAGAATAACTGTTTGTTCCATTCACTAATCTTGTTGCCCTTCTCTGTACTTGTTCCAGCAGCTCTACATCCTTCCTAAAATGTGGTCTCCAGATCTGTATACAGTACTCAAGGTGTAGCCTGATCATTGCCTTATACAAGGGAATAATCACATCCTTTTCCTTGCTAGAAAATACCTGTTTAGAAGACCATTTAGTGAGGGAGTAAATAAAAAGTCAATTTGTAACCGTAAAAAACTATGAATTATTTATTTAGATTAATTTTTAATACATATACAGTAATTTAAAAAATTACATACATGTATATTTAAGAACACTTAACTTATTAAAAAAAAAAAAAAAGTTATTTACATTACAGTAATTTGAAGTTGTACATACATAATTTATTTGTTTAAAAAAAATCTGTTATTTTTTTTTGTTTTTGGTATTGTCTGTGTTTTTTAGTAGCCAAGTTATAAATTTGTCGTAGTAAAATTATTTTTGGCATTTCTGCTTCTTGGCATTCATACCAGTTGATTATATCTGTCAGGGATTGACTGGCTTCCTTATGGGAAATGGGGCATCTTCTTCATCTACAACTTCAGTAAATCCCGCAGAAACATAGGAAACAATTTCATCATCTGTAAAAATTTCGTAACCTACATCTGTTGTATCTATATCGCACCAATTTTTGACATCGTGTTCATTTAAATTTTTGAATATTGGCAAAGATCTGCAAATTTCTATTAAAACTGGTGGTGGGAGACCAGAATCTTCTTGTTCTGCAGAGTCAGGTTGTACTATTTGAGATGGCCAGATATTCCAGGCAGATTGTAACGTCTTTTCAGGAACACTTTGCCATGCATCAGCTGCATTATAGATAGCATCCTTTATAGTAGGGTTGGCCAACGAGTGGATCGATCTACCAGTCTATCACGGATTTAATTTCGGTCGATCACAACGAATTTTAAATATACAGTCATCCCTCGATTTGTGCACCTTGTGCAATGAAATTTTTGAGATGGTAGATCACGGCACATTTTGAAGGAAAAAAGTAGATCGCATCACAAATTAAGTTGACCACTCCTGCTTTATAGTATATTCCCTACAGAACTATTCTACCTCTAAATCGTTTTCACATAGTGCCAAGTTCTGTAAAAATAATTTTCTATACCGCCTCTTAAAACTCTCTATAATGCCCTGGTCCATTGCCTGTAATAGGCTGTAATAGGAAGAAATATGCAATGAATGTTGTTATGGGATGAAAATACTTCTAAATCGACAAGGGGATGGGCAGGAGCATTGTCCATTATCAAAAGGGCTTTTTCTGGGAGGTTTATTGTTTTAAAGTAAAAAAGAACTTGGGGACAAAATTCTTCTGTAAACCATTGCTTAAAAATTTTTGTTCATCCAGGCATTATTTTGGGCATAATATTTTACAGGCAGTAAATTAATTCACGTTCTTAAAAGTACATGTTTTTTTTTTGCTTTGTTGATTACTGCTAATGTCATTTTGTGGTGCCACTTGCATTGGAACAAACAAGAATTGTTAAACGCTCTTTCCTTACCTTAAATCCTGGGGCTGAAGATTCTGACCCAGATGCCAGTGCTTTTTTGAGGAAGTGCTTTCCAGTATAATCCTGACTCATCACAATTATACACCTGTTCTGCGCACAATTCAAGATCACTAATATGGGCATTTAGTTTTTGGCGATAACGCACTAGGATTTCACTGTTAGCACTCATCTTCTCTCCTTCTCCGTAGTTGCCAAATACCGTGCCGCTCCTTAAACCTATGGAGTCAACCTTGACTTCCTTTTAAATTTGGGTCACCATTCAATTTTTGTTTTATTTGAAGTGCCTTTTCGATGATAATTGGTCCACTTAATGGAATCCCTTGGGAGCGTTGCAGTGCAAACCGTATAAACATGGCTCCGTCCAGTTTGTCGAGTGTCGCTGTAGTCGCCTTTTTCTTTTTGAAACGTTTCCATCAGCAGCCTCCATTTTGCACATAAATTCTTCAATTTTGTGCCTATTCTTTTTTATATTATTAATCATGGTACGTGGGACACCATACATTTTTGAGAGTTTTGATGCATTTTCACCTTTACGAAGATGTAAAATTTCATATTTTTTTGGTAAATCCAGACTTTTATGAGTATGTTTAGCAGACATGACTTAAGTCACTCAAACACACTTAGAAACTTGAAATTAAGAAGAACTATGTGACCACGAACAGCTCTAATGGAATACATACTGACTAAAAACTAAGGGCTTGGCACAGCCAGGGTCTTGAGCTTGATAGCTGGATATCGTCATTCTTCTCTTTCTTGGTGATTCCCTTCTACCTCTCTCTCTCCCTCTCCCCCTCTCTCTCTCTCTCTCTCTCTCTCTCTCTCTCTCTCTCTCTCTCTTAGGGTAAATTTTTTTTCACTGGTGCAGCATAAGCCTCAGACTTCCTTGCGCCATATGGATAATAATAATAAGTCACAGTGGAAGGGGAGGAAGAACTTCTGCGAATTAGCTCTAAACAGTCAGCTAGGAAATGATCAACCTTGTTTTCTATTTACTATTTGGAGAAGGACGGTTTCACTGAGATATGTTTGAATCAGTATCTTTCAATTGAGTTCTGAGGAACATGGTAATGACTTTGTTCCCTGTTCTTTTCTTTCCTGCCTGCTTTCTACTCTATCACAAATATGCATTAGATTTGGGAATTAAAAAGATATCAAGACAATTCCGGAAAAAAAAAAAAAACTGGTCCTTCAAAGGTGACTAATTACAGAGGGAGCCCATTTAGCGGGTGACCATTTAGTGAGGTTCTACTGTATATCATTGACAGGATGCCACTAGCTACCCTTGCAGACCACCTGCACTGCTCAGAAAACTTCATATCTGACTGCACAATTACCCTTTTTTTTCTGTGTAGTACCACACAGTTGATACATTACTGTGGGGTTACTGCTACGCATATGCAGTACTTTACATTTGTTAATATTAAACTTCAGTTGCCACCTCTCAGCCCATTGGATCAACTTTTCTAGATCCTGTTGCAGTAGTGTCATTAACAACCCTGCCGATCTTCGTATCATCTACAAACTTGGATGTTAAGTCTGATGTACCATCATCAATATCATTAATAAATTCAGAAAACAACAATGGACCCAACACTGAACCCTGGACCACTTCACTAATAACATTAGTCCATGAAGAGCATTGACCATTGATTACCACTCTCTGTCTTCTCCCACTCAACCATCCCTTTATCGATAGCAGCAATAAATAAATAGATAAAATAAAATAAAATAATAATAAAAAAAATAAAACAAAATAATAAAAAATAAATAAAATAAAATAAAAAATACAAAAAACTAAAATAATAAGAATAAAAATAAAATATTAATAATAAGAAGAAGAAATTTAAAAAAATAATAATAATCACTCATTAGAGAAAAGGAAATAGACAACTTATGCATTTCCCTCCTCCTATCCAGCTAACCTTTGAATTTCCTCAAAGTGCCTCAAGTTTTCCACATCACAGCCTAAAGAAATATGCAATTTGTGAAATGTTTGCTGAACTTTCTGGAACAGGACATGATGTTGCCAAGGGGGATGTCTTTGTGTGTGTGTGTGTGTGTGCTCGATGTAAGCAGTGTGAAGAAGTTAGGTGCCAACTCAGTGTTGTTATGAGCCTTTGTGAGAGCTTAAAGGACAGGGTAGATGCCCTCGAAGGACTTAAATTGGGGGACCCCATCAAGCTCTCAGGTGCCCACATCAATGCCAGAACTTGCACTTGATCATGAGGCAACACAGTGGCAACTTTCAGGGCAGAATTCGCTGGTCCTATAGGAGCTAGTTATTGTCCGTGACTATTTTCAGGGAGACAGAAAATATATTGTGCAAAAAGGATAGATGGAATAAGACCAGGGTATGTCTGCCAGGGGCAAAATTTGATGACATTATAGAGCAGATATCATCTTTTAAGGGCACAAAGGGTGATATTGTTGTACACATTTGGACTAATGACATTAAGAGTAGAAGATCTGCGGACTTACTTAACAAGGACAGGCCAATGGTGAAAAAAAGTCACGAGTTAGGATTAAATTTGAAAGTGTCTGCAATTCTGCCCAGACATGATAGGAAGTAGTATATAATGAGAACCTTGTCAATCAGTTCAACCCTGGAGTGATTGTTCAGACTTGTGGGGTAGAATTTTTCTCAGCATGGTCTGTGCTTGTTAACAGGAGAGATAGTTTCTACAGGTATTGGATACAGTTAAATAGGAAGAGTGCAAGAATATTTGCTGATGCTATCGAGACAGTGTTAGGTCAGTTGGAAAACTGCTAGCTTGGGGAGATTCACAGACAATAGATTAATGGTAGCCACAGGCAGAGGTGAAAAATGATTCTTGCACTGCTTCTATTGAATGAGGGGCAGCAAGCTCAATGCTAATCGGATTCTTCCTCTTGCTCAGATTACTCACCTGAGGGGCATAAATCCAAATGGAGGAAAGACAACTGTAGAATAGATGTGCAGAAATTTGCCTTTAGCCAGTGGGTGGTTGATAGTTGGAAGAAACTTTCATCTGTTGTAGTGGAGGTCAACAACTTAATTAAGTTCAAGGCAGAATTCTACTAGCAATTGTTCGATAAATCATCGATAGGACACCATGGGCCTTCCTTGTTGGCCCCTCCGTAGCCAGGTGGGCAGGAGCAGCAGTGCGTAGCACATGCTTCTTGATTAGACCGGGGTTCGAGCCCGTCACCACCAAATACGGATGATGCGGAAAGGTCAGGGAATGACCATCGCATATCCCGGAGCAATATGGCCTTAGTTGCTAATGCTCCTAAAAAAAAAAAAAAAAAACAAACCTTCCTTGCAACCAGTTTACAATGCTCGAAGAACTTCGTGTCTGACTGTATCATAATACCCAAGTCCCTTTCCTCCACTACTGGAATTAGTTCAACTCTGCCAAGTGTTATAAATTATTTTGGGGCTACTGTTCCCCAGTTGCAATACCTTACACATTGCTGGATTAAAGCAAGCTTTAATTTTTCTGACCATACCTGAAGTCTATCTAGGTCACTCTGAAGAAGATCTGCTTGGCAGTGATCATTAACTACTCTACCAATCTTTACATCATCTGCAAATTTAGACATCACGCCCTCTCTCCCTTCATCAGTGTTATTTATGAAAATTAAAATTAGGTCAAAAACAATTAACAAACTAACTTTGTTATCCATATGATAAAGGAGTGGTTAATTTCAAGATCAGTCTTTTATAAGTTCATAACCAAAAAGTTAAGGTGAAAAATATAAAAAAGTTTAGCCATATGCTGAACTGAAGAATTCGCTGAGAGAGTGGTATAAAAACAGTTAACATTCTGCGACACCAGTGAAATGGAACAATAAACAGAAATCAATATAGTTTTTATTTTATACATCGTTAACGATTTTTTTACTTGATTTTATTCATTACATAAGTGCAGGTAGAAACAGTTTCTTTAAAACTTATTCTAATTACTACATAAAGTGTTCACCTACAAGAAGGTGAACGGTTCCTGGATATAATTTTTTTATCAATCCCATTTAGTAAACACCTTGATTCAATAAATTGGATTTTAGTGTAGAAATCCAATTAAGTTAAACTAACAGGTCTGTAATTACTTGTGTCGCCCTTTAATCCTCTTTGTGAATTAGGGTCACATTAACACGCCTCCGTAGCCGAGTGGTCAGGAGCGGGAGTGCAGTAGCACACGCTCTTTGAGTAGACCGGGGTTCAAGCCCCTGACTGCTGAATACGGTCGATCTGCCAACCCACACTGGACCAGCGTGGCAGATTATGGTCCATTTCCCTCAGCATGAATTGTTGAGGAGGCTTCCATCCTGTAGTGGGTTGATAATGGCTGCACTTTACTTTTTACTTTTAGCACATGTTCAGTCCAGTCCAGTTACAAATTATATATTATAATTTTATTATATATAATTTGTAAATAAAAATTTACAAATTATATATTATACATGGATACTGAAAATACAGTATATGATAAAATATTTTCTGATACTTTAGTGCAGACTCAAGGTGCATTCTGAAGAAGAAAAGTTTGTGGCTCAGAACAAATTGAATAAATCAAGTATACTATATAGCACGAATTGTATATTTACATGTATTGTATATTCCAACTGAAGATATTTAGGCTACTTTTGATTGGAAATGAGACATTTGCTGCCAATCCAAACAACCAATAACTGAATGAAGTGTGGTCGAAAATACGAAACCTGCAGTAAAAGGTAAATATTTTAAAGGTGGTTATGAGCTGTAAACAGCCAATCAGCTCATGACAATCAAGCAAAACAAAGAAAAAAAGAAAATGGTGGCAAACACAAGAGGTATCTTTAGCAAAAAACCAACAACATGTTGCCTGGAACATAATGTAAATTAATCTATTCTCTAATGTAAACTAATTTATTCTCTAATGAATATTGCAAGAGAACCAATGGTGACAGTGACAACCTAAGACCTGTAATAACATACCGGTAAGTTGTATTTAGGTGTACTACTCTGATATAATGAGTTGTATCACTCATTATATCAGTATAGGGGTAACCCACTGGTGGTTATTAAAGTTCATTTAATGCTAAACAATAGGGCTAATCAGAATACACAATCCTGCCATTTTAGAGTAAATACATTGGGTAAGTACCACACAGTTTATACGTTACTCTGGGGTTACTGCTTCCCATATGCAGTATTTTACATTTGTCAATGTTAAACTTCATTTGCAACCTCTCAGTCCATCTGCTCAACTTTTCTAGATCTGGTTGCAGCAGCGTACTGTCATTAGTGTCTTTAACAACCCTGCCGACCTTCGTTTCATCTGGAAACTTGGACATTAAGCGTCATATACCATCATCAATATCATTAATAAATACAGAAAACAACAATGGACCCAACACAACTTATAACATTAGTCCACAAAGAGCAGTGTCCATTGATTACCACTCTCTGTCTTCTCCAACTCAACCATCCCTTTATCCATAGCTGCAATTGGCGTCTAATGCACACTGCTCCAATTTGCACAGCGGTCTTCCATGTGCAACAGTATCAATAGCCTTTCTGTGATTCAAATATATGATATCAAAATTATTCTTTGCATCCAGATCCTTTGTGACCACATCATAATATTCAATCAAATCATAGTAACCAATCAAATTGGTCAGACAAGACTTCCCCTTAACAAACCCATGTTGTGTCTGAGCTATAACCGAAGTCTTGTCTAGATGATCCTGCAGTGCTTCTTTAACCAGTGCCTCCATTAATTTTCCTGGAACAGAAGTTAAACTAACAGGTCTGTAATTACTTGTGTCGCCCTTTGATCCTCTTTGTGAATTGGGGTCACATTAGCACATCTCCAGTCCATTGGTACCTCCCCTCAATAGCTGTCATAAATATGGCTCTGGGTTTGTTTAGTTCCTTTGCTCCTCTATATCCTCCTTTAATATAACTGGATAGATCCAATCCATCCCAGGTGTCTTTCTTATGTTTATCTTCAGCAATTTCTTCTCCACTTTGCTTTCAGTTATTACAGAATCATCTAGCTCACTTCCATACCACTCCCTGAATAACTCCTCATGTGTGAATGTAGATTCAGAATACTCATTTAGTTTATTAGCTACCTGAGCAGGATCATCAACAGTATCGATATCAAGTGGACCAATCTGATTCATCCCCTTCCTTCTAGAGTTTACATAAATAAAGAATTCTTTGCATCCTTTGCCAAAGATTTCTCGTAATCTGCCTTTGCTTTCTTATCCTCCTTTGTGACTTGATTACAGACCAGCTTATATCATCCGTGTCACCTGTTAATTTATATGTATCCCATGTATTTTTCTTCTCTGCCACATGTCTCATTAATTCATCTGACATTCATTTAGGTCTAAACCTTGTACTATATTTCTTAGTTGGTATGAAAGGTCTAGTAGCTTCCAAGATTAATTCTTTGAATGCTTCCTATATTTAATTTTTCTTTAGTCTTCTCCATTGGTGAAGCATTACTTATTCGAGGTAGTACAATATCATGGTGACTCGTGTGAAGGTATTCACAATATGAGATGCTTAATGATGCCAATTCCTAGTTACTTAGTAGCTGGCTGAATTTAAATGATGCACTTGCACTAACTTACCCATACACATCACGTAACTATTTTGCAACTGAGGCTTATAGCCCTAAAGTGCTCTATGATCTTAATTACTTGCACACAACTAGGCATTTCTCATATTGTGCAGTTATACTTTGCACCTGCATTGCCATCATTGCATCACCAGGGTATCTGCCTGCCCACCCACCGACCGATGAGGAGCCAACAAGCTCTGAAATGGTGCCATCTGGGTAGTGATATCTGCCGAGAATAAGTAACAGTATTCTTCTCCATTGGTGGAGCGTTACTTGTTCGAGGTAGTGCAATATCATGGTAGCTCATTATGAATGTATTCACAATATGAGATGTACTTAATGATGCCAATTCCTGGTTACTTAGTAACTGGCTGCATGTAGAAATGATGCACTTGAATATCATTTATTGGTGAATTATTTTCTGAACTAAAATAATATTGTAATATTTTAATTTGTAAAGTTGTTAAGAATAAATTTAAATTTCCCCTCTGTTCTCCTTATTTTAGCCTATGTGTCCAATTATGGGATCTGGCAACAATCTTTTCAAGTTTTCGAATGTCCACTGCATAGGTAGTTTGACCAAGTGCCTACTCTGGCAGCCCATATGGAGGTGGATGGTTTGTTGGATTTTGGTTTTGGAAACATCACTGGTCATCCCCTGGTTAGAATCTCTGGTTTGAAAAAAAGAACTATCATATTATGATCACCCAACAGCTGCCTTATCTGCCTATGATTATTATGTCCATAAAATGCATGTGTTCTCTGGTCGATTTTCTTGTTTTGCTTGATGAAAAACCTGAGTTTCCTGGAAACCTTGCCATCCAAACTGAGACTAACTCGGCCATGAAGTGAAAAGAAGCCCATAAAAGTTCCTTGCGTCATTGATAAGATTTGAAGTGAGGCCTTTTCCACTTGGTGTGGGGAGGACAGTGATTATAACCACTGCACTACCCAACCAGACTAAAATCCATGGTCAGCCATTCCAGTATTTTCTGCCTATCAGCTTGCTCAAGGCATAACAGCATATGTTCACCGAGGCCATTGAAAAGTTGTGGGCACCTACCATTTGCTTTGTCGACTATTGCTCTGTTCACTGTATTGCTGTTGCTCTGTAACCTTGGAACACCTTAACTACAGAACTCCATGAACAGCCCATGAAATTTGCAGTTTCTGTAATACTGTTGCCTTTCAACTGGGTACCCAACAGTCATCCCTTTTTGAAGTATGTCAGATCACATCCTTTGCCCATGTCGATCAAGTATTTTGATATAGACCTTATATCACAATCCACATATTTACCAGTTCTCACCACGAGACGGTTGCCACTAATGAGGAGAAATTGCCAAATGGTGATAATATTTTGGTTGGACAATGTATATGAATGCATTGTTTTGATACTTACAATACGTATAATTTACAGTGTTCATTTATAAGTTTTTAGTGCTGTTTATGTTGATGTGGTAACTTACTTTGATAACCTTTTAGGTTGCCTATGATTTTTTATTATTAAAAAAAAAAAAAAAAAACCACCATTCTCCTTTATGGGATTTTTTCCGCCCCCTGACGAGTACTGTTACCAAGTGCATGGATTGGTTGTTTGTATCCAATTACAATTATTATTATTGTTATTGTTGGTCAAGGAACTGTCTTGGTGTCCTACGCTTGTTCATGATCATGGCTTTCTGCAGTTCCATATAAGTGTTCTCTGGAAGGCTTATTGTTGCTAGGTTCTCACTTATGGTTGACACAATGTGATTGGGATGGTGATTACTTGTTCCATATGGCACATATTTTTTACTTCCTGTCTTAGGTTTGAGTACTTCCTAACCCGTATGTCCGTATGTTTTCTGGAGGTTGCTGGTGTTGGGCACTGCTATGTCGTTCAGGTAGGTAGCCATTTCCTTCTGTTGATGAGGGTCATGTCTGGTCTGTTGTACGTGATCACCTTGTCCGTTATTGTGGCATGGTCCCAGCATAGTCTGTCAGTAGAGGTCTCTAGTACAGTCTCAGGCTCGCATGTGTAATATGGTAAACTTTCTTTGATCAGCTGGTATTTTTGTGCCAGCTTCTGATGTATTATCCTAGCCACCTGGTCTTGTCTGTGAATGTAATCTGTGTGGGTTATCGCCAGCATCCTGCTGTGATGTGCTGCATTGTTTCTGGGGTCAGGTGGCATCGCTGACATGTGTCATCTGTTATTCCTGGATCTTAGCAATGTATTTCTTTTAGTTCCTAGTGTTGATTACCTGGTCTTGGATGGCGGGGAAGAGCCTTCTGTTTGTGAGCCAAATGTTGGAAGACATGTTATCTATGTAGTCTTAATGGAGGTTATTCTTATTAATGACAATTGATGCCAGAAATTGAGCTTATATAGACCAGCAAAAAAAAAAAAAAAAAAAACCCGCTTGTGTACTCCGTATGCACGAAAGATGTTTTGTGTGAAAACACCTTTGAAAAATCAGAACCATTTGAAAATCGAACAGCTAGAACTAAAGTTATGAACGATGTAACATTTTATGCTCATGCCCACTACTTACTCTACCAAATCAACCTTAGTAACATTAGCGTCATACTTCAATCCAAAATATTTAGTATGAACGATATAATGTTTTATGCACACGCCTACTATTTGCTCTACCGGATCAAAGTTTGGAAGAGGGTAGGGAAATCTAAGCCAATAGCCTAATTGCCCATTTGTTGAATAGTATGATTGTAATAATACTAGTGTTTGTATGGTTGCAATCCACATTTTCATTATATTCAATCGTTATGTGCCGCTATAGATGTTTTCACATCAATAATTTTCTGAGCAATGAAAGGGACTGAATGCCACACTATTATAGCCTTTGTGTTCAATGATGCCAAAGTCAAATGCAGAGCATTGTCGAGAGTATGGAGCAAGCCTTCCATGTTAACGTAACCCCAAAAAGTGTGAACAGAAAAAAAAAATATATATATATATATATCATTTATGTCCAGTATTTTTCAGAAATATTACCCATTATTTCTGAAAAATACTGGACATAATTTTGTTTTTACTTTTTCTGAACAAAAATAAAATACCGAAAGGATGGCATTTCTACCAACAACTGTCTACTTACTTTTTTACTTTATTATTATTATTTTTTTATTAACGGGTATTAATGAAGTGAGAATAAAATATTGAAATTGGTATATTTAATAACAATCACAATATTAAAACAATACACTAAATGCTTCTAAATGTATGGATATGCATTTAAAAAAAACTAATGATGTACAAAAAAAAAAAAAAAGAGTTAAATAGCAAATATGCAATTGAATAAATTTTATTAACACGTTACATAACACAAAACAACTTATTGTATATTCCAACATATAAGTTGACTTCTATTTTTTTCTTTGAAAATTTGTGTTTAGATCTTTTTTGGTGAACTTTCATGTTAGCTAAATTATCAATTAGCTGAGAATATCCATATTTTCTGCTTTTAGGCTTAAAAGGGCTAAGTGAGACGGTTGTTCTTGACTTGTGGTATTTCTTAAATAATTTTTTATTAACTTCAGCTTTGAAAACAATCGTTCCGTTGTTGCCACGGTTACTGGAATTAAAAAAAACTTTGTAATGAATACATTTCAGTGTAACTCGTGCTCATATCATAATACTGCACCGACGCTAGTTCAGTCAGTTCTCTTATTGTGTTAATTTTCTCTATTTTAATAATGGAGGAGATAAATCATTCGAATATTGATTCTGTATGCAAGGTGCGTTTCACATGATTTCTTCGTCTGTCATGTTCAGTAATATTTTCGGTGTTAAAAATGAAAATAAGTTGGCAATAGTTTTTAAACCCTTGAATCAGTGTGTTAATTGACTTGTTACAATGTCAATTATCCTATAAAAGATGATCTTACAACAAAAAACAACCCCATGATGTCATCCCAAAATCTTTTCAACTGCCCTTTTTAGAACTTTGGGAACAGTCCTGTAAATTTTCAAATCGGTGATCTTCTAGTTTGTCATAAAGTTTTTTGATTATTCATTTTCTTTCATTTTTAAAATCAGTCTGTGTACCCCATTTTTTTGTGACAATAGTTGCTTCCTTCAAAATAATTTCAGATTCATTTCGTATTTGTTTTACTGTGATGAAAGGCATTTCTAAGTATGTTGCTCCCTGAGCAATAGGTAAACCCTTTATTTCTAGAAATCTCAATGCCAAATTTATATTTGAAAGAACCTTTCCGTTATTACAGTAATAACAACAAATTCAAAATTTTCCATATTTTTCTGATTGTTTCTGTTTTCTTCTTCTTTTTTGTAGTATCCAAAATGATTTTGTTTAAAACTTTCAGAATATCTGTATATCGTTTTATTGCTATTAATGAGGAAAAATGACCAGCCCACTGTGTAGGGTACTGCATCTGATTAACCACAATATGAAGATAGCAAGTTCCAATGATTGATGCTATGTCTGAAAAACATAGATGCATTGGTGCAACTGCAAAATATTTTGATACATCTGGGATACCATTAACTGCATCATTCACCACTAAGTTGATGTTATGAGCTGCACAATGAACATATAATGCATTTGGTTCCATTTCTTTTATGCGGGCTTGTACCCCTGAATAAACCTCTCTCATAGTGTTAGACCTTATGTCCTTGGCCTCAACTTTTGATTACAGTGTGTTGCAAATAGCTATTGTTATACCTGCAGCAGTTTGATTGGCTAGAACAAAGCCAAGAAAAGAGTCCTTGATTTTTAATCAAGGACTCTTTTCTTGGCTTTGTTCTAGTCAATTTTATTTCCAGTATCGCTTTTTAAAATTTTGACCTATCTACAGATAATGCTCAGCTAATGTTGTTATGAAATGTCCTGAGTTGTCTAATATGACAGAAAAGAAAGAATAGTCTTTTATCTCCATTATTGATTGTTTTATTAAATAATTGTTTTATTAAATTCAGTCCTAAAATACAACTCATTTTGTATTTTAGGACTTAGATATTTTGATGTGCCAAATGGCAGATTTAACACCTGTCTCATAGTATTATCATATTCGGCTAAAATTTTTAGATTAGACAAAAAGTTTCCATTTTATGTGTCTTTCGGATTGTTTTGATGACCTCGAAATGTGATTGAATTTTTTGATAATTTTAGAGTTATTTTGATAAGCCACTCCAAAACTTTATGCCAAAAATTATGCTCTTGTCGTAAATTCTCTTCTACATTTTTATCCAAACATTTGTTTGCCATCCATAATTCCTTGACATAACAAGCTCCTGTATGTGACAGACTTGCTTTGTGGTCTTTAATTTTGTTGGATGAATTTTTCCAATCCTTTATTCCTTTTATCCATGCAGAATTCTGCTTACTTGGTGAGAACATCCAACAGGGCTCACATTGTACTGCATCCAATTTTGTGGAATATCACAACCAAAATCTGTTCATTTTAATACCTGATTTGTTTTGTAATACCTTTCTGAAAAACAACCTGCTGCTGTGATTTTTTGGGAACGGGCTGTTAGGTCTACAAGGTCCATGATGTAAGATAAATCTCTTCATATGTGTTGTTATTATGTCAGGATAATTAGCGATGTCACTTG
Source organism: Mastigoproctus giganteus (assembly GCF_048544385.1). Classification (NCBI taxonomy): domain Eukaryota; kingdom Metazoa; phylum Arthropoda; class Arachnida; order Uropygi; family Thelyphonidae; genus Mastigoproctus; species Mastigoproctus giganteus. The sequence continues at coordinate 148,924,624 of NC_143575.1, forward strand.
GATATTGTTCACTGATTAAATTTTCTGATAGTTCTAGTTCATTGGTGTTCGTTTGGTTTTTTACATATATATCTGTAGTTTGTGCTGGAAAAGATGATGATGTTGATACTGAACCCAATGTTGATGCCATTTGTTGCTGTTATTTCTGTTGTTTTCGTTGGTGTAGTAATAGAAGAGCTCACTTTTCTCCCAGGGAAGAAAGAAGACAAGTTCAGAATTTTTTAAATTTCTTCTTCTAGTGCTTCTGTGGACTTTCTTTTCCTCTTCCATTTAGAGTAGCCACTTGCTTGTGCTTGTATTCTTTTTTTCTATTCTAAAAAGAAATTATAAGGTGACAGACAAATTAGTAAAAATTTCCTTACGTTTGGTTCTATAACATTCCATGTTATTGAAGTACATTTTGTTCTTTGCAGTTTGAAGTCCTTACATTCCTGCTGTCTGAAAAATGAAATTTACAAAGGTCACTCAAATGATCAATTTCCCTTAATGCACAGCTATGAAAAATGCTATGCTACTTTCTGCCTTTGCTCCTTCTGTATTGCCAATTTTCTTGAATGAAAAACTAAAGGGCTCTTCGGCTTTCTTGTGCTTCATTTGTATTACGATGCCTTTCAATATCACTTAATTTGGCTCTCTTTTGTTCAGACAAAAGTGCATTTACAATATTTACAAAAACATTTTAAATAATCACCATCTAATTTGTAGAGCCAGTTCTTATATTTAGCATATTTAACCCATTGATCAAGTAAGTATTGAATATATAGTTTTTGCTCATTTTCACAAAGGGGCAAAATTAGACACTACAGTTTAATATGAAAATTTACAAGCAAAAAAAAAAAAAAAAAAAAATAGTTACCTACTCCGAGTGATTGAATCATCACAAACAAAAAAGGACAAGTTTTCGTCAACACTCTGTTAGACCTATTCAGAGCAGTGGTTTGCATGCGGAAATGATTTAAATTACTGCATCTATGTTTTAGTCAGGATACTCTAGCAATTCAAAAAGTGAAACCAGCATAAAGCGACCCTCTATATTAGGAAAGTTGGACTGCAGAAAGTGGAATTTCAAAGAAAGGAAGTTGAAGAGTTCTGAGTGATTGGTGGAAATTCATATTATAATATATTTCTCTGATCTCTAAATGATCCAGCAACAAATTTTTGATAAAAAAAATTACTGACATCAGAGTAATAAAATTACAAATAGTTCTCTCAAATTGTAACAAAATGCAAAGAATAGTAAAAAAAATAAAAAAATAAAAATAAATCTACAGCAATGAGTAACATATATTAGTATTAAAAACTAGACAATGTTTAACAATTGCCAATGTCATGAACCATTCACAATTTGTGAACTGTCCATCATGTAAACTTATGAAAACTGGAATAATAAATTCACTTGGATTTTATTATTCCAGTTTATTGTGATTTCGTAATTCCATTTACATGGAATTATAAAATCACTTATTACAGAATCACTACAAAGTTGGCATTGCATTGTGCACATAAAGCAAATCAATGCATACTTCTCTATTCAGAGGTGCATGTTCACTGAGTGTAAAAGAAAAATAACTTTTTGAAATTCATATTATATCTTCCCCTGATTTGTAAATGATCCATCAACAAATTTTCAAAAAAATAATTACTGACTACCAGAGTAATAAAATTACAAATTGTTCTGTCAAATTGTGACAAAATGCAAAGAATAGTAAAAAAAATAAGTAAATCTACAGCAATGAGTAACATATATAGGTAGCCCTGGTTTTGTGCTGGTCTGATTTGCGCCGATTTGCAATAGTGCTGATCACTGACCGCAATTTTATTTTTATTTATTTATTTTTGCTTTTTTTTGCAAATTTTTTTTTGCAATTTTTTTATAAATTGAAAGTTTAAAATCGTGAGACAAAATTTATCAGCATCATACTGTGCTATGTATCATGCACTGTTCATATGATTTAAGACAATCTGAGCCAATCAGCAATTAGCACATCTGTATCAGAGGCGAGAAAGAATCCCGCCCTCAAAGTAGCCACTTGTGGATACGGGTGGTATAGGACAATGTGGTGAAGTATTCAATTGGTTGTTGTTTACGCTATTTACTTGCGTTGGAAATTTTATTACGCTAACATTTTTTTATAATTGTACTATTAATAAATTCAATAATAATAGTGATAGCCGTGTGCAGTTTTTGCCATCGTATTATAAAGTTTTTAATTTAATAGAATAAAGAGATGCCATGTCTGGTAAAAGTAGTTCATTGAATTCTAGTGCAATATTCGGAGGATGGAGTCTGGTCAAAGCCGCCATAATGTGTGTAGGGCTATGAATATGCCTCCATTGACTACTATTAGTGACTATTATTATTAATAATAATGATATTAATTCTTCTTCTTCTTTGGTCCTTAGCTGGCAGCTGGGGGAGGCGGTTGGCCACGCAACCAGTATGCTGCTGTAGGTGCCGCAGGGTTTCGGACTTGCTCTGTGATGTTCTTCCATACCTTACGATCCATGACTTCAGTCCTGGCCTGGTTAAGGTCGAGACGTCGGCTCTTCAAGTCATCTTCCACTTGCTTCGCCCACGTTTTCCTAGGCGCGGTCCGTTGGATGCTCCATTGGGTGGGTCGTTGTCTCCAAAGGAGTGTGGATGGTATTCTGTTCGTGCCCATTCTACATACGTGGCCAAACCATCTGAGCCTTCGCTTCTGGATTTGGTCGGCAATGGTTGGTTGCTGTTGGCATCTGGCGCGGATGGTATCATTAGTGATGCGGTCGCGAAGAGAGATGCCCAAGATCTGCCGCAGGCATCGCATTTGGAATACCTCAAGTTTGTTCAAATCTAACTTGAGACAAATCCATGTTTCCGATCCGTAAAGAAGAATGGGCAGGATCAAAGTCCGGAAGAGTCGGATTTTAGTCTTTGTGGAAATGTTGGTCCTCTTCCACAGACACCATTTGAGCGAGGCGAACGCAGTGGCCGCCTGTCCAATTCTGCTGTGGATTTCCATTGTGGATGCAACTTTCTTCTCCTGGACCAGCGACCCAAGGTATTTAAAGTCCTGCACTTGCTCGATCTGGACGCCTTCGAGATAGATGGTGGCTTGCGACCCATCTGTTGTCAGGGCCTTTGTCTTACCAGCATTGATCTTCAAACCGTATGGCCGGGCAATGCGGGCAATGTTGTAGAGGATGTCCGTGGCTTCAGCGTCGTTACCGGCAAGGATAGCACTATCATCAGCAAACATCAGGTCAGTCACATAGTGATCCTTGTCATATTGTATGCCCTGTCTGTTTCTGAATGCTTGCCTCATAATGGCGTCAACCACGATGTTGAAAAGCAACGGGGAGGCTACATCCCCTTGGCGGACTCCAGTTTGGATGGTAAATTCCTCTGATAAATCGTTCTGGATGCGCACCTGGCTGGTTAAACCGTTGTATGCAGTTTGGAGGAGTGTGATGACTTTTCGAGGTACATGTTCAACCTCTAGTAGTTTCCATAAGGCAGGCCGGTGGACACAGTCGAAAGCAGACTTAAAGTCAATGAAAACAATGACGGTTCGCTGTCCACACCGGATCCTCTCCTCCATCAGCTGACGAATGGCAAAGATTTGATCACAGCATCCTCGCCCGGGTCTAAATCCTGCCTGTTCTTCTCGACTGGTTTGCTCGCGATGTTTTTGCAGTCTTGACTGGATGATCTTCATAAAGACCTTTCCGATGATGGAAAGGAGGCTGATGCCACGGTAGTTCTTGCAGTCCCGGTTATCACCTTTCTTGTGGATCGGTACGATAATGGCTTTCCTCCATGTTAACGGAATTTGTTCAGTGCACCAGATGGTTTTGAGGAGTGAGTGTAGTCGGCGAAGCAGTACATCTCCCCCGGCTTTGATCGCTTCTGTGGTGACTTGGTCCACTCCTGGTGCCCTGCCATGCTTCAGGGATTGTATGGCTGCTTTCACTTCTTCTACTGTAGGCTCAACATCGACCATGGAGACCTCAGGGGGGTCGATCGAGAGTGCTGTTGCTGGCGGTCCCTGAGGTGGGTCTTGATTATACAAAGCTTTGAAGAATTCACTCCACCGTTGCAGGCGTTCGGATGGTGATCGCACGAAGGTCCCATCAGCATTCTTGATGTTGTCACTAGTCAATTTGGTCTTTCCACTCAGACATCTGAGGGTGCGGTAGAGAGTGCGGTACTCGTTTTTGGATGCCGCCACGTCAAGATCGTCTGCCACTTGGTTCCAGTATGCTTCTCTTTCTGCTGTCATTCTTTGTCGGACTTCTCGGTTTAGCTGCCGGTACCGTTCAAAGTCGACCAACTTTGCCTGTTTCCGTTTGTCCACGAGGTCGAGGCACTCGTCTGATATCCATGGTTGCGTTCGACGTCGGGCAGGTGGACATAGGGGCTTGGCACATTCCAGGATGGCATCAGAGATCTGCTTTTCTTCTTCATTTATATCCTCGGGCACGGCCAGCATCTCGAAGCGGTTGGATAGGGCGATCTGATATGCCTGTTTGTTGGCAGCATTCATTAGCTGCCTCCAGTCCAGCTTGGCTGACCGAGATGATCTTTTTGCATGCCGTAATTTGAGCTGCACCTTAGCCCGGATGAGGTAGTGATCAGATCCGCAATCAGGTCCCCTCATGGCACGAACGTCCACGAGTGATGAGCGAAATCTGGCATTGATCAAAATGTAGTCCAGGATTGCTGAGTCCTTGCCAGATGGATTTCGCCATGTAAGTTGATGTTTTTGAGGGTGCTGGAAATGGCTGTTTCCAATGATCAGGTTGTTAGATGCGGCAAAGGACAACAAACGTAAGCCGTTGTCATTGATCTTCCCATGGCCAAACTTGCCCATTGTTGTTTCCCAACCAGATCTGTTCACGCCAATATGGGCATTAAAGTCCCCTGTGAGGATGATCACTTCTGTCTGCGGAATTGAATCCAGCGTATGTTGGAGCTGGTTGTAGAAGTCATTCTTGGTCGGGTCCAGGCTAGTCTCAGTTGGGGCATAGGCGGAGATAATATGGGTCTTGATGGTGCCCTTGACAGTAAGGACTGCCAGGCGGTCTGATATTGGTTGGAAAGCAATCACACTACTGGTGGCCTGAGCATCGACCATAAAGCCCACTCCTGCTTCTCGTTTCTCACCACCAGAATAGAATAGCATAACCGCTTCATTAGGTGCTGGTGGTTGGATGATCATCGTTCCAGACCCGGTGAGCCTTAATTCGGATAATGCCGCGATTGATATCTTGCACCTAAATGATATTAATAATAGTAGTCATTAATAATGATTACTATTATTAATGACTATTATTACAACTACGCAGAATGCTAATAAAACAAAACAATCGATGCAAAGTGGTAGGTAAAATTTTGGTGCCCAGAACCTAACCTTGTGATTTCCGATTGACTCCATTATTTAAAGGGCTCCATTTGCGCCAGTCCCCCCAGGAACCTAACCCCGATGTAAATCGAGGGCTTCCTGTATTAGGATCAAAATTGGACAACGTTTGATGATTGCTGATATCATGGATCATTCATAATTTGTGAATGGTCCATCATGTAAGCTAATGAAAACTGGAATAATAAATTTACTTACATCTTCAGCATTTCTGTCAGAAGTTAGAAAAGAATGATCGTAATGGTAATGGTTGACAAAGTGTTTTTCTTGCTCTGAGAAACTTGAAAATGTAGAATAATAGTACATGATGCTTGATAACAGCTGCAAAACTTTCTTCTCTGCCAATAAAACAAATGAAAATCTCTGTGATTGGCCAAATTTTTTTGTTTCATTTCCCACTCTTGTTTCTCAAGTTACTCCAAGCAATTTTGCAACAAATTTTCCCCCACCACAAACAAAAACAGAACAGACACAACCCCAGAGGCTCACATCTGGTGAGTATGGACTTGTCACATACAGAACAGAACTTGACAAAAACAGAACAGATATATACCCAAGGGCTAACATCTGGCGAGTATGGGCTTGGCACACCCTGGGTCCTGAGCCGGATATCATAGTTCTCTTTCTAGGTGATTCCCTTCTACTTCTGACTCTTGTTTTCTCTCTGTTTCTCAGGGTCACTCAGAAACTTTTTTTGGCTGGTGCAGCATAAGCCTCAGGCTTCCTTGCACCATATGGCTAATAATAATAATATAAAAGAGTTGTAAAATGTATTATTCATGGCCAACGAGAAAGTCCAGGTCCTATTTGACCCCAGGGGCTCACATCTGGTGAGTATGGGCTTGGCAAACCCAGGGTCCTCAGCTGGATATCATCATTCTTCTCTTTCTTGGTGATTCCTTTCTACTCCTCTCTTTCTCAGGGTAACGCAAGAATTTTTTTTGGCTGGTGCAGCATAAGCCTCAGGCTTCCTTGCACCATAGGGCTAATAATAATAATATTGGCTGTATAGAAACAGTCTACTTCAGAAGTAGGTCAGGTTTCAGAACATCATTGACATATGCAAGGATCAAAGGATCCACAATTTAAATGTGTATCTGGTCAGTATACTAATAACTCATTCATAGCCCTTTAGTTTTTTCATTTCAGATTAAAAAAAATAATAATAAAAAAAATAACGTCAAATTTACCCCAAAAAGCTCTAAAACGCAGCACTGGCCATATCTAGACTGTTATGTGACAAATTTGTGTATTAAAAAATAAAACATATTGCCCTCTGACAACAATCAGTATGCACACACACACACACACACACACACACACACACAAAATGTAAAATAAATTCACCAACACTAGAATAAAATCGGACTGTGGTGTATATATTTGACACTGGTTTTACTGAATATTTCACTGCTATCTTTTATTTACTAATATTTCTGTTAGAATGGCATCAATCTAAACAATACTCTGGCAGCCTGTCTCTCATTTCATAAGAATGTGTTACATTTAATTTTAAAAAATTGCTCATTTATTAATGAAATTCATTAATTGTCATGAGAAATTAATCTGTCTTCCAAATTTCACAGGCCCCTTTCAAGCTCGGATCCTAATGCCGCTGCATTGGCATAGTTATGCCACTGAGTTTGCTATCTAACTTAACTAACCATTAAAACTGACACGTATTCTTTTAAATCATACTAATCTTGATGAATTGTTTTGATACATAGACTGTTGTAATTTTGACTGGATGTTATCTTTTTTGGTTCTAATAGAAATGAATGGTAGGCAGGACTGACATTTATATAAGCATCAAATTCTCGAAAGTTGTGAATGATATATATTTCTAGTGTTTTTCTTATACTTGTTACATTGCATGATTTCCTATATTACTGTGGTTTCATCACAGTGAAAATTAAGTGAGATCCCACTATATTTTTTTAACCTTGTTTAAAAGTTTTGTAGAATTTTTAACTTAAGTTCTGAAAGATTCTGGTGAATTTCTCAGAACTTAAGTTAAATTAAATTAAATTAATTGCCTGAACATAATAATGATTTCCAAAATTTCTTTTGTTGAGCCATAACTCATAATTTATTTGCAGATCCCAACCTGTGGTCAAACATTTGTGGGCAAATATTAATTTCAAACCTTCCCAAGTTAACATGAATCTTACAAATTGTCTCTACAATGAAAAGCCAGTTCCTTGCATCAAGGTGATTAGTTGTTTGCAGTATGATGGAAGTTATATTCGTAATAGCCTCGGTAAGTAAACTACACCAAAGTTTTTCTATTATTACAGAATTATTTAATAATCTAATTACTAGTTTTTTTTTTTGTTCTGGAGGCAGAAGGACCAGTATATAGGTTTGTATTCCCACAGATTCATTATTCAGTACCAACTAACTTTTTTATCTTTTGAAAAAGATGCTAATGTGCAATACCATTGCATACTGCCATAAAAAACAAAAACTATACTTTGTATATCTGGATGAGGATATAAGCAGCATCTTGGTATTCTTTCAAGATTGGCAAACAAACAAAAAAAATAAGAATTGCATTTTGTTTAATCTGGTTGTCTAGAATATTATTGCATGGCATATCAATCTAATATTAAAAAATAAATTAATAAATAAGAGTCTTGTGCATTGGCAGTCACATCAATAAGAATTATTTGCAACAACGGACTAAACATTAAAATAAATATATAAGAAACTGGTTAAAAGTAAAATAGATTGAAAGCAATTAAGAACAGTATACTGAGTGATAAAAATATACAGAATGGGATTATTGGGTATGTTACATTGGTAATTCTGTCAGGAGGACTGCGTTAATAGTACAGAGAAGGGCAACACGATTAGAATGGAACAAAGGGTTGCTCTTATGAAGAAAGTGTTAAGTTTTTCAAATTTACAGTGTCTAGAGACTAGACACCTGCAAGGTGATCTGATTGATGTGTATAAAGTCTTGAATGGTTTGAGCATGCTCAATGCTGATGTGATTCTTCCTCTTGCTCAGAACAATCACCTGAGAGGGCATAAATTCAAATTGAGGAAAGACAGTTGTAGAATAGATGTGCGAATGTTTGCCTTTAGCCAGCAGGTGGTTGATTGCTGGAACAAACTTCCATCTATTTTACTTGTAGTAGTAATGGCATGTGTTGCAAGAAAGCAAGTGTATGAGCTTATGTAGCATCAGCCAAAAAAAAAAAAAAAAATTCACACAACCATTCCCTACAAATGTTTGTCCAGTTCCTCCTTAAATTTATTTAACCTATCAATTTCCACAACGACAGATGGAAGTTTGTTCCAGCAATTAACCACCTGCTGGTTAAAGGCAAATTTCCACACATCTATTCTACATCTGTCTTTTCTTAATTTGAATTTATGTCCCCTTAGGTTCGTAATCTGAACAAGTGGAAGGATCCCATCTGAATTCAGTGTGCTCAACCCATTTAAGGCCTTATATACCTCAATCAGATCACCGCGCAGGTGCCTAGTCTCCAGCCACTGCAATTTGCAGAACTTAAGCCTCTCTTGGTAAGAGGATCCCTTCATTCCCCTCACCAATCTTGTTGCCCTTCTCTGTACATGCTCAAGTAAATCTACATCCTTTCTAAAATGAGGCCTCCAGACCTGTACGCAGTACTGAAGGCGTGGCCTGACCATTGCGTTATACAGGGGGACAATCACCTTTTCCCTGCTAGCAAAATTCTTGTATATCATTGACAAAACTCCATGACCTGCCCTGGCACCTGTCTGCATTGCTCAGAAAACTTCATATCTGACTGCGCAATTACTTTCAGGTCTTTTTCATTTTCTACCATCTTAAGTGTAGTAGCACACAGTTGGTACGTTTCTCTGGGGTTATTTCTACCCATATGCAGTACTTTGCATTTGTCAATGTTAAACTTCAGTTGCCACTTCTCAGCCCTTCTGCCCAAATTTTCTAGATCCTGTTGCAGTAGCACACTGCCATTATTGTCATTAACAACCCTACCAACCTTTGTATCATCTGCAAACTTCAACACTAAGCCTGATATACCTTCATCAATATCATTGATTAATTTACAAAACAACAGTGGACCCAACACCGAACTCTGTGGGACACCGCTAGTAACATTAGTCCATGAAGAGCAGCACCTATTGATTACCACCCTCTGTCTTCTACCACACAACCATCCTTTTATCCATTGTAGCAACTTACCCTTAATACCATTCTGCTCCAATTTGTACAGTAGTCTGCCATGTGCAACAGTTTAAAAAGCTTTTCTGAAATCCAAATATATGATATCAAAATTATTTTTTGCATCCAGTTCCTTTGCAACCACATCATAATACCTAATTAAATTTGTCAGACAAGACTTTCCCTTAACAAACCCATGCTGTGTCTGAATTATTGCTGCAGTCTTGTCTAGATGATCTTGCAATGCATCTTTAACCAGTGACTCCATTATTTTACGTGGAACAGAAGTTAAACTAACTGGTCTGTAATTACTCTTGTCACCCGTTGATCCCCCTTTGTGAATTGGGGATACATTTGCACATCTCCAGTCCATTGGGAGCTCCCCTGAATCCAAGGATGCTCTGATAATTATGGCTAACCATTTGCTTACTTCCTTTGCCACCTCCTTTAATATAACTGGATAGATCACATCCGCCTCAGGTGCCTTTCTTATGTTTAACTTCAACAATTTCTCCTCCACTTTGTTCTCAGTTATTAAAAAATCATTAAGTACCCTGCTACAATTTGATAACCTTCTGGCATTTTCAATCCTTAATAACTCCTCATGTGTGAATGTAGATGCAAAATACTCATTCAGTTTGTTTGCTATCTGAGCAGGATCATCAACAGTCGAACCATCAATATAAAGTGGACCAATCAGATTCATCCCCTTCCTTTTATAGTTTATATAAGTAAAGAAATCCTTGCTGTTTTTCTTAGCATCCTTTGCCAAAAATTTCTCGTAATCTGCCTTCGCCTGCCTAGCCTCCTTTGTGACTTTATTACAGACTAGCTTATATCTGCCATAGGCTTCTGTATTGCTATGTATCCCATGCATTTTTCTTCTTTGCCACAAGTCTCATTAGTTCATTTGACAATCATTCAGGCCTAAACCTTGAACAATATTTCTTAATAGGTATGAAACTTTTAGTAGCTTCCACGATTAATTCCTTGAATGCTTCTCACTTAGAATTTGCTGTTGGTAACATCATCAGTTGATCCCACTGTACAGTTAAAAACTGTCTGGGACCACTGTAGTCACCTTTACGGAAGCAAAAACCCTTTCCTTTACACCTGATGGTAATTATATCTTTAAGTAAATCCCACATCAGTACACTGTGATCACTTCCACCTAGTGGTTCTTTTGTCTGCAAATTCTTAATACACAAATGATCACTGCTGATTACCAGATCAAGAGTATTACCCTCGCTGGTTGTCTCTCGAACATGCTGCTGCAGAAAACAATCATCCAATAAATCCACAAAAGTCTTACTAGTGTGTGAGTGACGTGACCAACCCACAAGTTCCAGTCAATATCTGGGAAGTTAAAATCCCCCATTATAAGACATTCTGGTTTACTAGCCCACTCTATCTCTCTGTACAATTGTTCATTGTACTCATTCGAGTCATAAGCCTATAACACACTTCTATTCTTATTTTTGCTTTCGCAGTGCTTATGTCACACCAAACCGACTCAGCAGTGCACTGTTTATCTAAATCAACTGGATGCACTTCTTTTGATTTTGTTTTTCTTAATTAACAGAATAACACTTCCTCCCTTCCTATCCTGTCTATCCTTTCTGTACACATTGTATTCCCCAAATTCCAATTCTGCATTCCTAATATCTGTGTGACATCACATTTCTGCTATCCCAACAATATCTGCCTTTGATGTCTAGACCAACACTTCAAATTCATCAAATTTATTTACTATACTCTTAGCATGGGTATACATGCACCTATTTTTATTCTTAGTTACCCTAACACATCCCATATACCCACCTGTCTCACGATGACTGCCATCAGTCCCTGAAACCCCCAGCATCCCTCGCTCCAGGCCGCTGCTTATTCTAATAGAAGTAGTGCAAGAATCACCTTCACATCTGTCTGCGGCTACTTTTAACCTTTTAGTCTGTGAATCCCCCACCAGGCTAGCAGTTTTCGACCCACCTAACGCCGCCCAGATAGCATCAGTAAATATTCTTGCACACTTTCTATTTAAGTGTATCCCATCCCTGTAGAAGCTGTCTCTCCTGTTAACAAGCACAGACTAGGCTGAAAAAAATTCTACCTGTTTTTCAGCTGTTGTTGTAGAAGTTGATAGCTTAAACAGATTCAAGGCAGAACTAGACAAACAATTTGGAGCGAGTGGATTGGTGAAATGAGAAGGGTGTGTGTGTGTGTTTTTTTTTTTTTTTTTTGGCTGATGCTATATAAGCTTGCTTTCTTGCGTCATGTGCCTTTGCTAATGCTAATAATAATAATAAGCACGATCAGGCTATCATCACATTGTTGCTCTTAATTTTGATCTCTTTGCTCTTGCCAAGCATTACTGGAGTGCACAACACAGCAAATGTAATCCATGAATATTAAAGCAGTAATGGTGTGTTTTATTTTTCATGCAAAGAATGCAATATTTTTATTGTTACTTTTCACACACTTACTAGTATTTACATTATCAGAATGATGCAAGGAAGCAAGCTTGTAAGTGGCGCCTCCATAGCCAGGTGGGAAGGAGCAGCAGTGTGTAGCACACACTTCTTGATTAGACTGGGGTTCGAGCCCGTCACCACCAAATACGGAGGATGCGGAAAGGTCAGGGAAAGACCACCGCATATCCCAGAGCAATATGGCCTTAGTTGCTAATGCTCCTAAAACCAAATAACAAACAAAACAAACAAACAAGCAAACTTGTAATGCATTATCCGTTAAAAAAAAAAACCAAAAAAAAAACCAAAAAAAAAAAAACCCTCAGTCTACATCATTTGTCCTTCCTTTCTAATAATTTGTCTTATCCTTCTTTAAATTAATTTGAACTATCTCTTCTGCAACACCAGTTGGAAGTTTATTCCAACAGTCAGTTATTTTCTTACTAAAGGCAGATTTTTGTACATCTGTCCTCCAAACATCCTTTTCCAATTTAAACTTTTATCCCCTTGTGTAGGTATGTGTCATCCTGGAAAGAGTAGGGATGCCATCAGCATTTAGTTTACTTAAACCATTTAAAACTTCAAAGCCCAGTCAAAGGCAGGTCTCCTTAGGTACTAGTGCACTATGGCCATTGATGCCGATGCACCTAATAAATCCTCAAACAAACAAACAAACCTCATAGATACTTAGTTTCCAGATGATGCAATTCATGTTATTCAAATTTTTCTTGGCAAGAGAACTCTTGTGTGCCCCCAGAGTAATCCTATTGCTCTTCTTTATACTTTTCCAACAGATACATATAAATTCATTTTATTGCCCAAAATATATACAGGCAACCCCCACATAACACAGTACTTCTACAACATGGTTTCACTGTAACACGATTGATAAATTGCGACAATCCTCGCACAACACAAGGATTTTGCTCTAACATGGTTATAGAATTGTGGCAAACCTTGCATAACACGGTATTTTTTAGCTTTTGTGCTGGGAAAAAACCTGCTATTATTTGGATTAATTTTTCAACATTTGAATTCTTTTTTGTGAATCCCCACTGTTAACTCATTAGACGTTACGGGAAAAAAAAAAGAAAAAAAAAAAGGGAAATCCTCGTATTTTATTTTGTTGGGAAATCTCCATGTTAGGATCTGTGCTACTGAACTTGTGCTTGTTTGAGACCATAAAAATTTGTGACCTTGAAGCATGCAGTTTGTAACTTTTAAGGTTTTTGTAAGGTCATTTTGGTTTTTATTTGATCGTTTATAAATTTTTCCACGTACGTATTACCTTTGTTCATAGGAAGGTATTGGAATAATTTATTTGTTCTGAATTAAATTCCAGCCCTAAATTATGGCTAAGGAAATTAGGCATAATTTGGATAACTGCAGATTTATTTAAAGAATGGATTATAAATCGTGTAACTGTGGAAAAACTATTTAAAGCAGAAAAATCTAGATTTCAAAGTTTTTATTATTATTGACGATAAAATATTATTAATGAGAGCCTTGTCGATCAATTCGGCCCTGGAAAGATTGTGCAAGGATCAAGGGGTAGAATTTTTTTCAGCCTGGTTTGTACTTGTTAACAGAAGGGACTGCTTCTACAGGGATGGGATACACTTAAATAGAAAGAGTGAAAGAATATTTGCTGATGCTATCGAGGCAGTGTTAGGTGGGTCGGAAAACTGCTAACTTGGGGGGAGATACAAGGACTAATAGATTAACAGTAGCCACTGGCAGAGGTGAAAGTGATTCTTGCACTGCTTCTATTGGAATGAGCAGAAGCCTGGAAAACAAGATGCAAGATATTTCAGAGACTGCTGGGAGTCATTGCGGTACAAGTAAATGGATTGTGCTAGGGTAGCTAAGAAAAAGAACAGGTGCATGTATACTTGCGTGTACACCAATGGTAGGAGTTTAGTAAATAAATTTGATGAATTTGAGGTATTGCTCAAAGCATCAAAGGCAGATATTGTTGAGAAATCAGAGACGTGGTGTTATGCAGAACTGGAATTTGGGGAGTACAACGTCTACAGAAAGGATAGACAGGATAGAAAGGGAGGAGGGGTTATGCTATTAGTTAAGAAACACACAAAATCCAAGGAAGTGAAGCCACTCGACATCGCTGGACAGTGCAGCGTCGAGTCACTTTGTTGTGACATAAACACTGGGAGATCAAAATTGAGAGTAGGAGTGTGCTAGAGGCCTAATGACTCTGATGAGTATAATAAGAAACTGTACAGGGAAATAGAGTGGGCCAGTAAATCAGAGAGTCTTATAATGGGGGATTTTAATTTCTCAGATATTGACTAGAATTTGTGGGTTGGTCACTCATACACTAGCAAGGCTTTTGTGGATTTATTGGATGATTGTTTTCTACATCAGCATGTTCGGGAGGCAACTAGAGGGAGTAATATTCTTGATTTGATTATCAGTATGATTCTTCATGCATTAAGAATCTGCAGATAGAGGAACCACTAGGTGGCAGTGATCACAGTGTGCTGAAGTGGGATTTACTCAAAGAAGTAACTACCATCAGGGGTAAAGGGTAGGGTTATTGCTTTCGTAAAGGCGACTACAATGGTCTGAGACAGTATTTAAATTCTATACAGTGGGACCAACTGATGATGTTACCAACAGCAAACTCAAAATGGGAAGCATTCAAAGAATTTATCTTGGAAGCTACAAGGCTTTACATACCGACTAAGAAATATTGTTCAAGGTTTAGGCCTAAATGGATGTCAGATGAACTAATGAGACATACGACAGAGAAGAAAAATGCTTGGGATACATATAAATTAACATGTGACACAGAAGCCTATGATAGATATAAGTTGATCTGTAAACAAGTTACAAAGGAGGTTAGGCAGGCGAAGGCAGTTTATGAGAAATCTTTACCAAAGGATGCAAAGAAAAACAGTAAAGAGTTCTTTTCATATGTAAACTCTAGAAGGTAGGGGATGAATCAGATTGGTCCACTTGATATCGATGGTTCAACTGTTGATGATCCTGCTCAGGTAGCTAACAAATTAATGAATATTTTGCATCGACATTCACACATGAGGAGTTATTCAGCGAGGGGAATGCCAGAGGTGTATTCAGCTCTGGCAGTAAGCTAGATAATCTTGTAATAACTGAGAGTAAAGTGGAGGAGAAATTGTTGAAGATAAACACAAGAAAGGCACCTGAGGTGGATGGGATCTATCCAGTTATATTAAAAGATGCAGCAAAGGAAGTAAGCAAACCCTTAGCCATAATTATGAGAGCTTCCTTGGACTCAGGGGAGGTACCCATGGACGGGAGATGTGCAAATGTAACTCCAATTCACAAAGGAGGATCAAAGGCTGACACAAGTAATTATAGACCTGTGAGTTTAACTTCTGTTCCAGGAAAATTAATGAAGGCACTGGTTAAGGAAGCACTGCAGGATCATCTGGACAAGACTTCAGTTATAGCTCGAACACAGCATGGTTTTGTTAAGGGGAAGTCTTGCCTGACCAATTTGATTGGATACTGTGATGCAGTCACAAAAGAACTGGATGCACGGAAAACTTTGGTATTATATACTTTAATCTTAGAAAGGTTTTTGATACTGTTGCACATGGAAGGCTGCTGCACAAATTGGAGCAGTGTGGCATTGAAGGCAAATTGCTGCTATGGATAAAGGGGTGGTTGAGGGGGAGAAGACAGAGAGTGGTAATCAATGTACAGTGCTCAACATGGACTAATGTTATTAGTGGAGTCCCTCAGGGTTCAGTGTTGGGTTCATTATCATTTTTTGTTTTTATAAATAATATTGATGATGGTATATCAAGCTTAATGTCCAAGTTTCCAGACGATAACAAAAGTTGGCAGGGTTGTTAAGGACACTACTGATGCTATGCTGCTGCAACAGGATCTGGAAATGTTGAGCAGATGGGCTGAGAGGTGGCAAATGAAGTTTAACATTGATAAATGTAAAGTACTACATATGGGAAACAGCAACCCCAGAGCAACGTATCAACTCTGTGGTACTACACTGACAGTGGTAGAGAATGAAAAGGACCTGGGGGTAATTGTGCAGGCAGATAAGAAGTTCTCTGAGCAGTGCAGATGGGCTGCAAGAGTAGCTCATGGTGTCTTATCAATGATATACAGGAATTTTTCTAGCAGGGATAAGGAGGTTATTATTCCCTTGTATAAGGCAATGGTCAGGCCACACTTTGAGTACTGTATACAGGTCTGGATGCCTCATTTCAAGAAGGATGTAGAGCTGCTGGAACGAGTACAGAGAAAGGCAACAAGGTTAGTGAATGGAACAAAGGGTTGCTCTTGCGAAGAAAGGCTTAAGTTTTGCAAATTACAGTGTCTGGAGACTAGGCACCGGTGTATAAAGCCTTGAATGGTTTGAACATGCTCAGTGCTGATGGGATTCTGCCTCTTGCTCAGAATAATTACCTGAGAGGGCATAAATTCAAATTGAGGAACGACAGATGTAGGATAGATGTGCGGAAATTTGCCTTTAGCCAGCGGGTAGTTGGTTGGGTTTTTTTTTTTTTTTTTTTTTTGATTTGGTAGTTGTTGGCGCATCGGCTTCTGTGGCCATATTGCACCTCCCAAGGTTTTTGCAGTACTTTGATCCAAGCCCGAGGCGGGAATCGAACCCGCGACCTTTGGGTTGCCGGGCAGGTACTTTACCCACTCGGCTAGCCCGGTCGGCGGTTGTTGGTGGAACAGACTTCCATCCCTTGTTGTGGAAGTTGATAGCCTAAATAAATTTAAGGCTCAGCTGGACAGGTATTTCGAATGAACGGAGGGGTGAAGTGGAAGTTTTTTTCTTTCTTTTTTTTTTTTTTTTTTATTCTGGCTGATGCTGCATAAGCTTGCTTTCTTGCATCATATGCCTCTACTAATGCTATTGGAGCCAGCCCATCCAAAAGATTTAAGTCATCTAAAATGTTGAAGTAATGTTCTTACTAGTTAATACAGCTTCTTTAATTCAGCAATTAGATCAAGGCATTATATCTACCTTTAAAACTCATTACATCAGAAAATAGTTAAATTTCATTTTGAAAAAAAAAAAAAAAAAAAAGATTGCGAAAAATATATGGTCAGAGTTAGTTCATTCAAGAAATATGGTCCAACCGGCAGAAAACAGAATCAGTGTGATAGCAGAACTTGCTAATTCGGTAGGAGGGGAACGTTTTGATGATATGACTACTGAAGACGTTAATGAGTTACTGGTAGAAAAAGAGGCTGGCAAAATGGATTTGGTGGAAATGTCATCAGAGGTAAACCAAATCAATTCAGAGGATGATAGCACAGATGAAAATTCTGTAGTTCCAAATTTTACACTAAAAAGTATACCGGAAGGCATAAAGTTAGCTCAGCAATTAGAATCTTATTTTTTTGAATGCAGATCCTTCGATTGGAAGGAACACAAAGTTCAAAAGTGAGCTTCAAAAAGTGCTTAGCTCCATACCATTCAATTTACAAAGATCTATCAAGCAAGAGCAAACAATCCAAGAATACTGATATTTTAAAGAGAGCAGAAGATACAAGAAATCTAGATGCTACAGAAGAAAGTTCAGAAGATGAAGATATTCTGAAACAGAGAAACATTCTTATTTGATTGTGCTTAGCAGCAGTGAAGAGGAAGAAAATTAAATGAATGTACATTAACTGACATTATGTATCACAGTTAGTAAGACATTTGTTCAGTTATTACTATTTTTAATAAAAATTAAATTTCCGATAGTTATCAAAAAATGATGTATTTTTGTTAGCTTTTGGAACGTAACTCCTGTTTTTGTATTGGTTCTTAGTTCCGTATAACACGGTTTCACATTACATGAGATTTTATAGGAACCTAACTACCGGGTGTTATATGAGGGTTACCTGTATATCAAAAATAAATAAATAATAAAAAAAAAGAGCTACCCTGTTGCATCTAAATAGAGTGGTTACTAAAGCAAATACATAAAAAGCAAAAGCAAATAGAGAAATAATACATACATACATACATACTAGAATATGGCAAACGTTCACTAATATACAAGCAAATCCAAAAAAAAAACCTACAACCTTGGGGATCATATCAACCCACCAAGAACCCCAGGGGCTCACATCTGGTGAGTATGTGCTTGTCACAACCAAGGGTTCTTTTTCTTGGGGATTCCCTTCTACTTCTGAGTCTCTCTCTCTCTCGGGTTAACTCAGGAATTTTTTTTTTTTTTTGGCTGGTGCAGAAAAAGCCTCAGTCTTCCTTGCACTATAAAGCTAATGATAATAATAACTCTGGAACCAAGCTCCTAGTTTCACTATGATGATGATGATACTAAACAGAAAACAACAATGAGGTGAAGCCAGACAGCACAACAAATTCATGAAGAAACATCAAAGAACTCAGACAACACACTCACTCACATAACTCTACACTTCACCATATTAGGCCAGTATTCTCCTTTTCATTGCTGTCTGCTGCATAGTCCCTTCCTCCCATAAATCCCGGTCAATTTCCCAGACCTTAAAAAGCTTGATCACAACATTAAAAAAAAGAGTTGCCACTTTCTTGTTCCTTGATAGTACTAAGCAATATACGGAATTGCCATACAGTGAATGACCTAGTATTATCCATTATAAGAAATTGCATGGGTTTCATATAGTCATCTGTCCTATCAAACAGATTTTATACTGTGAAAATCCTGTAATTACCACACCGAGGGAATACCTATGTTACATAACAATATAGTTCTGGATGAACATCATACAACTTTAATTTCCCAGAAAGCCAGCTCAGAATCCATTATTCTGACGTCACTATTCTGAGGTCAAGGATTGTCTAAAATTTTCTGGGAGTCTAATTAAATTTACACAATTCATGTAATTCAAGTTTTTCATGGTACGAGAACTCTTTTGTGTCCCCAGACTAACCTTGTCACTTCTTGTCCCTGCATCAGATGACCAGGTGGTCAACCCATAAGGTTATAAGAGGATATGCATAAAACTAAGATATTTTAAAACAAATCTGTGATCAGTCGCTTTAGCCATATCCAGTTTAAAATTCCAGTAAGCCCTTAAAATTTAGACCTGCATTCAATTAAAATGCTGTTTAAAGCTTTGTTTTTGAGTCTAACATAATAGTTAATAAGTTAATGTACCCAGTGCATTACATTTCAGGTGCATCTGATTTTTTTCTTAAATTAATTGAAATTTATTTTTTCTTTTTCTGTGATTAATAGAAGTGGAAAGTAAATACAGTAATACCCCGAAGTTACGCGATAGGTGGGTCCGACAAAAATCGCTTAAGTCAAATTCGCGTAAGTTGGGGTACAACTTTGCATATAAATACATATAAATTTTGTTTAATTGGGACCAAGGACTAACAAAAACACTAGTTTAAAAGAAAAATATTTAATAAAATTGCAGTTATTTATACATATTAATACAAATTATGTATTAAAAAAATAAACAAGTTACATAAAAAAGTTATTTCGACGTCGATGGCTTCATAAAATCTAACAAATTCGTCTGACGACACAGCGCCTTCTTTTTTTCATGCAGAATTTCTTTGCAGCAAGCTAATAATTTTTTATTCCTTGCTTTGTAGCTATAATGCGTTGGAGTCTATGTTTTCGTTGTTTTCTATGTTTTAGAAAACATAGACTTTGTTGGAGTCTGTTTTCTAAAATTTTTAAGCCCTTTTCAATTGAGCTGAGACCTTTTGTCAAGCTTGCAATTGTCATGTGCTTTTCTGGTGGAACTGGGTCTGAAGTGTCGGATAATTCAGTGATGTTTTGCTCACACATCTCTATGAGCTCATTCATTATCAGCTCCTGACTATGTGAATCCAACAGCTCGTTGACATCATCACCATTGACTTCCAAATCTAATTGCCTGGCAAGATTAACAACTTATTCTATCATATGAGCGACATGATCAGTTTCTGGCGTTGTTTTCGTGTCGTTTTTGAAAAAAAAATGGACAAAGTTTCTTCCAGACACCATTCAATGTTTTTTTGTGAATTTCATCCCAAGATTGTTCAATGATTCTTACGGCATCTAAAACATTGAATTGTTTCCAAAAGTCTTTAACAGATATCTCACTATTTTGTCTCATAGCTTCATTCAGACGTGCAAACGAATGCCTCGTGTAGTAGGCCTTGAATGTTTTGATGACTCCCTGGTCCATTGGTTGAAGCAAGCTGGTTGTGTTTGGAGGCAAAAACACAACTTTCACACGTCGGTCGAAATTAATTAGGGTGGCAGGAGGGTGACCGGGTGCATTGTTAATAAGAAGGATCAATTTAAATGGAATCTGTTTAGACTTGCAATAACGTTCGACTTCGGGTATGAAGTGGTGACCAAACCAGTCCTCAAAAACAGAAGCTGTCACCCAAGCTTTATGATTTGACTTCCAAATCACTGGTAAGCTAATTTTAGATATAATTTTTAAAACTCTTAGGTTTTCAGAGTGATAAATTTAAGAGAGGTTTTAACTTGCAGTCACCAGCTGCATTCCCGCCGACCATCATTGTCAATCGGTCTTTGGAAACCTTAAAGCCTGGAAAGTTTTTTTATTTGTGAAAACAATGTAATTTCCGACAAAAGTTGAGCATGAATTCGTACGCACACATATAAATATGACAGTTGGAATGCAAATTCTTGTATATGTGTGCAGCTCATGCGGCAGCAAAGTTGAATTTTGTTCATCTTTCGCTCTCACTCTCCACCGTCGCACCGTATATCGATAGCATATGAAAAACGACCTTGAAGATAGTGGGCGGCAGTGTTGCCAAATGAAAAAATCAAGAACTGCGTAACTCCGAGTTCGCGTAAGTCGGGGTATTACTGTATAGTAATTTCCTTATCAGTTAATTACTAAGATTATTATTTTAAAGAACACTTAATAAAACTAGTTTTTGCATTCTGTGAACTTAGCTCTTCAGTTTAATCACAACTCTATATAATATTTAGCAATCTTTTCAACTGGAAAATGTATCAGAATAATAGACCTGAGTCTATTTTTTTACTGATAATTTTTTTTTTAAGTTTCAGAAGAATTAATATTTTTTTGGTGTTTCAAAAATAACAAGTGATAAAAAATGAAATAAAAAATGAAAAAATTTATTTTTTCATTAAAAATAAAAAAATCCATACAATAAGTATTGCAATCTTTTAAGAAAAGCTGAAATATTGATATAATCCATGGAGAATTTAATTTAAAAAATTTCTAGTAATTGAAAATAAAGAAAAAAGCACCTGTTAGGCACCGTGTGCTGTTTGCATTGGTTTGTACCATCACTGCCTAGTTAGGTATTTTTCTAAATTTTTTTATTTAGAATTTCAGCCCATTTTCTATCTTTGCATGACTTTCTACTTCCATCCTGCTTCCAAATACAGATCAGCTGGAGAAGTATTCCTAATCTAGCTTAATATGTAATTGCCCAAAAATTGCGTGTTTTGAAGTTCATTTTTTTTTTTTTTTTTTTTGTTAAGGTAGTTAAAACAACAATCACTCTGAGAAGTGAGCAAAATATACCTTAAAAATTATCCCTCATGGTAGAATCAAATTCTGTACCATGCTTTTAGTAGGTTAGTGAGAAAACACATAAACCACGAAAACAAGGTTGATTTCATTATCTGAATAATTGGTGCATTTTTATTTTATTATAAGAATTTTAGAGAATGATGTTTTTTTTCTTTCATAGTAACTTCATATTTTGTATGTTTCTCTTCAGACTTTAAAGTGACACTAGAAATGGAATCAAACAATCTGAAAAGGACACAATTCCCAAGAGGATTTTTAATGAAATACAATGATCAAATTCTTACAAAAACTTTAACCCTTCAGAGAAAAAAGTACACCTGTTTCACAACTGAAGCTTATATACTTATATCTGTAAGTATCACCTTAATTAATTTAAAAATATATATTCAACACAGGTTGTTAAAGAAAGTTTTTAATTGAAAGCATCATAAAAATTTTAAATACCAAATAAACATTTATAAACTCCAATATGCATTTTTCTTTGTTCTCATATGTTGCTTCTTTTTTTTTCTAATATATTTTATTTTTTAACTGTCAGTTTATAAATGTTTTAAAATCATTTTCTTTGCCAAAATTGAAGCCTGAACATCCAGAGTATTTCTAAGGTATATGCAAAAAATTTTGGGTTGTATTCTAGGGTCCAAAATAAGAAGGGAAAAAATATTACAAACTTTTGTTTGGAAATGTTGTGAAACTAGTGCAAAATAAAAATTTTGGAGTTGTTTCACAGCAGTGGTTTCATTTTCTAATATTGAGTATGCAAATATACATCTTGTGTGAATATGGTGGAACAAATTCACTTAATGCATGACATTTATAACAAGATAACTTTCCAACCAGAAGAGATAGCTGCCAACTCTCCAGATTTACAGTAGGGAATGTCTTTTTTTTTTTTTTTTTTTTTTTTTTTTTACTCTATTTGACCCCTTCTCCATCTCATTGTCATAATACAGTGGTTGCAAAGAGTTACTCCTTTTTACAAAAACAGTGTTTCTCCATCTTTTCTTTCCATGAAACAATAGTAAAACTATGTTAAAATTGGATTTTTTAAAAAATTCTGTTTATTCTTGTTAATGAATCGACCGTCAGGTATTGCTAGTCTACATTGTAAAATAGAATAAGAAGCTTGTTCTCTGTAATGTGTGACCATTTCATCACACTTATAGTGAAAAGCTAATTAACATTGTCATTCAGTAAGATGTAAAAGAAATACAATGTACAATTTCAGAAGAAAGATATGCTAGATTTCCATGTATTATAAAATCTGAAAAAGGTAACATTTTGTCGTGTGTATGCAGATGTGACTTTTCAATATCCACCACTGAAATGTGATCTAATCAGACTCTTACAAACAAATAGGCATAAGGACAGCATGCAGTACATAGAAAGAAAAGAAAAAAATAGATGTAGCATTTCATAGTGATGATGATGATGATGATACATACTAAATGATTATTTTCATATTTTGCCACAGAGCATATCTTCTTCTGAATGGTACTGTAACTGCAGGTAGATTGTTCGCAATAATGAAATAGCAAAAATATATAGGTTTTGAAAAAAAAAAAAAAAAAAATACAACGTGGGTATTGTTAGTGAAATCGCATGGTGAAATTGTCCAAAGCAAGCAGAGTGATTTCAGGCTACATCCCATTGTGGTAATCTTTTGTCATTTGTGGTTTGAAAGAATTTGAAAAACCTAGTATAAAAATGAACTGGGACTGAGGAAGCAAACAATATACAAAAATAATTTTATACAAATAAATAAAAAATAATAAATAACAAATAAATAAATAACACTGTATTCAGATATGGGAGGGAAATTTTAGCAAGAGGTTGAATCAAGGGATGGCAAATATGCAGAATCTGAATACAGTAAATGAAAATATGATACATAGCCAGGAATTTCATCAGGGGACTACTCCTGACCGTGTATCAGGCACTGCGTTTCCAAACTTGTCTATAGTATTAGAAAGCGGGCGAGAGCAAATATGCGGCCTTTATCATAATACTAACAGACAAAGTAGTCCCTACGCAGTGTAAAACTTAAGTTAATAATGTAATTTTTAAATTTAATACAAATTTACAAAAGTGTAATGTGAAATATAATACAAATGTTGGTACCGTGCGGAAGGGGTAAAAAGTAATTTACCCCTTCTGCACTGAAGCATCAAGGGTAATAGAGTGATTGCACACTTGGTAATAATAGGCTGTTCTTAGCATTAGCATTAGTAGAGGCATACGATGCAAGAAAGCAAGCTTATGCAGCATCAGCCAAAAAAACACCACTCCCATTTCAACCCTCCATTCATTCCAAATACCTGTCCAGCTCAGCCTTAAATTTATTTAGGCTATCAACTTCCACAACAAAAGACGGAAGTCTGTTCTACCAATCAACTACCCGCTGGCTAAAGGCAAACTTCTCTATACTTGTTCCAACAGCTCTACATCATACTGAAAATGAGGCCTCCAGACCTGTATACGGTACTCAAGGTGTGACTTGACCATTGCCTTATACAAAGGGTACTAGGAAAGTTTTGCAATATGACGCAACAATGAATCACAGGAAGCTGCTTGTTGCTGCATGTTGAGACATGTTCATACGTGCATAGTAGCTGCCGCGCCAAGTCGATGGGCTCAGTTATTCATTAGTAGTGAGAGTGTAAAGTGCTTGCGATGGCATCATGGTCACGAAATGAGATAAGGACAGTTTTGCGGTATAATTTTGTGCGTGGTTTAACTATAGACCAGTGCTTAGAAGAAATGACTCTTGCACTAGATGATGATTGTCCACATCGTACAACGGTATTCAGGTGGTATAGAGAATTCCAAAGGGAAAATTTCACTCTGGAGGATTCTGAGAGGCCGGGAAGGCCACGAACGTCAGTTACGGAGGAAAACATTACTGCTGTGAGGAAAATGCTTGACGAAAACAGGCGAGTGACCTACCAACAGATAGAGGATACTTTGGGCCTAAATGCACCAGCAGTTCGTTCGATTCTGCAAGATCATTTGCACGTGAAGAAACTTTGTTCTCTCTGGGTGCCGCATCAACTGACTGAAGAGCAGATGACACGACGTGTGACTTGGTGCCGGGAGATGTTAAAAAAGTTTGATAAGGGACAATCTCAGTATGTGAACAACATCGTGACAGGTGACGAGACTTGGCTGTACTATTACGATCTGCCGACCAAGGCTCAAAACAAAGTTTGGGTCTTTGATGATGACGACACACCCGTAATTGTCAGAAAATCCCGATCTGTAAAGAAGAAAATGATAGCTGTATTTTTCAAATCGAGTGGAATTGTGGAACGTGTCGTTTTGGACACGCAGAAGACAGTCACAGCTAAGTGGTATACTGAACAATGCCTGCCTAAAGTCATTAGATCTATGAAGAACCTGCGGCCAAAGTCAAGAATGGACACCTGGTACCTCCATCACGATAATGCTGCAGCTCACCGCGCCAAAGCCTGCACCGAATATTTGACCACGACAGGACTGAAACTTCTCGAGCACCCTCCCTACAGTCCAGACCTTGCTCCCTGGGACTTTGCACTGTTCCCGCATGTGAAAATGAAGCTAAAAGGGAGGCGGTTTTCCAGTGATGAGGACTTTCTACGGGCTTGGGACAACGAGTGTGCTTTAATCCCTAGTGAAACTTGGCAGAACTGGTTTAAAGATTGGTTTCGGAGGATGGAGAGGTGTATTGAATGTAGAGGAAATTACTTTGAAAAAATTAAATAAACAAAGCTGTATTGCAAAACTTTCCTAGTACCCTTTGTACAAGGCGATAATCACATCCTTATCCCTGCCAGAAGAATTTCTGTATATCATTGACAAGACACCGTGAGCTACTCGTGCAGACCATCCACTGCTCAGAAAACTTCATATCTGCTTGCACAATTACTCCCAGGTCCTTTTATGTTATGTTATTTGGTTTTTAGGAGCATTAGCAACTAAGGCCATATTGCTCGGGGGATATGCAGTGGTCATTCCCTGACCTTTCCGCATCCTCCATATTTGGTGGTCTTGGGCTTGAACCCCGGTCTAATCAAGAAACATGTGCTATGCACTGCTGCTCTTGCCCACCTGGCTGTGGAGGCGCCATGTCCTTTTCATTCTCTACCACCATCAGTGTAGCACCACAGAGTTGATACATTACTCTGGGGTTACTGCTTTCCATATGTAGTACTTTACATTTGTGAAGTTAAACTTCATTTTCCACCTCTCAGCCCATCTGCTCAACTTTTCTAGATCCTGTTGCAGCAGCGTACTGTCATTAGTATCCTTAACAACCCTGATAATCTTCGTATCGTCTACAAACTTGGACATTAAACCTGCATATACCATGATCAGTATCATTTATAAATACAGAAAACAACAATGGACCCAACACTGAACCCTGAGGGACTCCACTAATAAGATTAGTCCATGAAAAGCAGTGTCCAATGATTACCACTCTCTGTCTTCTCCCACTCAATTATCCCTTTATCCATATCAGCAATTTGCCTCCAATGCCATACTGCTCCAATTTGTGCAACATTCTTTCATGTGCAACAGTATCAAAAGCCTTTGTAAGATCCAAATATATGATATCAAAGTTATTCCCTGCATCCAGTTCCTTTGTGACCACATCACAGTATCGAATCAGATTGGTTAGACAAGACTTCCCCTTAACAAAACCATGCTGTGTCCAAGCTGTAACTGATATCTTGTCTAGATTATCTTGCAGTGCTTCTTTAACCAGTGCCTCCATTAATTTCCCTGGAACAGAAGTTAAACTAACAGGTCTATAATTACTAGTGTCGCCCTTTGATCCTCCTTTGTGAATTGGGGTCACATTTGCACATCTTTAGTCCATGGGTACCTCCACTGAGTCCAAGGAATCTCTCATAATTATGTCTAAGGGTTTGCTTATTTCCTTTGCTTCCTCCTTTAATATAACCGGATAGATCCAATCTACCCCAGGTGTATTTTTTATATTTATCTTCAACAATTTCTCCTCCACTTTCCTCTCAGTTATTACAAAATCATCTAGTTCATTGCCAGAGTTTAATTCACCTCAGGGAGGGGAATGCCCTCCCTGAATAACTCCTCATGTGTGAATGTAGATGCAAAATACTCATTTAGTTTTTTAGCCACCTGAGCATGATCATCAATAGTTGAACCATCAATATCCAATGGACCAATCTGATTCATCCCTTTCCTTCTAGAGTTTACATAGATAAAGAACTCTTTGCTGTTTTTGTTTGCATTCTTTGCCAAAGATTTCTCATAATCTGCCTTTGCCTTCCTAATCTCCTTTGTCATCTTGTGAAAGGAGATGAAAATTTAGTTGAAATTTTCTACTATGTAGAAAGAAGTGCTAAAAAGAAAGATAGATTTAAATAATTTGAACTTATGCATGCCATTTAAGTAAAAAAAAGATTTTGAAATGTGTGTACACAGCTGTCTTTGTCTACTGTTTTACCAGTGTGTAACTACACTGGTAAAACAGTAACAACCTTTTACAAGTCTATTTAAAGAAGAGGTTTTCACAGCAGACTAAACCAACAGGGTGATAATCTCTGTATTTTTACTGCCTAGATTATGGAGAATGTAAAATGAGAAGATTCTGTCTTTTGTACAGTCAGGAAGTATCTATTGCTGGATGTGACTACATGGTGTACAACTTCGCATGGAAAAATTGTATTCTTATAAATGCTGAGGCACAAATTTCATCAATTGACAGTGCATTATTTTGAAATTTTTGTTTGGTAGCTTATCTGTACTTCTTCTGTTGTTAAAGTTAAAGAAATAGGTGAAGCAATACACTTCCTGGTGTTGTTAAAGATAAAGATATAGATGAATCGATACATGTTTTACAGCATCATTTCTGTCACTTTCAACATGAGAATTTACCAGATGCTATTATGAAAGAAGAAAGAATTGACGTATAATGGTCCTTGGTTGGGAAACTGACAAGTGCTTGGGGAAACATGAAATACGACAAATTATACCAAGTTATTCGTGGCATTTTAAAAATTTCTCATAGCAATGTACTGGTTGTGAAAGAATATTCAGTCAGGTGAGAGAGAAAAAAAAAAAAAAAAAAAAAAAAAGAAATGAGTCCAGTTCTTCTCTTTCTAGTGAAACCTTTTATTAATTTAAATGCTCCTAATAGGCAGTTCTGGCCAGCAGAGCCATTCTCATGAACAAAACTTTGATTTAACATTTTTGAAGGCTGCCAAGTGCGCAACAGAATGAAGCAATCAAAATTATTGTCTAGCAGAAAATCCAACCTGAAATTCACACACAGAAAAAATTGAATTAAGCTAATGTTTGAAAGTATATTGTTACTGGTAAACAATCTTATGTTTATATTCTAATATAAATTGTGTGTGCTGTCAGCAAAATTTAATTTCTAGAGTAGTGTGGATTTTAAAAAGTTTTTTTTTTTTTTTTTTTGAAAAATCTGTTTTTCATTCAATTTTTTGCCTGTATTTATTATTTTGCCTGCATGCTGTGATAGTCAAACATTTTTAGCCACCAACCTTTCCGGAAAAACAGTACATTTTGTTGTTCTGCAAGGATTGCCATCAAAGTTCCTGGCATGATACAAGATCCATGGCGCCTCCGTAGCCAGGTGGGCAGGAGCAGCAGTGCATAGCACATGCTTCTTGATCAGACTGGGGGTTCGAGCCCGTGACCACCAAATACGGAGGATGCAGAAAGGTCAGGGAATGACCACCGCATATCTCCGGAGCAATATGGCCGTAGTTGCTAATGCTCCTAAAATGAAACCAAAATAACAAAAAAAAAAAATAATAACAAGATCTATGGACAAGTACCTAATCTGTAGGTACTTGTCCATAGATCAGTACTCAGTTTGCTAATCTGTAGAACCCCCACATTTAATTAGTGCATCTTTGGTCACAGCATTTGCCTCTCTTTCTCATCTGCAGAAAGTGAAGTGCAGTTGTTGACTTCAGCAGGCTAGCCTCAGTGACAACAGCTCTATGATTAGCTCCTTTTGTTAATCCTAGCATCCTGATTTTGTGGGTTGGATACATTTTACTGTTTTAGCTAGCTTTTGTTTTAATGGTCAGAAGAAAATCTGCATGGTGTTAATAAAAGCCCCATTAGGAACAGTTCTCTGTTTACATGTGATGGGATAATATTTTTGAATAATTAGTTGGGCTATGTGTTCTTCTATGGTGACTGAGCTAGCTAGCTTACTGATATTTTTTTGGAAGATAATTTTACAAGGATTGCTTGAACATGTTACATTCAAGACAAGATGTGATGTGAATCTTGATGCACTCTGATTCATATGAGTTGACATATAGAGTTCACCTCAGTGCTACTTAGCCACTCAAATGGCTAGTTTGGAGAGACTGTATTTATCCAGCACAGTCAGCTGATATGAACCTCCTTGATTACTTCCTGTAGAGTTATTTAAAGAGCCTGGTGTAACAGAAATTCCTGATATTTTGAATTAAAGAAACAAACAGAATGTGGTTGAGAAGCTATCAGCACTACTGCAGTATCATTTGAGCATCTTCAACAATCACTATTTTGAAGAGCTGAGGTCAGTTCAAGGTAGGGAAATTGCTTTGAACAATTATTGTAAAATCAATGTGGGAACATTAAAAGTTAAGGATATTATGTTTTTATGCCTTTTTGAAAGTTTAACATAATAACTCCAAAATAAAGCGCATTAAGGCATATAAGGAATGATGATGAAGAGGTTGAAGAAATGTACACCGAAATTGAGAGTCTTCTAGATGAGCAGAAAACCCACTACACTATTATTATGGGGGACTTCAATGCTAAGGTTGGAAAAAGACAAAACAGCACAGAAAGGGGAACTATAGGAAATTTTGGAATTGGTGAAAGAAATCAAAGAGGCGAAAGACTTGTGGAATTTGCAGAATCTCAAGGATTTTCAGTAATGAACACTTTTTTTCAAGAAAAGGGTGAACAGAAAGTGTACATGGAAGAGTCCAAATGGATTAACAACTAATGAACTCGACTTCATTCTCACTAACAGAAGATATATTGTGAATAATGTTACCATCCTGGATAAGGTAAATGTTGGAAGTGATCACAGAATGGGAAGAATGTACATTTGATATAGATGTAGGAAAGAAAAGGAAAAAACTGACTCGAGTAAATAATACAAAGGTCTTTGAGATAACAGAAGAGGAGAAAAAGCAGTATGTACTGGAACTTAAGAACAAGTTTGAGCTTCTGCAGACTGCTCAGGACCAAGATATCGACGAGTAATATTACAAATTTCTGAAAGTGATAAAGCCCAAGAAACCTATAGGGAAAAAGAAATCCAAAGAAGAAAAAATTAGTCAAGAAACACTTGTTATGATGAACCGAAGGCGAAAAATTAAGAGCAAGATAAACACTGAGAAGGAAAAAATTGAGTATACTGAGTTATGCAAAGCCATTAGAAAGAGACTCAGAGAGGACATAAGAAGATTTAACACAAGAAAAGTAGAACAAGCATTAAGGGAAAACAAAGGATTTAAATCAGCAGCCACGAGTAGTAATACAGAAAGACAAATGATACTGAAACTGAAGAATAGCGATGGTGTATTTATAAACAGCAGAGAAGGCATAATTCAAATAGCAGAAGACTACTATAAAGAATTATACAAGGAGCGAGGGAATGATGCCAGCAGTGGGGAAGATAGATTGCAAATTAGCAACAAATACGACATACCCGATATTCTTCCTGACGAGATAGAACATACATTGAAGAAAATGAAGAATCGGAAAGCCCCGGGGGAAGATGAAGTTACTGTAGAGTTGTTAAAATTGGGAGGAAGAGACATAACACAAAAACTGGCAAGTCTCTTCACAAAGTGCATCCGAAAAGGTGTGACGCCTAAGCAGTGGAAAAATGCAATCATTGGTTTGTTGCATAAGAAAGGAGATAAATCAGAAATTGGAAATTATAGACCAATTAGCTTGTTATTCCACATCTACAAGTTTTTCACAAGGGTCATTACTAACAGATTAGAAAGAATACTTGATGAGAATCAACCGAAAGAGCAAGCTGGCTTTAGGACAGGATTCTCAACGATGGATCACCTTCATGTAATATCACAGCTAATAGAGAAAGCAAATGAATATAAAACACCATTATTCCTGGCATTTATGGATTATGAAAAGGCATTTGACTCCATACAGCATAAGGCAATGTTTTGGGCACTGGAAAGACAAGGCATAGATACCCCACACATTATGATTTTGAAGAAAATATATTAGAATGCTACCTCCTTTATTAGACTAGACAAAGGCAGTAGCAAATTTATAATCGAGAAAGGAGTTCCACAAGGAGACATAATATCTCCGAAGCTGTTTACTGCTGCCCTTGAGGAAGCTTTCAGAAGATTAGACTGGTCGCAAAAAGGAGTTAATGTGAATGGAAGTACCTAAACCAGTTATGATTTGCAGATGACATTGTGGTCATAAGCCACGATCCCAAAGAATTAGAAGAAAATCTTAATCAGTTAGGCACAGTTAGTAAGGATTTTGGACTAAAGATGAATAAGGCTAAAACAAAAGTAAAGTAATGATGAACAAGTATGCCACAGAAAGGAAAATAATGATTGAAGGAGCAGTAATTGAAAAGCTGGAGTCATATACTTATCTAGGATAAGTTATTAGCTGTAATAATGATAAATGGCTGGAAGTCAAGAGAAGAATAAATTTTGGATGGATAGCATTCAGGAAATATAGTCACATACTGAAGAGCAATATCCCAGTTTGTCTGAAACGTAAAATAATGAACCAGTGTATACTCCCCACCATGACTTATAGAAGTGAAACTTGGGCACTCACCAGAAGAATGGAAGAGAAGCTGAGAACTACACAGTGAAGAATGGAACGAATTATATTGGGAATCAGACTGTTAGATAAGAAGAGAAACACATGGATTAGGCAGCAAACTCAAGTAAAGGACATTCTTATCAAAACTAAAGAACTAAAATGGTCTAATAAATAAAATCTTGGGAGTAACACTGGATCTCATAAAGTGTACCTAAAGATACCTTTGGCTAAACTTTATGAGATCCAGTGTGTTATTCATTATTGAAATAAATTACCTATCATGGAGGTGGTGTGTCAGTGACTATCATAAAATTCAAAGCAGAATTAGATAATCACATTTTGGTGATGGGGAAAAGTATGATTGATATTATTATATTTATTTATTTATTTGCTATTATTTCTCCCCCCCCCCCTCCCACAACTGCTAAAAAAGTATTTCCTTACAAAATTTAGCATTTTAATATTAGTACTACATCAAACCAGCCTTTCCTATAGAAACAACAATATATTTGGGGATTATGACTAATGGTTTGTAAGCAAATTTGATAAATATCAAGATATTTAATAAACTAGCATTCACTTCAGAAAATTCTTGATTCCATTTAATTTCTAACTAATTTGAACTAAAAATTGTACACTATTTGAGGGTGAAAAAAAGGAATACCTTACTCATGATTGTAGCATCTGAAAGGGCATTTTTGAAATATTTTGTTGGACTTCTTTGAGGAGTCATTTTGAGAGAGTGAAGGTCTATCGTTACTTTTTAAAATATATCCAGAGAAGTTTTTTAATTGCATGGTTTGGTTTTTTCCTACTATAAATTATACGTCAGCAAGTGTAGGCATTAAATATAACATTGTTAGTCTTGATGCTATGGTCCAACTCAGAATTCATTTCCACAAAAACTGATATGTCAGCCTTCTAAATGTCTAAATGCATTAGCAAAGGCACATGATGCAAGAAAGCAAGCTTATATAGCATCAGCAATAAAAAAAAATAATAAAAAAACCCCCTTATTTCATCCATCCGCTCACTCCAAATGTTCGTCAAGTTCTGCCTTGAATCTATTTAAGCTATCATTATTTTTTGAGGAGTCGTTTTGAGAGACTGAATGTCAATTGTTAGTTTTTAAAATATATCCAGAGAAGTTTATTTAATTGTTTGGTTTGGTTTTTTGTGGTTTTTGGTTTTTGCAACGACAAATAGAAGTTTGTTCCAGCAATCAACCACCTGCTAGCTAAAGGCAAACTTCCACACACATTTATCCTACAACTGTCTTTCCTCAATTTGAATTTATGCCCTCTCAGGCGATTAATCTGAGCAAGAGGAAGAATTCCATCTGCATTGAGCATGCTCAAACCATTCAAGGCTTTATACAACTCAATCAGATCACCTTGTAGGTGCCTAGTCTCCAGACACTGTAATTAGGAAAACTTAAGACTTTCTTCATAAGAGCAACCCTTTGTTACATTCACTAATCTTGTTGTTGTTGTTGTTATTTGGTTTTTAGGAGCATTAGCAACTAAGGCCATATTGCTCCGGGGATATGCAGTGGTCATTCCCTGACCTTTCCGCATCCTCTGTATTTGGTGGTGACGGGCTCGAACCCCGGTTTAATCAAGAAGCGTGTGCTACGCACTGCTGCTCCTTCCCACCCGGCTACGGAGGCGCCGCACTAATCTTGTTGCCCTTCTCTGTATTCGTTCCAACAGCTCTACATCCTTCTTAAAATGAGGCCTCCAGACCTGTATTCAGTACTCAAGGTGTGGTCTTACCACTACCTTATGCAAGATTATCCCCTTAAATACAAGGAGATAATCACCTCCTTATCCCTGCTAGAAAAATTCTTTTATATCATTGACACGACACCATGAGCTACTCATGCAGACCATTTGCACTGCTCAGAAAACTTCATATCTGCCTGCACAATTACCCCCCGGTCCTTTCATTCTCTACCTTTGTCAGTGTGGTACCATAGAGTTGATACGTTACTCTGGGATTACTGCTTCCCGTATGTAGTACTTTACATTTGTCAGTGTTAAACTTCATTTGCTACCCCTCAGCCCATCTGCTCAAATTTTCTAGATCCTGTTGCACCAGGTTTGGGTTTTTTTTTTTTTCCCTGACCTTTGTTCATCCTCCGTATTTGGTGGTGACGGGCTCGAAATCTGGTCTAATCAAGAAGCGTGGGTTACGCACTGCTGCTCCTTCCCACCTGGCTACGGAGGCGTCTGTTGCAGCAGTGTACTTTCATTAGTGTCATTAACAACCCTGCCAGCCTTCGTATCATCTGCAAACTTGGACATTAAGCCTGATATACCGTCATCAGTATAATTTATAAATACAGAAAACAACAATGCACTCAACACTGAACCCCGAGGGACACCACTAATAACATTAGTCCGTGAAGAACACTGTCCATTGATTACCACTCTGTCTTCTCCCACTCAATAATCCCTTTATCAATAGCAGCAATTTGCCACCAATGCCACAATGCTCCAATTTGTGCAGCAGTCTTCCATGAGCAACAGTATTAAAGGCTTTTCTAAGATCCAAATATATGATATCAAAGTTATTCTTTGCATCCAGTTCCTTTGTGACTATATCATAGTATCCAATCAAATTAGTCAGACAAGCCTTCCCCTTAACAAACCCATGCTGTGTCCGAGCTATAAGTGAAGTCTTGTCTAGATGATCCTGCAATGCTTCTTTAACCAGTGCCTCCATTAATTTCCCTGGAACAGAAGTTAAACTAACAGGTCTGTAATTACCTGTGTCTCGCTTTTATCCTCCTTTGTGGATTGGGGTCACATTTGCACATCTCCAGTCCATGGGTACCTCTCCTGAGTCCAGGGAAGCTCTCTAAAGTCCAGGGAAGCTCTCTAATTATGGCTAAGGGTTTGCTTACTTCCTTTGCCACCCCCTTTAATATAACTGGATAGATTCCATCCACTCCAGCTGCCTTTTTTACATTTATCTTCAACAATTTCTCCTCCACTTTACTCTCAGGTATTACAAGATTATCTAGCTTACTGCCAGAGTTGAATACACCTCTGGCATTCTCCTCACTGAATAACTCCTCATGTGTGAATGTCGATGCAAAATATTCATATAGTTTGTTAGCTACCTGAGCAGGATCATCAACAGTTGACCCATCGATATCAAGTGGACCAATCTGATTCATCCCCTTCCTTCTAGAGTTTACATAAATAAAGAACTCATCCTTTCCCAAGGATTTCTCGTAATCTGCCTTCTTCTGCCTAACCTCCTTTGTAACTTGGTTACAGACCAGCTTATATCTATCATAGGCTTCTGTGTCACATGTTAATTTATATGTATCCCATGCATTTTTCTTCTCTGTCACATGTCTAATTAGTTCATCTGACATCCATTTAGGCCTATATCTTGAACAATATTTCTTTGTTGGTATGAAAAGCCAGTAGCTTATAAGATTATTTCTTTGAATGCTTCCATTTTGAATTTGCTGTTAGAACATCATCAGTTGGTCCCACCGTATAGAATTTAAATAATGTCTCAGACCACCATAGTCACCTTTACGAAAGCAAAAAACCCTTCCCTTTACCCTTGACGGTAGTTACCTCTTTGAGTAAATCCCACTTCAGCACACTGTGATCACTGCCACCTAGTGGTTCCTTTTACTGCAGATTCTTGATGCATGACGAATCATTACTGATAATCAGATCAAGAGCATTACTCCCTCTAGTTGCCTCCCGAACATGCTGCTGTAGAAAGCAATCATCCAATAAATCCACAAAAGCCTTGCTAGTGTGTGTGAGTGACCAATCCACAAATTCCAGTTAATATCCAGGAAATAAAATCCCTCATTATAAGCACTCTAATGAGGGATTTTAATTTCCCGGATACACCTACTCTCATTTTTCCTTTCCCAGTGCTTATGTCACACCAAACAGACTCAACATTGCATTGTCCACTAACATGAATTGGATGCACTTACTTAGATTTTATGTGTTTCTTAACTAACAGCATAATCCCTCCTCCCTTCCTGTCCTGTGTATCATTTCTGTACACATTGTACTCCCCAAATTCCAGTTCTGTACTGCTTATGTCAGTGTGACACCATGTCTCTGATATCCCAACAATATATGCCTTTGATGTCCTGACTAGCACTTCAAGCTCATCGAATTTATTAACTATACTCCTAGCATTGGTGTACATGCAAGTATACATGCACCTGTTTCTACTCTTAGTTACCCTAACACAGCCCATGTATTTACTTGTTCCACTACGACTTCCAGCAGTCCTGGAATTTCCGATTGCGTTGTTTTCCAGGCTGCTGCTCAATTGCGTTTCAATAGAAGTAGTGCAAATAATCACTTTTACCTCTGCCAGCAGCTACTGTTAATCTATTAGTCCATGTATCCCCCCAAGCTAGCAGTTTTCCGATCCAACTAACTCTGCCTTGATAGCACCAGCAAATATTCTTGCCCCCTTTCTATTTAAGTTTATCCTATCCCTGCAGAAACAGTCTCTCCTGTTAAAAAGCACAGACCAGGCTGAGAAAAATTCTACCCCTTGAGCCTTGCACAATCCCTCCAGAGCCGAATTGATCGATAAGGCTGTCATCATATACTCTCTCCTATCGTGTCTGGGCAGAATTGCAGACATTTTCAAATTCAACCCTAACTCGTGGCTTTTTTTTAACCTTGTCTTGTACTTTTTAAGTAATTCTGCCAGTCTCCTACTCTTAATATCATTAGTGCCAATGTGTACAATAATATGACCCTTTGTGCCCTGAAAGGATGATATCTGCCCTACAATGTCATCAACCTTTGCCCCTGGCAGACATTCCCTGGTCCTGTACCATCTATCCTTTTTGCATAATATGTTCCCCGTTTCCCTGACAATAGAGTCACCTACAACAACTAGTCCTTTGGGACCAGTGCATTCAGCCTTGGGGATCGCCTCTGTGTTGCGTGAAGTTCAAGTGCAAGCTCTGGCATTGATGTGGGCAGCTGAGAGCTTGATGGGTCCCTCAATTTAAATCTTTCGAGGTCATCCACCATGTCCTTCAAGCTCTCATATAAGCCCATAACAATGCTGAGTTGGCACCTGATTTCTTCGCACTTATATCGCACACACACACACACACACACACACACAAAGACATTCGCCTTGGCAATATCATGTCCCGTTCCTGATTGCTCCACAAACATCAAACAAGCAGTGCATTTCAATAGATTGTGATTCAGAGGACAACTGCCCCCCCTCAGTTCTCCTCTGAGCCACAGCACTTCCACTAGTTTGAGCCTTTTGCTTTGCTGCTCTGGTGTGAGTCATGATTTCAATTCAAGTTCAATAAAATGCCAATACAAAATATAACCCTAAACCTATAACCCAATGTAGTTATAACACTATATATATATATATTTCGGTATCGACTACTATCTCCGAGTTACGTTATATGACTTTCCTATCCCCTGTCAACTTATATGTATTAATTTATGATGTTACATTTGTAATAACTAGGTCGCTATATTTATTTAGTTAAAAAAGTACAATTCAATTGACAATGAAATTTTATAAGTTTAATAAATTTTACTGATTAATTGATACTACTATACTCACTATCTAGTTTTCCGTTAAACCTTACGCTATCTAGTTTTCCATTAAACCTTACGCTAGCACACGTTGTATTGTATAACAATGGTGGCAAGTTAGGAACAGTGAATTTACGGACACAAGGTATTATTTACTTTCCAAATCGCGCTATCTAAATTCAAAATAAACCACGGAGCTTGACTAGGTCTATAAGCTACTTATAGAAAATAATTTAATCTAACAATTAAGTCAATAAAGTGGCTAAGTATAATTAAAAACTTTCGTTTGCGGGAGCTGCAAAACCTGTCCACACGTGGATTTGATACCCTTACTGATACTAAGTAATAACCTACAAAATCTCTATCTTAATTCAATTTAGATAGAGATTTTGAAAACTGAGCAGATCAGTGAAATGCTTCACTGATCTTCTCAGTTTTCATGCTATTTTGTCATGGATTCTCATGAACCGGGGTATGATCACCTGACTTCCTCTTCCCTAGGCAGATAAGGTATTCACTAATGAACTCCTGGGAATGAGAGGGAAGCAGAACTTGAACATCATCTCTCTAAATTTCTAAATACAGTCAATCAGCCATCTCCTTATGTCATACTCTCCCAGAAAATCAGCAACAATTTCTCCCAGTTGGTCTTCAAATCTCAGAAAACAGAATACAAATAAGGGTTCCCCCCCCCCACTCTTCAAATGAATGATTTCCAGCAGTACTGAGACTTGATTTTTTAACATTCTTCCAAGGCTCTTGAA
This sequence comes from Mastigoproctus giganteus, assembly GCF_048544385.1. Classification (NCBI taxonomy): domain Eukaryota; kingdom Metazoa; phylum Arthropoda; class Arachnida; order Uropygi; family Thelyphonidae; genus Mastigoproctus; species Mastigoproctus giganteus. The sequence continues at coordinate 148,962,370 of NC_143575.1, forward strand.
ATATCTTCACTACATCCAGAATGTCTAATCTTTTCCAAATTCTTTCTGAGTTTTATCTTGGTTTATTGCTTTGAGAGACCCTGGGCAATGGTTATTATCAGGTAATTGGTATACCTTAAAACAAGCAATAATGCCTTGGTTCAGGGGCTGGAGAAATGAGGCTATATTGAGGGACAAGAACAAAACCTTATTGTTGGAGTCTATCATCAAGGTGTGGAGGATATCCAGGGATATCCTCCACACCTTTAGGAGGAGGATAACAGTGCTTAAAATGGCTTAAAACATATAACGACTTAGATTACAAACATAACATAATTAATTAATACATAACTTGATATGGAAGTTATATAAACGGAACTCGTAGATAATACTCGATACCGAAAAAAAAAAATATCGTTATAACTGTGTTGGGATACAAGTTTAGGGTTATAATTTTGTACTGAAATTGAAATTAAATTTAAATCATGACTGAGACCAGAGCAGCAAAGCAAAAGGCTCAAGCTAATGGGAGTGCTGTGGTTCAGGGGAGAACTGAGGGAGGCAGTTGCCCTCTGAATCACAGCCTTTTAAAATGCACTGATTGCTTGATGTTTGTGGAGAAATCGGGTACAGGATATGATATTGCCATGGGGGATGTCTTTGTGTGTGCGCGATGTAAGGACTGTAAGGAAATCAGGCGACAACTCAGCGTTATTATGGGCCTATATGAGAGCTTGAAGGGCAGGGTGGATGCCCTCGAAGGATCTAAATTGAGGGGCCCATCAAGCTCTCAGCTACCCACATCAGTGCCAGAGCTTACACTTGGTCATCAAGCAACACAGCAGCAACCCCCTATTTCCTGTGGGACCTAGTAGTTGTTGGTGACTATTGTCAGGGAAACGGGGAACGTGCTTTGTAAAAAGGATAGGTCGAACAGGACCAGGGTATGTCTGCCAGGGACAAAGGTTGATGACATTGTAGAGCAGATATCATCTTTTAAGGGAACAAAAGATGATATAGTTGTACACGTTGGCATTAATGATATTAAGAGTAGGAGACTGGCAGAATTACTTAACAAGTACAGGTCACTGTTTAAAAAAAAGACGTGAATTAGGGTTGAATTTGAAAGTGTCTGTAATTCTGCCTAGACACGATAGGAGGGAGTATATGATGAGAGCCTTGTCAATCAATTTGGCCCTGGAAAGATTGTGCAAGGCTCAAGGGGTAAAATTTTTTCAGCCTGGTCTGTACTTGTTAACAGGAGAGACTGCTTCTACAGGGACGGGATACACTTAAATAGAAAGGGTGCAAGAATATTTGCTGATGCTATCAAGGCAGTGTTAGGTAGGTTGAAAAACAGCTAGCTTAGGGGGATACAAGGACTAATAGATTAGCAGGAGTCACTGGCAGAGTTGAAAATGATTCTTGCACTGCTTCCATTGGAATGAGCAGCAGCCTGGAAAACAAGATGCAGGATATTTCAGAGACTGCTGGGAGTCATTGCAGTACAAGTAAACACATGGGTTGTGTTAGGGTAGCTAAGAATAGGAACAGATGCATGTATACTTGCGTGTACACCAATGCTAGGAGTGTGGGAAATAAATTTGATGAATTTGAGGTATTGCTCTAAACATCAAAGGCAGATATTGTTGGGATATCACAGACGTGGTGTCACACAGATATAAGGAATGCAGAACTGGAATTTGGGGAGTACAATGTGTACAGAAAGGATAGACAGGATAGGAAGGGAGGAGGGGTTATTCTATTAGTTAAGAAACACATAAAATCCAAGGAAGTGAAGCCAGTCGACATCGCTGGACACTGCAGTGTCGAGTCAGTTTGGTGTGACATAAGCATTGGGAGATCAAAATTCAGAGTAGAAGTGTGCTATAGGCCTAATGACTCTGATGAGTGTAACAAGAAACTATACAGTAAAATAGAGTGGGCCAGTATATCAGAATGTCTTATAATGGAGAATTTTAACTTCCCAGATATTGACTGGAATTTGTGGGTTGGCCACTCACACACTAGCAAGGCTTTTGTGGATTTATTGGATGATTGTTTTCTACATCAGCATGTTCGGGAGGCAATTAGAGGGAGTAATGCTCTTGATCTGATTATCAGTAGTGATTCTTCATACATTAAGAATCTGCAGATAAAGGAACCACTAGGTGGCAGTGATCACAGTGTGATCAATGTGTGTGAATGTAGATGCAAAAGATGCTAAGAAAAACAGCGAGGATTTCTTTACTTATATAAACTCTAAAAGGTAAGGGATGAATCTGATTGGTCCACTTGAAATCGATGGGTCGACTATTGATGATCCTGCTCAGATAGCAAACTGAATGAGTATTTTGCATCTACATTCACACATGAGGAATTATTAAGGTTTGAAAATGGCTGAAGGTTATCAAATTGTAGCGGGATACTTAATGATTTTGTATTAACTGAGAGCAAAGTGGAGGAGAAATTGTTGAAGATAAACATAAGAAAAGCACCTGGGGTTGATGGGATCTATCCAGTTATATTAAAGGAGGCTGCAAAGTAACTAAGCAAACCCTTAGCCATAATTATGAGAACATCTTTGGATTTAGGGGAGGTTCCCACGGACTGGAAATGCATAAATGTATCCCCAATTCACAAAGGGGGATCGAAGGGTGAAACGAGTAATTACAGACCAGTTAGTTTAACTTCTGTTCCGGGTAAAATAATGGATTCACTGGTTAAAGATGCATTGCAGGATCATCTAGACAAGACTACAGCAATAATTCAGACACAGCATGGGTTTGTTAAGGGAAAGTCTTGTCTGACAAATTTGATAGGATACTATGATGTGGTTACAAAGGAACCCGATGCAAAAAATAATTTTGATATCATATATTTGGATTTCAGGGAAGCTTTTGACACTGTTGCGCATGGAAGACTACTTTAAAAATTGGAGCAGAATGGTATTGAGGGTAAGGTGCTACAATGGATAAAAGGATGGTTGAGTGGGAGAAGACAGAGGGTGGTATTCAGTGGGTGCTGCTCTTCGTGGACTAATGTTATTAGTGGAATCCCACAGGGTTCGGTTTTGGGTCCACTTTGTTTTGTATATTTATCAATGATATTGATGAAGGTATATCAGTCTTAGTGTTGAAGTTTGCAGATGATACAAAGGTTGGCAGGGTTGTTAATGAAAGTAATGGCAGTGTGCTACTGCAAAAGGATCTAGATAATTTGGGCAGATGGGCTAAGAAGTGGCAACTGAAGTTTAACCTTTACAAATGCAAAGTACTGCATATGGGTAGAAGTAACCCCAGAGAAACGTACCAACTGTGTGGTTCCACACTTAAGGTGATAGAAAATGAAAAAGACCTGGGAGTAATTGTGCAGTCAGATATGAAGTTTTCTGAGCAATGCAGACAGGCTGCCAGGGTAGGTCATGGGGTTTTGTCAATGATATATAGGAATTTTGCTAGCAGGGAAAAGGAGGTGATTATCCCTCTGTATAAGGCAATGGTCAGGCCACGCCTTGAGTACTGCGTACAGGTCTGGAGGCCTCATTTTAGGAAGGATGTAGATTTACTTGAGCATGTACAAAGAAGGGCAACAAGATTGGTGAGGGGAATGAAGGGATCCTCTTATCAAGAGAGGCTTAAGTTCTGCAAATTGCAGTGGCTGGAGACTAGGCACCTGCACAGTGATCTGATTGAGGTATATAAGGCCTTGAATGGGTTGAGCACGCTGAATTCTGATGGGATCCTTCCACTTGTTCAGATTACGAACCTAAGGGGGCATAAATTCAAATTAAGAAAAGACAGATGTAGAATAGATGTGTGGAAATTTGCCTTTAGCCAGCAGGTGGTTAATTGCTGGAACAAACTTCCATCTGTCGTTGTGGAAGTTGATAGGTTGAATAAATTTAAGGAGGAACTGGACAGGCATTTGGAGAGAATGGTGTGATTTTTTTTTTTTTTTTTTTTTGTTGGCTGATGCTGCATAAGCTCATACATTTGCTTTCTTGCATCACATGCCACTACTACTACTACTGCTACAAGATTGGTGAGGGGAATGAAGGGATCCTCTTACCAAGAGAGGCTTAAGTTCTGCAAATTGCAGTGGCTGGAGACTAGGCACCTGCGCAGTGATCTGATTGAGGTGTATGAGCATGCTGAATTCTGATGGGTTCCTTCCACTTCCATAGCCAGCTGGTGATTAATTGCTGGAACAACCTTCCATCTGTCATTGTGGAAGTTGATAGGTTGAATAAATTTAAGGAGGAACTGGACAGGCATTTGGATGGAATGGTGTGATTTTTTTTTTTTTTTTTTGGCTGATGCTGCATAAGCTCATACACTTGCTTTCTTGCATTACATGCCACTACTGCTACTACACCATTCATATAATGATAATGTAGCATCACTGTATTTTAAAAAAATTTTAAAAGGTAGGCTAACTGCAGAAGATCTTTTTGCAGTTAGTCTTTTTTTTTAAGTTTTTTTTGTAACTTTGTGAAAACATTTTAAAAATTTCATGGATTATGTTGTTAATATGAATAAGGAAATAATAGTTCCTTTGTTAATATGTTAAAGGGCTTGCTTAATAACTATATTTAATATTGTTCTTTCCTTCTATTTTCATCAAATAGAATAGAAACCAAGATGTTATAACTCCTATTCAGTTTTCCCTAACATATCAACTTGATGATAAGTATACAATTGTCCAGAGCTTCTGCAGTGACTGTCCTATACTAGAACCCAGTTCGCCCCACAGTGCCACAAATATGGTAAGTATTCAATTTAAAATCTACTGAAAAAGTGTTCTGTTCTGTATTCTCTAGAAGCAAAGCACTTAAAATGATATGAAAATTATAATATGTGGTGCTCAATTAAGTAACCTCTTTCTATCTTAGGCATTTGTTTGCATCCAACTCTGCCTAATGCCTTTTCCATTCACTCACATGTACATAAGGTGTGGTTAGAAAGTGCCAGGAATGAGTTTATAAGTAAATTTAAATTGAACATCCCAGGGACTCACATCTGGTGAGTATTGGCACACCCAGGGTCCTGAGCTGAATATCATCATTCTTCTCTCTTTTGGCGATTCTCTCTCTCTCTCTCTCTCTCTCTCTCTCTCTCTCTCTCTCTCTCTCTCACTCACAGAGTACTCAATTTCTTTTTGTCTGGTGCAGCATAAGCCTCAGGATTCCTTGCACCATATTCTCTTTGTCATAATTGGAAACATTTTTTCTGATATCAATTTTCAGGGATCAGGGAAAGTGTTGATCTAAGTAATCTACTTTTCCATCAGAAATTGGATCACTAACAGCATGATGGATCACTCTGTATTATTGGTGAGGGGGGAAAGTTTTTTTCTCACCCTCCACCATTCCATACCAATCGTATTGATGTTTACTTTCCTCTCAGCAAAGTTCTGTGTGACAGTGCAATGGTTCCACTTGTCCTGTTTTGGAAAAGTATAAGTTTGAATCCAATCAGGGACTAGAAGAATTTCTAAAGAATTGAAGTTTTTCTCTGTGAGTTATTCTGGATTTATAAGCACACACAGCATACAAATTGCTCCTGAAAAACACACACACACACACACACACACACACACACACACACACACACACACACACACACACACACACACACACACTCTCTCTCTCTCTCTCTCTCTCTCTCTCTCTCTCTCTCTCTCTTCTCTCTCTCTCTCTCTCTCTCTCTCTCTCTCTCTCTCTCTCTCTCTCTCTGTTACTTGTTCAGACCTATTGGAGAATGACACAATATGGCCAAAGTCAATGCAATAACTCTCAGCAAGTGAAATAAATTGTAAAATTGAGCTCTTCTTCCATGGATCTCATGGATGAAGAGCTCATTTTAATGTGATTCCAAGAAATGCTTATATTTCTTTAAATTGTAATTCTAAGTACAATGACTAATTCTGAGTGTGGTATGATTCAGGGTAGATAGCTACAATATAAAACTACACATAATGCTGTATCAAAAGTGGCGTATGGTTTACAGTAGGTTTTGGCAACAGTCTTGGATATAGTTTGTAGCCCATTATTCTCAGGTAGTCCACATAAAGCATTTTGAAGGTTATAGAGCCAACAGTTTTTTAAGAAAATTTTTGATTAGTATTGAATAAAAATTGAAATTAGTTCTTGAAAAGTTCAATGACAATCAAATTTTACAAATTGAAGAATTTGTACCTTCAAGAATCAGTGTCAAAATTTAGGTTTTCTAAATTCTAAGTGGGGAAGAAGACTAAATTTCAAAATTTAGTCTTCTTCCCAACTGAAATTTTCTAAGAATGACTACTCACACCCACTGACATAGCTTTAACATAGAGCTAAATTATTTAGCTCTATGTTAAAATCTGATAAAGTTCTGGCATCCCCTTCCCTAAAGAATTCCTCATGTGTGAATGTAGATGCAAAATACCTATACTATATTGTCAGCAACCTGGGCAGGAACATCAACAGTTAAATTATCTATACCAAGTGGACCAATGTGATTCAATCCCTTGCTTCTACTGTTGACATAAGTAAAGAAATCTGCTGTTTTGCATCGTTTGCCAAAGATCTCTCATAATCTGCCTTAGCTTGCCTAACCACCTTTGTGACTTGATTTATGACTGGTTTATGTCTACTTTTGTTTGCCATCTGTGTTACCTAATAATTTATATGCATCCTATGCATTTTTATTTTTGGCCATGAATCTCATCATTTAACAATCATCCATAGGTCTATGCTTGAACAGTAGCTCTCAAGTGGTGTGAAAAGCCTAGTAGTTTCTAGGATTACATCTCTGAATGCTTGCCATTTGTGACTTGATCAGTTAGTTCCACTGCATACAATATAATACTATCTGGGACCACTGCAGCCATATTTACAAAAGAAAATGCCTTATACCTTGTCTTTGACAGTTACTTCTTTAATTAAATTCCACTTAATTAAATACACTGATAAAGTTCTGGCTCTATGTTAAAATCTAATGCTGTCTAATGGATCTTTTTTTGCACACTTTTTTAATTCTTGGAGGGTTGCTGCTGATAATGAGATATAGAGCTTTCCCTTGTTGCCTCTTTAACATGCTGGAGTAGAAAACAGTCATCCACAAAGTCTTGCTAGTGTGTGTAGGTGACCAACCCACAATTTCCAGTCCAGAAAGATAAAATCCTCCATTATAATATATTCTGATGTACTGGCTCACTAGCCTCCATAGCCAGGTGGGCAGGAGCGGCAGTGTGTAGCACACGCTTCTTGATTAGACCAGGGTTCGAGCCCGTGACCGCCAAATACGGAGGATGTGGAAAGGTCAGGGAATGACCACCGCATATCCCCGGAGCAATATGGACTTAGTTGCTAATGCTCCTAAAAACTAAAATAACAACAACAATAACAACTGGCCCACTCTGTTTCTCTGTATAGTTTGTTAGACTCATCGCAGTCATTATGCCTATAACACACTCCTACTCACAAATGAGAGCATAACTCCTTCCCCTCTCTTGTCCTTTCTGTGCACATTCTACTCCCCATACTCAAATTCTGTATTCTTTATGTATGAGTATGTATGTATATATGTATGTATCACCTGTCCGATATCACTACAATGTCTGCATTTTGATGAATGACTTAGTTCTCCAAATTCTTTCAGTTCTTCCTGAGCCACAGCACTCGTGCTACTTTGAGCCCATTATTTTGCTGCTCTATTCCAAGACATAATTTCCATTTAAATTCAATTTAATTTGAGATTACTACACTAAACTGAGAGATAACTAAATGCAGAAATAAGTCTGCTCTGTTCACAGGTTTTGCAGCAATGATACATATTATGCTGGCAAGTTTAAGCGATTATATATATATATATTACTTTATCAAGTTTACATTATATCTATTATTATGCTACATTGTTACTTTCGTGCAATTTTTAATTAATTATAGCCTTACTATTTAATGTAATCCTACTAATACAATATAGTCCTGCAATCCTGCTATGTAGCATAATCTAATTCAGAATATGTATTTTAACAAGGAAATGAAGATTACTTTTTAAATTTCAAATGTTCAGTAATTACAGTCAATTCTGTCATAACGCGCATTTTTGCAACATGAATTTGCATCAATGCGATTGATATATTAGGGAACAATGCAAATATAACACGGTTTTTGCATTGGCTCATGCATGATTTTATCTGCAAGTAACACTAGGTGAAAGCAAAACCCAGCACCAAGCTGAACGTGGCAACCTGCACAGCAATACATACAATTTTACGAAGCTTAAAAAATGTCAAAACGTGAAATGTGTGAGGACTATGTTTCCCATTTACTGTAGTTGTAATGGTCAGAGAGACACTGTTGTCATTCACTGTATTCACAAGATAACACATGATATTGTAGGCTGACTTGTTTTCAGGAGCTCACATTTTTCTGTTTGAACAGAAATTTCGTGAGGCTTGATAGCATAAGCAGAGGAGCACATTTCTGGAGGTCACTCTCATAAAACAAAAACAATTTGCAGTTCCTGGTTTATTGGGCTTTTCTGTTAGTGCAATCTAATTATAAATGGGTAGTAAACTCGATCTTACTGCATTTGCGATAATACGGATAGCTGGAATTCTGTGGATTTTTACGTTATTATGGTGAATTGTGTTTTCCCTTCCATGGAATCTTCAAATCATAAAAAAAACATAAATAAATTTTCAGAATCTTCTCTTCAATCCTATTTTTTAAGCTTCGTAAATTTGTCTCACTTGTGCAATTTGTGTTTCCCATGTTTGTTGTTATTGATTGCTTATCATTTTTTACTGATAAGCAATCTGTTTATCAGTAAAAAATTTACTGTTTTAAATTTCACAATTCAAAAAAAAAGAAAGAAAATAAAATGTCAGTGAACAGAAATATCAATCAAGCAAACTTCATATCTTGTCAAGTTAAAGTGCTATATATACTGTAATATTTATTTATTAGAAATTTAAGATGTTTAAATTTGTGTTAGCCATTTTATTGGGTTTCTAACTGTTTTTAGTGTTTTACTTACCAGACTGAACATTTTTTTTTTTTTTTTTTTTGAGCGCTCTACCCCATTTCTATTTTCCCCATAAGCCTGTTGTTTTTAATGCATGAAATACCATAATGCGGAGATTTTTAGGAACACATGTACCGTGTTATAGCAGAACTGACTGTATTGTACTCTATACGTTATTACATATAGTTATAATTTTTACTGTGATTTTTGACTCTGATATACAGTAGAACTCGGATAAGAAGTTTTTCAAGGGAATAGAGGTTTACAAATTCTTACATGGGAAGACTTCTTAGAAGGAAAAATGACCTAAGGGTATGAAATATTAACTATACAAATAAAAATGAAAAGATACACATACATGAGTTAAAGATGATTTTTAAGTACTATTTCAGAATTTATAAATATTTTACTTTGCCTATGGGAAACATTTTTAATCCGAGGATTTCTAATTGCTTAACATTCTGTTCATTAAACTCATTACCAAGTTGGAAGAATGAGCTCCTTTGGAGTTTTAACATACCTTAAAGGTCCTAATTACAATAAGGCAAAGCAACAATCCACTAAGTAATTCAGAACTGTTCAAAACTATCAGAACTGTTCACAACCATCAGAACTTAATGCTTAACAAGGTCAGGGTATCCCATTAGCATTAGCATTAGAAGAGGCATATGATGAAAGAAAGCAAGCTTATACAGCATTAGCCAAAAAAAAAAAAAAAAACCCCTTCCCATTTCACCCATCGATTCGCCTTAAAACTTTGTCTAGTTCTTCCTTGAATTTATTTAAGCTAACAACAAAGACAATGACAGATGGAAGTTTGTTTCAGCAATGAACTACCTACTGGCTAAAGGCAAATTTCAACACATCTATTCTGCAACTCTTTCCTCAATTTGAATTTATGCACCCTCAGGTTCGTAATCTGAGCAAGAGGAAGAATCTCATCAGCATTGAGCCTACTCAAACCATTCAAGACCTTATACACATATAAAAATGATTCAATTTGCACTAACCCACATGTCAGTAAACTCCTTTGCAATCTAGGCAAAAATATCCTTTAATAGAAACATGTTTTTTTATAGCCTTTAAAATCAGTCATGCACAGCATTTTGAAGTTTCCTTTAGCAGTTGATATGCAATATTTTTATCTGGATTTTTGAAAATATATTTTATTGTTCCAGACTTATGAGGATGAGGCCTGTCTTAATTTTAGATGTCAAAATTTCACCATTATTTAATTTATTACATTAACATTTTATCTTTTATCATCATTATTATAAATTTTTACATTGCTTCTAGTATCGTGTGTGTGTGTGTGTGTGTGTGTGTGTGTGTGTGTGTGTGTGTGTGAGAGAGAGAGAGAGAGAGAGAGAGAGAGAGAGAGAGAGAGAGAGAGAGAGTGTGTGTGTGAGAGAGTGTGAGAGAGAAAGCAACCAAGCTCTGTAACAGGTGAATTAAGTCATTCTAATTAGAAATGAGTTGTGTATTTGTGTGTGTGGTTGTAGTTATAAGAAATAATTTTTGATTGTTGTAGCCTATTCAGAATTAAGTGTTTTCATAATTTTTTTTTATAATAATAAAGCAATAAACTGATAATAATCACCTTAATCTCTTGTACTGTTTATATTAAAATTGTTGTTTATTTATTTTATTTTTTGCCTTAAGTTGCCATTTCAGACAGGATGTCAAAATGAAAATCGTTGTCTTTCTGACTTAGTGCTGAACGCTTATATTTCTGGGCTTAGGTATGTGTATGATTTTTCAGTAAATTAAGTAGTGCAATACAGGTTGATTCAAAAGTTGATCTTTTATTTATTACATGTTAAACATCAGTTACAGAACATTTTATGAAAATAAAAAATGTAGTTTAAAACTTCCCCAAGGGGGAAAAAAGTCACACTATGCATTATTTACTGAAAATGTCTGCCACTGCCATCACCTTATTTCCCACATATTCACATTATAGTACATATTATCAGAAACAGGAAAGTCACTGTAAAATTAGTTGTGTTCTCTTTTAATTTTCTCAAGTGAATATTTTAAAAAGCATGTTCCTTACAATAATTCCATAGGAAATAATCTTTCAAACTCAGATTAGAAAGTTGCATAGGCCACATGTCTTTTATGATAACATGAACTCCAAGAACTCAGGTACTCTGAGTCATTGCAGTGAGAAAGATATTGCATCTTACACCATCTTGTTGAAATTAATTTTCTTTATATGTACCTTATGTCATCCAGGTGATTGGAATAGCTTAAAAAATGTATTCTCCTTCAGAATTTAGTCATTCAGAATTTCTGATAATGCTGGCCAACACGATTTTTATTTCTGCTAATATATCAGTTGTTTGTTTGCATTCAGTTTTTTTGCACAGATTTCAAAAATAATTCTTAAAATTTCGCATCACAGTTTCTACCAATACAGGCTTTCGTGTTTAACCATAATATGTAAATTTTACTGATTTAGGAAAGTAGATATGAGTACTGACCTGCTGTATTACCTGCAAATAATAATATTTGCACATGTTCATAAATGGCAGTGAATTTGGGGATGGATAATATGTTCAACCTTGAATATATGTACTGTTTATCTGTATGTCTGTCGTTTGTTTCTTCTGTAGGCGCCTCCGTAGCCAGGTGGGAAGGAGCAGCAGTGCGTAGCACACGCTTCTTGATTAGACCGGGGTTCGAACCCGTCACCACCAAATACGGAGGATGCGGAAAGGTCAGGGAATGACCACCGCATATCTCGGAGCAATATGGCCTTAGTTGCTAATGCTCCTAATAACAAACCTAGCGCTCTGTTTCTTCTGTATTTTTTTAGCATGCTTGTAAAAATGTTTAAGCAGAAACAAAGGAAGTGTCTGAATTACTCTGATTCAGACACTTCCTTTGTTTCTGCTTAAACATTTTAACATGTCCACACATGTAGACATGTACTGTCTACATGTGTGGACTGTACAACTAAACTTCAAAAAGGAAGACAATCCACAGTATTCTTAAATGTATACATATAAGCATATTCTTTGTACTTTTGTTGCAAGTTGGTGATTGGGATAAAACTGGGTTCCATATAGATGCTGTATTAACTGCATCACAAATCTGAGGATGTGGCTAACTGGAAAAATTAAAAGTATCTTTTGCTGTTTCTGTGATGTGGCAAGAACTGTTCAACCACATTGACAATTGCTATTTCTGCATGAAACAAACATTAGGGATGTCTAGAAAAATAGAAAGATGATATGTTAGGATATTTGATGCTGTACATCAAATGTCCTAACATTCCATCTGCAGTGATGCCTGTTCTACATAATGAAGACTTGCCAATACTAGATACCCCCAAAATCATGCAATAAAGGAAGCAGTGATAATATTGGGGATTGATGTGTTGCAGGCTGCTGAACCATCTACTTCAGCGGATCTGGAGGACCAACCAAAAAATTCTAATGTGCTTAAACATACGAGAAGAATCAAATGGCTTAGTTCATGATTTAAACTTATCTGTTATCTAAAGAGCAAGCAGAACTCTTTGCTGCTTCGCAGGTTACAACAGTGGAAGTTACTTGAAGCAGTAACTAAAAGTAGTATATATCAAAAATGTCACAAAGTGTTTTCAAAATCAGTGCCGTTTTAAGGCCTCTCGGGCACCCTATTGAATTTCTAAATGTGGTCCCTATTCAGTTTACATTTTGTTTTAATTTTTTTCTGGCTCTCTTAGTTGCATTCCTAACCCTATGTATTAAAAGAGCTACTGGAAACTATGCTTCATCACCATGTGAGAAGCTTTGCATGGAGCGTAGCAGACACTAAAAAATTATATTTATATAATATAATTATATTATATAATTATAATTACATAATATATATATATATATATATATATATATTAATAATATATATATATATATATATATATATATTAATAATATATATATATATATATATATATTGATTAATTTATAATCATAAGTGAGAAGTGCAATAGCATCATTAATACATAGCCAAATCTGAATTAACAGAATATTTGCAAGGCGGCATCATTTTAAGTTATATCTCATATTGTGAATACCTTCACAACGAGTTGCCATGATATTGCACTACTTCGAATAAGTAACGCTTCACCTGAGGAGAGGAGTTTCTTCCTTGCCTAAATTGTCTTGTGTTTTGGATGCAGAGTTTTTGCGTCTTTTTCTGGAGACTTGTTTCAGGTTTTTGCCTGGCCGAGTGGGAGAGATGGACCTCCCCTCTCCCACTTCGAACTCTGTCCGGGTTGCCTGAAATGATTTTCTGTGTTAAATTGTATGTATTTTGTAAATACTGTAATTATCTTGTTAATATCATGGTGCTTTTGTTTGATTTGTTGTTTGCTCTCAGAATTGAGAGTAACTGATTTTATTGTGTTTTAAATCAGCAGTTAATCTTAAATGTTTATATTGTACATTACTTGTGTAGTTAGCTCATTATGTTGAAGAGACAGTTTTTCTCTTCTTGCGTTGTCTGTTTGGCTCTGAGGAGTGGGATGGACCTCTCCCTGCTCCCTCAGATCCAACCTTCAGTTGGCTGTTCTGGTTGAATGAGATGATTTTCCTCTCTAGCCTGTCTTACTGCTGGCTGCTTTTCTTGCTGCTTGTGTTTTGATTTAATTTTGTTTTCCTGCGGGGCTGATTATTTGTTGTATTTTTCTTTCCTGCCTGATTGCAGCTGCAATCAGTTGGGTTTTTGCTAGTACCATATAGTTCTTAGTCTAGCATTTTTTGTTGTAAATGGGTTTTGGTTCTGAGGGGTGGGATGGACCTCTCCCCGCCCTCTCAGATCCAATTGCTTTGTTGGCAATTGACATCCTTTTTTTTTTTTTTTTTTTTTTTTTAATGCTTACCTATGCATTATTGTTAATTCTACGTGTCTTGTTATTTGAAACAAGTTTTGTTTTTCGCAGCTTGTGGTAACAGCTTTGCACTTGCTGGTTATGTACATATGTTTATAGATTAGATTACTTGTGCAGAGACATCTTCTCTGCATATTAATTAATTATTGTTTAATACTTAACTTATTATTTTGATCTGTTATACTTAGATTTAAATTTAGAATTGCTTTTGATTCGGTTAACTAATTTATTTGTACAGTATTTATTGGTTTTGCCTTTGGCATATATTGGTAGCATATATTTGGCATATATTGGTAGCCCTAATGGTAGCCGAGCATTCTGGTCTCTTGCCAAAGTTATTGGCCGCAACTTTTGCCCATCTCTGCTTCCACCTCTATCCAAACCAGATGGTTCTGTTGTCACTTCAGCCAAGGATAAAGCTGACCTGCTAGCATCCCATTTTTCTTCCAGCTCATGTATTAATGAACTTGGTAAAACACCTCCCACCATTCCCAACACGGTCCATTCAATGCCTCCTGTGGTCTTCCGTCAAAAGGATATCAGAAGGATTTTGATGAATCTTGATGCTAAGAAAGCTCCAGGTCCTGATGGTATTTCTCCACTTGTTCTCAAAATCTGTGCTCCTGAACTTACTCCTATTCTTTGCCGCCTTTTTTCACTTTCTTATTCCAAAGGTGTTTTTCCTTCTGCTTGGAAATTTGCTCATATCCAGCCAGTTCCTAAAAAGGGTGACAAATCCCTCCCATCCAATTATCGTCCCATTGCAATTACTTCTACTCTTTCTAAAGTAATGGAGAAATCAATTAACCGCCAACTCTTAAACTACCTAGAAACCTTCCGTCTGATCAACGATCGCCAGTATGGATTCCGTCGGTGTCGATCCACTGGTGATATTCTGGCTTATGTTACCCATTTATGGACTACTTCAATGGAAAGGTTCGGTGAAACACAAGCAGTTGCTCTTGACATCTCAAAGGCTTTCGATCGTGTTTGGCATAAAGGTCTTCTAAACAAGCTTCCATCTTATGGTTTGCCAACTGTTTTTAGTAATTGGTTATCCAGTTTTCTCTCTGATCGCTCACTGAGGGTGATGGTAGATGGCTCTCTGTCTTCTAACTTCTCCACTAATGCCGGTGTCCCCCAAGGTTCAGTTCTTTCCCCCACTCTTTTCCTCTTGTATATCAATGACCTTCTTCCATTGACTGGAAATCCTATCCATAGTTTTGCCGATGATAGCACATTGCATTCAACTTTCCATTTTGAGAAACCTTGCCCTGCTCAATCAGCTTCAACTTCTCGAAAATCTGCTACCAATTCCTTAAATGCCGATCTTCAGGTAATTCTCCAGTGGGGCAAAGACAACTTAGTTGATTTCAACCCTTCTAAAACTCAGTCTTGTCTTATATCTCGCAAAAAGGATTCTTCTGCTCCTATGCTTATCTTTAGTGACACTCCAATTTCTAGGCAAAAGGATATATCTCTTTTGGGGATTACCCTGACTTCTAATCTCTCTTGGCACAAGCACATTACAAATATTGCTTCCTCTGCATCTAAAAAACTTGGTTTTCTCTTTCGCTCTCAGCGTTACTTTTCTTCCAAACAGCTGCTCACTCTGTATAAATCGCAAATCCGCCCTGCCATGGAATATTGTTCCCACATTTGGGGTGGTGCCCCCAAAACCTCTCTCAGGCTTCTTGATTCCATTCAGAAGAGGGCAGTTAGGTTAATTAATGATTCATCTCTAACGGAGTCTCTCCACTCGCTTTCTCATAGACGTACTGTTTCTGCTGCATGCCTCTTCTACAGATATTTCCATGGGCACTGTTCTTCTGAATTGGCTTCTATAATTCCCGCTCTCTCTTTCAAAACAGTCCGAACACGTGCCGCCACCAGCCATCATCCATTTACTGTCCAACTTCAAACCCACAGAACCAACTTTTCATCTTCCTCATTTATTCATTCAACTGCCGTTTTCTGGAACAACCTTCCTTCATACGTATTTCCTGAAAATTACAATCTACAGAAGTTCAAGTCCAATGTCAACAAATATCTTCTTTCGTCTTCTCAACCTCCAACCCAAGCACGGTACTAAGTACTATAGGTTCTAATACCTCTCGTGTTTGGGGTTCACATAAAAAAAAAAAAAAAAAAAAAATTTGCCTTGGGTGAGTTCTGTTTGTCTCTTTGTGTTTTGTATATATGTTTCTACATTTCTTCTGGATGACTATTTCTGTTAATTTCTTGGTTGACTAATTTTCAGCCAAGATTTTAATTACTTTGTAAATATTGTATATTTTACTCTCTGCTTATGCAGTGTAATTTGTTAATATGTTTACTGCTATGTTTCATATCGGTGACATAAGTATTTATTATTTATCTTAATTTATTCTTTTTTTTTTTTTTTTTTTTAAGTGGCTATCTAATAGCCACTTATACATTACCTATGTTCTTTCCTTGAGACTTTTCTTTTTCCCCTTGTCGGTGCAAGTTGGGCTTCCTTCCCGGCTTGGGGAATCTTTCTTTCAAATGTACAAGCCTTCAGGCTTCAAAATTTTACCTCTTCAAGCTCTCTCGCTTGTTAGATTTTCCAACTAGTGTTTTCCTCTTTCCTGTTTCTTCTTTTCCTGAGAGAGTGTTTTGCTCTCATTTCTTCTTCTACTTTCTTTTCTCCTACTTTATCCTCCCTATTCATTATTTACTATAACCGGGATTCCACTTGTTGGAATCCCACTAAGTGTAATTTAGATAGTTCCTGGAGCGCCTCCACGTGGCTAGGGACGGGAGTCGGGACGCGGGTAGCTTGCTCCCTGCCTCCCGGCTGCTAAGACTCCAGGGCCGGCAAACAACAACCATCACAACACACATATATACTTACACACACACACACTTACACACACTTGCCGGCTATAAATAACCTACAGATGCTACAGCGGTATATAGGGGTAACCCTGGAGGCCGCAATCAATACAAGAATACCTTGTCCCTTGTCACCTGGGGAGAAGACTAATGTTACTTATTCTCAGATGGATACCACCACGTATCCACAATATGAGATATAACTTAAAATGATGCCGCCTTGCAAATATTCTGTTAATTCAGATTTGGCTATGTATTAATGATGCTATTGCACTTAACTTATACATAGTCTAGACTTTTTCATAGCTTAAGGCTTTAGCTCTAAACGCTTTATAGTCATAAGTGAGAATTAGCGTGTGGGTGATCATAAGGTAATTAGATTATTCACTCACTTATCTACAAGGAAGTTTATGCAAAATACTGTTGTTTTCTATGTTTGTGGGGAAATCGTGCAACAGAAAAGCATTATAT
The DNA here is from genome assembly GCF_048544385.1 of Mastigoproctus giganteus. NCBI lineage: Eukaryota > Metazoa > Arthropoda > Arachnida > Uropygi > Thelyphonidae > Mastigoproctus > Mastigoproctus giganteus. Next base: position 148,979,575 of record NC_143575.1, read on the forward strand.
TGTGCGCCCATTGGAAAAGAACAATTTTTATCAGGGAAAAGTAATATAAAATGTTCCACTAGTTAAACAGAAAAACGTTTTTTACCACCTTTGGACATAAAGCTAGAATTAAGGAAGAATTTTGTTAAGGCTCTGGATAAAGAAGGAAAGAAGTGGATTCTGAAAAATAAGGGAAGTGTTTCTCAATTTAACAAGTGGAAAACTGAAAGAAGGAATTTTCTTTGGGCTTCAAATAAAAAAACTTCTCAAACATGATGTATTTGAAACAAAGCTACAGGATACTGTATTAGCATTAGCATTAGCATTAGTAGAGGCATATGATGCAAGAAAGCAAGCTTATTCAGCATCAGCCAAAAAAAAAAAAAAAAAAAAAACACAACCACTACTCCCATTTCACCCCTCAATTCGTTCGAAATACCTGTCCAGCTGAGCCTTAAATTTGTTTAGGCTATCAACTTCAACAACAAGCGATGGAAGTCTATTCCACAAACCAACTGCCCGCTGGCTAAAGGCGAATTTCCGCACATCTATCCGACATCCGTCCTTCCTCAATTTGAATTTATGCCCTCTCAGGTGATTATTCTGAGCAAGAGGAAGAATCCCATCGGCATTGAGCATGCTCAAGCCATTCAAAGCCTTGTACACCTCTATCAGATCACCTCGGCGATGCCTAGTCTCCAGGCTCTGTAATTTGCAAAACTTAAGCCTTTCTTCGTAAGAGCAACCCTTTGTTCCATTCACTAATCTTGTTGCCCTTCTCTGTACTCGTTCCATCAGCTCTACATCCTTCTTGAAATGGGGCCTCCAGACCTGTATACAGTACTCAAGGTGTGGCCTGACCAATGCCTTATACAAGGGAATAATCACATCCCTGTCCCTGCTAGAAAAATTCCTGTATATCATTGACAAGACACCATGAGCTACCCTTGCAGCTCGTCTGCACTGCTCAGAGAACTTCATATCTGCCTGCACAATTACCCCCAGGTCCTTTTCATTCTCTACCACTGTCAGCGTAGTACCACAGAGTTGATACGTTGATCTGGGGTTACTGTTTCCCATATGTAGTACTTTACATTTGTCAATGTTAAACTTCATTTGCCACCTCTCAGCCCATCTGCTCAACCTTTCCAGATCCTGTTGCAGCAGCATAGTATCAGTAGTGTCCTTAACAACCCTGCCAACCTTTGTATCGTCTGCAAACTTAGACATTAAGCCTGATACACCATCATCAATATCATTTATAAATACAGAAAACAACAATGGACCCAACACTGAACCCTGAGGAACTCCACTAATAACATTAGTCCACGTTGAGCAGTGTCCATTGATTACCACTCTCTGTCTTCTGCCACTCAACCATCCCTTTATCCATAGCAGCAATTTGCCTCGAATGCCACACTTCTCCAATTTGTGCAGCAGTCTTCCATGCGCAACAGTATCAAAAGCCTTTCTAAGATCCAAATATATAATATCAAAGTTATTCCCTGCATCCAGTTCTTTTGTGACTACATCATAGTATCCAATCAAATTGGTCAGACAAGACCTGCCCTTAACAAACCCATGCTGTGTCTGAGCTATAACTGAATTCTTGTCCAGATGATCCTGCAGTGCTTCTTTAACCAGTGCCTCCATTAATTTTCCTGGAACCGAAGTTAAACTAACAGGTCTATAATTACTTGTGTCAGCCTTTGATCCTCCTTTGTGAATTGGGGTTACATTTGCACATCTCCAGTCCATGGGTACCTCCCCTGAGTCCAAAGAAGCTCTCATAATTATGGCTAGGGGTTTGCTTACTTCCTTTGCTGCCTCCTTTAATATAACTGGATAGATCCCATCCACCCCGGGTGCCTTTTTTATGTTTATCCTCAACAATTTCTCCTCCACTTTCCTCTCAGTTATTAGAAAATCATCTAGCTCACTGCCAATGTTTACTTCACCTACGACATTCCCCTTCCTGAATAACTCCTCGTGTGAATGTAGATGCAAAATACTCGTTTAGATTGTTAGCCACCTGAGCTGGATCCTCAACTGTTGAACCATCAACATCCAGTGGACCAATCTGATTCATCCCTTTCCTTCTTGAGTTTAAATAGGTAAAGAACTCTTTTCTGTTTTTCTTTGCATCCTTTGCCAAGGATTTCTCATAATCTGCCTTTGCCTGCCTAATCTCCTTTGTGACTTGGTTACAGACCAACTTATATCTATCATAGGCTTCCACGTCACCCATTAATTTGTATGTATCCCATGCATTTTTCTTCTCTGCCATATGTCTCATTAGTTCATCTGACAACCATTTAGGCCTGAACCTTGAACAATATTTCTTGGTTGGTATGTAAAGCCTGGTAGCTTCCAAGATTAGTTCCTTGAATGCTTCCCATTTTGAATTTGCTGTTGGTAACATCATCAGTTGGTCCCACTGTATAGAATTTAAATACTGTCTCAGACCATCATAGTCGCCTTTACGAAAGCAAAAACCCTTCCCTTTACCTCTGATGGTAGTTACCTCCTTGAGTAAATCCCACTTCAGCACACTGTGATCACTGCCACCCAGTGGTTCATTTATCTGCAGATTCCTAATGCATGAAGAATCACTACTGATAATCAGATCAAGAGTATTGCTCCCTCTTGTTGCCTCACGAACATGCTGGTGTAGAAAACAATCATCCAATAAATCCACAAAAGCCTTGCTAGTGTGTGAGTGACCAACCCACAAATTCCAGTCAATATCTGGGAAATTAAAATCCCCCATTATAAGACTCTCTGATTTACTGGCCCATTCTATTTCCCTGTACAGTGTCTTATTATACTCATCAGAGTCATTAGGCCTATAGCACACTCCTACTCTCAATTTTGATTTACCTATGCTTATGTCACACCAAACTGACTCAACACTGCACTGTCCAGCGATGTCAACTGGCTTCACTTCCTTGGATTTTATGTGTTTTTTAACTAATAGCATAACCCCTCCTCCCTTCCTATCCTGTCTATCCTTTCTGTAGACGTTGTACTCCCCAAATTCCAGTTCTGCATTCCTTATATCTGTGTGACACCACGTCTCTGATATCCCAACAATATCTGCCTTTGATGTTTTGAGTAATACCTCAAATTCATCAAATTTATTTACTAAACTCCTAGCATTAGTGTACACGCAAGTATACATGCACCTGTTTCTATTCTTAGCTACCCTAACACAACCCATGTGTTTACTTGTACCGCAATGACTTCCAGCAGTCTCTGAAATATCCTGCATCTTGTTTTTCAGGCTTCTGCTCATTCCAATAGAAGCAGTGCAAGAATCTCTTTCACCTCTGCCAGTGGCTACTGTTAATCCATTAGTCTTTGTCTCCCCCCAAGCTAGCAGTTTTCCGACCCACCTAACACTGCCTCGATAGCATCAGCAAATATTCTTGCACCCTTTCTATTTAAGTGTATCCCATCCCTGTAGAAGCAATCTCTCCTGTTAACAAGTACAGTCCAGGCTGAAAAAAATTCTACCCCTTCAGCCTTGCACAATCTTTCCAGGGCCGAATTGATCGACAAGGCTCTCATCATATACTCCCTCCTATCGTGTCTGGGCAGAATTGCAGACACTTTCAAATTCAACCCTACTTCACGGCTTTTTTTCAACAGTGACCTGTACTTGTTAAGTAATTCCGCTGGTCTCCTACTCTTAATATCATTAGTGCCAACGTGTACAACTATATCACCTTTTGTGCCCTTAAAAGATGATATCTGCTCTACAACGTCATCAACCTTTGCCCCTGGCAGACATACCCTGGTCCTGTTCCACCTATCCTTTTTACAAAGCATGTTCCCCGTTTCCCTGACAATTGAGTCACCAACAACTACTAGTTCCTGTTGGACCAGCGCATTCTGCCTTGGGGGCTGCCTCTGTGTTGCAAGATGACCAAGTCCAAGCTCTGGTGTTGATGTGGGCAGCTGAGAGCTTGATGGGCCCCTCAATTTATTTCTTTCGAGGGCATCCACCCTGTCCTTCAAGGTCTCATATAGGCCCATAACAACGCCGAGTTGTCGCCTAATTTCCTTGCACTCCTTGCATCGTGCACACACAAAGACATCCCCCATGGCAGTATCATGTCCCGTACCCGATTGCTCCGCAAACATCAAGCAAACAGTGCATCTTAAAAGGCCGTGATTCAGGGGGCAACCGCCTCCCTCAGTTCTCCCCTGAGTCACAGCACTCCCATTAGCTTGAGCCTTTTGCTTTGCTGCTCTGGTCAGAGTCATGATTTCGATTTAAATGTCAATAAAATTACAATTTCAGAACAAAATTAAAACCTTAAACTTGTATCTTAACACAGTTATAACGCTATATTTATTTTTCGGTATCGAGTGTTATCTACGAGTTCCCTTTATATAACTTCCGTATCAAGTATGTATTAATTATTTGTTACGTTTGTACTCTAAGTCGTTATATATATATAGTTAAAAGTACAATTTAATTGACAATGAAGTTTAACAAGATTAATAGATGTACTGATTAATTGACAATATTATATTATGCACTATACTATACAAAGCTAATGCTATCGAATTCCGGATATGCTGTATCGCGCTTCAGTAACGAGTGTTATCTACGAAATCCCTTTATATAACTTCTGTATCAAGTTATGTATTAATTATTTATTTTTACTAATTATTTATGTTCCGTAACCTAAGTGGTGATATGTATAGTTAAAATTACAATTTAATTGCCAATGAAGTTCGACAAGATTAATAGATTTTACTGATTAATTTTCACGTAACAATGGCGGCCGTTTATGAACGGTAAACACGTGGATTTGATACCCTTTCCGATACTAAGTAATACCTACAAAATCTCTATCTAAGTTATTTTAACTTTAAGTACCGTAAATAGGAATATAAAGCTACTCTAGAAATAAGTTAATATGTCAATTAAAACTAATAAAGCAGAAAATAAATCAGAAAAAACTTCTCTATTCCAAGAGCGGCAGAAAGGCACGTCCGCACAGGAAACCCTCGACCTCGCAATCCTATTTCTTGGTAAACGGAAAGAAGATAATTATGTAACATTGGTGTCAACTTAATTACCATGTTATAAAGATATGATGCTGCCAAATGTCATTGAAAATTCATTTTCTTCATTCCCATCCAAATTTTTTGCAGCTTTGCATCTTTAAATATTAGAAACAACAATGTGCCCAGCCTGAGAGATTCCACTAAGGACATTAATTCAAGGAGAGAGCGCAGTGCTCATTGATAAATACTCTGTCTTCTCCCACTCATCCATCACTTTATCTGTATCAATAACTTGTCCTAATGCTAAACTACTACACTTTGTTTTTTATGTAGAATAGTTTCAAAAGCTTTTCTGAAATCTAAGTATATGGTGTCAAAATTATTTTTTTGTACCCAGTTCCTTTGTTAATGTGGCATAATATTCAATCAGATTGGTCAGACAAGATATACCTGTTAAAGACTCATTCTCTGACTGCTGTATAACTTCATTCCTGTCTAGATGATCCTGTATTACTTCTTTAACCAGTGACTCCATTATTTTCTGTGGAACAGATATCATGCTTAAAGGTCTGTAATTACTCACTTCATCCTTTGTGATCCCCCCCCCCCCTGTGTAAACCGGAGAGATATTTGCACATCTGCAGTCCATAGATAGATCCTCTTAATTGAAGAATGCTCTCATTATTACAGTTGAAGTTTGCTTATGTCTTTTGCTGATTCGCTTAATAATTAGATAGATCGCATCTCCCCTGAGTGCCATATTTACATTTAGCTACAATAATTTCTCTTCTACTTTCCTCTCAGTTATCATAAATTCATTTGGCTCCCTTTAATTTCATATACTTTTGACATCCTCATCCTAAAAAATTCCTTATGTCTGAATTTGATAGTATAAACCAGAGCTATGATGCTCAATATGTTCTACGTTGATTTTTAATATTTGTAAAAAAATAAGAGAAGTTTACCTCAATATGATACACTCCAGAAATTCAAATAAATAAATCATTAATGCAAAATGATTACAGTAAAAAAAATATAAGTAAATTGAAAACAATTAAAAAATCAATTGAACAAAATTAAAAATTAATTAAAAAAAGGTTTAATGTAAATTTTAAAAAACTAATTTTAAATATCAAATTCATATTTTAAACCCTTCTTGAAGGAAGGGAAATCATATTTTAAAATTTATGTTGAATTTTTAAAATTAATTTTTAATTATTTTTTTGTGCTCAATTAAATTTTTTTTTTTTTTTTTTTACTGTAATCAATTTGCATTAATGTTTTATTCGTTTTAATTTCTGGAGAGTATCATACGAAAGTATTCTACTTATCATATTGAGGAAAACTTTTCTTATTCTTTTACAAACTTATGTCTGATGTAGTTGCAAAATATCTACTCAGTTTGTCAACAACAGGGTCATCAACAGTTAAACCATTAATATATAGCTGACCAATAGGATTCATTCCTTTCCTTCTGGTGTTTATATAAGCAAGTGGAACAGGACCAGCGTATGTCTGCCAGGGGCAAAGGTTGCTGATGTTGTAGAGCAGATATCATCTTTTAAGGGCACAAAAGGTGATATTGTTGTACACATTGGCACTAATGATATTAAGAGTATGAGACTGGCAGAATTATTTAACAAGTACAGGTCAATGTTGAAAAAAAAAAAAAAAACCCGTTATATTGAATTTGTTATATTGAACTTGAAAGTTCAATATAACAAATTAAATGAGACACGATAGGAGGTAGTATATTATGAGAGCCTTGTTGACAGTTTGGACCTGGAGAGATTGTGCAAGGCTCAAGGGGTAGAATTTTTCTCAGCCTGGTATGTGTTTGTTAACAGGAGAGCTTCTACACGGATGGGATACACTTAAATAGAAAGAGTGCAAGAATATTTTCTGATGCTATCGAGCAGTGTTAGGTGGGTCTGAAACCTCCTAGCTTGGGTGGATACACGGACTGATAGATTAACAGTAGCCACTGGCAGAGGTGAAAGTGATTCTTGCACTGCTTCAAGTGGAAGGAGCAGCAGCCAGAAAAACAAGGTGCAGGGAATTCTTTGGCAAAGCATGCTAAGAAAAACATGACACTAGAAGGAAGAGGAAGAATCAAGTTGTCAACTAGATTTCAGTGGTTTGACTGCTGATGATCCTGCTCCGGTAGCTAACAAACTGAATGAGTATTTTGCATCTACATTCACACAGGAGGAATCCTTTAGAGAAGGGGATACTGGAAGTTTATCAAACTCTAAGAGGGAGCCAAATTATTTTGTAATAACTGAGAGGGAAGTGGAAGAGAAATTGTTGAAGTTGAACATAAGAAAGGCACATGGGGTGGATGTGAGCTATCCAATGATATTAAGGGCGGCAACAAAGAAAATAAGCAAACCCTTAGTCATAATTATGAGAACATCCTTGGATTCAGCAGAGGTCCCCACTGACTGGAGATATGCAGATGAATCCCCCATTCACAAAGGGGGGGGGGAGATCGAAGGGTGACACGAGTAATCACAGACCTGATAACTTTTGTTCTGGGGAAAATAATGGAGTTTAACTTCTGTTCTGGGGAAAATAATGGAGTCACTGGTTAAAGAAGCATTGCAGGATCATCTAGACAAGACTGCAGTAATACTTCAGACACGGCATGGGTTTATTAAGGAGAAGTCTTGTCTGACCAGTTTGATTGGATACTATGATGTGGTTACAAAGGAACTGGATGCAGAAAATAATTCTGATGTCATATACTTGGATTTCAGGAAAGCTTTTGATACTAATATTGTTGCACAAGTGTAAGATGCTGTTATGGATAAAGATTTGGTTGTGTGAAAAAAGACAGAGAGTGGTAATCTATGGACATTGCTCTTCTTGAACTTATGTTATTAGTGGAGTCCTCTACGGTTTGGTGTTGGCTATATTTGTGTTTTCTATATTTATCAATGGTATTGATGAAGACATATCAGGCTTACTGTCCAATATTGCAGATGACACAAAAGTTTCCAGTGTGGTTAATGATAGTAATGACAGTATGCTACTGCAACAGGATCTTGAAAAGTTAGGCAGACAGGCTGAGATATGGTAGTTGAAGTTTATCTACCAGTAATTTTCTACCAGTAATTCTTGAATGTCTTTAGTAATCATATCTTTTTCTATTTTTTTAGGAGCATCAGCGACTAAGGTCATATTGCTCTGCATAGATGGTCAATAATTTGTGTATCCTGAGGTAAACTTTCTGTTTTGCTGGATGAAAAACCTGAGTTTACCGGAGAAAAAACCATGCTACCTTTGCCTAACTCAAGCCCGATTAACTCAGGCCCTTTGTGAAAACACCCATAAAATTTTCTACAGTCATCAACAGGATTCGAACTCATATCTTTTCCACCCTGTGTGGTTAGGAGGGTGATTCTGTCAACTGCGCTACCCACGAGGGCTTCAGTTGGTTGGTTGGTTGGTTGGTTATTAGGAGTTTTATGGCACATCCACATTTAAAGCTATTGTGCACGAAAGGTCTTCAGTAGTCATATCAAAACCTTCCCCTCCTACCGACGTAGCAAGTTCTACTATTGCACCGATTCCGTTTTCTGCCAGTTTGACCCTATTTCTTGAATGAACTGACTCTGGCCATACATTTTTCACATGAATTTAACTTAGCTGAACAATAAAACTATGATTCTGGTACAGTCCACAATTGAGAAATGTTTCCATGCCTTCATTACTTTAATAGATTCGGAATCAATTTTTTCCAAAATCCATTCTAGTGATTTTCTGATGTGATGAGTTTTAAAGGTGGATATAATGCCTTGATCTAATGGCTGAATGAAAGAAGCAGTATTAACCTAGTACAACTGTGGTGGTAGAAACATAACTTCAATGTTTGGATGACTTAAATCTTTTGGAAGGCTTGGTGTGCTATCCAATAGTAATAAAACTTTGAAATCTAGATTTCTCCACAAATTTAATGACACAGAACATAACATGAGGATTTCTCAACAAAATAAAATACAGGATTTCTTAATAATTTTTTTATTCTTTTTTGACTAGTGAGTCATCAGCGGGGGATTCAAAAAGAGTGGAAATGTTGAAAAATTACATCCAACATAATAACAGAGTTTTCCCTGCAAAAAAGATGAAAAATACCCTCTTATGAGAGATTTGCCGAAATTCTCTAACTGTGTTAGAGCAAAACCATGTTACATAAGTACCATGTTGTGCGAGGATTGCCGCAATTTATCAATTGTGTTAGAGAAAAACCGCATTGTAGAAGTACCGTGTTATACGGAGGTTGCCTGTACTTTATTTGGGAAGCAGTAACCCCAGAGTAATGTATCAACTGTGTGGTTGGTACTACACTGACAGTGGTAGAGAATGAAAAGGACCTGGGGGTAATTGTGTAGGCTGATATGAAGTTTTCTGAGCGGTGCAGATGGTCTCCAAGAGTAGCTCATGGTGTCTTGTCAATGATATACAGAACTTTTTTTAGCAGGGATAAGGAGGTGATTATTCCCTTGTATAAGGCAATGGTCAGGCCACACCTTGAGTACTGTATACAGGTCTGGAGGCCTCATTTTAAGAAGGATATAGAGCTGCCGGAATGAGTACAGAGAAGGGCAACAAGATTTGTGAATGGTACAAAGGGTTAAATTTTGCAAATTACAGTGTCTGGAGACTAGGCACCTGTGAGGTGATTTGATTGAAGTGTATAAATCCTTGAATGGTTTGAGCATGCTGAATGCTGCTGGGATTTTTCCTCTTGCTCAGAATAATCACCTGAGAGGGCATAAATTCAAATTGAGGAAAGTCAGTTGTAGGATAGATGTGCAGAAGTTTGCCTTTAGCCAGCGAGTGGTTGATTGCTGGAACAAACTTCCATCTGTCATTGTAGAAGTTTAGAGCTTAAATAGATTCAAGGCAGAACTATACAAACATTTGGAGTGAGTGGATGGGTTAAATGAGAAGTTTTTTTTTTTTTTTTTTGGCTGATGTTATATAAGCTTGCTTTCTTGCATCATGTGCCTTTACTAATGCTAATTCCCAGAGTTTTCTCATAGCCTGCCTTAGCTTGCCTTACCTCCTCTGTGATTTCATTGCAGACCTAGTTTATACAGACTGTGAGTTTAGGTATCCTCTGATAATTTATATGCATCCCATATATTTTTATTCTCTGCTACTAATCTCGTCAATTCATTTGACATCCATTAGGTGTATGCCTTGAACAGTATCCCTTATTTGATATAAAAAAAGTCTAATAGTTTCTACAATTATTTCTATTTCAATTCTTTTCACTTATAATTTGCTGTTGATAATATCATCAGTAGGCCCCACTGAATGGAATTTAAAAACCACCCGAAACTATTGTAGTCACCTTTACAAAAGCAAAATGTCTTCTCTTTACCTTTGAAAATAGTTATATCTTTAAGTAGCTCCCACATAAATATGATATGATCATTGCCACATAGTGGTGGTTACTTTACTTTGGTATTCTAAATGCTTGAACAGTCACTGTAGATAATCAGATCATGGATATTATTTCCTCTTATTGCTTCTGTAAACATGCTTGTGTAGAGAACAGTCTTTAAATAAATCCAGAAAAGTCTTCCAACTGTGCCAGTGACCAATCCACAAATTCCATTCATTATCTGAAAAGTTAAAATCTGTTATTAGAAAAAATTGTGATTTACTTGCTCACTCTATTTGTCTGTATAATTTATAGTTTTCATTATACTCATTACAGTTTTAGGTCTATAATATCCTACTGTCAGTTTTGTTTTCTTAGTTGAGTCAGTTTAGTGTGCTTAGTGCACACTAAACTGACTCATCATTGCACTGGCCCCCACATCGACTGTCACTGCTTTAGATTCTCTATGCTTCTTAACATGCTCTCTGCCGCTTATATTTTTGAGAGTATTTTTTGTGTGCCTTGGGGCACTTCTGATGGCAGCCACTCTGGAGCACTGGAATAATTAGGCACTGCATTTTAGTAAATGGAAGGGATTTCATCTGTGAAGAATCATCACTCGAAGTAACACCGGCATCTGTTGTTGAGGTTTTATCAACAGATGCATTTGAACAAGATACAAAATCCACATCACCCAAATAGAATTCTGTTTCAGTATCAGATGACATATTATAAAGAGCTGGTTCAGTGTCATCAGCTTTAACAAACTGTCCATCGCTGTTCCTTTTCATGTCCCAGGGTGTGGATCCATTATAACAAACAATCCTCTAGGATAAAATTGTATAGGAAAAACACTTTTTACACAAAATTTTATCAGTAGGGATACAGTGTGATGGTTCCCCCCCCACAAACTAAAGAATTAAAATTAAGCAAGCATAGTGTAGTATTCTCAAATTAAATTAAATTTAAAGAGAAATCATGCCTCAGATTAGAGCAGCAAAGGAACGGTCAAAATAGCAGGAATGCGGTAGTCCAGAGGAGAACTGAGGGCTAGTTCTATGAATCACAGGCTCATGAAATGTACTTCTTGTGCAATCCTTGCAGACTTATCTTGAAAAGGATATGATTAAAATAAGGGGTAATGTCTTGTGTGTGTGTCTGTTCAGTGCAAAGAGTGCAAACTCAGCATTCTGTTGGGTATTTCTCTGAACCTGAAGAATAGGGTGGATGTCCTTCAAGAAATTGAAATGAGGGCCAATCAAGCTCTCAGCTTGATTGGCTCTCAATCAAGGAGTCCCTGAAGCAGCATGCACAGGACGGAGTTATTGTTAGTGACTCATTTGTTAGAGAAATGGGAAATATATTGTTGAAAATAGTTAGGTGGAATAGGACCGGGATATGTCTGCAACAGGCAAGGGCAGATGACTTTTTAAAGTAGATATCATCTTTTAAGTACCCAAAAGGTGATATTATTGTACAAATTGGCATGATATTAAGAGTAGGAGATCTCAGGACTTATTTAACAAGAACAGGGCAATGTTGGGAATAAGTTGCAAGTTGGGATTAAATTTGTGTCTGCATTTCTGCCTAGACATGATAGGAGGGAGTACATGTTGAAAGAGCCTTTTCAGTCAATTTGGCCCTGGAAAGAAGACTGTGCAAGGCTCATGGAATAGCATTTTTCTCAATGCAGTGTCTGCTTATTAACAGGAGAGAGAGACTGTTTTTTTCTGAGTTGATTACACTTAAAAGAGAAAGAGTACAAGAATATTTGCTGATGCTATTGAGGCAATGCTAGGTGAGCAACAAAGCTGCTAGTTTGAGAGGGGGGGATACACAGATTAATAGATTAAAGAAGGTTGCAGATGCTAGTCTGTAATGAAGTCACAAAGGAGGTTAGGCAGATGAAGGCAGATTACAAGAAATCTTTGGCAAAGCATGCTAAGAAAAACATAACACTAGAAGGAAGAGGAAGAATCAAGTTGTCAACTAGATTTCAGTGGTTTGACTGCTGATGATCCTGCTCCGGTAGCTAACAAACTGAATGAGTATTTTGCATCTACATTCACACAGGAGGAATCCTTTAGAGAAGGGGATACTGGAAGTTTATCAAACTCTAAGAGGGAGCCAAATTATTTTGTAATAACTGAGAGGGAAGTGGAAGAGAAATTGTTGAAGTTGAACATAAGAAAGGCACATGGGGTGGATGTGATCTATCCAATGATATTAAGGGCGGCAACAAAGAAAATAAGCAAACCCTTAGTCATAATTATGAGAACATCCTTGGATTCAGCAGAGGTCCCCACTGACTGGAGATATGCAGATGAATCCCCCATTCACAAAGGGGGGGGAGATCGAAGGGTGACACGAGTAATCACAGACCTGATAACTTCTGTTCTGGGGAAAATAATGGAGTTTAACTTCTGTTCTGGGGAAAATAATGGAGTCACTGGTTAAAGAAGCATTGCAGGATCATCTAGACAAGACTGCAGTAATACTTCAGACATGGCATGGGTTTGTTAAGGAGAAGTCTTGTCTGACCAGTTTGATTGGATACTATGATGTGGTTACAAAGGAACTGGATGCAGAAAATAATTCTGATGTCATATACTTGGATTTCAGGAAAGCTTTTGATACTAATATTGTTGCACAAGTGTAAGATGCTGTTATGGATAAAGATTTGGTTGTGTGAAAAAAGACAGAGAGTGGTAATCTATGGACATTGCTCTTCTTGAACTTATGTTATTAGTGGAGTCCTCTACGGTTTGGTGTTGGCTATATTTGTGTTTTCTATATTTATCAATGGTATTGATGAAGACATATCAGGCTTACTGTCCAATATTGCAGATGACACAAAAGTTTCCAGTGTGGTTAATGATAGTAATGACAGTATGCTACTGCAACAGGATCTTGAAAAGTTAGGCAGACAGGCTGAGATATGGTAGTTGAAGTTTATCTCATTGATAAATATAATTTACTGCATATGGGTAGCAGTAACTTGGGAGTAACAAATGAAAAGACTTGGGGGGGGGGTAATTGTGCAGTAAGTTATGAAGTTCTCTGAGCAATGCAGACAGGCTGTCCAGACCGCTCACAGGGATTTGTCAATGATATACAGGAATTTTGCTAGTAGGGATAAGGAGATGATCATCTCATTGTATAGTGCAATGGTCAGGCTCAGTGTTTTCCCCAGAAAGTTTTTCCAGCCAGTTGGTGGCATTATGAAGTAGCCAGGTGGGGAAGTGTAATACTTCACAATATTATAAAATTTTCTGTTATTTTTAAATGTGACTTAAGCAATCCAGAGCAAAAATTATTGCGTAATTTAACATTATATGCTGCTGTTGCATTGACCTGAATCGCCTAGTATGTTCGAATTAATATTAATCAAGATCAGTGAGCAGTACTGTACAGTATCACGAGGATTTCTTAAATTTTAGCTGGGCGGTCAGTTAAATTCACTGGGCAGTGTGCCCATTCAATAGGTAATCCTCTACAGAAACAACATACTGTTAGTTGAAAGTAATTTACTTTCTAGGGAGAACACTGGGGTTACATGTTTAGTACTGCATACATGTCTGGAGACCTCATTTTAGAAAGGATGTGGAGTTGCTGGAATGAGTGCAGAGAAGAGCAATGAGATTGGTGAGGTGAATAGTGCAGTGCTCTTACAAAGAAAAACTTCAGTTCTGCAATTTGCAGTACTGAAGCCTTTCTTGGTAATCTGGGGACTAGGCACTCGCAAGGTGATGTGATTGAGGTGTTAAAGCTTAGACTGGGTTGAGCAAACTCAATGCTGATGTGATTCTTCCTCTTGCTCAGAGCACACACACAAGGGAGCACAAATTGAAATTGAGGAAGCATGATTGCAGAATAAATGAGAGGAATTTTGCTTTTAGTCAGCATGTGGCTGATTGCTGGAACAAAGTTTCGTCTGTTGTGGAAGTTAATAACTTAAATAAATTCAGGGAAGAACTAGACAAACTATTTCAGGAAATGAATAGGAGAAATAGAATGTGTCATGTTTTTTTTGTTTTTTCTCTCTCTCTCTCTCTCTCTCTCTCTCTCTCTCTCTCTCTCTCTCTCTCTCTCTCTCTCTCTCTCTCTCTCTCACTGATGCTGTATAAGCTTTGTTTCCTGCACATTTGCTAATGCTAACATTCCCCTATCCTTTGAAACATACATTCCAAAGTAGCTATAAAGCATTTGCTTGCCAGCTAATTCTTTTTGGAATCTAGTTGGTAACAATTTCCTAATTGTTATCTCTATCCAACCAGATTGGTGGAAATGCTGTTTTTGTTTCAATTTATTTATATCTACTGCCTTGAATTATTCATCTTTCAGTTTGAATCATCATTGCATTGTCAGTTTTGCACTGATGATGGCTTTATTTGCTCTGAGGAAATGGTACATCTAAATACTACTACATCTAAATTTTAAATTTTATTGTTTTTCTTTCTTTAATGAAAGTTTATATATGTATATTTATATAAATATGTTATATGATGTTGAAAAGCATCACTTTTTTTGAATGATTCAAGTTTTTGTTTATCACAAATGAATTTAGGTGTATTTTACTGTGAATAAAAATTAGTTTGCTTTATATTTTTATTTTAATTTAATTTTATTTTATTTTTTATATTTGTAGTTCACAGGAGTTCCTTATTCATGGCCAAAACACTAGCATAACTTTGGAGGTGCATGTGAACAACAGAGGGGATCCAGCTTATTCAGCAGATGTTTACATTACTTTCCCATCTGAAGTTAGGATCATCAGTCAAGCACGATGTACTGATATTGAAAGTAGCAACAGGGAGACTAATGCCACACTTCTGTGTAGTGTTGGTAATCCTCTACAGAAACAACATACTGTTAGTTGAAAGTAATTTACTTTCTAAAGACCGAGTATCTTGATATATATATATATATATATATATATATATATATATATATGTTAAGATGCCAAAAATGTCAATAATCCTTGCTGTACACATTTAAAAACAACTAAAAGAGCTGTCTGTATGAGGCTTGGCTTGCTTTACTTGGTTTTGTAAATACAATTTGTAGTAAGCTTTTAGTTGTTTATTTTCTATATTACATGAAATCTACAGTTTTGATTTTATTTAGTCTTTTTCCATTTGATTTACTTTACATGAATGTTTTTTTTTTAGTCTTTTACATTTATTTTGGACTTCAACTTTAATCTAAGTTTATTATGAACTCCAATTACTTTTCATTCTGTTTGTGGACTGTATGGTAGTCAGCTAAATGTGGTGTTTTGTAATGTCTACAGAGCATTAGCATTAATATTAGTAGAGGAATACGATGCAATAAAGCAAGCTTATGCAGCATCAGCCAAAAAAACCAAAAAAAAAAAAAAAAAAAACCCCTTCCCATTTGACACCTCCAAATGCCTGTCCAGCTTCGCCTTAAATTTATTTAGGCTATCAACTTCCACAAAAAAAAAAAAAAATGGAAGTCTGTTCCACCAATCAGTTACCTGCTGGCTAAAGGCAAATTTCCACACATCTATTCTACAACTGTCTTTCCTCAATTTGAATCTGTGCCCCCTCAGGTTCTTAATCTGAGCAACAGGAAGAATCCCATCAGCATTCAGCTTACTCAACCTATTCAAGGCCTTATACACCTCAATCAGATCACCTCGCTGGTGCCTAATCTCCAGAAGCTGCAAATTGCAGAACTTGAGCCTTTCTTGGTAAGAGGTTTGTTCATCTCACCAATATTGTTGCCCTTCTTTGCACTCGTTCTAACAACTCTACATCCTTCCTAAAATGAGGCCTCCAGACCTGTACACAGTACTCTAGGTGTGGCCTGACCATTGCCTTGTATAACGGGATAATCACCTCCCTGTCCCTGCTGGCAAAATTCTTATATATATCGTTGACAAGACCCCATGACCTGCCCTGGCCGCCCGTCTACACTTCTCAGCGAATTTCATATTTGACTGCACAATTACCCCCAGGTCTTTTTCACTTTCCACCTTCCTGAGTGTAGTACCACACAGTTGGTACATTTCTCTTTGGTTATTGCTACCCATATGCAGTATTTTACATTTGTCAATGTTAAACTTCAGTTGCCACTTCTGAGCCCATTTGCCGAACTTATCTAGATCCAGTTGGAGTAGCATACTGTCTTTAATGTCATTAACAATGCTGCCAACCTTTGTATCATCTGCAAACTTGGACATTAAGCCTGATATTCGATATTATTAATAAATACACAAAACAACAGTGGGCCCAGCTCCGAACCCTTGGGGACTCCACTAATAACATTACACCACGTAGAGCAGTGTCCATTGATTACCACTCTCTGTCGTCTCCCACTCAGCCATCCCTTTATCCACTGTAGCAACTTACCCTTAATGCCATATCTCTACAATTTGTACAGCAGTCTTCTATGTTCAACAGTATCAAAAACTTTCCTGAAATCCAAGTATATGATATCAAATTATTTTTGGCATTCAGTTCCTTTTTGACCATATCATAGTATCCACTGAGATTGGTCAGACAAAACCTCCCTTTAACAAACCCATGTTGTGTCTTAACTATTACTGCAGTCTTGTTTAGATGATCCTGCAATGCTTCTTTAACCAGTGATTCCATTATTTTCCGTGGAACACAAGTTAAACTAACAAGTCTATAGTTACTTGTGTCACCTTTTGAATCCCTTTGTGAATTGGTGATACATTTGCACACCTCCAGTCCGTGGGGACCTTCCCTAAGTCCAAGGAAGCTCTCAGAGAAAGAATCAACAAAAAATTATTGCATGCATGCACACACGCGTGCTTAAGGATTCATCTGCTTTTGCAGTCAGAAGCAGATTTAGTCCACATTTTGAATAGTGAGGACAATGTCAAGAAAATTGCCAGCATCCTTTGAGACATATTATAGATATTGATTATAAATACAGCAGGCCCGCATTATAACGCGGTTCGCTTATATTATAACGTATAGCCTTTCTTCGTAAGAGCAACTTTTTGTTCCGTTCACTAACCCTGTTGCCCTTCTCTTTACTTGTTCCAGCAGCTCTACATCCTTCTTGAAATGACGCCTCCAGACCTGTATACAGTACTCAAGGTGCGGCCTGACCATTGCCTTATACAAGGGAATAATCACCTCCCTATCCCTGCTAGAAAAATTCCTGTATATCATTGATAAGACAAAATGAGCTACTCTAGCAGCCCGTCTGCACTGCTCAGAGAACTTCATATCTGCCTGCACAATTACCCCCAGGTCCTTCTCATTCTCTACCACTGTTAGTGAAGTATCACAGAGTTCATACGTTGCTCTGGGGTTGCTGTTTCCCATATGTAGTATTTTACATTTGTCAATGTTAAACTTCATTTGCCACATCTCAGCCCATCTGCTCAACCTTTATAGATCCTGTTGTAGCAGCATATCATCAGTAGCGTCCTTAACAACCCTGCCAACCTTTGTATCATCTGCAAACTTGGACATTAAGCTTGATATACCATCATCAATATTATTTATAAATACAGAAAACAACAATGGACCCAACACTGAACCCTGAGGGACTCCACTAATAACATTAGTCCACGATGAGCAGTGTCCATTAATTACCACTCTCTATCTTCTGCCACTCAACTACCCCTTTATCCATATCAACAATTTGACACCAATGCCACACTGTTCCAATTTGTGCAGCAGTCTTCCATGTGCAACAGTATCAAAAGCCTTTCTAAGATCCAAATATATAATATCAAAGTTATTCCCTGCATCCAATTCTTTTGTGACTACACCATAGTAACCAATCAAATTGGTCAGACAAGACCTTACCTTAACAAAACCATGCTGTGTCTGAGCTATAGCTGAATTACTGTCAAGATTATCCTGCAGTGCTTCTCTAACCAGTGTTTCCATTAATTTTCCTGGAACAGAAGTTAAACTCACAGGTCTATAATTACTTATGTCAGCCTTTGATCCTCCTTTGTGAATTGGGGTTACATTTGCACATCTCCAGTTTGTGGGTACCTCCCCTGAGTCCAAGGAAGCTCTCATAATTATGGCTAACGGATTGCTTACTTCCTTTGCTGCCTCCTTTAATATAACTGGATAGATCCCATCCACCCCAGTGCCTTTCTTGTATTTATCTTCAACAATTTCTCCTCCACTTTACTCTCAATTATTACAACATCATCTAGCTAACTGCCAGTGTTTACTTCATCTATGGCATTCCCCTTCCTGAATAACTCCTCATGTGTCAATGTAGATGCAAAATATTGATTTAGTTTGTTAGCTACCTGAGCAGGATCATGAACAGTTGAACCATCGATATCAAGTGGACCAGTCTGATTCCTCCCCTTCTAGAGTTTACATAAGTAAAGAACTCCTTGCTGTTTTTCTTTGCATCCCTTGCCAAAGATTTGTTGTAATCTGCCTTCGCCTGCCTAACCTCCTTTGTAACTTGGTTACAGATCAAATTATATCTATCGTAGGCTTCTGTGTCACATGTTAATTTATATGTATCCCATGCATTTTTCTTCTCTGCCATAGTCTCATTAGTTCATCTGACATCCATTTAGGCCTGAACCTTGAACAATATTTCTTAGTTGGTATGTAAAGCTTAGTAGCTTCCAAGATAAGTTCTTTGAATGCTTCCCATTTTGAGTTTGCTGTTGGTAACATCACCAGTTGGTCCCACTGTATAGAATTTAAATACTGTCTCAGACCATCGTAGTCGCCTTTACGATAGCAATAACCCTTCCTTTTACCCCTATTGGTAGTTACCTCTTTGAGTAAGTCCCACTTCAGCACACTGTGCTCACTGCCACCTAGTGGTTCCTGTATCTGCAGATTCTTAATGCATGAAGAATCACTACTGATAATCAAATCAAGAGTATTACTCCCTCTAGTTGCCTCCCGAACATGCTGATTTAGAAAACAATCATCCAATAAATCCACAAAAGCCTTGCTAGTGTGTGAGTGACCAACCCACAAATTCCCGTCAATATCTGGGAAATTAAAATCCCCAATTATAAGACTCTCTGATTTACTGGCCCACTCTATTTCCCTGTACAGTTTCTTATTATACTCATCAGAGTAATTAGGCCTATAGCACACTCCTACTCTCAATTTTGATCTCCCAATGCTTATGTCACACCAAACTGACTCGATACTGCAGTGTCCAGCGATGTCGACTGGCTTCACTTCCTTGGATTTTATGTGTTTCTTAACTAATAGCATAACCCCTCCTCCCTTCCTATCCTGTCTATCCTTTCTGTAGACGTTGTACTCCCCAAATTCCAGTTCTGCATTACTTATATCTGTGTGACACCACGTCTCTGATATCCCAACAATATCTGCCTTTGATGCTTTGAGCAACACCTCAAATTCATCAAATTTATTTACCAAACTCCTAGCATTGGTGTACACGCAAGTATACATGCACCTGTTCTTTTTCTTAGCTACCCTAACACAACCCATGTGTTTACTTGTACCCCAATGACTCCCAGCAGTCTCTGAAATATCCTGCATCTTATTTTCCAAGCTGCTGCTCATTCCAATAGAAGCAGTGCAAGAATTGCTTTCTCCTCTGCCAGTGGCTACTGTTAATCTATTAGTCGTTGTATCCACCTAATCTAGCAGTTTTCCGACCCACCTAACACTGTCTCGATAGCTTCAGCAAACATTCTTGCACCCTTTCTATTTAAGTGTATCCCATCCCTGTAGAAGCAGTCTCTCCTGTTAACAAGTACAGACCAGGCTCAAAAAAATTTTACCCCTGAGCCTTGCACAATCTTTCCAGTGCTGAATTGATTGACAGGGCTCTCGATCGACAGGGGTATACTTCTCAACAAGTTTTTAACATAGATGAAGCAGGACTTTTGTGGAAACGAATGCCTAAAAGAATTTTTATATTGAAAGAAGAAGAAAAAAAAAAGCCAGGTTTCAATGCGGCGAAGGATCGATTGACTTTATTGTTGGGTGATAACTCTGCGGGGGATTTAACATTAATACCCCTTTTAGTTTATTTGGAAGAGGGCCAAAGTTCAACCCAAAATCGACACATTTTTCTTGATTAAATTAATAAATTAAATTAAATCAATTTAGATCAATTAAATTCATGATTTTAATTGGAATTTTTAGTTTAATTTTGATACGTAAGTAGTTACCACATAATTGTATACATATGTAATTCAGAATATTTTATATATACAAATATTTGAATATTAAATATTTTGACCGACATTAGTGCACCTTTTCACTACCATTTATTATTGATTAGGAAATATCTTATGGCACCAACTGCAACTCACAAATACATATGTTGCCTTATGGGAATGCGGTGCTCGCTTAGTGCGGATTCACTTAGCGCTCTGTTTTTCCGGAACGAATTATCAGCGTTAAGCGGGGGTCACCTGTATATCAATTACTCGTACTCTTAAAATTGAGGGTAGGAGTGTGCTATAGGCCTAATGACTCTGATGAGTATAATAAGAAACTGTACAGGGAAATAGAGTGGGCCAGTACATCAGACAGTCTCATAATGTAGGGATTTTAATTTCCCAGATATTGATTGGAATTTGTGGGTTGGTCACTCACACACTAGCAAGGCTTTTGTGGATCTATTGGATGATTGTTTTCTACATCAGCATGATCGGGAGGCAACTAGAGGGAGCAATACTCTTGATTTGATTATCAGTAGTGATTCTTCATACATTAAGAATCTGCAGATAAAGGAACTACTAGGTGGCAGTGATCACAGTGTGCTGAAGTGGGATTTACTCAAAGAGGTAACTACCATTAGGGGCAAAGGGAAAGGATAATGCTTTCATAAAGGCGACTACGATGGTCTGAGACAGTATTTAAATTCTATACAGTGGGACCAACTGAAGATGTTCATACCAACTAAGAAATATTGTTCAAGGATTACGCCTAAATGGATGTCAGATGAATTAATGAGACATATGACAGAGAAGAAAAATGCATGGGATACATATAAATTAACACGTGATACAGAAGCCTATGGTAGATACAAGTTGATCTGTAACCAAGTTACAATGGAGATTAGGCAGGCGAAGGCAGATTACGAGAAATGTTTGGCGAGGGATGCACAGAAAAACAGCAAAGAGTTCTTTACTTATGTAACCTCTAGAGGGAAGGGGATAAATCAGATTGGTCCACTTGATATCAATGGGTCAATTGTTGATGATCCTGCTCAGTTAGTGCTACTGCAACAGGATCTAGATAATTTGGGCATATGGGCTAAGAAGTGGCAACTGAAGTTTAACCTTGAGCCTCACTGAATAACATGAGGAGTTATTCAGTGAGGGGATTGCCAGAGGTGTATTCAACTCTGGCAGTAAGCTAGAGAATCTTGTAATAATTGAGAGTAAAGTGGAGGAGAAATTGTTGAAAATAAACACATGAAAGACACCACACCTGGGGTGGATTTGATCTAAAGGAGGTGGCAAAGGAAGTAAGCAAACCCTTAGCCATAATTATGAGAGCTTCCTTGGACTCAGGGGAGGGACCCACAGACTGGAGATGTGCAAATGTGACCCCAATTCACAAAGGAAGATCAAAAGCCGACACAAGTAATTATAGACCTGTGAGTTTAACTTCTGTTCCCGGAAAATTAATGGAGGCACTGGTTAACGAAGCACTGCAGGATCATTTAGACAAGACTTCAGTTATAGCTCGGACACAGCATGGTTTTTGTTAAGGGGAAATCTTGCCTGACCAACTTGATTGGATACTATGATGCAGTCACAAAAGCACTGGATGCAGGGAATAACTTTGCTATTATATACTTGGATCTTAGAAAGGCTTTTGATACTGTTGTACATGGAAGACTGCTGCACAAATTGGATCAGTGTGGCATTGGAGGGAAATTGCTGCTATGGATAAAGGGGTGGTTGAGGGGGAGAAGACAGAGAGTGGTAATCAATGGACA
Organism: Mastigoproctus giganteus; assembly: GCF_048544385.1. Taxonomy (NCBI): domain Eukaryota; kingdom Metazoa; phylum Arthropoda; class Arachnida; order Uropygi; family Thelyphonidae; genus Mastigoproctus; species Mastigoproctus giganteus. The sequence continues at coordinate 149,001,908 of NC_143575.1, forward strand.
CTACTCAACATTTACTAATGTTATTAGAGGAGTCCCTCAGGGTTCAGTGTTGGGTCCATAATTGTTTTCTGTATTTATAAATGATATTGATGATGGGATATCAAGCTTAATGTCCAAGTTTGCAGATGATACAGAGGTTGGCAGGGTTGTTAAGGACACTACTGACACTATGCTGCTGCAACAGGATCTGGAAAGGTTGAGGAGATGGGCTGAGAGGTGGCAAATGAAGTTTAACCTTGACAAATGTAAAGTACTACATACGGGAAACAGCAACCCCAGAACAATGTATCAACTCTGTGGTACTACACTGACAGTGGTAGAGAATGAAAAGGACCTGGGGTAATTGTGCAGGCAGATATGAAGTTCTCTGACAGTGCAGACAGGCTGCAAAAGTAGCTCATGGTGTCTTGTCAATGATATACAGGAATTTTTCTAGCAGGGATAAGGAGGTGATTATTTCCTTGTATAAGGCAATGGTTAGGCCACACCTTGAGTACTGTATACAGGTCTGGATGCCTCATTTCAAGAAGGATGTAGAGCTGCTGGAACGAGTACAGAGAAGGGCAACAAGATTAGTGAATGGAACAAAGGGGTACTCTTACAAAGAAAGGCTTAAGTTTTGCAAATTACAGTGTCTATAGACTAGGCACTAGCGAGGTGATCTGATAGAGGTGTATAAAGCCTTGAATGGTTTGAGCATGCTCAATGCTGATGGGATTCTTCCTCTTGCTCAGAATAATCACCTGAGAGGGCATAAATTCAAATTGAGGAAAGACAGATGTAGGTTAGATGTCCAGAAATTTGCCTTTAGCCAGTGGGTAGTTGGTTGGTGGAACAGACTTCCATCCCTTGTCGTGGAAGTTGATAGCCTAAATAAATTTAAGGTTCAGCTGGACAGGTATTTTGAACGAACAGAGGGGTGAAATTTTTTTTGGCTTATGCTGCATAAGCTTGCTTTCTTGCATCATATGCGTCTACTAATGCTAATGCTAATTCTGTGATACCTGAGATTCTGCCTGGAGTCTTAAAAAAAAAATAAATAAAATAAAAACATCTTCTTGAAAACAAAAAGATTAATAGAACTTTACCTCCTATGTAATCTAAATAATACTGAACCTCCATCCATTTTTGTCAGCATTAATGCGCATAAAGAGGATTCCTGGAAATGCCAATTATGCTGGTCTTCATAGATTTTGATGTTTTCAAAATTCATGGTGTTTCTAGGTTTTCTTTTAGTTTTCTAAAAGATGGTGTTTTTGGTTGTTCTACCTATCGAATTTATTTTTATCTATTGTGTATGCAATTTTCAGTTGTTTTCTAGTGCATTTAGGCTAACTTGTTTTTGTTAGCCTAAATGCACTAGAAAATGCACTAAATGCACTTTGTCTTTGTTCTGATCAAACAGAAGTAGGATATGACATCCTTTGTGAAAATGTCTGTGCCATACTTTGGAATTTAATGGTTTTCATATTCCGACAATGGCAGCTTGTATCCAGTATATTTTGTTACATCTGCAGTAACTTTGTTCTGATCAAACAGAAGTAGGATATGACATCCTTTGTGAAAATGTCTGTGCCGTACTTTGGAATTTAATTAAGTGACCAAGGTAAAAGTTGGGCCCCTTAAAGTGTGCCTGTGCTGTACATGGATGGAGGGCTTGCAATTATGGAAATGTGATAAAAAAGAAAGCCAGACATTTGCCATTCTTGTGATATAGAGGGGAACCTCAGGATCATATTAGTGACTGCCAAATTTGTTCTGTCAAGTGTTAAAAGGTTATAATGCAAAGAATAAGGAAAGCATTATTCTTTGCATTATAACCTGCAGCAACATTACTTCAGTTGTAAGGCCTGTGTGCCTACCCCATGGATCTGAACTACCAATACCATCTCCATCAGTTCTTAAACATCAGATCCCAAATCTGACATTTTTGATGTAAACTGTTGTGATGAAGAAATTCACAAATTTTGACCACAGCTGTTTTACACAAAGGGAAAATGATGATTGTATTTGAAATTTAAATTTACTTAAAGGGTCTGCAGAATTTTTAGGGTCAAGATGGAAATACAAGAATGTGATAGCTCCAGAACAGCCTTTTTTATGGTGTAGACATGGTAAAAAATAATTGTTTCCTCATTTTCTGAAGACGGCTCAGTGATATGTTGCAATAACATTCCTGTAGTTATGAACTTTATTTGGAATTTTTACCAACCAACATTACGAAAGTTATTTATTGCCTTGCTTTCTGTGCAAGTGGGATAGTCGAGGTAAGAAGTGAACGTTGGAAAAGGAAAGTGTGGCTGCCAAGACAATCTTTTTTTTTTTTTTTTTTTTTTTATGAAAACCCCAAACATGAAAGGTATCAAAACCTATAGTACTTGGTACCATGCATGGGTTGAAGCAGAAGTATGGGGGACACTAGTTTCAAAGAACATTAAAGATAAGCCACTTGGTAAATTTAAACAATACTTTGTACAACTAGATTTAATTAAATAGTTTGTCCCAGCCTTGAATAAAGAAGGAAATTGTTTTAAGTATGTTTTCACTAAATTCCCATCACTTATAAAATAATCAAGGCAGAAATTTTTGTAGTACCTCACGTCCCTCAGCTCCTGCTAGACGCTCATTTAGAAGAATCTATGAACTAAACTGAAAGAGACACTTAGACTGGCTCTAAAAATGTAGTATGCATTTTTTTTGGGAAGCAAACATTCAGATTAGGAGACAATCATGAGTGCTGGAGAAGTAGTAGTAGTAGTGGCATGTGATGCAAGAAAGCAAATGTATGAGCTTATGCAGCATCAGCCAAAAAAAAAAAAAAAAAAAATCACACCATTCCCTCCAAATGCCTGTCCAGTTCCTCCTTAAATTTATTCAACCTATCAATTCGGACATTCACTTAAATGAACATCAGATGAACTGATGTGAATAGTTGCAGAGAAGAAAAAAGCATGGGATGATTATAAATTAGCAGGAAATCCTACAGCAAGCAGAAACTAGTAATAGTAGTAGTAGTGGCATCTGATGCAAGAAAGCAAGTGTATGAGCTTATGCAGCATCAGCCAAAAAAAAAAAAAAAAAAAATTCACACAACCATTCCCTACAAATGTTTGTCCAGTTCCTCCTTAAATTTATTCAACCTATCAACTTCCACAACGACAGATGGAAGTTTGTTCCAGCAATTAACCACCTGCTGGCTAAAGGCAAATTTCTGCACATCTATTCTACATCTGTCTTTTCTTAATTTGAATTTATGTCCCCTTAGGTTCGTAATCTGAACAAGTGGAAGGATTCCATCAGAATTCAGCGTGCTCAATCCATTCAAGGCCTTATATACCTCAATCAGATCACCGCGCAGGTGCCTAGTCTCCAGCCACTGCAATTTGCAGAACTTAAGCCTCTCTTGGTAAGAGGATCCCTTCATTCCCCTCACCAATCTTGTTGCCCTTCTCTGTACACATTCAAGTAAATCTACATCCTTCCTAAAATGAGGCCTCCAGACCTGTACGCAGTACTCAAGGCGTGGCCTGACCATTGCCTTATACAGAGGGATAATCACCTCCTTTTCCCTTCTAGCAAAATTCCTATATATCATTGACAAAACCCCATGACCTGCCCTGGCAGCCTGTCTGCATTGCTCAGAAAACTTCATATCTGCCTGCACAATTACTCCCAGGTCTTTTTCATTTTCTACCACCTTAAGTGTAGTACCACACAGTTGGTATGTTTCTCTGGGGTTACCCATATGTAGTACTTTGCATTTGTCAAGGTTAAACTTCAGTTGCCACTTCTTAGCCCATATGCCCAAATTATCTAGATCCTGTTGCAGTAGCACACTGCCATTACTGTCATTAACAACCCTGCCAACCTTTGTATCATCTGCAAACTTCGACATTAAGCCTGATATACCTTCATCAATATCATTGATAAATATACAAAACAACAGTGGACCTAACACCGAACCCTGTGGGGACTCCACTAATAACATTAGTCCAAGAAGAGCAGCACCCATTGATTACCACTCTCTGTCTTCTAGCTCTTAACCATCCTTTTATCCATTGTAGCAATTTACCCTTAATACCATTCTGCTCCAATTTGTACAATAGTCTTCCATGCGCAACAGTGTCAAAAGCTTTCCTGAATCCAAAAAAATCCAAATATATGATATCAAAATTATTTTTTGCATCCAGTTTTTTTGTAACCACATCATAATATCCTATCAAATTTGTTAGACAAGACTTTCCCTTAACAAACCCATGCTGTGTCTGAATTATTGCTGCAGTCTTGTCTAGATGATCCTGCAATGCATTTTTAACCAGCGACTCCATTATTTTACCCGGAACAGAAGTTAAACTAACTGGTCTGTAATTACTCGTGTCAACCTTTCAATCCCCCTTTGTGAATTGGGGATACATTTGAACATCTCCAGTCCATGGGAACCTCCCCCGAGACCAATTATGCTCTCATAATTATGGCTAAGGGTTTGCTTAGTTGCTTTGCCGCCTCCTTTAATATAACTGGATAGATCCCATCCACCCCAGGTGCTTTTCTTACGTTTAACTTCAACAAATTCTCTTCCACTTTGCTCTCAGTTATTACAAAATCATTAAGTATCTTGCTACAATTTGATAACCTTCTGCCATTTTCAAACCTTAATAATTCCTCACGTGTGAATGTAGATCCAAAATACTCATTCAGTTTGTTTGCTATCTGAGCAGGATCATCAACAGTCGAGCCATCGATGTCAAGTGGACCAATCAGATTCATCCCCTTCCTCTTAGAGTTTATATAAGTAAAGAAATCCTTGCTGTTTTTCTTAGCATCTTTTGCCAAGGATTTCTCGTAATCTGCCTTCGCCTGCCGAACCTCCTTTGTCACCTGATTACAGATTAACTTATATCTGCCATAGGCTTCTGAGTCGCTTGATAATTTATATGCATCCCATGCATTTTTCTTCTCTTTTACGAGTCTCATTAGTTCATTTGACAACCATTTAAGCCTAAACCTTCAACAATATTTCTTAATAGGTATGAAACTTTTAGTAGCTTCCACGATTAATTCCTTGAATGCTTCCCACTTAGAATTTACTGTTCGTAACATCGTCAGTTGATCCCACTGTACAGAATTTAAAAACTGTCTGGGACCACTGTACTCGCCTTTACGGAAGCAAAAACCCTTTCTTTTACCCCTGATGGTAATTAAATCTTTAAGTAAATCCCACGTCAGTACACTGTGATCACTGCCACCTAGTGGTTCTTTTATCTGCAAATTCCTAATACATGAATGATCACTGCTGATAACCAGATCAAGAGTATTACTTTCTCTGGTTGCCTCTCGAACATGCTGCTGCAGAAAACAATCATCCAATAAATCCCCAAAAGTCTGACTAGTGTGTCTTAGTGCCAACCCACAAGTTCGAGTCAATATCTGGGAAGTTAAAATCCCCCATTATAAGACAGACATTCCGATTTACTAGCCCACTCTCTTTCTCTGTACAATTGTTCATTGTCCCCATTCAAGTCATTAGGCCTATAACACACTCCTACTCTAATTTTTGCTTTCGCAGTGCTTATGTCACACCAAACTGACTCAACAGTGCACTGTTCATCTATATCAACTGGAAGGCAAGCTTGGCAAACTGTGCTGCATTATGAGCATTAAAATACACTTCTTGCATTCTCATCTTAACTAGTTCCAGTAAAATTTAGATGGTTTCAGCTAATAGCAAGTGGGGGAAGATTCCTTCAGGATATAAAAGAAATAGAAAAAAGGTAACGATGGGATGAAATGTTAGTATGATGGCTGACTACTCTGTGCAAAAAAGAGGAACAGCCAAAACTTGCTTCCTGAAAAGGTGCAAGTTTAATTCAGTTGAGTATATAAGAAACCAGTTTGTGGCCATCTGTGGTTTACAGGAGCATATATCCTTGGATATTTTTGTTTTTATTTATTTTTATCAGTATTTTTATATAAAAATAACCTGTGTTGGATTTATATCAACCAAACTTGGTCATCTCATTTCCAAATTATAGATATGGTGTGCCTCCATAGCCAGGTGGGCAGGAGTGGCAGTGCGTAGCACACGCTTCTTGATTAGACCGGGGTTCAAGCCCATAACCACCAAATATGGAGGATGCAGAAAGATCAAGGAATGACCACCGCATATCCTCGGAGCAATATGGCCTTAGTTGCTAATGTTCCTAAAAACGAAATAACAACAACAACATAACAACCACTTAGCTACTGCATTCTCTTCCTGTGGTATATATCCTCAGTTTAAACTATTAAATATTACAAACAACACGACTTATCTAAGAGTCACTATTGTAATTTTCTGTTTCTCCCCCATCTCCCTCATTTGGAGATGTAATAAAAAATACATAGGTGAAAAATTAATTGCATGTGAAAAACTTGCAAAAGTAATCATTTCTTCCTGAGAGGAGAGCCATCTGCCATATTTGTCAGCTACAAATAAATTATAAATTTTGCAAACAACAGCATATGATATTCTTTTCAACAACAGTTTTGAGAACAGTGAAATCCACAGCAAAGTCCAGTGAGTACTTAGTAGGAATTGAACTCTTGCCATAGCTTTTAGTAGAATCACATACAGAACACCCTTTGGGTTTTACCAAAAATTTGTGGCATTGGCGACAAAAAATTTGGAGATTTTACTCTTCAATGTATAACATGTTTGTAAATAAAAGAAAGTATCTGGTTATTCACTAAAAAATTGAGATCATTTGAAAGTTAGAAAATGGCAAAAAGCATTGAAGGATGCAAAAAATTTAACTTATCATCATCATCTACAATTTCAGCTTTATGGGAAAGCAATATTTTTATCTTCAGTAGAAAACAACCTCACTACAAACAAGAACATGAGGAAATATGACCTGAATGATGCTGATCATGCATTGCTGGAATGGTTTAAAGTGCACAGGAATACTGGTTTCCAAATGAATGGCCTGCATTTTAAATATGCAAGCAGAAAAATTTGCAAAACAGTTAGGGCATGAGAATTATATGTGTAACAACAAATGACTTGATCATTTTAAAAACAGTGTTCCATACATTGTTTTTGCAACAATGAGTAGAGAAACCTTAGTAGAAGCTTATAAAATGGCAAATGAATGGGTGAAAAATGTATAGCTAGAATGTAAAAAAAGTTACACGGAAGAAAACATTTACAGTGCATACGAAACTAGTCTTATAAAATGATGTCCAGTGCAATTTTAAGTTTAAAGGTAAAAAATGTGTTGGAGGCAAAAGACCTAGGAGATTTTTATGGTTTTAATATGTGTGAACATGATTGAAACTGACAAACAAGACTTTGTTATTGAAAAATTACAAAACCAGATGGAAAAGCTTTCAAACAGACAAAGGCTCCATGTTGAATATGCAGCTAATAAGAAGGCATAGATGGCTTCTGATATTTTTCAACATTATCTAAGTGGAACAAAGAGTTAAGGGAAAAAAAAGGTTGTTTTTAAGTTTATCTCATATGTTAAATATGTTTACTTTTTTCTTATTTATCTCCATACCTGTTTATTGACTTTTATTTATTGCAGCAATACTTTTATGACAAGAACATGTGTTCTTGGTATTATGAATAATGGCTATATCGAGGAAAACTTCCTGGTCCCCTGGTGCTCATCATAACCATGCTCAGTTGTAGTTTTTCCCTTAATATTTTTCAAATCTATAAATATGCATATGTGTTTGCTTTTCAATATGAACTTCAAAGCCAATATTAGCCATATAGTGCAAGGCAGCCTGTGGCTTCTTTGCACTGTACATTAATATTAATTCTACTAATGTTAAAATGGGGAATATTCCTGTGCTCAAATTTAATTTATCATCATCATCTACAATTTCAGCTTTATGGGAAATCAAAGAACAAAGGAGTGATTTTTATCTTCCGTAGAAAACAACCTCACTAGATGGAAAAACTAAAAGTATAAACTTTCAGTTTTTCCATCTTGAATAGTAACAATGTTAGTATGTTTTATGTGATTTTTTCAGTTGTATATATTAGTAATTCTCCTAATTATTTATTTGTAAAAATACTTTTGGGAATGTGCACATTTCCCAAGCATTGATTTCTTTTCTTTGAGTATTGTTTTCTGCAAATGTATACGATATCAAATACTACTGAAGAAAAAAAGTCCTCTCATTCTGTAGATGGAAAAAGTGTTGCAGTGCAGTCCACAGTAATGTAGATGTCAGAAGACAACCACCTACATTATAACTGAGCTTAAAATTTATCTGATTTGTTTTAATATATGATTGCACAATGACTTAAAAGACATGAAATGTTAATAAATTTTTTTATTGCAAACAATTTCATTAAGTACATGCATTTTTTTTTTACAAAGGTTTATTAATTTGAGGCTGATGAATTAAATAGGTTAATATTTTAAATGAAAACTGCAATATTACTGTAGATTTCAAAAATAATGATGTGTCTAAAAATGTTAAATGATACATGCACTTAAATTTCAAAATTGTCAATTTTTTATAGCAGCTACACAAGTTAAATGAGGCATGCTTACAGATAAACAAATTTACAATACAAACAGGCAAGATGGAATGACTAAAGTACATAATCAAAGCCCCACAATGCATGTAACATTAATGAGAATATGAAATATGGTTTGAATTGTGTGGGCTTTGGTTTCCATGAGCTTCATAATGAATTACAGTAACTTCATTACACTTATTACTTTCTTTCAAGTTTGCTGTTTAGTACTTTAAAGAGCATGCACAGTGAATGCATCTGTAGAATTTTGAATGGTGTTATTCTGCCATAGATCCCAACCTTTTCATCATAGTCTCTTTTTATTATTATTTTTCATTTTTAACTCAGGCTTCATGCTTTTTTAAATATTCTGTCTACCCATCAAATTGTTTTATTGACAAATAATTAAGCTGTTTTTCCATTTTTAAGACTTACCTTGCTCTAAATATCATCAAATAATAAAAAATAAAAAGAAACTGATAATCATGTACAGCTAATCCACTGACTGTATAGTTTCTATATTTAAAATGTTCCTCAGATGATCAGTACTACCTTGCAGACACCATTTGACACCTAGTGACACCACATCTCTGCTATTCCTGCAATGTCTGCATTCAATGACTTAATCAGTACTTCAAATTCATAAAATTTATTTACAGTGCTCCTAGTATTAGTGTACATGCAAGTATACATGCACATGTTCTTACTCTTAAATACCCTAACACTTCCTATGTATTCATTTGTTCCATGATGTCCCACAGCAGTGCCTGAAATCCTAGATACCTTGCTTTCCACACTGCTGCATGTACCAATAGTAGCAATGCAAGAATCACTTTCACCTCTGCCTGTGGCTATAATTAAACTATCTGTATATATTCTTGCACCCCTTCTTTTCAAGTGTATTCCATCCCTGTAAAACAGTCTCCTTTTAATAAGCACAGACCAAATCCTTAACAAATTCAATGCTGCTACTGCAGTATAATTGCATTCCTGTTCGGATGGTTCTGCATTACTTTCACCAGTGAATCTTATTTTTCCTGGAACAAAAGTTAAGTTAACAGGTCTGTTATTACTCATGTTGCCTTTTGATCCCCCTTTGTGAATTGGGGATACATTTGCACATCTCCAGTCCACAGGGACCTTCCCTGAATCCAAGGACACTTTCATAATTATAGCTATGGGTTTGCTTATCTCCTTGCTGCCTCCCTTAAGATAATTGGATGTCTCCCATCCACTGCAGATGCCATTTTTATTTTTAGTTTCAACAGTTTCTCTTCCATTTTCCTTTCAGTTATCATAAAATCATTTAAATCCCCATTAGATTTGATAAACTTCTGCATTTCCGTTCTCTAAAGAATTCCTCATTTGTGAATATAGATGCAAAACTTATTCAGTTTATCAGCAACCTGAGTAGATCAGCAATAGTTAAATCATGGATGTCAAGTAGACCAATGGGATTGAACCACTTCCTTCTACTGTTAATATGAGTATAGAAGTCTTTGCTGCTGTTCTTTGCATTCTTTTCCAGAGACTTCTTGTCTCAGCTTGCCTAATCTCCTTTGTAACTTGATTTCGGACTAGTTTGCCTACTATAGGATTCTGTATCACCTGATAACTTATGTGCATCCCTTATATTTTTCTTCTCAGACACAAGTCTCATTAGTTCATCTGAAATTCATTTAGGCCTAAGCCTTCTACATTATTTTTTAGTTGGTATGAAAAGCATAGTAGCTTCTGTGATTATTTCCCTGAATTCTTCTCATTTAGAATTCGCTGTTGGTAACATCATCAGTTGGTCCCACTATATAGAATTTAAAAACTGTCTGAGACCACTCTAGTCCAAAAGTAACAGCCTTTCCCATTACCCATGATAGTAGTTATGTCTTTAAGTAAATTCTACATCAGTACACTGTGATCATTGGCAACCAGTTAGTCTTTTACTGTAGAATTTTAATGCATGAAGAATTGCAGGCTGATAACCAAATCGAAAGTATTGCTTTGCCATGTTGCCTCTCTAATCTGCTGCTGGAGGAAACAGTCATCCGATAAATCCACAAAATCTTGCTAGTGTGTGAGTGACCGACCCCCAAATTCCATTCAGTATACAGAAAGTTAAAATCCCCCATTCTAAGACATTCTGATTTACTGTCCCACTCTCTTGTTTCTCTGTATAGTTGTTTGTTATACTTCTCTAAGTCATTAGGCCTATAGCACACTCCTACCCTCATTTTCATTTCCCTAGTGTGAATGTCATACCTAACTGACTTAATATTGAACTGGCCATCCATGTCAACTGGCTGCACTGTCTTAGATTTAATATACTTTTTAACTAAGAGCATAACTCCTCTTCCTCCTGCCCCCTATACTATCTGTGGCCACTTTTCTGGAATGTGTTTTTTGATAAATTGCTGGTAAAACATCCATGTGCTACCAAACTTGTCTGTGCAGATGATCTTGCCGTTGCTGAATATGGGACTCAAGGTTACAGCTAGAGTACACAGCCAATGATATTCCGAATGATCTCTCTGAATGGTGCTCCATCAGTAAGCTCTCAATTTCTGTGAGCTTATTGATGGAGCAAATTCTTCTTAAGGGAAGTCTAAATGTTCGAAGACCACCACAAATCAAATACAGAAATGAACAGATCAAATACAAAAGTACATACAAATATTTAGGTGTGCTCCTGGATGACAAACTAGATGATCCCGCAATGCATCTTTTACCAGTGACTCCATTATTTTACACAGAACAGAAGTTAAACTAACTTTTCTGTAATTACTTGTGTCATCCATCGATCCCCCTTTGTGAATTGGGGATACATTTGCACATCTCCAGTCCGTGGGGACCTCCTTTGAGTCCAAGGATGCTCTCATAATTATAGCTAAGGGTTTGCTTACTTCCTTTGCCGCCTCCTTTAATATAACTGGATAGATCCCATCCACCCCAGGTGCCTTTCTTATGTTTAACTTCAACAATTTCTCCTGCACTTTGCTCTCAGTTATTACAAAATCATTAAGCACCCTGCTACAATTTGATAACCTTCTGGCATTTTCAATCCTTAATAACTCCTCATGTGTGAATGTAGATGCAAAATACTCATTCAGTTTGTTTGCTGTCTGAGCAGGATCATCAACAGTCGAACCATCGATATCAAGTGGACCAATCAGATTCATCCCCTTCCTTTTAGAATTTATATCAGTAAAGAAATCCTTGCTGTTTTTCTTAGCATCCTTTGCCAAAGATTTCTCATAATCTGCCTTCGCCTGCCTAACCTGCTTTGTGACTTGATTTCAGACCACCTTATATCTGCCATAGGTTCTTGTCGCCTGATTAATTATATTTATCCCATTTTCTTCTCTGCCACGAGTCTCAGTAGTTCATTTGACAACCATTTAGGCCTAAACCTTGAACAATATTTCTTAATATGTATGAAACTTTTAGTAACTTCGACGATTAATTCCTTGAAAGATTCCCACTTAGAATTTGCTGTTGGTAACATCATCAGTTGATCCCACTGTACAGAATTTAAAAACTGTCTGAGACCACTGTAGTCACCTTTACGGAAGCAAAAACCCCTTCCTTTACCGCGATGGTAAGTATATCTTTAATTAAATCCCACATCAGTATATCTGTGATCACTGCCACCTAGTGGTTCCTTTATCTGCAAATTCTTAATACACGAATGATCACTGCTAATAACTAGATCAAGAGTATTATCCTCTCTGGTTGCCTCTCGAACATGCTGCTGCAGAAAACAAAAAAAAGTAAAGTGCAGCCATTATCAACCCACTGCAGGATGGAAGCCTCCTCAACAATTCATGCTGAGGGAAATGGACCATAATCTGCCATGCTGGTCCAGTGCGGGTTGGCAGATCGACCGTATTCAGCAGTCAGGGGCTTGAACCCCGGTCTACTCAAAGAGCGTGTGCTACTGCACTCCCGCTCCTGCCCACTCGACTACGGAGGCTAACACTGCAGAAAACAATCATCCAATAAATCCACAAAAGTCTTACTAGTGTGCAACTGACCAACTCACAAGTTCCAGTCAATATCTGGGAAGTTAAAATCCTCCCATTTGTAAGACATTCTGATTTACTAGCCCACTCTATTTCTCTATACAATTGTTCATTGTACTCATTCGAGTCATTAGCCCTATAACATACTTCTACTCTTATTTTTGCTTTCGCAGTGCTTATGTCACACCAAACTGACTCAACAGTGCACTGTTCATCTATATCAACTACATGCACTTCTTTTGATTTTATGTTTTTCTTAATTAACAGCATAACACCTCCCTTCCTATCCTGTCTATCCTTTCTGCACACATTGTACTCCCCAAATTCCAATTCTGTGTTCCTAATATCTGTGTAACACCACGTCTCTGATATCCGCCTTTGATGACTTGACCAACACTTCAAATTCATCAAATTTATTTACTATTCTTCTAGCATTGGTATACATGCAAGTATACATGCACCTATTCTTATTCTTAGAGTAACACTTCTTGAAGTAACAACCTCTTGTTAACTCCTTAATAACTCCTTAATAAATTTACTACTTGGATTTCAAGTAGTAAATTTAGCATCACTTATGTCTAAGGCATTGAAATCAAATCACAACAGAAATCTCTGACACCTTGCTTTCTGGGCTGCTGCATATTTCAATAGAAGCAGTGCATGAATCACTTTCAGAACAGTCATTCAATAAATTGTCAAAAGTCTTGTTTTTGTGTGGGTGACCAACCTCCAAAGTCCAGTCAGTATCTGAAATGTTAATTTCTCCATTATGAAACATTCTGATTTATTGGCCTACTCAATATGTTAGAGTTGTTCATCATGCTTATTACAGTTGTTTGGCCTGTAACAGACCTCTTGTCTCGATTTTGTTTTCCCAGTGTTTATGCCACACCAAACCGACTCAATACTACCCTGCTCCCCATGTGCCTTAAATTTTATGTGCTTTTTAACTAAGAGCAGAATGCTACCTCTCCTCTCCTACATGTCCTTTCTGTGCACATTAGCATTAGCATTAGTAGAGGCATTTGATACAACAAAGCAAGCTTATGCAGCATCAGCCAAAAAAAAAAAAAAAAATAAAATAATTAAATAAATAAAAAAAATAAAAATAAATAACCACTTCCCCTTCATCCCTCTGTTCGTTCGAAATACCTGTCCATCTGAGCCTTAAACTTATTTAGGCTATCAACTGCCACGACGAGGGATAGAAGTCTGTTCCACCAACCAACCACCCGCTGCTAAAGGCAAATTTCCGCACGTATATCCTACATCTGTCTTTCCTCTATTTGAATTTATGCCCTCTCAGGTGATTATTCTGAGCAAGAGGAAGAATCCCATCGGCATTGAGCATGATCAAACCATTCAAGGCTTTATACACCTCTATCAGATCACCTCGCTGGTGCCTAGTCTCCAGACACTGTAATTTACAAAACGTAAGCCTTTCTTCGTAAGAGCACCCTTTTGTTCCATTCACTACTCTTGTTGCCCTTCTCTATACTCGTTCCAGCAGCTCTACATCCTTCTTGAAATGAGGCCTCCAGGCCTGTATACAGTACTCTAGGTGTGGTCTGACCATTGCCTTATACAAGGGAATAATCACCTCCTTATTCGTGCTAGAAAAATTCCTATATATCATTGACAATACACCATGAGCTACTCTTGAAGCCCGTCTGCACTGCTCAGAGAACTTCATATCTGCCTGCACAACCACCCCAGGTCCTTTTCATTCTCTACCACTGTCAGTGTAGTACCACAGAGTTGATATGTTGCTCTGGAGTTGCTGTTTCCCATATGTAGTACTTTACATTTGTCAATGTTAAACTTCATTTGCCACCTCTCAGCCCATCTGCTCAACCTTTCCAGATCCTGTTGCAGCAGCATAGTGTCAGTAGTGTCCTTGACAACCCTGCCAACCCTGCCTTCTGCAAACTTGGACATTAAGCTTGATATACCATCATCAATATCATTTATAAATACAGAAAACAATAATGGACTCAATACTGAACCCTGAGGGACTCCACTAATAACATTAGTAAATGTTGAGCAGTGTCCATTGATTACCACTCTCTGTCTTCTCCCCCTCAACCACTCCTTTATCCGTAGCAGCAATTTGCCTCCAATGCCACACTGTTCCAATTTGTGCAGCAGTCTTCCATGTGCAACAGTATCAAAAGCCTTTCTAAGATCCAAGTATATAATATCAAAGTTATTCCCTGCATCCAGTTCTTTTGTGACTGCATCATAGTATCCAATCAAATTGGTCAGGCAAGACTTCCCCTTAACAAAACCATGCAGCAGCATGTATAGCTGTGTCCGAGCTATAACTGCAGTCTTGTCTAGATGATCCTGCAGTGCTTCTTTAACCAGTGCCTCCATTAATTTTCCTGGAACAGAAGTTAAACTCACAGGTCTATAATTACTTGTGTCAGTCTTTGATTCTCCTTTGTGAATTGGGGTCACATTTGCACATCTCCAGTCCATGGGTACCTCCCCTGAGTCCAAGGAAGCTCTCATAATTATGGCTAACGGATTGCTTACTTCCTTTGCTGCCTCCTTTAATATAACTGGATAGATCCCATCCACCCCAGGTGCCTTTCTTGTGTTTATCTTCAACAATTTCTTCTCCACTTTACTCTCAGAGATTACAAGATTCTCTAGCTTACTTCCTGAGTTGAATACACCTCGCTGAATAACTCCTCATGTGTGAATGTCGATGCAAAATATTCATTTAGTTTGTTAGCTACCTGAGCAGGATCATCAACAGTTGACCCATTGATATCCAGTGGACCAATCTGATAATTATCCCCTTCCTTCTAGAGTTTACATAAGTAAAGAACTCTTTGCTGTTTTTCTTTGCCTCCCTTGCCAAAGATATCTCGTAATCTGCCTTTTCCTGCCTAACCTCCTTTGTAACTTGGTTACAGATCGACTTGTATCTGTCATAGGCTTCTGTGTCACGTGTTAATTTGTATGTATTCCATGCATTTTTCTTCTCTGCCATATGTCCCATTAGTTCATCTGACATTCATTTAGGCCTAAACCTTGAACAATATTTCTTAGTTGGTATGTAAAGCCTAGTAGCTTCCAAGATAAGTTCTTTGAATGCTTCCCATTTTGAATTTGCTGTTGGTAACATCATCAGTTGGTCCCACTGTATAGAATTTAAATACTGTCTCAGTCCATCATAGTCGCCTTTACGAAAGCAATAACCCTTCCCTTTACCCCTAATGGTAGTTAGCTCTTTGAGTAAAACCCACTTCAGCACATTGTGATCACTGCCACCTTGTGGTTCATGTATCTGCAGATTCTTAATGCATGAAGAATCACTATTGATAATCAAATCAAGAGTATTACTCCCTCTAGTTGCCTCCCAAACATGCTGATGTAGAAAACAATCATCCAATAAATCCACAAAAGCCTTGCTGGTGTGTGAGTGACCAGCCCCCAAATTCCAGTCAATATCTGGGAAATTAAAATCCCCCATTATAAGACTCTCTGATTTACTGGCCCACTCTATTTCCCCTGTACAGTTTCTTATTATACTCCTCAGAGTCATTAGGCCTATAGCACACTCCTACTCTCGATTTTGATCTCCCAATGCTTATGTCACACCAAACTGACTCAACACTGCACTGTCCATCGATGTCGACTGGCTTCACTTCCCTGGATTTTATGTATTTCTTAACTAATAGCATAACCCCTCCTCCCTTCCTATCCTGTCTGTCCTTTCTGTAGACGTTGTACTCCCCAAATTCCAGTTCTGCATTCTTATATCTGTGTGACACCACGTCTCTGAAATCCCAACAATATCTGCCCCTGATGTTTTGAGCAATACCTCAAATTCATCAAATTTATTTACTAAACTCCTAGCATTGGTGTACACGCAAGTATACATGCACCTGTTCTTTTTCTTAACTACCCTAAAGCAACCCATGTGTTTATGTGTACCCCAATGATTCCTAGCAGTCTCTGAAATATCCTGCATCTTATTTTCCAGGCTGCTGTTCATTCCAATAGAAGCAGTGCAAGAATCACTTTCACCTCTGCCAGTGGCTACTGTTAATCTATTAGTCCTTGCATCCCCTCAATCTAGCAGTTTTCCGACCCACCTAACACTGCCTCGATAGCATCAGCAAATTCTTGCACCCTTTCTATTTAAGTGTGTCCCATCCCTGTAGAAGCAGTCTCTCCTGTTAACAAGTACTGACCAGGCTGAAAAAAATTCTACCCCTTGAGCCTTGCACAATCTTTCCAGGGCTGAATTGATCGACAGGGCTCTCATCATATACTCATCATAAATAATTAATGCTTAACTTGATATGGAAGTTATATAAAGGGATTTCGTAGATAACACTCGATACTGAAACATAAATATAGCATTATAACTGTGTTGGGATACAAGTTTAGGGTTTTAATTTTGTACTGAAATTGAAATTTTAGTGAAATTAAATCTAAATCATGACTCAAACCAGAGAAGCAAAGCAAAAGGCTCAAGCTAATGGGAGTGCTGTGGCTCAGAGGAGAACTGAGGGGAGCAGTTGCACTCTGAATTACAGCCTTTTAAAGTGCACTACTTACTTGATGTTTGTGGACCAGTCGGGTACGGAACATAATTGAAATTAAATACTCCCTCCTATCGTATCTGGGCAGAATTGCAGACACTTTCAAATTCAACCCTAATTCATGGCTTTTTTTCAACAGTGACCTGTACTTGTTAAGTAATTCCGCCGGTCTTCTCCTCTTAATATCATTAGTGCCAACGTGTACAACTATATCACCTTTTGTGCCCTTAAAAGATGATATCCGCTCTACAACATTATTAACCTTTGCCCCTGGCAGACATACCTTGTCCTGTTCCACCTATCCTTTTTACAAAGCATGTTTCCCCTTTCCCTGACAGTAGAGTCACCAACAACTACTAGTTCCTTTGGGACCAGTGCATTCTGCCTTGGGGGCTGCCACTGTGTTGCGCGATGACCAACTGCAAGCTCTGGCATTGGTGTGGGCAGCTGAGCGCTTGGTGGGCCCTCACTTTTAATCCTTCGAGGGCATCCACCCTGTCCTTCAAGCTCTCTTATAGGCCCATAAGAACGCTGAGTTGTCGCCTGATTTCCTTACACTCTTTGCATCGCGCACAAACAAAGACATCCCCCATGGCAGAGTATTATGTTCCGTACCCGACTGGTCCACAAACATCAAGTAAGTAGTGCACTTTAAAAGGCTGTAATTCAGAGTGCAACTGCTCCCCTCAGTTCTCCTCTGAGCCACAGCACTCCCATTAGCTTGAGCCTTTTGCTTTGCTTCTCTGGTTTGAGTCATTATTTAGATTTAATTTCAATAAAATTTCAATTTCAGTACAAAATTAAAACCCTAAACTTGTATCCCAACACAGTTATAATGCTATATTTATGTTTCAGTATCGAGTGTTATCTACGAAATCCCTTTATATAACTTCCATATCAAGTTAAGTATTAATTATTTATTTTTCTAATTATTTATATTACATAACCTAAGTCGTTATATGTATAGTTAAAAGTACAATTTAATTGACAGTGAAGTTCAACAAGATTAATAGATTTTACTGATAAATTGACAATATTATGTACTATACTATACCATATTAAGCTTATGCTATCTAGTTCGAGATATTTTGTATCGCGTTACAATGGCGGCAATTTACGAACGGTCAACACGTGGATTTGATACCCTTACTGATACTAAGTAATACCTACAAAATCTCTTGCTTTAAAAAGTATCATAAATAGGAATATAAAGCTACTCTAGAAAATAAGTTAATATGCCAATTTAAGCTAATAAAACAGAAATAAATCAGGAAAAACTTCTCTGTTCCAGGAGCGGCAAAAAGCTACATCTGCACAGGCTACCCTCATGCTCAAACTCCTGTAGTCCCCATATTTAAATTCTGCACCCCTTATATCTGAGTGACACTTTCTCCCATATCTACAGAATGTCTGCATTTGATGAGTTGATAAGTACTTCAAATTCGTCAAATATACTAATGCTCCTTACATTAGTATACACAAAACTATATGTGCACCTGTTTTTCCTCTTATTAATCTTAACACAGCCATTATTTGTTTCTTCCATGAAGATCCCCATCAGGTTTTGAAATCTCTGACACCTGGCTTTCCAGACTGCTGCAAGTTTCCATAGAAGCAGTGCAAGAATCACTTGCAACTGTTCCTGTGGCACCATTATTCTATTATTCTGTGTATCCTCCACAAACTGGCAGTTTACCATACCCCCAACACTGATCTGATTGTATTAGCAAATATTCCTGCACATCTATTTAAGTGTATCCCCTCCTTGTAAAAACAGTCTTTTCTGTTAACAGCTACAGACCTGCTGAGAAAAATTATACCCATGAGCCTTGCATAGTGTCTCCAGAGCAAAATTGATTGACATGGCTCTCATCACATACTCCTTCTGGGCAGAATTGCAGGCACACTTAATTTCAATTCTAACTTGTGGTTTTTTCTCAACGTTTGCTCTGTACTTGTTAATTAAATCTTCAGATTTCTTGTTAATATCATTAGTACTCTTCCTCTTAATATCATTAGTACCACCTTTCATTACCACCTTTTGTGCCCTTAAAATACAATAGCTGCTCTGTATCATCAACTTTAACCCCTGGTCCTATTCCATTTGTCATTTTTTGCATAGTCTCTCCTGTTTTCTTAACATTTGAGTCACCAATTGTTGCTGCTTTTTATAGGACCAAAGATCTCTGCTATGGACAAGGTTGTGTTGTCTGATGCTGGAAACTCATGCATTGGGCAAGGCAGCTGAGTGCTTGATTTCTCTCTCTATTTCTCAAGTAAACCTGGAAAACTTGAATATTATGCCACACTGCATTACATTATTTATTTATTTTTTTTTTTACATTAGTTACATAATTATATATTTATATTCCACTATGCAATCAGCAGTTTAAGTACATAGGCTAGGCACCATAAATAAAAAAATAATAATAAAAAGAAAGAAAAGAAAGAAAGAAAAGCTGGTGGCTCCACCCCCTTTTATTGGTTCCCTTTGTATTGGTTTGTCTCTTTTAACACTGCATTTAATATTAGTTAAGTTTAAGAAATAATTTGGATGTTGTCGTAATGAGCTTGTAATTAATTTAATCTCACTGTATATGAAAAGGTATATGAATAAGAATTTTTAATTATTCTATAAATACATTGTTTTCTGTATTTCAGGAATCATTTTTCGTAAGATTTGATATAGCAAAATTAACAAATTCTGTTGAAGAACTTCAATTCTTCATTCAGTCTGTAACTGCGAGTGAAGAGCTTACACCAAAAGACAATGATGCACTTATTGTTGTGGCCTTTAAATCACTTGTTGACATTGAAATAATTGGGTATGATATATATCCTTTTTTGTGACTTTTTCTGTCTATGCTACTAAGGTAAATGCAGTTTATTGTGTAATTAACCATGTATTTTGCACTTACTATGCTTTTCCATAATTTGTACAAGCTATACAAATTTTTATACTGTGTTTTAAAATTGTGACTTAAAATACAGTTTTTAAATGTATTTAAAAAAAAAATTCATCTAAAATACATTTCACATGTAGCTATTATACAAGATGGGTCTGAAAAACTTTATGACTGACTTCTTTTTAAATTATACTACTAGGGTCATACACTGGACAATGTATTCACTATCGAGTCTGAACTGGCTGTGTGCCAAGTTTCATCAATGTGTACAAAGGAAAGTCGTGTATAAGATGCAGTAAAATCATGTTGTCGTGGATTCAAGGACCAAGCAAAGAGTCGCAAAAAAATTTTGTTTCAAAGCTGGAAAAAGTGCAACTGAAACAGTTGCAATGGTGAGTGCAACTTATAGACTTGAAGCTCTGTCATGATACAGCATATTTTTGTTGATATTAGGCAGTTCCATGAAGGACAGGTGGTTGTTCAGGATTAAGTGGTTGCCTAGAGTGGTGCACAGAGTGGTCGCCCATCCCAGTCTTGTACAGACTTGACCATCAAAAATTTTTGGCAGCTGTTAATGGAACACTACACCTGTCCCTCCAAATGATAGCTGACAAGCTTCACATCGACAAGGATTCTGTGTGTTTGTTCATTGTCAGAGATTTTAAAAAGAAGGAAAGTGTGCTCACACTTTGTACCACATGCATTAACAAATTGGTGTGTGTTGAGATTTGATTTTTTTTTTTTTTTTTTATGAAAACCCCAAACATGAGAGGTATTAGAACCTATAGTACTTAGTACCGTGCTTGGATTGGAGGTTGAGAGGTGAAAGAAGATATTTGTTGACATTAGACTTGAACTTCTGTAGACTGTAATTTTCAGGAAATATGTGTGAAGGAAGATTGTTCCAGAAAACGGCAGTTGAATCAATAAATGAGGAAGATGAAAAGTAGGTTCTGTGAGTTTGAACTTGGACTGAAGATGGATGTTGGCTGGTGGCGGCATGTGTTCGGACTGTTTTGAAATAGAGAGAGCGGGAATTATAGAAGCCAATTCAGAAGTTATTGTTATTGTTATTTGGTTTTTAGGAGCATTAGCAACTAAGGCCATATTGCTCCGGGAATATGCGGTGGTCATTCCCTGACCTTTCCGCATCCTCCGTATTTGTTGGTGACGGACTTGAACCCTGGACTAATCAAGAAGCGTGTGCTACGCACTGCTGCTCCTTCCCACCTGGCTACGGAGGTGCCCCAATTCAGAAGAACAGTGCCCATGGAAGTATCGGTAGAAAAGGCATGCAACAGCAACAGTACGTCTGTGAGACAGAGAGTGGAGAGACGCTGTTAGAGATGAGTCATTAATTAACCTGACTGTCCTCTTCTGAATGGAATCTAGAAACCTGAGAGAGGTTTTTGGGTCACCGCCCCAGATGTGGGAACAATATTCCATGGTAGAGCGGAATTGTGATTTGTAAAGAGTGGACAGCTGTTTGGATGAAAAGTAACGCAGAGAGAGGAAGAGAACAAGTTTTTTTAGATGCAGAGGAAGCAATATTTGTAATGTGCTTGTGCCAAGAGATTAGAAGCTGGGGTATCCTCAAAAGAGATATATCATCTTGCCTAGAAATCGGAGTGTCACCAAAGATAAGCATAGGAACAGAAGGATCCTTTTTGCAAGATATAAGACAGGACTGAGTTTTAGAAGGATTGAAATCAACTAAGTTGTCTTTGCCCCACTGGAGAATTACCTGGAGATTGGCATTTAAGGAATTGGTAGCGGATATTTGAGAAGTTGAAGCTGATTGAGCAGGGCGGGGTTTCCCAAACTGGAATATGCTATCATCAGCAAAACTAAGGATAGGATTTCTGGTCAATGGAAGAAGGTCATTAATATACAAGAAGAAAAGAGTGGGGGAAAGAACTGAACCCTGGGGGACACCAGCATTAGTGGAGAAGTCAGAAGACAGAGAGCTATCTACTATCACCCTCAGTGAGCGGTCAGAGAGAAAACTGAATAACCAATTACAAAAAACAGTTCGCAAACAATAAGATGGAAGCTTGTTTAGAAGACCTTTATGCCAAACATGATCATAAGCCTTTGAGATGTCAAGAGCAACTGTTTGTGTTTCACCAAACGTTTCCATTGAATTTGTCCATAGATGGATAATATAAGCCAGAATATCACTAGTCGATCGACGCTGAAGGAATCCATACCGGCGATCTTTGATCAGACTAGGCAGTTTAAGAGTTTGCGGTTAATTGATTTCTCCATTACTTTAGAAAGAGGAGAAGTAATTGCAATGGGACGATAATTGGATGGAAGGGATTTGTCACCCTTTTTTTGGAACTGGCTGGATATGGGCAAATTTCCAAGCAAAAGGAAAAACACCTTTTTAATAAGAAAGTGAAAAAATGCGGCAAAGAACAGGAGTAAGTTCAGGAGCATGGGTTTTGAGAACAAGTGGAGAAATACCATCAGGACCTGGATCTTTCTTAGCATTGAGATTCATCAAAATCCTTCTGACATCCTTTTGACGGAAGACCACAGGAGGCATTGAATGCAGCATGTTAGGGAATGTGGGAGGTGTTTTACAAAGATAATTAATACATGAGTTGGAAAAAAAATAGGATGCTAGCAGGTCAACTTTATCCTTGGTTGAAGGGACAACAGGTTTTGACAGAGGTGGGACCAGAGATGGGCAAAAGTTGTGGCCAATAGCTTTGGCAAGAGACCAGAATACTCAGCTACCATTAGGGCAAGAAGCAAGTTTTCTACTTTTAGACCATTCAAAATCTTGTTTGGACTGATTAATAACTGCTTTACAATTGTTGTGAGCTTTGGTGTAGGCAGAAAATAACTGAAGAATTGGAAACAAGCCAATTACAATATGCAACATTCTTCTCATGAACAGACTTAGCACATTTATTGGAAAACCAAGGTTTAGATAAAGGATGAGATTTTAAAGTGGAATGTAGAATAAAGGATTCCATTCCTACAAGAATAATTTCACTGACATGATCTGAGCAAACGTTGACATCAGAAGTTTTGAAACAGTAATCCAACCAAGAAAAAGAAGAAAATAAATCTCGCAGGTCATCCCATTTTGCATTCTTGTAATGCCAAACAACACGAGATTGGGAATAGCCATGAGATAAAGGCTCCATTGGAAAATTGACAATCACCAAGTTGCGAACTGAGGTGCCTAGAGGACCACTGACTTTGACTGTGTACTTAGAAGGGTTGTTTGTGAAAAAAAGATCAAGCGTGTTAGCTGCATGGTTAGGATTGTCTGGTATTCTTTTAGGTAAATGAACAATCTGTGCGACTTCATTAGTAATTGCAAAAGCCTCAGCATCTTGACCAGCTGGGTCGGTGTGACTAGAAAACGGAAGCCAGCTTTAGTTGTGAACATTAAAATCATCAAGGAAATTTACCTCACTGTTAGGACAGTTGTACTGAAGAAAGTCAAGTTGTAAAGAGAGGAAGTCAAAGAGCTCCAAGTGATTAGTGGAGTTGGGAGAATGGTAGAGACAACAGATGAATTTGACAAAATCAGGTAGAGAGAGATTTTAAGCCAGAGATGATTGAAAACAGCAGATTCCAAATTACCAATTCTGTGACAGGGAATATTGGAATGGACAAATGCATAAGTACCACCTTTGAGGTGAAAGGAATCACACAGTGAATAATTTGGGCAACTGAGATGAGAGTAGTCGAATTAACTGAGATTCTGTCAGAAAAAGTACACGCGGTTTGGCAGACTCTAAGTGGAAATGGACATTGTTGAGATTAGAACTGAGACCACGTATATTTGTGAAATGAACTAGGTAGTGTTTGGGAGGTTTAGATCTTTTTGCAGATAAGCTTGCTCTATTAGTTTGACAATTCATGGTGTATTAGATAGTAAGAGAAAGTGTAACAAATTGCTGTGTTGAGATTTGATTGAGATGCCAGATAGTGATCCAGACTTTTTTTTTTTTTTTTTTAAAAAATCATATCTGGTGATGAATATTAGTGTTTTGCATACAAACCTGAAACAAAAAGAAAAGTACGGGTTGAAGAAAATTCAACAAAGCTGTTGAAACTCTGGTCCGAAAAGTCTTGACCCAAAATGGTGTAGCTCAGGGTTTCCCAAAGTGTGTTCCATGAAATGTGAACAAGTGTTCCATAAAAAATCATAATTAATAATTAAAAAAATAAAATGAATTAAATAAATTTTGCATATTTGTAGCATACACCACTTTTGTATCATTATAATTTTTAACAGTGTTATTTTTTTGGTGATTAATATACTGGCATAGACTAATAACCAAATAGACCATGCAACACGTTATTTTGGCAGATTTTTGCACAGCAAAGTGTGCATAGAGGTAATAACATCTACAAAAAAAAGTAGCAATGTAGTGATCTGATATGCCATTTGAATACGATTTTGCCTTGAGTACATGGGTTGAAGGAGAGGGGAAGCGAACTGATATCATAACTAAACTCACTTCCTTGTATAAATTGTTTTTGATAATTATCGGTATTTTGAAATATTATTATTAAAATGAATGACCATGGATTTGTGGTTGAAAAAAGAACTTTAAAACAAGACGCAAGTACTTTTAGTATTGCAACTGTAGTATGAAAACTAACACAATATTGTCACACATCAAAGTGAGGATGAACAACCGTTCATCCTCACTTTGATGTGTGACATTTGTTTCCCAAAAATCCAAAATTGAAAAAACAGGAACCAACTAATAAAAGATCAAAACGAAAGTATGATGATAGTTATTTGAATTTTGGCTTTACATATGTTGGAAATAAAGATGCTCCTGATGCACAGTGCATCATATGTAATAAAATATTAGCAAACAATTCTTTGGCTCCTGCTAAACTTATATTCTGTAAGTGTTCCGTAAATATATTGTGAGATGAAAAGTGTTCCATGACTAAAAAAGTTTGGGAAACGTTGGTGTTGGTGATTTTTTTTCTTGTTTGCCAAGGAGTTGTGCACAAAAATTTGTATTTGTATTGGAAGGACAGAGAGTAAAGTCTGGGCTCTCTGTCCAGACTTGACTGTTTGTCCTTCAGAGGAATCAGAAAAGTGAAGGACTGACTGTTGAAAAGAATTTGGCATATTAGGCTAAATGCAGCCAAGTCATGTGACGGTTCTTGTTTTACAACAATGCACCTTCACACAATGCGACCATCGTCAAGCAGTTTTCTCACACAGAAGGATATTACAGTGCTTCATCATCCCCTGTATTGGCTGGATTTGGTATTGGCAGATTATTTTCTGTTCCCCAAAGTGAATTCCCACCCGAAGGGGCACCATTTTGACAACATCTCAGAGTTAAACAGGATTCTACAAGATCAGTTCCAAAGTGCCATTTTGTATGACTATGCAAAGAGGGGTATCGAGTTATGAGAGATGTACTCTGAACATTAAATGGTAATAAATATTTTTCCTTGACATTTTGATTTTTTATGAATGTAGTCCTAAAACTTTTCAGACACACCTTGTATGAATAAATTCTATAAATGGCAATTTAATCTTTACCTATAGACAACAGTCTGCATTAACAAAATGTTTTGCCATTTTTTCAGCATGTAAATCACAGAAATTAGCCTTTTCCTTAAGTTTATAAAATATTAACACTTAATCATTGCTTTGCTTTCTTTTTTCATTAAAGTGCAGTTTATGGCTTTTCATCATGAGCTTAGGTTTTAACATTAGCATTAGTAGAGGCATATGATGCAAGAAAGCAAGCTTATGCAGCATCAGCCAAAAAAAAAAAAAAAAAAACCCACTCCCATTTCACCCTTCCATTAGTTCGAAATACCTGTCCAGCTGAGCCTTAAATTTAATTAGGCTATCAACTTCCACAACAAGGGATGGAAGTTTGTTCCACCAACAAACTACCCGCTGGCTAAAGGCAAATTTCCACACATCTATCGTACATCTGTCTTTCCTCAATTTGAATTTATGCCCTCTCAGGTGATTATTCTGAGCAAGAGGAAGAATCCCATCAGCATTGAGCATGCCCAAACCATTCAAGGCTTTATACACATCTATCGGATCACCTCGCCGATGCCTAGTCTCCAGACACCGTAATTTGCAAAACTTATATTTATAACTGCTGTACAATTGTTGTAAGCTGTGATGTAGGCAGAAAATGAACCTGAAGATTTAGATGCAAGCCAATTCTGATATGCAACGTTCTTATCTTAAACAGCCCAGGGAAAAGAAGAATAGAAATCTTGCAAATCATCCCATTTTACATTTTTGTAATACCAACAGCATGAGGCTGAGAATGGCCACAAGAGAAAGGCTCCATTGGAGAAGAGACCATCACCAAGTTGTGACTGAGGAGCCTAGAAGACCGTTCACCTCAACCATGTATTCTGAAGAATTTTTTGAGAGAAAGAGATCAAGTGCATTGGGTTTTTTGTTTAGATTGTCTGGTATTTTGTTAGATAAATGAACAATTTGCAAGGTTATTAGTTATTGCAAAAGCCTCTACATCTCGCCCAGCTGGGCCATGTGACTAGAAATCTGAAGCCTGCTGTAGTTATAAATGTTAAAATTAACAAGAAAAATTATTTCACTGTTAGGAAAGTTGGACTGAGGAAAGTCAAGTTTCAAAGAGAGGAAGTCAAAAAGTTCCAAGTGATTAATGGCATTGGAAAAGGATAGAGGCAACAGGTGAATTTGACAGAATAGGATTCAGAGGCCAACCAGAGAAGATTAAAAAGAGGAGATTCCAGATTACTGTCTTTTTTTGTGGATATATGCACAAGCACAATCTTTGAAGCAGAAAGAAAATTAAATGGAAGCTTAGCAGACTGTAAGTGGAAATGAACATCATTGAGATTGGAACTGAGACCACATGTATTTGTAAAATTAATGAGAAGAGTAAATTTTTTTGCAGATAAGTTTCACTATTAATGATGTCTAGTTGCACAATTAATGAGAATTTGGTTGATAACATAGAGTTGGAGGGAACGACATGTTATATGAAGCACTGAAATTTTTGGATATGGCCCACACATGGCTAAAATATACTCAGCTCATTGACATGATGGCCTCAACAGTGTCCTCACATACACACTTCTTGGACTCCTTGAACAGTGACAAACTTTGTTGTGTGTGCAATCTTTGTGTACAAAAAAGTTTGTTTACATTTTCAATTAGGAAAAGTTTTGGTGCTTCTGTTCTAGGAACTTCTTGGTGTGATATAAGGTGAACATTCCAGAACTCAAAATGTTCTGGATAGTTGGCAATATAAATAAATTATTGACAAAAAAAATAGTCAATATTTTTTTACCACCTTTAATTACTTATACTTTCCTTGTCAAAGAGTGAGTTGTGCTTTCAGTTCAGTTTTGCTCTGAGTTGCATAACTGAATTACACTTTTACCTTGTGTATTTTCATGTCCCTGAGAGAGAGAGAGAGAGAGAGAGAGAGAGAGAGAGAGAGAGAGAGAGAGAGAGAGAATGTGATATAATCATGATATAGGGCTGGAATGGTGTTTTTTTAAGTGATTCTCTACAACTATTACACACAAGGATCCTGTTGACATCAACATCGGAAAATGCAGTGTATATCATTGGTGTTTATTTGTGTCATTTTCAAATCATAAATGATCACAAATGTAGCATACAGAACAGAAATCATTTTTCATAAATCTCCTTTCAAACTCTCAATGCACACTGTTGAAACGTTCTTATGTAAATAGTAGTCAGCATGAGGAAAAGGAGCTTGATAATTTAAACTCTGTTCCACATTTGGAGAAATGTTCCGTTGTATATAATTAATACTTGCTTCGGGTTCATCATTGTTAGATGGAGCAGCGGCATTGGTGGTTGAAGGCACTGCTAAATCCAATGCTTGATTTTCTGTTTGTCTTTTAAGCAATCTCAATAGTCTTTTTCTTTTTTATTCTTATTTTGTGGATTTTTATCAGTGCATACCACCTGTATTGTTTCATCCTCAACAAATCAAATTTATAGTTCTCCTCAGACAGGATTAACCATTGAGCACAGAGTCTTTGGGGATCCCTTTTGGCTTGATATTTTTGTACAAAATATGTCACTTACTATAAACTACAGAAGCCATGTGCAATTGTGCATAAAACTTTGCAAAGCAACCCTGCTCGTTGCAACCCTTTCTGCTCTGAGCAGGAAGGAATGCAAGAACAGAGTTGCGGTAAGGAGCACTTCTTATCCCTGTCTAATCTCTGTACAGTTTGTTTCAGATAAGCTAGCAGCCTGAATTTGCTCTGTTAGTAGATCTTATTGGTTTATTCATTTCATAGACAAACAACAACTCGTAACTTCAGTTAGGAAAATAATTTTTGCATTGACTTACTTCGAAATATCATGGCAGCAGTTATTTCTAAATGTAGCAATTTCTGCAAGGATAATTGGATACTATTATTCATTTCTTCACTTTGAAACATAACACTGCATATTTTATTTGATTATTATTATTCTTTTTTTTGTATGCGTGAATTTTGAATGTCAATAAATTTGTGTTAAAAAGTTTAACATGTCTATTAGGTACCATCCATAAATATGTTGGTTTGTATGTTGTAACAAAAATGCTATTTCATTCCTACATTTCTATCTGACATAATTCTGCAATATTAGTAAAACAGCCCCATATTTCTGTTCCCTCCTTCCATGCTGTGCTATTTTTACCACAGCATCATGCCCTTCCACAGTATGTGAAAATGTCAAAAATCTAGTTTTATTAGTTTATTGTGTCATTAAACATTGTTTGATTTACTTTTGGTTGTTAGTGTGAACAGGCATGAACATATTTTTCATAGCCATTCTAATCCAAAACTTGGTTACGCTTACGTCTATTTCTCTAGCGAACAGTGTTTTGAGTGTAAGGACTATAACTTCATTTTAAAGGTAAATTTCTGCGAAAGTGTAGATCTTATCAGTAATTACATTTATTGAACTATGCATAGTATATTGATTTTCTAAGCTAAAAGCACAGAAACACAATATTTCAAGTTATCGTTGGGGAAGGTGGGAACAACATAAAAAACATTTATGTTGAGAATACCAAACTAATGTCGAATGTTTAGTTCATTCATTATGCTGGTTCGGATCTCTGAAACACTGTCAAAATGGTACCCCTTCAGGTGAGATTTTACTTTGGGGAACAGGAAATAATCCATCCAATACAGAAAATGACGAAACACTGAACACCCTTTCTGTGAGAAACTGCTTGATGATGATTGCACTTTGTGAAGGTGCACTGTTGTGAAGCAAGAACCACTCACATGACTTCGCCGCAAAGCTGTAAAATTCAGAGTTGGATGTCTGCCCTTCTGGTACAAATTCATTGTGCACAACCCCTTGCTAATGAAAAAAATCATCATCATTTTGATTTGAGACTTTTGGAGCCAGAGTTTCTTCAGCCTTGATGAATTTTCTCCAACCCGTGCCGCTGATCGTCATTTTATTTTGGCTTCATATGCAATGTACCAGGACTTATCACTAGTTGTGATTTTTATAATAAAAAAAAGTCTGGATCATTGTCTATCATCTCATTTAAATACTGACATGCAGCAATATTTCAGTCTTTTCATCCACCATCAATGCATGCAGTATGAAGCGTAAACACACTTTCCTGTCTTTTTTTTTTTTTAAGTCTTTGACAACAATCAAACGTACAGTATTCTTGCTAATGTAAAGCTGGTCTGTTATCATTTTGAGGAATAGGTGCCAATCTTCCATTAACAGCTGCCAAACTTTTTCGATGGTCAAGTCTGTTCAAGACTGGGGTGGGCAACCACTCCATGCATCATCCTGAACATCTTCTTGCCCTTCATGGAACTGCCCATACCAGCAAAAAATATTGGATCATGATAGAACTTCATGTCTATAAGCTGCACTCATCATTGAAGATGTTTCAGGTGAACTTTTTCCTGCTTTTAAACAAAATTTTATTGCCACTCTTTGCTTGGTCCTTGAATACATGACAATGTGATTTTACTGCACCAACATAAACACGGCTTTTCAGTAGAATACCTTTGTGCACACTGATGAAACTTGGCACAGAGCCAGTTCGGACTGATAGTAAATAGTTTCAGCAGTGGTCATTTTATGGCACTAGTAGTATTGTAAAAAAAAAAGTAATCCTACAACTTTTCAGACACACCTTGCATATGAAAATCTTCGTAATTAAACTTAAAACTGCATTTAAAATATTCATCCATTTATTCTAATCTAATTTATTAAATTTCTTTATCAAGTTATTCTTTCACAATCTATCTATCCAAAAAAACTAAAAACAGTGTAACGTTGAGAAGTCACGAAAAAATCTGGGTCTTTATAATGCTTTCTTTCTCTTTCTTTCTTCTTTGAAATTCTTTTTGATTGAAATCTGAAATGATTTACTAGAGAACATATTGACCAATTTGTCACCTCAGAAAACTAACCTGGAACTTAGAAAGGCTTTAGAAGTAATGGTATCTAAGCAAAGCCACATGAATTTGCAATGAGTCAATTTTTAAAAATTTTAAAAGTGGCAATCTAAAGGTTTCAAATGCTAAATAGAAAAATACTGATAAATGTATAAAAACCTACAGACTTTTGCTGATGATGATCCTTGTACTGATAAGCTAAATTGTCATCAGAAATTCATTGTGGAAACATTTCAAACTAGTTTCCAAGTTTGAAGGGCATGAAAACAGAAGCTAAGAATTTTGACACTTATGCCAAATCAGAAATGCATCTTGTTTTCATAAAAAGAAATTATAATTATATATTATATATTAATATATATATATATATATATATATATATAGAAAATTATTTTAATGTTATATGCAAATCTTTAATTTAACTTATGCTAATAATGAAAATACTGTGTACCCTGGGAGCGATGTATGTTGAATAAAGGGGGGAAGAACGGAAAAGAGTAACGTTATAAACAAAGTGCGAATTTTGAAAAAATTCAAAATTTGAAAAGAACGACCAAGGTAGAAATAGCAGATTTTTGAAAAGAACGACCAAAGTAGAAATAGCATTGCAGTATCTTTCATAATTTCTGTGTCTTCTTCAGAGGTCATCCACCTAAATTATGAAAAAGAACAGCAATACTCTTACTTCTGTTTCTGACATGTTCTGCATGTCAAAAAAACACGTGTACGCGGACACGTTGTAAAAAAATAATTTAGAATATAAATTTTGAATAAATAAAATACAAGTTAAGCAAAAATATTATGCCAAAGTATAACATACAGAACATGGATGACCTTACAGAAGTAAGTAGCCCGCCAAAAAGAGAAGACAAAGGAAGCGAGCGTCCGAATGACAAGAATGACAATAACTTACCGCTACGTGACCGGTCGACAAAAAAGAAAGAGCCGGAGGCTAACCCGTGTATATATGCGAAGAAACGCTAGCGGCACCTAGCGTTAGACGAATTTTGGTGTATGTATATTTTGTAATTTACGTAAGCGGTGGAGCTACGCTAGGTTCAAGTTAAGTACATGATACTCAAACATCCGGGATAGCAAAGAAATATAATTGCTTACAAAGTAGCAGTAGAGTAGCTAAACTTTGTTAAAGCGAAAAATTATGATTGGGTATAGTAAGAAAAATAGTACTCTGATATTGCTTTCGTTACACTAATCGCTCACAGAGCATAAAATGTAGAATTTAGTAAAGCAAAAAGATGATGAAATTAGGGATATGAAGTTGGGCTAGGGTAGTTCGGGGTTGCAAACCCATTCCTATAGTTAGGACCCTGTAGATTTATATATATATATATATAAATCCGACTTTCATAATAATTTATTTAGATAATGATATTTTTAGATTGATTATAAATTGCACCTCTGCATGGAAATACATATAATTCAGTCTATGCATCTCACAGCATTCTGACAGAGCTTTCAAAAATGCCTTTGATAAAGTTGAGCAACCAGTTGATGCACTAATCAATTAATTTTTAATGGGAATTTTGTGAAAAATAAATTGCTTCTTTTACTTCTGATATTACAATTTCTTTTGGTTTCTTACCAATACAACAGCTCAATGCAGAATACTTAGAAATAATAATTGTAAACAAATTAAATGGTTACCTATAGGTATTAAAAACTGCAAGGGGAAAGCTATGACAGTGTTTCCAACATGGCAAGAAAATATTCAGGATTACAGGCTAGATTGAAACAACCCAGTTCTGAAGCACAGTACTTGTCATGTGCCAGTTATTCTTTAAATTTTATTGGCAATAATTCAACAGAATCTTGTACTGAAGCAGTGCATTATTTTGATTTTATACAAAATTTGTAAATTCTTTTTTCCTGCTTCTACAAGGTGATGGAATACACTAGACCAATATTTAGGAGGAAGTTCAGTTACAATTAAAAAAATGAAGTGAAACAAGATTTTCAACTAGTTCGGAACTGTGTCAGCATTAAAAAGAGTGTATAAACAAATTCAGCAAGCTTTAATTAATTTATCTGCCTGTGAAAGTGAAAAACCTGTTTTCCTGATTAGAAAGTTCGAAACTGCCAAAAAATTTGAAGAATATGAAACTGAAGTTTGAGAATAATGTGTGGCAGAATATTACAAAATTTAAATGCAACAAGAAATTTCTTCAGGACTCCAAAATAGATATATTAGAAGGTAGTAATCTTTTAAAATCATTCAATGGATTTATTTTAGATATAAGAAATGATTTTGAAACTATAGAAAATGAAACAAAATTTTTAACAGAGGTTTGTTTGTTTGTTTGTTATTTGGTTTTTAGGAGCATTAGCAACTAAGGCCATATTGCTCCGGGGATATGCGGTGGTCATTCCCTAACCTTTCCGCATCCTCCGTATTTGGTGGTGACGGGCTCGAACCCCGGTTTAATCAAGAAGTGTGTGCTACGCACTGCTGCTCCTTCCCACCTGGCTACGGAGGCGCCTAGTTTTTTTTTTTTTTAACAGAGGTGACAAAATACAAAAATGGAAAAAAAAAAAAAAACAGAGAATATTAAAAAACGTTAAATTATATATGATGATGAACATATCATGAAGTCACTTTACATGGAAAAGAAATGTTTATTGCTAATACTGTAAATGTTATTTGTGTTATTGCTGAAAGTAATTATCAGACAGAAGTACACTGTGAAATACTAAATATACAGGGTGTCTCAAAAATACATGGCATAACTTCAGGAATGAGTTCCTCATATGTAGACAATAAAAATATTTTATATCAACATAGTTCTGGAAATGCTTGGTTTCCGAGTTTTGAAGGTCTGTCTGTGACACTTAACTGTTCACATCACCTTATAGTAATTGTTAAAAATGTTCACCTTCTGCCTGAATACAGACCCCACATCGACATCTCGTGGACTTGCAAAGACAATGCCAAATTCCTGGCATGTTTCGTATTGTCTCACAACCTGCCACAATTCGATTGTGGAGAGTTTCCACATCAGCTACCAGAGTTGAATACACCAATGACTTTAAATGGCCCCACAAGAAGAAATCTAGTGGGTTTAAATCAGATGAGCGTGGAGGCCAGGCAGTTGGTCCACCTCTTTACACCACGAGGTGTAAATGTCCCATGTTCACAAAGGCAGCGATGGATACCTTCAAACTTTTTGAAGGTATCCAGACAGGAAAACATTTGAAGGTATCCTGTCCAGACAGGATACCTTCAAACGTTTTCCTGTCTGGACATCTTCATTGTGGGAACCTTTCGTGGTACAAACGACGAGCCTCCACAGCATTGCCGTCCGCCAAACCATACATAAAGTGCATATCCGCTTGCTCCTGATTTGAGTACATGGTCGGAATGAAAAACCACCAAATTCTGTCAGTACCTTGTGATGAAGGAAATCACCTGCGGGAGATAAGACATTCTGGTTAATAACTCGGGAATCAAGCATTTCTGGAACTACGTTGATATAAAATATTTTTATTGTCTACATATGAGGAACTCATTCCTGAAGATATGCCGTGTATTTTTGAGACACCCTGTATTTAATATATTTTTTAAAAATGAAATGAATGAAAAGAAATTTAATGTGAACTACGGGGCTTTGCTTCCTGCTCACTGTGCTCACTTCTTTTGAAAAAATAAAATAAAATACTTACAGAAGCTTTCAACACTGTGTGTGTGTGTGTGTGTCACTTCCTCAGCTATGAATACATAAATACGTTACATATGGAAATCAAGAATGGTACCTCGTGGTCATGCTAGATAAACAAAAGCACTTACATGAGGTTTATCTATGCTTAAACAGAAGGTTGTTTTACCACAGTAAAACAAGCTTCTGTTACGTATTTTATATTTGTTACGTATTACTACATAATCCACATCCCTCTTCTCCCATTGGCTGAATAAATATCACTAGGAGAAAATTATTTTAATGTATAAAAGGATATTGAAAAATAAATAAATGCCCACAAAAATGACATTGATGCCAATAAATTTAAAGATGAAGTTATACAAAGTTTAAAATTTTCTAAGAAGGAAAATATTTTAAATACAAAAGAAGTGTATAATACTGTAAATGATATTTTGAGATATACCATCCCTAACATTGAAACTATTCTTAAAATGCTTTTAACAATGCTTGTGAAAAACGGAAATTGTTAAAAGTGGAGAATGGTCATTTCATCTTCTGTGGAAAATTACATATTAAAAAGGATAAAAAATAATTTAAAAAATTATTTAATACAAAATAAAATGCCCGATTTATGCTTATTATTTATTGAAACAGAATCAACAAACTTGATAAATTATGTTGATATAATTGATCTATTCACAAAGACAAATGCCAGAAAAAAATTTTTTTAGTTATATTTACAGCATTGTGAGCAATAATACCTTATTTGTGATTGTTATTTAATTATTATTTTTTACATATGACTGATACCAGATTTTCTTTC
This sequence comes from Mastigoproctus giganteus, assembly GCF_048544385.1. Taxonomy (NCBI): domain Eukaryota; kingdom Metazoa; phylum Arthropoda; class Arachnida; order Uropygi; family Thelyphonidae; genus Mastigoproctus; species Mastigoproctus giganteus. The sequence goes on from NC_143575.1 coordinate 149,036,817, forward strand.
TGATCTGTAATTATACCACATATTGTTTACATAATCAATACTTGTGTGCAGTTTTACCGTATTGTGGTAGTAATGACAAATTAATCAAGGAAGAAAGCTTATATAGCATTAGCCAAAAAAAAAAAAAAAAAAAAGAAAAAAAGTTCACCCAAATACCTTCCAAGAATTTGTCTAGTTCTCTCTTGAATTTATTTAACCCCCTCCACTTCCACAACAACAGGTGCAAGCCTGTTCCAACAATTAACCAATTGCCAGCTTCCACACATCTATCCTGCAACCATCCTTCCTCAATTTCAGTTTATGTTCCCATATGTGTATAGCATTTTAGCATTAGCAAGGGCACGTGATGCAAGAAAGCAAGCATCAGCCAAAAAAAAAAAAAAAACCCACCTTATTTCACCCATACTCTCGCTCCAAATGTTTGTCAAGTTCTGCCTTGAATCTATTTAAGCTATCAACTTCTACAACGACAGATGGAAGTTTGTTCCAGCAATCAACCACTCACTAGCTAAAGGTAAACTTCTGCACATCTATCCTACAACCGTCTTTCTTCAATTTGAAATTATGCCCTCTCAGGTGATTATTCTGAGCAAGAGGAAGAATCCCATCAGCATTGAGCATGCTCAAACCATTCAAAGCTTTATACACCTCATTCAGATCACCTCACAGGTGCCTAGTCTACAAACATTGTAATTTGCAAAACTTAAGCCTTTCTTTGTAAGAGCAACCTTTTGTTCCATTCATTAATCTTGTTGCCCTTCTCTGTACTCGTTCCAACAGCTCTACATCCTTCTTAAAATGAAGCCTCCAGACCTGTATACATTACTCAAGGCTGTATACATTACCTGACCATTGCCTTATTCAAGGGGTTAATCACCTCCTTATCCATGCTAGAAAGATTCTTGTATATCATTGGCAAGACACCATGAGTTACTCTTGCAGACTGTCTGCACTGTTCAGAAAACTTCATATCTGCCTGCACAATTAAACCCAGGTCCTTTTCATTCTCCACCACTGTCAGTGTGGTACCACAGAGTTGATACGTTACTCTGAGATTACTGCTTCCCATATAGTACTTTACATTTGTCAATGTTAAACTTCATTTGCCACCTCTCGGCCCATCTGCTCAACTTTTCTAGATCCTGTTGCAGCAGTGTACTGTCATTAGTGTCATTAACAAACTTGCCAACCTTCGTATTGTCTGAAAACTTAGACAGTAAGCCTGATATACCATCATTAATATCATTTATAAATACAGAAAACAACAATGGACTCAACACTGAACCCTGAGGGACTCCACTAATAACATTAGCCCATGAAGAGCAGTGTCCATTGATTATCACTCTCTGTCTTCTCCCACTCAACCATCCCTTTATCCATAGCAGCAATTTGCCTCCAATGCCAAACTGCTTCAATTTGTGCAGCAGTCTTCCATGTGCAACAGTATCAAAGGCCTTTCTAAGATCCAAATATATGATATCAAAATTATTCCCTGCATCCAGTTCCTATGTGACTACATCATAGTATCCAATCAAATTAGTCAGATAAGACATCCCCTTAGCAAACCTATGTTGTGTCCGAGCTATAACTGAAGTCTTGTCTAGATTATCCTGCAATGCTTCTTTAACCAGTGCCTCCATTAATTTTCCTGGAACAGAAGTTAAACTCACAAGTCTATAATTACTAGTGTTGACCTTTGATCCTCCTTTCTGAATTGGTGTCACATTTGCACATCTCCAGTCTGTGGGTACCTCCCCTGAGTCCAAGGAAGCTCTCATAATTATGGCTAAGGGTTTGCTTACTTCCTTTGCTGCCTCCTTTAATATAACTGGATAGATTCCATCCACTCCAGGTGCCTTTCTTGTGTTTATCTTCAACAGTTTCTCCTCCACTTTACTCCCAGTTATTTCAAGATTCTGTAGCTTACTGCTAGAGTTGAATACACCTCTGGCATTTTCCTCCCTGAATAACTCCTCATGTGTGAATGTAGATGCAAAATATTCATTTAGTTTGGTAGCTATCTGAGCAGGATCATCAAGTTGAACCATCGATATCAAGTGGACCAATCTGATTCATCCTCTTCCTTCTAGAGTTTACATAAGTAAAGAACTCTTTGCTGTTTTTCTTTGCATCCTTTGCCAAAGATTTCTCGTAATCTGCCTTCGCCTGCCTAACCTCCTTTGTAACTTGATTACAGACCAGCTTATATGTATCATAGGATTCTGTGTCGCATGTTAATTTATATGTATCCCATGCAGTTTTCTTCTCTGTCACACATCTAATTAGTTCATCTGACATCCATTTAAGCCTAAATCTTGAACAATATTTCTTTGTTTGTATGAAAAGCCTAGTAGCTTCCAAGATTAATTCTTCGAATCCCATTTTGAATTTGCTGTTGATAACATCATCAGTTGGTCCCACCATATAGAATTTAAATACTGTTTCAGACCACCGTAGTCACCTTTCCAAAATAAAAACCCTTCCCTTTACCCTTGACGGTAGTTACCTCTTTGAGTAAATCCCACTTCAGCACACTGTGATCACTGCCACCTAGTGGTTTCTTTATCTGCACATTCTTGATTCATGAAGAATCACTGCTGATAATCAGATCAAGAGTATTACTCCCTCTAGTTGCCTCCCGAACATGCTGCTGTAGAAAACAATCATCCAATAAATCCACAAAACCCTTGCTAGTATGTGAGTGACCAACTCACAAATTCCAGTCAATCTCTGGGAAATTAAAATCCCCCATTATAAGACTCTCTGATTTACTGGCTCACTCTATTTCTCTACACAACTGCTCATTATACTCATCATATTCATTAGGCCTATAACACACACCTACTCATTTTTCCTTTGCCAGTGCTTAGGTCACACCAAACAGACTCAACATTGCATTGTCCACCCACATCAATTGGATGCACTTCCTTAGATTTTATGTGTTTCTTAACTAACAGCAGAACCTCTCCTCCCTTCCTGTCTTGTCTATCCTTTCTGTACACATTGTACTCCCCAAATTCCAGTTCTGGACTGCTTATGTCTGTGTGACACCATGTCTCTGATATCCCAACAATATCTGCCTTTGATGTCTTGACTAGCATTTCAAGCTCATCGAATTTATTAACTATACTCCTAACATTGCCGTACATGCACCTGTTTCTACTCTTAGTTTCCCTAACACAGCCCATGTATTTACTTGTTCCACTATGACTCCCAGCAGTCCTGGAAATCCCCATTGCCTTGCTTTCCAGCCTGCTGCTCAATTGCATTTCAATAGAAGTAGTGCAAGAATCACTTTTACCTCTGCCAGCGGCTACTGTTAATTTATTAGTCCGTGTATCCCTCCCCCAAGCTAGCAGTTTTCCTACCCACCTAACTCTGCCTCGATAGCATCAGCAAATATTCTTGCACCCTTTCTATTTAAGTGTATCCTATCCCTGTAAAAGCAGTCTCTCCTGTTAACATGCACAGACCATTCTGAGAAAAATTCTACCCCTTGAGCCTTGCACAATCTCTCCAGGGCCGAATTGGTCGACAAGGCTCTCATCATTTATCTCCTATCGTGTGTGGGCAGAATTGAAGTCACTTTCAAATTCTACCTAACTCTTGGCTTTTTTTCAGCATTGACTTGTACTTGTTAAGTAATTCTGCTGGTCTCCTATTCTTAATATCATTAGTGCCAACGCGTACAGCAATATCACCCTTTGTGCCCCTAAAAGATGATATCTGCTCTGCAACATCATCAAACTTTGCCCCTGGCAGACATGCCCTGGTCCTGTTCCAGCTATCCTTTTTGCACAATATGTTCCCCTTTCCCTGACAATAGTCACCTGCAACAACTAGTTCCTTTGGGACCAGCGCATTCTGCCTTGGGGTTTGCCACTGTGTTGCTTGATGTTCAATGAAAGTATAGACTTAGCAAGTGGAAGAATACCATTAACATTCAGTCCAATCAGATCTCCCCATAGGTGACTGGTCTCAAGATGCTGCCCATTGCAGATTGCAGAACTGAAGTCTTTTTAGGTAAGAGCAACTTTTTGTTCCCTTCATCAATCTAGTTGCTCTTCTCTGCACCTGTTCCAGTAGATCTACATCCTTCCTAAAGTGAGGCCTCCAGACCTGTGGTACTTAAGATGTGGTCTAACCATGGCTTTATACAAATGGGATAATCACCTCCTTATCCCTGCTAGCAAAGTTTCTGTTTATCATTGACAAAACCCCCATGAGCTGTCCTGGCAGCATGTCTGTGCTGCTCAGAGAATTTCATGTCTGACTGCACAATTACCCCCAGGTCTTTTTCATTCTGCACTACCCCGAGTGTAGTACCACATAGTTGATAAGTTACTCTGTGGTTACTGCTATCCATGTTCAGTACCTTGCATTTGTCAATGTTGAACTTGAACTGCCATTTCTCAGCCCATTGCTCCAATTATCCTAGATCTTGTTGCAGTAGCTCACGTTCTAGATGACTTTCGTTTACCACCTTTCCCACCTTTTTATCAACTGAAAACTTAGATATTAAGCCTGATTAAGCCTTCATCAATATCATTGATAAATATTGAAAACAACAATGGATCCAGCACCTTGGGGAACTCTACTAATAACATTAGTCTGTGAAGAGCAGTACCCATTAATAACCACTCTGTCTTCTTCCACTTAATCATCCCTTTATTCATATTAGTTTGAATGTTATTTAATTATTATTGTATTGAGTTAGTAATTGTGTGGCTGTAGTATATATACTATGTTATAATATTGTTATGTATTGTGTTATATGGTTGCATTATGATTAGTATAAAACAGAGCTACGATGCACAATATGTTCTATATTGTATTTCAATATTTGTAGAAGGATAAGAGAAATTATCCTCATTATGATACGTAGAACACTTCCTTATGACCCTCTCCAGAAATTAAAATGAATATAAAATTAAGTCAAAATGATTACAGTAATAAAATCAATTAAAAAACAATTTAAAAAGTTTGATGTAAATTTTGAAAAACGAATTTCCTTCCTGAAGCTGATGGGGCTTTTCAATCAGATGTTTTTATCACAGGAATGAAATAATACAGAGTATGTGTAAGCCGGAATCTTGAATAGAAAGATTATTTGTATTCACGCATGCACGTAAAAGATTACAATTATTTGTCTTTGAGCATATGCATAAAAGACCATGAATCGGAAATTAGATATGGACGGTGAACATTAATAGAATTTTCATGTAACTTAATTTTGATGGTTTCTGCAATTAATAGTCTAGTATAATTACGTTGGACACTAGTAGTATTTTGGCCTCATAGAATAAAAATGTATGGTTTTCGTTAATGCATGAAAAGTGAATTGTGATGCTGCTGAATGAGAAGCACGGACTGAGGACATATGCTGTTTTACTCTCAAATCATGTGTGCATCGAGTCGAGCTGTGGTAAGACGAGTTGCAATCACTGCAAGAAATGCTACATACCAGGTCATTTATTTGTGTTGCAAATGACAAGGACTGAGCGATTGTTTGGTATAGCATGTAAGTTTTGTATTGGTCTGGCCACAATCTTAAATTCAGTATCTTTAAAGAATATGTTAAGCTGTTTGTGCCACAGTTCAACATATGGGACAGAAAGTATTTTTTGATATTACTATTGTTGGTTAGTGTAGTTTTTTGCATCCTATTCTTAGCTTGTACCCTAATTTGGTTTATCGTAGCAAGGGAATAGCCAGTGTTTAAGAACCTGCTGGTTAATATCTGAATTTATGAGTCTAATTAACAAGTTGAATACATTATCCCAGGTATCAAACCAGGTTCATACGAGTGCTTCTGTTGCCCCTTTATATATATGCAACGTACCTGCACAATTCAAACACATTCTCGTGAGCTTCTGGCCAATTGTATATGAGTTTGTTTAGAACCCCCCACACATGTGTACAACATGCTTACACACAATCAGAATGTTTCAGCTAGTTCTCAAACACCCCTTCACCCAACATGCAACATGCCTATACAGGGTGTCTCAAAAATATTGGTACAAACGTTTAGGGGAGGCAGGTAACATCTAAAGGAATGTGAATTGCATAGGAACCCATAACCGGAAACGTCATCGTAAGTCGGTAGACGGCGCTGCTCATCAGTTCGCGAGAGGGAAAATTTTTGGTTTACTCATTCAAGCAGTAGTCGCTGCACGAAGAGCATACATCGATATATGAACTGTGAGCTGGCAGACATGCACCTAGTGTATGGATTAGCAGAGGGCAATGGACAAGCCGCTCAACGAATTTATGGAGAACGCTTCCCAGACAGACATGTACAGGACCACTGTTTGTTTACACGTTTGCATCAAAATTTGTGCAATTATGGGTCATTTAGAGGTAACAGGAGTAGTGCGGACAGACCACATTCGACGTGAACTCCCGCCATGGAAGAAAGTATGTTGAATGCCATCCAGAATAATCCTACTACCAGCACACGTGCCATTGCCTCTGTCTTAGGAGTGTCTCATTGCAGTGTACAACGTGTTTGGCACAATGATTCCTTTCATCTCCAAAGGGTTCAGTTACTGCTCCCCCAAGATCATCATGTGGCTTTTGCGCAGTGGTTTCTCCAAGAAAGTGTTCAAGACTTGAATTTTCCAGCCTATATTTTGTTCACGGATGAGGCTTATTTCACTCGCGAAGGCTTATTCAATCAGCACAATGCTCATGTGTGGGCTCGCAACAACCCACATAGTGAATGCCCCGTGCGGCACAACATCGCTTCGCAATAAATGTGTGGGCAGGTATGGTTGGTGACTGCTTAGTTGGCCCATACCTGTTACCATCCCGCATAAATTCCGATAAATATTGGATCTTTCTTGAACAAGTTATACCAGGGTTACTTGACGATGTTTCAGCAAATGTGAGACGCAACATTTGGTTTCAACATGACGGGGCGCCTGCCCATTATGGAAGGTGTGTTTGTAACCATTTGAACAGGTGTTTTGGGCGTCGATGGATTGGCCGTGGTGGACCCGTTGCCTACCCCCACGCTCGCCTGATTTATCAAGCCTTGATTTCTTTCTGTGGGAGGCCCTCAAAGCTATCGTGTATGAATTGCCTGTGGAGACGGAAATGGATCTCGTGGCGAGACTTGTCTACACTGCTGCTACTGTCAAAGAAACTCCAGGTGTGTTCTACCGTGTCTGCCAATCAATGCTGTGTCGGTGTCACGCATGCATTGCGTCTCATGGTGGAACCTTCGAGCATCTGGCGCCTCCGTAGCCAGGTGGGAAGGAGCAGCAGTGCGTAGCACAAGCTTCTTGATTAGACCGGGGTTCGAGCCCGTGACCATCAAATACGGAGGATGCGGAAAGGTTAGACAATGACCACCGCATATCCCCGGAGCAATATGGCCTTAGTTGCTAATGCTCCTAAAAACCAAATAACAACAACAACAACATTCGAGCATCTGTTCTAACATCATTTCTGCTTCTTGTGCCTCTGCTACTACTTTCCTGTGACATTTCCGGTTATGGGTTCCTTTGTGATTCACATTTCTTTTGATGTTACCTACCTCCCCTAAACGTGTGTACCAATATTTTTGAGACACTCTGTATGTCAACAGGTTACAAATCTTTCCTCCTATACGCAGGACCAGGTTTCACTTTTATCCAATGGATTGAATTATAATATACCACCTCGCAATAAAAAACAGTTCATAGCAGACATTGAATTTGGACTTCGTAATGTTTCCCAAAAAGATTTATTTATTTAACAAGTTAACGAAGGTATTGAATAACATAAAAGTCACGTGACTTCCTAAAATGAATAGACATGAAATTTCAGCTTTACATGACCTTCAGGAAAATAGACTATTTTTCAGAGAGCAGATACAGTTGTAATGCTTGATAAAACTGATTATATTAATAAGTTAGATTCAGTTATATCAGATACCTCCACTTATCTAGAAGTATACCTGGTACTATTTACCAATTTGGTCAATCAGTACAATAAAACATTAACCACATATCGAAAAACTTACTACATTATTATTATTAGCCACAGGGTGCAAGGAAGCCTGAGACTTATGCTGCACGAGCCAAAAAAATTCAGAGTAACCGAGAGAGGGGGAGAGAGAGAGTGTGAGACCTTGGTGATTCCCTTCTAATTCTGAGTGTCAGAATTAGAAGGGAATCACCAAGAAAGAGAAAAAGAAAAATGATGATATCCAGCTCAGGACCCTGGGTGTGCAAAGCCCATACTCACTTTTTGTCATGTAAAACTTCATAAAACTGTATTTTCTATTTGCCCCATTGTTTCTTACAGGGACTCAGCATTTTCATGCTTAGCCACACATGTATATAATATTTTAAAACCCTCTAGACAGGCGATACAATTTGGAATAAAAAATGACAGTACATTATTTAATAACCTCAAGGACTGTAGACTTGGCGATAATGATAATTTATTCTCACTGGATGTTACTTTGTTCTATACGAATGTAACCGTTGAATAGACATTAAATATTCTTTGGGATATGTTAAATAATAACTCTATACCGATTAAGTATATGAAGCTTCCTATTAAAGAAATTTTCACTTAATTAAACTCTTAGTTGAAGCCAACTATATCACCTTTTGAGACAAGCTATACAAACAAATTTTTGGTTTGCCAATGGGATTGAGTCTAAGTGGCTTAATATTGGAGGTCTACCTCTCAACAATTGAGCATATACGTTTGACACCTTTTCTACCCTCCATCACACATTATGGGAGTATTTAGGATATCCTTGTTATTACTGATAGTTGCACTATTCAAGACATTTTACATTCATGTAATAATATTCATCCTAGATTCAGTTTTACATTGGAAAGGTAAAATACTGAAACAAAGTCATTAAATTTTCTAAATTTCACGCTTACTCGGGACGTGAATAAAGTCCAATTTAACATCTATCATAACCCAACAAACACTGGAATGCTACTGCATTATAACAGCTATCACCCATTCACCTACAAAAGGTCTTATTTTTAATCAATTTCTCAATGCCTATAAATATTCAACGACTGAATCTGCTTTGGACTCAGAAATACAGATATTAACTAGCAGATTCTTAAACAGGTGGTTACCCCCTTTTTACAATAAACCAAATTAGGTTACAAGCTGAGGATAGAATACAAAAAACTACACCAACCAACAATAGGAACATCAAATAATATTTTATTTCTGTTCCATACATTGAACAGTAGCACAAACAGCTTAACACATTCTTTAAAGATACCGAATTTAAAATTGTAGCCAGACCAATACAGAAATTACACACTATACTGAACAATCGCTCAGTCCGCATGTACGAAGACAAATATTCTCTCTATTTAAGATTTCAGCTCACACGTACTCGGTGTTATTTCCATTCCGATGATCAAGACATATGTTCGAAAAGCCCTGTCAGCTTCTGGAAGGAAATTAGTTTTTCAAAATTTACATTAAACTTTTTAAATTTTTAAATTGTTTTTAATTGATTTTATTACTGTAATAATTTTGCATTCATTTTATATTCTATAATATAAAATGAATGCAAAATTTTAAACTTTTAACCTATCACATTGAGGTAAATTTCTCTTATTCTTCTACAAATAGTTGCATTATATTATATGTTCACATATAATATTAATTATACTTCTATGGAATTACATAGAAGAATATTAAATAATGCTTAAGTTGTTCTTACATCGGTACAGTGAACATAATGATGGAAAATTCTCTTGTGTTTTAAGCTACTTTTCTTTTTGAGTAATTTTCAAAGTCAAATAAAAACATTTTTATTTACTTTATCTAGTTTAAATGCAAATGATAACTGCACTACTGATATGTTAGGAGAGAAATTATTAGAAAATTATTGCAATTGAGGTTTGCATTAATTAAGCTCAAAAGTGATATTTGTGACTAATTGGGGGCTCTATCATAGTTTTCACTCTCTCTTATTTAGCACTGCAGTTTTAAGAAATATATTTTGTAGAATATTTTTAATTGAATTTTCCTCACATTCATGTGGTTTTAAATGATATTAAATCATTTGTGCCATTTTTTTATGTTTGCAGGACTTGTTTAGTATTGAGGATAATGGTTCGTCATGAATGTGAACCTTGCTGATTTGGGTGACAACTTTGATTCAGTGAAAATGAAGAAATTTTCTACGAACTGTTTAATCACAACAGGGAATGCCAAGAAAAGCAAGCTAAAATCATTCCTTACTCTTTTCAAAGAAACAGCAATTGGAAGTTGATTCATACCCAATCATTTCATCTTATTATTCCTATTAGCTTGTCATTTTAAAACATTTAGAACCAAATCCTGCTGACTCACCTGATCTTGCAATATTGTGAGAAAGAGCTAAAAATTTCTCTTAGAAACGTTGTCAATTCATAAATTGCTTACAGTAATTTTATTTCTTTGGCCTAACTTTGGGCAGCTTGAGAATTCTGAAAGAATTAGAAAGAAAAGAAACTCTGAAAGTTGTCCATTTATTCATGCAAAAGTAGAGTGAGACAGGAGAAACCAATGATATTTCTGGTTATGACACAAATATCATTAGTGAAACTGTGTTCCTTGCTGGCTTGTGTTAACTTGCCACAACACCATTATGCCTAAAAAATTCAAAATTCATGATGATAACACTATGGCTGACAAGAAAATTGATCATATAGATGATTAGGATGAAATAACCTATTATTTGCCATGGGAGACATTGAACTGAAGTTCGTTGTCTCCCATGGCAAATAATAGGTTATTTCATCCTAATCATCTATATGATCAATAGTATTGAGCTAAAAATGTGTTTTCTTCTTAAACTAACATATTAAGAGATGTATTAAATGTGTCAGAAATTAGCATGCCAAGTGGGTGGAATTTCAGCATGGTAAGTTACATTGGGAAAGTGTGCTAAACTAATTCCCCCCCCCCTCCCAGAAAGTGTTAACTCCATCCTCTTCCAACACAGCGATATCATTAGTGAAAATTATTACTTTTAATTATAGATTTATTTTTGAATTTGTAGCAAATTTGTTTTGGGATCCTTGTCCTTCCCCCCACCACAACCTGTAATTTTTTTAGGAGCATGATTGCAACTGTCAAGTTACTGGGCCACTGATTTATGGAGTAGAGGGGGGGGGGGGACAGATCAAGTTTAAATTCTGTCAGTTTAGGCTGGGCTCATAACCAAAATTTCATTAGCATTAGTAGAGGCATATGATGCAAGAAAGCAAACTTATACAGCATATGACAGAAAAAAAAAAAAAAAAAACCCCTTCCCATTTCAGCCATTCATTCATTCCAAAAGTTTGCCCATTTCTTCCTTGAATTTATTTATGCTATCAACTTCCACAATGACAAATGGAAATTTGTTCCAGCAGTCAACTGCCTACTGGCTAAAGGCAAATTTTTGCATATCTATTCGACAACTGTCTTTCCCCAATTTCAGTTTATGCCCCCTCAGGTTTATAATCTAAGCAAGAGAAAGAATCCTATCAATGTTGGTCTCTAACATACGGTGTTTGCTTTTTTTTTCTGAAAGATTAATAGCCTAGCTTCCTCACACTGTGCAATACTTATAGTAACTAGGTAACCAATTTCCCCTTTTGTCTCATCTCTCTCTCTCTCTCTCTCTCTCTCTCTCTGTGTGTGTGTGTGTGTGTGTGTGTGTGTGCTGATGATTTTTGGTTGTTTGCACATATAACCCAAATATTTGAGAGAGTATGTAAAATTTCATTATTAAATGATGATTTTCTTTTATTGACAGGTATGCTGACACGCAGGAGATTATTTATCTAGCAGATGAAGACAATGCTGATACTTTTCAAGTTACTCATTCTTACATTGTAAGTTTATACTTTCTGTCTTCATTATTCAGGAACATTGCTAAAAAATGGTAGAAAAGTATACAAAATTTTTAAATGAATTTTATGAAATGGCTATAGACTTTTTCTTCCATATTTCATATTTTACTTTATTGTTAATTTGTTAGTCAAATCAATTTATTTCTGCTAATTTCCTTTAATAATTAATATCGATCAAAGATTTTCAATTTTTTAAAAAATTTATTAAAGATAATTTGCACAGAAACTTTCTTAATAATGATGTAAAAATAATATCTGCAACTTCTCATCCATGCCTTTTATACAAAACTGAATTAGATTGCAAAACATCTTCCAAGTCCTGTTAAATCTATTGGAGCAACTTTGTGTTTTCCTACTCAACTTAGAAAAACCAGTGCAGAATTTATGCAGTTTTCAGTTCAGGTAAAAATTTCTCTCTCTCTCTCTCTTTTTTTTTTTTTTTTTTTTATAGAATAGTTTTTACTCACTCTTTCTTTTTGTTTTTACCTTTGAAGTTTTATCTTAGTTTCATAGGATCTCTTAAATTGCAGGTTTGTCATTTGTGGATTGCCTTATTTTTCATAATTTGTTAGTCATTAGCATTAGTACAGGCATCAGCCAAAAAAAAAAAAAAAAACCCACTCCCATTTCACACTTCTGTTCGTTCGAAATACCTGTCCAGCTGAGCCTTAAATTTATTTAGGCTATCAACTTCCACAACAAGGGATGGAAGTCAGTTCCACCAACCAACTACCCGCTGGCTAAAGGCAAATTTCCGCACATCTATCCTACATCTGTCTTTTCTTAATTTAAATTTATGCCCTCTCAGGTGATTATTCTGAGCAAGAGGAAGAATCCCATCGGCATTGAGCATGCTCAAACCATTCAAGGCTTTATACACCTCTATCAGATCACCTCACCTCACCGGCGCCTAGTCTCCAGACACTGTAATTTGCAAAACTTAAGCCTCTCTTCGTAAGAGCAACCCTTTGTTCCATTCACTAATCTTGTTGCCCTTCTCTGTACTCGTTGGGTTATTTTGGTTTTTTTTTAGGAGCATTAGCAACTAAGGCCATATTGCTCCAAGGATATGGGGTGGTCATTCCCTGATCTTTCCACATCCTCTGTATTTGGTGGTCACGGGCTCGAACCCCGGTCTAATCAAGAAACGTGTGCTACGCACTGCTGCTCCTGCCCACCTGGCTACGGAGGCATCTCGGTGCTTGTTCCAGCAGCTCTACATCCTTCTTGAAATGAGGCCTCCAGACCTGTATACAGCACTCAAGGCGTTGCCTGACCATGGCCTTATACAACGGAATAATCACCTCCTTATCCCTACTAGAACAATTCCTGTATATCATTGACAAGACACCATGAGCTACTCTTGCAGCCCATCTGCACTGCTCAGAGAATTTCATATCTGCCTGCACAATTATCCCCAGGTCCTTTTCATTCTCTACCACTCTCAGTGTAGTACCACAGTGTTGATACTTTGCTCTGGTGTTACTGTTACCCATTGTAGTACTTTACATTTGTCAATGTTAAACTTCATTTGCCACCTCTCAGCCCATCTGCTCAACCTTTCCAGATCCTGTTGCAGCAGCATAGTGTCAGTACTGTCCCTAACAACCCTGCCAACCTTTGTATCATCTGCAAACTTGGACATTAAGCTTGATATACCATCATCAATATCATTTATAAATATAGAAAACAATAATGGACCCAACACTGAACCCTGAGGGACTCCACTAATAACATTAGTCCACGATGAGCAGTGTCCATTGATTACCACTCTCTGTCTTCTCCCCCCCCAACCATCCTTTTATCCATAGCAGCAATTTGCCTCCAGTGCCACACGCTCCAATTTGTGCAGCAGTCTTCCATGCGCAACAGTATCAAAAGCCTTTCTAAGATCCAAATATATAATATCAAAGTTATTCCCTGCATCCAGTTCTTTTGTGACTGCATCATAGTATCCAATCAAATTGATCAGGCAAGACTTTCCCTTAACAAAACCATGCTGTGTCCGAGCTATAACTGAAGTCTTGTCTAGATGATCCTGCAGTGCTTCTTTAACCAGTGGCTCGATTAATTTTCCTGGAGCAGAAGTTAAACTCACAGGTCTATAATTACTTGTGTCAGCCTTTGATCCCCCTTTGTGAATCGGGTCACATTTACACATCTCCAGTCTATGGGTACCTCCCCTGAGTCCAAAGAAGCTCTCATAATTATGGTGAAGGGTTTGCTTACTTCCTTTGCTGCTTCCTTTAATATAACTAGATAGATCCCATCCACCTCGGGTGCCTTTTTTTATGTTTATCCTCAACAATTTCTCCTCCACTTTCCTCTCAGTTATTACAAAATCATCTAGCTCATTTCCAGAGTTTACTTCACCTGTGGCATTCCCCTTCCTGAATAACTCCTCATGTGTGAATGTAAATGCAAAATACTCGTTTAGTTTGTTACCTACCTGAGCAGGATCCTCAACTGTTGAACCATTAATATCCAGTGGACCAATCTGATTCATCCCTTTCCTTCTAGAGTTTACATAGGTAAAGAGCTTTTTTCTGTTTTCCTTTGCATCCTTTGCCAAGGATTTCTCATAATATTCCTTTTCCTGACTAATCTCGTTTGTGACTTGGTTACAGACCAGCTTATATCTATCATAGGCTTCCATGTCACCCATTAATTTATATGTATCCCATGCATTTTTCTTCTCTGTCATATGTCTCATTCATTCAAGGTTTAGGCCTAAACCTTGTCAACATTTCTTAGTTGGTATGTAAAGCCTAGTAGCTTCCAAGATAAGTTATTATTTTTTTTATTATTTTATTATTAGCCATATGGTGCAAGGAAGCCTGAGGCTTATGCTGCACCAGCCAAAAAAAAAAAAAAAAAAATTTTAATTACCCCGAGAGAAAAAAGAGTCAGAAGTAGAAGGGCATCACCAAGAAAGAGAAGAATGATGATATCCAGCTCAGGACCCTAGGTGTGGCAAGCCCATACTCACCAGATGTGAGCCCCCGGGGTCTTTGAATGCTTTCCATTTTGAATTTGCTTTTGGTAACATCATCAGTTGGTTCCACTGTATAGAATATAAATACTGTCTCAGACCATTGTAGTTGCCTTTACAAAAGCAAATACCCTTCCCTTTACCCCTGATGGTAGTTACCTCTTTGAGTAAATCCCACTTCAGCACACTGTGATCACTGCCACCTAGTGGTTCCTTTATCTGCAGATTCTTGATGCATGAAGAATCACTACTGATAATCAGATCAAGAGTATTACTCCCTCTAGTTGCCTACCGAACATGCTGATGTAGAAAACAATCATCCAATAAATCCACAAAAGCCTTGCTAGTGTGTGAGTGACCAACCCACAAATTCCTGTCATTATCTGGGAAATTAAAATCCCCCATTATAAGACTCTCTGATTTACTGGCCCACTCTATTTCCCTGTACAGTTCCTTATTATACTCATCAGAGTCATTAGGCCTATAGCACACTCCTACTCTCAATTTTGATCTCCCAATGCTTATGTCATACCAAACTGACTCGACACTGCACTGTCCAGCGATGTCGACTGGCTTCACTTCCTTTGATTTTATGTATTTCTTAACTAATAGCATAACCCCTCCTCCCTTCCTATCCTGTCTATCCTTTCTGTAGATATTGTACTCCCCAAATTCCAGTTCTGCATTCCTTATTTCTGTGTGACACCATGTCTGTGAAATCCCCACAATATCTGCCTTTGATGTTTTGAGCAATACCTCAAATTCATCAAATTTATTTACTAAACTCCTAGCATTGGTGTACACGCAAGTATACATGCACCTGTTCTTTTTCTTAGCTACCCTAACAAAACTCATGTATTTACTTGTACCCCAATGATTCCCAGCAGTCTCTGAAATATCCTGCATCTTATTTTCCAGGTTGTGGCTCATTCCAATAGAAGCAGTGCAAGAATCACTTTCACCTCTGCCAGTAGCTACTGTTAATCGATTAGTCCTTGTATCCCCCCAATCTAGCAGTTTTCCGACCCACTTAACACTGCCTCGATAGCATCAGCAAACATTCTTGCACCCTTTCTATTTAAGTGTATCCCTTCCCTATAGAAGCAGTCTCTCCTGTTAACAAGTACAGACCAGGCTGAAAAAAATTCTACCCCTTGAGCCTTGCACAATTTTTCCAGGGCTGAATTGATCGACAGGGCCCTCATCATATACTCCCTCCTATCGTGTCTGGGCAGAATTACAGACACTTTCAAATTCAACCCTAATTCACAGCTTTTTTTCAACAGTGACCTGTACTTGTTAAGTAATTCCGCCGGTCTCCTACTCTTAATATAGTAAATATAACTGATGTAACTGAATATATAACTGATGTTGAGATCTTTCCCTTCCCCAACTTTTCAAACCTATAAAGAGCACTGTATTATTAAACTTGAAAATAAATGCATAGATTATAACATATATGGAAATTGCTGTGAAAAAATACTTACAGAAGTGCCATTTACTATATGAATGTTTATTTTTTTCTGGTAAATTACATTGTTTATATTACATTACACATAATTAATGATTTAATGTATACCCCTTCCCTTCATAATATAAGCTTTTATCATTCCTTCATGTGACTAACACAGTCATAAGACATATTAGCATATGTGCACAATACACCTATTGTCCCCCCCCCCCCATGTCCATCTCTGAGTCCGTTCTTACATCTGCATGTAATAACTCAGCATCTTTAGATGGATTTTCATGAAATTTCACATTTTGCTCTTTTAGAATGGTTTGTCGAGCCTTCCCAAATTTCATTAAAATTGAAACAATAGAAACCTGGAAATTATTTATTTATTTTTTTTTTTCATGTCATACAGGCTATTCATAAATTCTATATATTATTATTATAAGTAGTAGTAGTAGTAGTAGTAGCAGTGGCATATTATGCAAGAAAGTAAGCTTATAAAGTTTCAGCCAAAAAAAAAAAGAAAAAGAGAAATAAACTTCCCACATCACCTGCCATCTACTCCAATAATTTGTTTAGTTTTTACTTGAATCTATTCCAGCTGGTTACTTCTATAACTACAAATGGAAGTTTGTTCCAACAATCAAACATTTGCTGGCCGAAGGCAAACCTCCAAATGTCTATCATGCAACCATTCTTCCTCAATTTGAATTTAAGCATCATATGTGTATATTCTGAGCAGGAGAAAGAATGCCTTCAGTATTGACTTGCTCAATCTATTTTAAGCCTTAAACATTGTAATCAGATCACCTGGCAGGTGAATAGTCTCCAGATGCTGCAGTTTACCGAACTGAAGGTGCTCTTAGTAAGAAAGGCTTCAGTTCCCTTTCATTCCCTTCACCCATTTCGTTGTCCAATTTTGCACCTGTTCCAACATATCTACAACCTTCCTGAAATAAGGGCACCAGACCTGTATGTAGTACTCAAGATGTGGTTTAACCATTGCCTTTTACAATGGGATAATCATTGTAATTATCATTAAATAATTGATAAAACTCACAAGCTGTCCTGGCAGTCTGTCTGCATTGCACAATTACCCCAGGTCCTTTTCATTTTCTACTAAACTGAGTGTAGTACCACAGTTGATATCATAATCTGAGACTACTGCTACCCATATACAGTACATACATTTGTCAGTGTTAAACTTCAACTGCCATTTCTCAGTCCATCTGCTTAATTTTTTTAGATCTTCTTGCAGTAGCTTACCCTAACTACTGTATTTAACCCCTGCCAGCCTTTGTATCGTCTGAAAATTTAGACATTAAACCTGATATACCTTCATTAATATCATTAATAAATATAGAAAATAATGGTAGTCTCAGTATTGAACCTTGCTAATAGCATTATCTCATGAAGAGCAGTGTCTGTTAATAACCACTCTCTGTCTTCTCCCACTCAACCATCCCTTTATACACAGCAGTTACATGCCCTTAAATGCCACACTGCTCCAATTTGTACTGCAGTCTTATATGTGCAGTGGTATCAAAATCTTTCCTGAAATCCAAGTATATGATATCAGAATTATTTTTTGCATCCAGTTCTTTTGTTACTGCATCATAGTATTCAATCAGATTGGTCAGAGAAGTCGGCTCCCTAACAAATCCATTCTGTGACTGCAGTATAATTACATTCTGTCTAGATAGTCCTGTATTACTTCTTAACCAGTGATTCCATTATTTTCCTTGGCATAGATGTTAAGCTAACAGGTCTGTAATCAGTCGTGTCATTGATCTCCCTCTGTGAAATGGCAATATATGCATGTCTCCAGTCCATAGGAAGGATCTCCTCTGAATCCAAAGATGGTTTGATAATTATGACTAAGGATTTACTTACCTCCTTTGCTGCCTCCTTTAGTACAAGTGGATAGATCTCATCTATCCCAGGTGCCTTTTTTATGTTTAACTTTAGCATTAGCATTAGTAGAGGCATATGATGCAAGAAAGCAAGCTTATTCAGCATCAGCCAAAAAAAAAAAAAAAAAAAAAACCCTCTCCCATTTCACCCCTCCGTTCGTTCGAAATACCTGTCCAGTTGAGCTTTAAATTTGTTTAGGCAATCAACTTCAACAACAAGTGATGGAAGTCGGTTCCACCAACCAACCAACCACCCGCTGGCCAAAGGCAAATTTCCGCACATCTATCCGACATCCGTCCTTCCTCAATTTGAATTTATGCCCTCTGAGGTGATTATTCTGAGAAAGATGAAGAATCCCATTGGCATTGAGCATGCTCAAACCATTCAAAGCCTTATACACCTCTATCAGATCACTCGCCGGTGGCTACTCTCATTCCCAAACTTCAATAAGTATGGGAATGAGAGTAGCTCTGTGCAGGCGAAGGTTTTACGGCTCCAGCTAATAGAGAAGTTTTTTTAAAATTTTTGCTGTTTTGTTGACTTAAATTGGCATATTAATTTATTTTCTAGAAGTAGCTTTATATTCCTAGTTACAATACTTAGTTTAATTTGTAGAGATTTTGTAGGTTATTACTTAGTATCAAATGTCCAACACGTGGGTATCCAATCCATGTGTTGGACAAGATTTTGCATCTCTGGCAAACACTATGTTTTTAATTATATTTAGCCATTTTATTGACTTAATTGTAATATTAAATTATTTTATATAAGTAGCTTATAGACCTAGTCAAGCTCCTTGGTTTATTTTGAATTTAGACAGCATGATTTTGAAAATTAAGTGACACTTAATGCCCATAGATTTACCGTTTGCAACTTGCCGCCATTCTTATACGACACAACGTATATAACGAACTAGATAGCATAAGGTTTAACATAAAACTAGATAGCGAAACACATAGCACTATGTTAGAAATCTGTTAGCTTAGTATAGTATTATCAATAAATCAGTAAAATTTATTAAACTTCATGGTCAATTAAATTGTATTTTTAAGATATAACGACTTAGATTTTACAAACATAACATTATAAATTAATATATATAACTTGATAGGAGATACGGAAGCCATATAACATAACTCAGAGATAATACTCGATACTGAAATATATATATATGTAGTTTAGGTTTATATTTTTATATTCAAATTGAAATTTTATTTGAAATTTAATCAAAATAATGACTCAGACTAGAGCAGCAAAGCAAAAGGCTCAAGCTAATGGGAGTGCTGTAGCACAGGGTAGAAATGAGGGGGGGGGTTGTCCTCTGAATTACAGCCTTTTGAAATGTACTGCGTCTTTCATGTTTGTGGAGCAATCAGGAACGGGACATGATATTGCCAACGGGAATTAAGGAGTGTGAGGAAATCAGGTACCAACTCAGTGTTGTTATTGGCATATATGAGAGAGTGAAAGACAGGGTGGATGCCCTCAAAGAATTTAAATTGAGGGGCCCATCAAGCTCTCAGCTGCCAACATCAATGCCACAGCTTGCACTTGTACATAGCACAACACAGCCGCAACCCCCAAGGCAGAATGAGCTGGTCCCACAGGAACTAGTAGTTGTCAGTGACTCTATTGTCAGGAAACTGAGGAACATATTGTGCAAAAAGGATAGGTGGAACAGAACCAGGGTATGTCTGCAAGGAGCAAAGGTTGATGATGTTGTAGAGCAGATATCATCTTTAAAGGGCACAAAAGGTGATATTGTTATACACATTGGCACTAATGATGTTAAGAGTAGGAGACTGGTGGAATTACTTAACAAGTACAGGTCAGCCATGAGATAGGGTTGAATTTGAAAGTGGCTGCAATTCTGTCCAGACACGATAGGAGGATGCACATGATGAGAGTCTTGTCAACCAAATTAGCCCTGGAGAGATTGTGCAAAGCTCAAGGGGAAGAATTTTTCTCAGCCTGGTCTGTGTTTGTTAACAGGAAAGACTGCTTCCACAGGGATGGGATATACTTAAATAGAAAGGGTGCAAGAATATTTGCTGATGTTATCGAGGCAGTATTAGTTTGGTCAGAAAACTGCTAGCTTGGGGGGGATACACAGACTAATAGATTAACAGTAGCCGCTGGCAGAGGTGAAAGTGAGTCTTGCACTGCTTCTAGTGGAATGAGCAGCAGCCTGAAAAACAAGGTGCAGGGGATTTCGGAGATTCCTGGGAGTCATTGCGGAACAAGTAAATACATGGGCTGTGTTAGGGTAGCTAAGAATAGGAACAGGTGCATGTATACTTGTGTGTACACCAATGCTAGGAGTTTGGTAAATAAATTTGATGAATTTGAGGTGTTGGTCAAAACATCAAATGCAGATATTGTTCGAATACCAGAGACATAGTGTCACACAGATACAAGGAATGCAGAAATGGAATTTGGGAATACAATGTGTACAGGAAGGATAGACAGGATAGGAAGGGAGGAGGGGTTATGTTATTAGTTAAGAAACACACAAAATCCAAGGAAGTACAGCCAGTCAACATGGCTGAACAGTGCAGTGTCGAGTCAGTTCGGTGTGACATAAGCACTGGGAAAACAAAATTGAGAGTACTGATGTGGGATTTACTTAAAGATGTAACTACCATCAGGGGTAAAGAGATGGGTCTTTGCTTTTGTAAAGGCGACTACAATGGTCTCAGAGATTTTTTAGGGTCTATACAGTGGGACCAACTGATAATGTTACCAACAGCAAATTCTAAATGAGGAGCATTCAAGGAAGTAACCTTGGAAGCTACTAGGGTTTTCATATCAACTAAGGAATATTGTTGAAGGTTTAGGTCTAAATGGATGTTAGATGAACTAATGAAACATGTGGCAGAGAAGAAAAATGCATGGGACACATATAAATTAAAAAGGTGACATGGAAGCCTATGATAGATATAAGCTGGTCTGTAACCAAGTAACAAAGAAGATTAGGAAGGCAAAGGCAGAATACAAGAAATCTTTGGCATTGCTGCTCCTGAGTAAAGAACTCTTTGTTCTTTACTCTAGAATAGAGATTCCCAACCTTTTTGATCTGCAAAGCCCTTTTTAGAATCAATTTCTATGGAGAAGCCACAATGCCGGTGCTCCGCTCTGCCTCATTGTCTGTCCATCTCGTACTACAATAATTTTGAAGCTAATGGCAGCAAAATGACTGAATGTCGTCTGCTAGAGAATTCGCAAAATTCAACTTGGCAAATTTTTATTCAGAATGTGATTTCTAGTTTTCTAATTTATTTTTCTAATTATTTAATTTCATTAAATTTTTAGCTATTTTATTTTCCTGGAGCGGCCGTGGGGCCCATGGGAAGTGTACTCTGAGCCCGTGGGCTCCGCGGAGCACAGGTTGGGAACCATTTCTCTAGAAGGAAGGGGATGAATCAGATTGGTTCACTTGATATCGATGGTTCAGCTGATGATTCTGCTCAGGTAGCTAACAAACTAAATGAATATTTTGCATATACTTTCACACATGAGGAGTTATTTAGGGAGCAAAATGCCAGAGGTAAATTAAACTCTGGCAGATTTTGTAATAACTGAGAGCAAAGCGGAGGAAAAATTGTTGAAGATAAACATAAGAAAGGCACCTGGGGTGGATGGGATCTATCCAGTCATATTAAATGAGGCAGCAAAGGAAGTAAGCAAACCCTTAGACATAATTATGAGAGTTTCCTTGGACTCAGGGGAGGTACCCATGTACTGGAGATGTGCAAATGAGACCCCAATTCACAAAGGAGGATAAAAGGGTGACACAAGTAATTACAGACTTATTAGTTTAACTTCTGTTCCAGGGAAATTAATGAAGGCACTGGTTAAAGAAGCATTACAGGATCATCTAGACAAGACTTCAGTTATAGCTCGGACACAACATAGGTTTGTTAAGAGGAAGTCTTGTCTGACTGATTTGATTGGATACTATGATCTAGTCACAAAGGAACTGGATGCAAAGAATAATTTTGATATCATATATTTGGATCTTGGAAAGGCTTTTGATACTGTTGCACATGGATCTTGGAAAGGCTTTTGATACTGTTGCACATGGATGACTACTGCACAAATTGGAGCAGTGTGGCATTTGAGGTAAATTGCTGCTATGGATAAAGGGATGGTTGAGTGGGAGAAGACAGAGAGTGGTAATCAATGGACACTATTCTTCATGGACTAATGTTATTAGTGTAGTCCCCCAGGGTTCAGAGTTAGGTCCATTGTTGTTTTCTGTATTTATCAGTAATAGGTGGTAGATGACTCTCATCAACAGGTGAAATACCACCACTTTGCTTATTGGAGGCTTGAAGTGGTGAAATCCATGTTTCGTCGCCAGAGCTAAGTTCCGGTCAACCCTTCCCCATCTCTTCCATCATGCAGTATGATTGATGACTTTTGAGGTTATTATGAACGTCGTGGCGAGATCCAATATTCCTTACATTTCGAGGGTACAGCTCTAAAATGGTGTTCGCAGGCTGGCCGCTAGTTAGTACACTGGACCGAACCTATTAGTAACTCTCTAGGAGGATTCCGGATCAGCTAGTTTATAATCTTGCTACCTCTACTCTGCCAGATAGTGACTGGAGGGAGTCTGAGTAGTGTGTATGCGGGGAGCATTGTCGAGGCCACGTAATATCAAGGATCTGGGTATATTCTTACCACGTGTATGCTATATCCAAAAATTTCATTACTTCATACAGCATGTCCCACCCACTTTTTCTTACTATTGAAAACACCATGAATTGTCAAACTATCAGAGCAAGCTTATCTGCAAAAAGATCTAAACCTCCCAAGCACTTCCTAATTCATTTCACAAATATATGTGGTCTCAGTTCTAATCTCAACGATCTCCATTTCCACTTGCAGTCTGCCAAACCCCATATACTTTTTCTGACAGAATCTCAGTTATCGGTTGATTCAACTACTGCTCATCTCAGATGCCCAAATTATTCGCTGTATGATTCCTTTCGCCTCAAAGGTGGTACTTGTGCATATGTCCGTTCTGATATTCCCTGTCAGAGACTTAGCAATTTGGAATCTCCTCTCTTTGATCTTCTCTGGCTTAAAATCTCTCTACCTCATTATGTCAAAGTCATCTGTTGTCTCAACCGTTCTCCCAACTCCACTAATCACTTGAAGCTCTTTGACTTCCTCTCTTTGCAATTTGACTTTCTCCAGTCCAACTTTCCTAACAGTGAGGTAATTTTCCTTGGTGATTTTAATGTTCACAACTCCAGCTGGCTTCCGTTTTCTAATCACAGTGACCCAGCAGGTCGAGATGCTGAGGCTTTTGCAATTACTAATGACCTAGCACAGATTGCTCATTTACCTACAAGAATACCGGACAATCCTAATCATACAGCCAATACGCTTGATCTTTTTCTCACAAACAACCCTTCTAAGTACACGGTCGATGTGAGAGGTCCTTTAGGCACTTCAGATCACAACTTGGTGATTGTCTCTTCTCCAATGGAACCTTTATCTCGTGGCTATTCCCAACCTCGTGTTGTTTGGCATTACAAGAATGCAAAATGGAATGACCTGCGAGACTTCTTTTCTTCTTTTCCTTTGTCGGATTACTGTTTCAAAACTTCTGATGTCAACGTTTGCTGAGATCGTGTCAGTGAAATTATTCTTGCAGGAATGGAATCCTTTATCCCACACTCCACTTTAAAATCTCGTCCTTTATCTAAACCTTGGTTTTCCAATAAATGTGCTAAGGCTGTTCAAGAGAAGAATGTTGCATATCGTAATTGGCTTGTTTCTAATTCTTCAGTTTCATTTTCGGCCTACACCAAAGCCCGCAACAATTGTAAAGCAGTTATTAATCAGTCCAAACTACAGTTTGAACAGGTTAAGAGTAGAAAACTTGCTTCTTTCCCTAATGGTAGCCGAGCATTCTGGTCTCTTGCCAAAGCTATTGGCCGCAACTTTTGCCCATCTCTGCTCCCACCTCTGTCCAAACCAGATGGTTCTGTTGTCACTTCAGCCAAGGATAAAGCTGAACTGCAAGCAACCCATTTTTTTTCCAACTCATGTATTAATGATCTTGGTAAAACACCTCCCACCATTCCCAACATGCTCCATTCAATGCCTCCTGTGGTCTTCCGTCAAAAGGATATCAGAAGGATTTTGATGAATCGATGCTAAGAAAGCTCCAGGTCCTGATGGTATTTCTCCACTTGTTCTCAAAACCTGTGCTCCTGAACTTAATCCTATTGCTTGCCACCTTTTTTCACTTTCTTATTCCAAAGGTGTTTTTCCTTCTGCTTGGAAATTTGCTCATATTCAGCCAGTTCCTAAAAAGGGTGTCAAATCCCTCCCATCCAATTATCATCCCATTGCAATTACTTCTACTCTTTCTAAAGTAATGGAGAAATCAATTAACCGCCAACTCTTAAACTACCTAGAAACCTTCCGTCTGATCAAGGATCGCCAGTATGGATTCCATCAGTTTCGATCCACTGGTGATATTCTGGCTTATGTTACCCATTTATGGACTAATTCAATGGAAAGGTTCGGTGAAACACAAGTAGTTGCTCTTGACATCTCAAAGGCTTTTGATCGTGTTTGGCATAAAGGTCTTCTAAACAAGCTTTCATCTTATGGTTTGCCAACTGTTTTTAGTAATTGGTTATCCAGTTTTCTCTCTGATCGCTCACTGAGGGTGATGGTAGATGGCTCTCTGTCTTCTAACTTCTCCATTAATGCCGGTGATCCCGAAGGTTCAGTTCTTTCCCTCCACTCTTTTCCTCTTGTATATTAATGACCTTCTTCCATTGACTGGAAATCCTATCCATAGTTTTGCCGATGATAGCACATTGCATTCCACTTTCCATTTTGAGAAACCTTGTCCTGCTCAATCAGCTTCAAATTCTCGAAAATCTGTTACAATTCCTTAAATGCCGGTCTTCAGGTAATTCTCCAGTGGGGCAAAGACAACTTAGTTGATTTCAACCCTTCTCAAATTCAGTCTTGTCTTAAATCTCGCAAAAAAGGATTCTTCTGCTCCTATGCTTATATTTAGTGACACTCCGATTTCTAGGCAAAATGATATCTCTCTTTTGGGGATTACCCTGACTTCTAATCTCTCTCTTGGCACATGCACATTACAAATATTGCTTCCTCTGCATCTAAAAAACTTGGTTTTCTCTTTCGCTCTCGGCGTTACTTTTCTTCCAAACAGCTGCTCACTCTGTATAAATCGCAAATCCGCCCTGCCATGGAATATTGTTCCCACATTTGGGGTGGTGCCCCCAAAACCTCTCTCAGGCTTCTTGATTCCATTCAGAAGGGGGCAGTTAGGTTAATTAATGATTCATCTCTAACAGAGTCTCTCCACTTGCTTTCTCATAGATGTACTGTTTCTGCTGCATGCCTCTTCTACAGATACTTCCATGGGCACTGTTCTTCTGAATTGGCTTCTATAATTCCCGCTCTCTCTTTCAAAACAGTCTGAACACGTGCTGCCACCAGCCATCATCCATTTACTGTCCAACTTCAAACTCACAGAACCAACTTTTCATCTTCCTCATTTATTCATTCAACTGCCGTTTTCTGGAACAACCTTCCTTCCTTCATACGTATTTCCTGAAAATTACAATCTACAGAAGTTCAAGTCCAATGTCAACAAATATCTTCTTTCGTCTTCTCAACCTCCAACCCAAGCACGGTACCTCTCATGTTTGGGGTTCACATAAAAAAAAAAAAAAAAAAAAAAAATTGATGATGGAATATCAGGTTTAATGTCGAAGTTTGCAGACAATACAAATGTCGACAGGGTTGTTAATGACAGTACGCTTCTGCAAGAGCATCTACAAAAGTTGATCAGATGGGCTGAGAGGTGTCAATTGAAGTTTAACATTACATTGACAAATGGAAAGTACTGCATATGGGAAGCAGTAATCTCAGAGTAAAGGATCAACTGTGTGGTACTACAGCAGTGGTAGAGAATGAAAAGGACCTGGGGGTAATTGTGCAGGCATATATGAAGTTTTTTGAGCAGTGCAGATGGTCTGCAAGAGTAGCTCATAGTGTCTTGTCAATGATATACTGGAACTTTTCTTCTAGGGAAAAGGAGGTGATTATTCTCTTGTATAAGGCAATGGTCAGGTCGCACCTTGAGTACTGTATACAGGTCTGGAGGCCTCATTTTAAGAAGGATGTACAGCTGCTGGAATGAGTACAGAGAAGGGCAACAAGATTAATGACAGTACGGAACAAAGGACGAAGAACGGCTTAAGTTTTTCAAATCACAGTGTTTGGAGACTAGGCACCTGCGAGGTGATCTAATTGAGGTGTAAAGCCTTGAATGGTTTCAGCATTCTCAATGCTGATGGGATTCTTACTCTTGCTCAGAATAATCACATGAGAGGGCACAAATTCAAATTGAGGAAAGACAGTTGTAGGATACATGTGTGGAATTTTGCCTTTAGCCAGCAGGTGGTTGATTGCCGAAACAAACTTCCATCTGTCATTGTAGAAGTTGATAGCTTAAATAGAGTCAAGGCAGAACTAGACAAACATTTGGAGCGAGTGGGTGGGTGAAATCAGAAGTTTTTATTTTTATTTTTGGCTATAGGTTTTCTTTCTTGCATCATGTGCCTTTGCTAATGCTAATTTCTCTTTCCCTTTCCTCTCAGTTATCACAAAATAATTTAGCTCCCTTTAGATTTTAATGAACTTTTTGCATTCCCCTCCCTAAAGAACTGATGCATGAATGTAATTACAAAATGCCTATTGCAGTTTTTCAGCAGCCTGAGCAGGATCATCAACAGAAAAACCATCAAGTGGACCTATATGATTCAACTCCTTCTTTCTTCTGCTTATATAAGTAAAGAGATCTTTTATGATGATTTGCATTCTTTGCCAGAGACTTGTCATAATTTGCCTTAGCTTGCCTACCTCCTTTGCGACTTGATTAAAGACTAGTTGATATTTGCTGTAGGCGTCTGTATCACCTGATAATTTATATGCATCCCATGCATTTTGCTTCTCTGCAACAAGTCTCATTAGTTCATCAGACATCCAATTTGGTCTAAGCCTGGAATGAATTTCTCTGTCACAAGTCTTACCAGTTCATCCAACGACATTCATTCAGGTCCTAGCCTGGAATGGATTTCATTAATGGTATGAAATTGATTAGTAACTTCTAAGATTACTTCTGTGAATGCTTCCCATTTAGAATTTGCTGATGGTAACATCATCAGTTGGTCCCACTGTATATTATTTAAAAACTGTCTTTCAGACCAGAAAGTTTTTTTTTTTTTTTTGCAAGCAAATGCCCTTCCCTTTACCCTTGACACTAGTTATGTCTGTAAATCCCATATCAGCACACTATGGTCCCTGTTACCCAAAGAGCCTTTTACCTGCATATTTTAATGCATGAAGTGTCACTGCTTGTAGTCAGATGAAGAGTATTTCTTCCTCTTGTTGCTTCTCTTACATGCTGCTGCTGTATAAAACAGTCATCCACTAAATCCTGAATAGAGAGAGAGAGAGAGAGACCCATAATTCCTGTTAGTATCTGGAAAGTTAAAATCGCCCATTATGAGACATTCTGATTTACTGGCCCACTGTATTTCTCTTTATAGGTTATTATGCTCATCACAGTCATTAGGCCTATAATACAATCCTACTCTCATTTTTGTTTTCCCTTTGCTTATGTCACACCAAATTGACTTAACATTGCACTAGCTGCCCATGTTAACTGGATGCATTGCCTTAGACTTAATATGCTTCTTAACTAATAACATAACTAATAGATTTCATTGGTTGAACTTTAGGTTAGGTTAACCTGTGCACTCCAGGTGGTAGATGACTTTCATCAACCGGTGAAATACCACCACTTTGCTTATTGGAGGCTTGAAGTGGTGAAACCCATGTTTAGTCTCTAGAGCAAAGTTTCCGGCATCCCCCTCTCCCCATACTTCTCCTTCAACCCATGCATGGTACCAAGTACTATAGGTTTTGATACCTTTCGTGTTTGAGGTTTTCATAAAAAAAAAAAAAAAAAAGGAAAAAAAAAACATATTAGCACATTTCTGCACTTGATTGTGTACGGTGGCTGTTGTTTCAGAACTGCATAGCAGGTTAGTTTTTGAATAATTATTTTTTATTTTTTTTTATTTAATTTACTAAACTGCGATTAATGTATAGTTTAAATCTATATAGTCACTGATTTTGTATTTAGTTAAATATTTATAAAGCTACAACTTAATATTCAGAAGGCCTTTGTTCTCGATAATTTGACAGGAATTCCATAACTTTCATTCAGTAACATAAATTTAACTTCTCCAGTGGTTAAAGTGTTGTCACAATTTTATTTCTGTAATATTTTGTAAATTTAAATTTTGTAATCTTTTTAAAGTTCAAATTTTGCCTTAATAATGGTTGCTACAAGATCCACTTGCAATACAAAGTCCAAGGATATCGTGACCCAGATGGAAATGCCTGTGGACATCTCCAGTATGAGTCTTGAGTTTGTTATTTGTATAGCCTGTGGCCTACAAATAACAAACATGTATTCTCAAGCATGGCATGTATTGTAAGGTTGGTCTAGTGGACAAATCTAACTCAACTGATGATTCTTTTCTTTGCACCCAATATAAAAAGTGTACCAATCTCAAATTAGAACTTGGTGCATTATAAGAAGAATTTGAGTCACTGAAGAAATGAGTGCTTGCCGCAGAAACAAATGTAACTGGGAGTTCATGAGGGACTCAAGTATCTTGTGACCTGCCAAGTGATGCACTCCTGATTCAGGTCCCAGATAAGAATAGTCAAGTATGTACCACTCTGGTTGAAGATGATCTAGTTTTTTTGGGAGACTCTATTATCAGAAAAATGGGTAATTAAGATATATGGACCAGAACCAGGGTCTGTTTGCTGGGAGCAACAATTGATGATGTTATCAACAGATTGTCAGATTTTGAGGACTGTAGGGGGTAAAGAGAGAATTATTATTTGTTGGGAACTAATGATATTAAACGAATGCAATGTGACCATTTGTTTAATAAATATGGGACCAGGCTAAAAACATGCTGTGAGTTAGGTCAGAATGTGTATGTGTCAGCAATTCTGCCCAGACATAATAGGAGGAATTATATGCTGAAAGCCTTTGGATTAACTTGAGACTTGAGGGAATCTACAAGGCTCTAGTGGGGAGGGGATTTTTATTAGTGTAGCTTGCACTTGTAGGTAGAAGGAATCTATGTTCTAGAGATGGTATTCATTTGAACAAAGATGGTGCAAGGATTTTTGCTAGTATCATAGCAAAATAATATGTAATAAGTAATACACATGAAACCTTTTTATCCATTATGCACTACTGTTTCATCTGCTGTTGTTGTCTTATAATATACTGATTTACAGTGTCACTTAGTTATATTAATTATTTCTGCAAATACATTGGTTACTTTATTTATATTTAAAAATTAACACAAATTCTAGTGTATATTATTAAACTTTATTCCTGGTTGGGACTTTTCAAATGTTATATGATTTATATTTGTTGATGTAAAGCTCAAGACCAATATTATGAACAAACATATATTCAAGAATGGTTTTGGTAATGTATAATATTTATATATGTGGAATCTATGTGTGTATTGTTTAATAGCCTAAATACATGAGATACCAATATACACCGAAAGGACAGAATTCATGGGGTTCCTGGGCAATGTGACGCTGTCACCCCTCTTGCTAGTGGATGAACCAACTGCTTGTCAGGTATATAGGTACACTGCATTACTACATTCATGTAGACAGTAATTCGATATCAGTATGGATAAACTGTATCACTCTATCGTGGAGGTGGTACAGAAATTGCACTATCCCCCACTCGACAGTATAAAGGGTTTATTGGGAATATGCCATTTCTGGAATAACATCTCATCTTGGACAGCGCTGTGGGTGGAGAAAGGTGGTGAATGAATGTGGCCATCGGCATCTGCCCTACATTGTTTCAGCCAACCGAAGAGTGACAGTGGCACAAATCACCAACATGGGAGGTGCTGAAATGTCTCCACCAAGACCATCAGATGATCATTAGCCACAATAGGTTATGGGACCCCTCCACCACCAGAGTCCCATTGCTAGCACCACAACACAGGACTCTGTGTCTCAACTGGGTGAAAGAACATCAGCACTGGACCTTGGATGATTGGAGATGGGTCTCCTGGTTTGATGAGTCCTATTTCCAGTTATTTTGAGCAGATGGGAGTGTGCGTATCTGGCGGAAACCGCAAGAAGCTGTTTCCTTCAAATATGCACACAGTTCATTGTTAACAAGGAACTGTTCAGGCAGGTGGATGGTCAGTAATGGTCTTGGGCATGTTCAACTGGCACACATTGGGACGTCTGGTTTGTCTAGATGCATCTCATCTCTGAATGGTCCAGGTTACGTGTCCATCCTTGCAGACCATCTTAATCCCTTCATGGTCATTGTGCACTCACAGGGCAATGGACTCTTCTACCATTGTCCTGCTAGAAGGGCAATGTACCTCTGTGGGGGGCACATTGTCCTAGCAGGACAATGCACCTCCCCACAGAGCCGAAGTGACTAGAACATGGTTCAAAGAGCATTCCACAGATTTTACCACCATGGAATGGCTTCCCCGTTCACCAGACATGAACTCTGAGGAGCATCTCTGGGGTGCTGTGGAAAGGTCCGTTCGAGCTTTGGATTCTCCACCCAGGAACGATGGAATTATGGACATTGGTGCAGCAAGAATGGATGGAAATACCTGTGGAATGCTTTCATGAACTAGTTTACTCAGTGCCTCGCCATGTGGCTGCCCTTATCTGGGCGAAAGGTGGATCTACTCGTTATTAGATGGGTATCCAGTGGTTTCTCTCCACTCAGTGTATGTGTACTGCTGTGCATAAGCTAAACAAATTAAATAACATACTTGTCTTATGCATTTTTTTAACTTGGCTCTGTGATACTCTATTGGTGTTGCATGGAAACACACTAATTCCTACAGAAAGCATATAATATAGTGTATAAATCTGAAATAATAAATATGAGTTTATCGGTCATGAGCTCAGATAAAAGATAGAAGAGAGAGAGAGAGAGAAAAAAAAAACACAGCTTGCTGTTTATCAAGAGTATTAATAGTCATTAAGATCATTCATTTGCTAGATTTATACAATGAAGAGATTATTAAATAGATAGTCATTAAAAGAAACAAAATTGTACCCTTATAGACATGCTTTTAAGCATAGCAGAAATGTTATGTTGTTATTAGTTAGTTTTTAGGAGCATTAGCAACTAAGGCCATATTGCTCCGGGGATATGCGGTGGTCATTCTCTGACCTTTCCGCATCCTCTGTATTTGGTGGTCACTGGCTCGAACCCCGGTCTAATCAAGAAGTGTGTACTACGCACTGCTGCTCCTGCCCACCTGGCGACGGAGGCGCCATAGCAGAAATGTCAGTACTACACTGGTTTAATAGAACTAATGCTACCTTTAACAAGGGCAGAACTTATCACATGATCACATTACAAATTATCACATGATCACTTATTTTTTGGTTTTTAGGAGCATTAGTAACTAAGGCTACATTGCTACAGGGATATGCGGTGGTCATTCCCGACCTTTCCGCATCCTCTGTATTTGGCGGTCATGGCTCAAACCCCGGTCTAATCAAGAAGCGTGTGCTACACACTGCTGCTCCTGCCCACCTGGCTACAGAGGCGTCATACACATGATCACATTACAAAATATTCTTTATCATATAAAAATCTACTAACACCAATGTTACTTTGTCATTATATGGTCTTTGCAATAATTGCCATACCTGATTATCTTATGCAGCCATACTTAAAGTCATTCTTATGACCTTCAGTCTTGGCTTAAGTTCTTAGGTTGTCTGGGGAAGTCTAGCTTGCGTTTGTCTGTTGGTAATGTAATTGATAAGCCAGTTCAGGTTTCTTTACTATTCTTTGTCTTTTGTATTCTAGCTTTTAAATTGATAACTTGCAAGAACGTTTTTATGTTATTCTTCATGGGTTGCTTCTGCTATTTTAGGGCTAAGAATGAAGGGAATGGAAATCCTTGGGAATCATTAATTAGCTGCAAGTTCTGGAGGTTCTGAAACTGCTATCTGGTTTTCCAAATTGTTTTTAGAAACTAGTTCCTCTGTAAATCTGAGAGATCCATCCTTGAGAGATCCATCTCCAGATCCAAACAGTCATGGCAGGTAAGGAGTTTGACTGTGAATCCAGTTTTTGTGCTGGATGGATGGGTGATGGACTGTCAAGTCAGTCCAGAACTCTTTTTATGTTCATTGGTTTCTTATAGTCAGAATTTGATTTTGCATTCAGGACATCAAGAAATTAGTTTTATTGGTTTTCATAAATTTCAAATTTGAAAGTTTCTTTGGGTTGTTTATTGTGCAGGGATTTGTAGAACTCTCTATTAGTGAATCTCTCCCATCTTTCCAAATTGTGAAAATATCATCCATAAATCACAAAGAAAGTTTAAATGATGGCTACATATGATTATCATCAAAAATATGATGTCCACTAGAGGTATATTCATCATTCTTCTCTTTCTTTTGGCGACTCCTTCCCACTTCTGGTCTCTCTCTCTCTCTCTCTCTCTCTCTCTCTCTCTCTCTCTCTCTCTCTCTCTCTCTCTCTCTCTCTTGGGGTGGCTTGGAGATTTGTTTTGGCTGGTGCAGCATGGGCCTCAGGCTTCCTTGCACCGTGTGTGGCTAGTAATAATAATAATAATAAAGTTCGTGGTCTGGAGGCCTCATTTCAAGAAGGATGTAGAGCTGCTGGAATGAGCACAGAGAAGGGCAACAAGATTAGTGAATGTAACAAAGGGTTGCTCTTACGAAGGAAGACTTAAGGTTTGCAAATTACAGAGTCTGGAGACTAGGCACCGGCGAGGTGATCTGATAGAGGTGTATAAAGCTTTGAATGGTTTGAGCATGCTCAGTGCTGATGGGATTCTTCCTCTTGCTCAGAATAATCACCTGAGAGGGCATAAATTCAAATTGAGGAAAGACAGATGTAGGATAGATGTGCGGAAT
This sequence comes from Mastigoproctus giganteus, assembly GCF_048544385.1. NCBI lineage: Eukaryota > Metazoa > Arthropoda > Arachnida > Uropygi > Thelyphonidae > Mastigoproctus > Mastigoproctus giganteus. Next base: position 149,070,112 of record NC_143575.1, read on the forward strand.
TCTTTTAGCCAGCCGGTAGTTGGTTGGTGGAACAGACTTCCATCCCTTGTTGTGGAAGTTGATAGCCTAAATAAATTTAAGGCTCAGCTGGACAGGTATTTCAAATGAACGGAGGGGGGAAATGGGAGTGGTTTTTTTTTTTTTTTTCGCTGATGCTGCATAATCTTGCTTTCTTGCATCATATGCCTCTACTAATGCTAATTCCCATTTCATTAACAGGAGATCTTGCAAAAGAAAAATTTCAGTTAAAATTCAGTTATCCCCAGTTAAAATAGTCTCTTGATTGTCTGATATTAATGTTTTATAACAAGGGATTTGCATGAACCTGCTTCAGCATCCCCAGAATTGTGTTTTCTGCCAACCTGACTAGGGTGGCAGAAAGAAAAATTTCTATGCTCACCCCTGATTTCTAGATGAGAGTTTTCCCTTCAAACTGGGGAGGGGAAAAAAAAAAAAAAAAAAAAAGTGTTGCCCAACAGAAGTTCAACAAAATCAAAAATTATTTTCTTGAGAAGTGTAGGGGTGTCAAAACTGGCAAGTATATCATCAAGATAAACACAGAACTACCTTCTGGAAGAAATGATGTGAGATTTTGACAAATTGAGCAACTCTGGATATTGTTAAAAATTATATGAGTAAGCAAGTGTGCTTCTACTGTTTTAAGTGGTATTGCTAGTGAGTTCTCTCACTAATGATGGGGTGGGCAGAGAATCCTTGCTTTCCTTACCTATTTCGTGAGCGAATTTATCGGAACATGTGTGAGCTATTCATATGTAAACAAAGTTAATGTAGCACCCAGTGCCTGTTTCTTAGACATATGATGATACAAAACAGCACCTGTCAAAACCTATCAAATGGTTGTCATAACTGAATGATTTAATGAATTGAATGATGAATGAATCAATTAAGTAAATAATTGAAATAATCAATTATATACAAATTAGTTGATTATGAAATCTAAAACATTAATTGATTATGGAATTTTCATAATTGATTATGCAAACTAGTTGATGATGAAATCAACAGTAGTGACTGAAAGGAACTTTTGCTTGGATTTCATAAATTTACAATATGAAAATTACATGTTTTGTTTTGTTTAGGGATTTGTAGAACTCTATTAGTGAATCTCTCTCTCTCTCTCTCTCTCTCTCTCTCTCTCTCTCTCTCTCCCCCCCCCCAGCAGATCTACTGGCCTATCTTGCATCATGATGTGTAAAGACAGAACTTGGTAGTGTTACTTATCATTTTGCGTGCTTGTTATGTGGTGTGGTTACAGGCAAGGAATTAGGATAGGAATAGACAATCACAATCATACTAATAGCCTAGAGCAGTGTTTCCCAAAGTATGGTATGCATACCCCCAGAGGTACATAAAAGGGTTTTATAGGGTACACATTGCATAATGCATTTTTTAATGCATTAAAACACTTCGTTTTGTACTGAAAATTTCAATACCAAAATAGTAAGTATTAAAAATGTTCTTTCTTCACTAGTACTAATCCACTATCTATGCTGTCCTGTTTGAATGTTTGTTGATTTTTATTATTTCTATATATAGTATACAGAAATCTCTCTCTCAATTTTCCGGGATAGATGGTAAAAACAATCCCGGATAATCGATTTCCTGGTTAATCCAAAAATACAAAAGTCCCCGACATACGTAAGAGATACGTTCCAGGACTTCTTACTTTGTCGAGTTTTACATAACTTGGGAATGACTAATAACATATTGCTACTATATTATTATTGACAAATCTGAATTCCGCGCGATACTTTTTAATGTTTGGCTATTTTGATACATCCTTATTATAATGATCCCTTAGAGATTTAACAGATGCACCATTTTCAAACTTTTGAATAGTTTCAAGTTTTTGTTTAACTGAAAACGCAACTCTTTTGCGTTTACCCATCATTTTCGCGATTTCTAAACAAAAAAAAAAAAAAAAAAAAAAAAAAATACTATAAAAAAAATTCCGACATCCCTCACATAAATAACGAAACAAAATTTGTCCTTTTGCACTGCAACAGAACACAACAATCGATGCAACGCACTAAAACAAATTAAACATTTGGCTTTTATATTCTCTTGTAATTAGCTTACAATTATAGGTTTATACATGTATTTTTTCTTTCCTGATTAATAACTTTAATCATCATCATCATCATCAGCCATTTTCAATCCACTGCAGGATGAAGGCCTCTCCAGCAACTTTCCAGTTCCTTCTGTTTTGAGCACTGACCATCCATTTGGTCTCTCTTTTTACTTGCAAAATATCTGTTTATACCTATTCTAGTTATTACTTGAATTTTTTTGATCTCTGGTTGATTTTTTTTTTTTTTTTTTTTAATTTGGAGTCTTGAAGTGTCCCGGTTAATCAAGAGTCTGCTGTATATGTATAACTGTTATTATATATATTAATAAATGAATACCATATGTCATACTGTATTTGCTGTAGTCTACATAAAATAGTATTTTTAAAATTACCCCAGATTCTCTTTGTCTCTGAAGAAGTACACTGGTAAGACAACTTCCAAAAGGAGTACACAATTATTGCAAGTTTGGGAAACACTGGCCTAGAGTGTGGGGGAAAAAATTAGTTGGAGGAAAGTGAAAAGTATATGAACGAAGAATATAAAGTTAGTGTATGGGTTATCTGGGAGTGCAATTTCCCATCCATACTGGCAACATCCCTGGACATTGTAGATATGTGGATCAGTAAATATTATTATTATTATTATTATTAGCCATATGGTGCAATGAAGCCTGAGGCTTATGGTGCACTGGCCAAAAAATATTTTTTCCTATTGCCCTGAGAGAGAGAGAGATAAAGAAGTAGAAAGAAATAACCAAGAAAGAGAAGAATGATGATATCCAGCTCAGAACCCTCGGTGTGCCAAGCCCATAGTTGCATGTTTACAAATATTTCTCATTGCTTGATTAATAAACCTTATTGTATCTTATATCTTATAATAACCTTATGCTTTTATATTCTCTTGTAATTAGCTTACAATTATAGGTTTATACATGTATTTTTTCTTTCCTGATTAATAACTTTAATCATCATCATCATCATCAGCCATTTTCAATCCACTGCAGGATGAAGGCCTCTCCAGCAACTTTCCAGTTCCTTCTGTTTTGAGCACTGACTATCCATTTACTACCCACAAACTCATGAATTTCATCTATACATCTCCATCTTTGTCTTCCAGATTTTTCTTCTTGCTCCTCTCGGGTACCATTCTGTTATTTTCTTAGTCCATCTATCATCATGTCTTCAACTATGTGTCCTGCCCAAGACCATTTTAGTTCTTTAGTTTTGATAAGAATGTCCTTTACTTGAGTTTACTGCCTAATCCATGTGTTTCTCTTCTTATCTAACAGTCCAATTCCCAGTATAATACATTCCATTCTTTGCTGTGTAGTTCTCAGCTTCTCTTCCATTCTTTTGGTGAGTGTCCAAGTTTCACTTCCATAAGTCATGGTGGGGTATACATTGGTTCATTATTTTACGTTTCAGACAAACTGGGATATTGCTCTTCAGTATGTGACTATATTTCCTGAATGCTATCCATCCAAAATTTATTCTTCTCTTGACTTCCAGCCATTTATCATTATTACAGCTAATAACTTGTCCCAGATAAGTATATGACTCCAACTTTTCAATTACTGCTCCTTCAATCATTATTTCACTTTCTGTGGCATACTTGTTCATCATTACTTTTGTTTTAGCATATTCATTTTTAGTCCTAAATCCTTACTAACTGTGCATAACTGATTAAGATTTTCCTCTAATTCTTGGGGATCGTGGCTTATAACCACAATGTCATCTGCGAATCGTAAATGGTTTAGGTACTCTCCGTTCACATTGACTCCTTTCTGCGACCAGTCTAATCTTCTGAAAGCTTCCACAAGGGCAGCAGTAAACAGCTTTGGAGATATTGTCTCCTTGTCGAACTCCTTTCTCGATTTTAAATTTCCTACTGTCTTTGTCTAGTCTAATAAAGGCGGTAGCACTCTCATATATTTTCATCAAAATCATAATATGTGGGGTATCTATGCCTTGTCTTTCCAGTGCCCGAAACATTGCCTTATGCTGTATGGAGTCAAATGCCTTTTCATAATCCACAAATGCCAGGCATAATGGTGTTTTATATTCATTTGCTTTCTCCATTAGCTGTGATATTATGTGAAGGTGATCCATAGTTGAGAATCCTGTCCTAAAGCCAGCTTGCTCTTTCGGTTGATTCTCATCAAGTATTCTTTCTAATCTGTTAGTAATGACCCTTGTGAACAACTTGTAGATGTGGGATAATAAGCTAATTGGTCTATAATTTCCAATTTCTGATTTGTCTCTTTTCTTATGCAGCAAAGCTATGATTGCATTATTCCACTGCTTAGGCATCACACCTTTTCTAATGCACTTTGTGAAGAGCCTTGCCAGTTTTTGTGTTATGTCTCTTCCTCCCAATTTTAACAACTCTACAGTAACTTCATCTTCCTCCGGGGCTTTCTGATTCTTACATTTTTTTTCAATGCATGTTCTACCTCATCAGGAAGAATATCGGGTATGTCGTATGTGTTGCTAATTTGCAATCCATCTTCCCCACTGCTGGCATCATTCTCTCGCTCCTTGCATAATTCTCTATAGTAGTCTTCTGCTATTTGAATTATGCCTTCTCTGCTGTTTATAAATACACCATCGCTATTCTTCAGTTTCAGTATCATTTGTCTTTCTGTATTACTACTCGTGGCTGCTGATTTAAATCCTTTGTTTTCCCTTAATGCTTGTTCTACTTTTCTTGTGTTAAATCTTCTTATGTCCTCTCTGAGTCTCTTTCTAATGGCTTTGCATAACTCAGTATACTCAATTTTTTCCTTTTCAGTGTTTATCTTGCTCTTAATTTTTCGCCTTCGGTTCATCATAACAAGTGTTTCTTGACTAATTTTTTCTTCTTTGGATTTCTTTTTCCCTATAGGTTTCTTGGGCTTTATCACTTTCAGAAATTTGTAATATTACTCGTCGATATCTTGGTCCTGAGCAGTCTGCAGAAGCTCAAACTTGTTCTTAAGTTCCAGTACATACTGCTTTTTCTCCTCTTCTGTTATCTCAAAGACCTTTGTATTATTTACTCGAGTCAGTTTTTTCCTTTCCTTTCCTACATCTATATCAAGTGTACATCTTACCATTCTGTGATCACTTCCAACATTTACCTTATTCAGGATGGTAACATCATTCACAATATATCTTCTGTTAGTGAGGATGAAGTCGATTTCATTAGTTGTTAATCCATTTGAACTCTTCCATGTCCACTTTCTGTTCACCCTTTTCTTGAAAAAAAGTGTTCATTACTGACAATCCTTGAGATTCTGCAAATTCCACAAGTCTTTCGCTTCTTTCATTTCTTTCACCAATTCCAAAATTTCCTATAGTTCCCCTTTCTGTGCTGTTTTGTCTTTTTCCAACCTTAGCATTTAAGTTCCCCATAATAATAGTGTAGTGGGTTTTCTGCTCATCTAGAAGACTCTCAATTTCTGTGTACATTTCTTCAACCTCTTCATCATCATGGCTTGATTTTGGTGCATAAATCATTATAACCTTTAGCTTGTACCTCTTAGAAATCTTGAGTATCAGTTTTATATAACTTTAATATTAACTTATAATTATCTAACAGCCATAGGTAACTGGCCAATATATGAGAAATGTATCGCATCAGACTGCCACCCCATTTCACTGTTTCAGTATAATATATACTGTGATACTCCATATATGCAGCCTATAATGTTTCAGTGTTCTGTACACATACCATAGTTGTGCTAATAGAAAGTAAATAACAACTTGAACTGAATTTTCAGGGTCTTATGTGTAAGTAACTCTGGCATCTATGTTATTTTACTTTTAAATTACCTTTGAATTTATAATTATATTACTGTGTATGTTTTCATTAGTTTTTAGAGGGGAACAGGTATCCTGTGTGTTATCAGACACTCAGCCTAAAACACTGATGGATCCAATATCTCTCTCTCTCTCTCTCTCTCACAGAAGATTTAGGAGAAGTCTGGTTGGCCTGCCTCCCTAAAATCCACTCATGCACACCTTCTCGATGGTAAGCCCTGTTATGTCACTTAGGTGGCAACGAACGTGTAGAGTGGTTCTCTTCAAGACGCCTGGTCAGCGTGAAGAGGAAAAGACCAAACCCTCCAGCATATGAGAGCACAACAATACAAATGGCCTTCAGTCCCCAGCAGCTTTCACTCTCCCTCTTACAGCAGCGAGAGGATCAGAGTGGAAGCAGAGGGTGCTAAGAATCTCTGGGTACAACCAGGCTGCCATGCACGGAAACTGAACTTGGCCTGTTATAACATACGATCACTCATCGGTGAAGACAGGATATTAGAGCTGGAAAAGGAATTAGAAAATGTGAATTGGAATATCATCGGTTTGGCTGAAACAGAAAGAAGAAATGAATCACTTATAAGTTTATCAAGTGGAAATCTGCTGTACACCAATGGAAACAGTGAAAGAAGTGAAGGTGGAGTTGGGTTTCTGGTCCATAAAGATTTTAAAAACAACATTTTGGAATTCAAAAGTACATCACCAAGAGGTACAAGCTAAAGATTATAATGATTTATGCACCAACATCGAGCCATGATGATGAAGAGGTTGAAGAAATGTACACCGAAATTGAGAGCCTTCTAGATGAGCAGAAAACCCACTACACTATTATTATGGGGGACTTCAGTGCTAAGGTTGGAAAAAGGCAAAACAACACAGAAAGGGGAACTATAGGAAATTTTGGAATTGGTGAAAGAAATGAAAGAAGCGAAAGACTTGTGGAATTTGCAGAATCTCAAGGATTGTCAGTAATGAACACTTTTTTCAAGAAAAGGGTGAACAGAAAGTGGACATGGAAGAGTCCAAATGGATTAACAACCAATGAAATCGACTTCATCCTCACTAACAGAAGATATATTGTGAATGATGTTACCATCCTGAATAAGGTAAATGTTGGAAGTGATCACAGAATGGTAAGATGTACACTTGATATAGATGTAGGAAACGAAAGGAAAAAACTTACTCGAGTAAATAATACAAAGGTCTTTGAGATAACAGAGGAGGAGAAAAAGTAGTATGTACTGGAACTTAAGAACAAGTTTGAGCTTCTGCAGACTGCTCAGGACCAAGATATCGACGAGGAATATTACAACTTTCTGAAAGTGATAAAGCCCAAGAAACCTATAGGGAAACAGAAATCCAAAGAAGAAAAAATTAGTCAAGAAACACTTGTCATGATGAACCAAAGACGACAAATGAAGAGCAAGAAAAACACTGACAGGGAGAAAATTGAGTATACTGAGTTATGCAAAGCCATTAGAAAGAGACTCAGAGAGGACATAAGAAGATTTAACACAAGAAAAGTAGAACAAGCATTAAGGGAAAACAAAGGATTTAAATCAGCAGCCGAGAGCAGTAATACAGAAAGACAAATGATACTGAAACTGAAGAATAGCGATGATGTACTTATAAACAGCAGAGAAGGCATAATTCAAATAGCAGAAGGCTACTATAGAGAATTATACAAGGAGCGAGGGAATGATACCAGCAGTGGGGAAGATGGATTGCAAAGTAGCAACACATACGACATACCCGATATTCTTCCTGATGAGGTAGAACATGCGTTGAAGAAAATGAAGAATCAGAAAGCCCCGGGGGAAGATGAAGTTACTGTAGAGTTGTTAAAATTTGGAGGAAGAGACATAACACAAAAACTGGCAAGGCTCTTCACAAAGTGCATTAGAAAAGGTGTGACGCCTAAGCAGTGGAATAATGCAATCATAGTTTTGCTGCATAAGAAAGGAGATAAATCAGAAATTGGAAATTATAGACCAATTAGCTTGTTATCCCACATCTACAAGTTGTTCACAAGGGTCATTACTAACAGATTAGAAAGAATACTTGATGAGAATCAACCAAAAGAGCAAGCTGGCTTTAGGACAGGATTCTCAACTATGGATCACCTTCACATAATATCACAGCTAATGGAGAAAGCAAATGAATATAAAACACCATTATGCCTGGCATTTGTGGATTATGAAAAGGCATTTGACTCCATACAGCATAAGGCAATGTTTCGGGCACTGGAAAGACAAGGCATAGATATCCCATATATTATGATTCTGAAGAAAATATATAAGAGTGCTACCTCCTTTATTAGACTAGACAAAGAGAGTAGCAAATTTATAATCGAGAAAGGAGTTCGACAAGGAGACACAATATCTCCGAAACTGTTTACTGCTGCCCTTGTGGAAGCTTTCAGAAGATTAGACTGGTCGCAGAAAGGAGTCATTGTGAACGGAGAGTACCTAAACCATTTACGATTCGCAGATGACATTGTGGTTATAAGCCACGATCCCCAAGAATTAGAGGAAAATCTTAATCAGTTATGCACAGTTAGTAAGCATTTTGGACTAAAGATGAATATGGCTAAAACAAAAGTAATGATGAACAAGTATGCCACGGAAAGGGAAATAATGATTGAAGGAGCAGTAATTGAAAAGGTGGAGTCATATACTTATCTGGGACAAGTTATTAGCTGTAATAATGATAAATGGCTGGAAGTCAAGAGAAGAATAAATTTTGGATGGATAGCATTCAGGAAATATAGTCACATACTGAAGAGCAATATCCCAGTTTGTCTGAAACGTAACATAATGAACCAATGTATACTCCCCACCATGACTTATGGAAGTGAAACTTGGACACTCACCAAAAGAATGGAAGAGAAGCTGAGAACTACACAGCGAAGAATGGAAAGAATTATATTGGGAATCAGACTGTTAGATAAGAAGAGAAACACATGGATTAGGCAGCAAACTCAAGTAAAGGACATTCTTATCAAAACTAAAGAACTAAAAATGGTCTTGGGCAGGACAAATAGCTCGAAGACATGATGACAGATGGACTAAGAAAATAACAGAATGGTACCAAGAGGAGCAAGAAGAAAACCTGGAAGACAAAGGCGGAGATGGATAGATGAAATTCATGAGTTTTTGGGTAGCAAATGGATGGCCAGTGCTCAAAACAGAAGGAACTGGAAGTTGCTGGAGCGGCCTTCATCCTGCAGTGGATTGAAAATGGCTGATGATGATGATGATGTATGTTTTCATTACTCTTTAATAATACCATGTACATATTCTTATGTAGCCTAGTTAGTGTTAAAATATTAAGTAATTATGCTACTATATATCTTTTTATTTACTATTTTATAATACTGCAAGGATATTTTACCTGTACAGCCTAATTGGTTAGCTTTAAAATGTTAAGCAAGCATTTATTCAGCTGTTGTTAATATCAAAAAAAAATTTTTTTTTTTTTTTTTTTTTCATTTCATAAAAGCTACTTTAAGTTTGTAGCCTAATCATTTAGCTTTAAAATATTCAGTAAATTTTTATTTTGATAGATTTCAGTAGCATTAGGAAGTGAAACTTGGACACATTTAGTCAAAGCATTTAGCATTAACTAATATTAATGTACCAAGAGGGGAGGGGGGAAAAACATGGAGGATAAAGACTCTCATATAGTCGGGAAAACCGAGACAAGTAAGGATTTCATTTCAAATTCACCTACTGAAGTGCGTGTACGTGTGTTGTGTATGTGTGTGTGTGTGTGTGACCCCCCCTCCCCCCATGCACCCACACACACACCATGCTAGATGGTAACAACACACATTACTTTTAGATTAATAACATCAGATCAGATCTTTCTCTCTACTGTCTTTTTTTTTATATTCTTCTTGATTTCATAAGCACCTAATTCCTAATTACAAAAATGTTATAAATAAATATTTTGATTATGATCATAGCTTGTATTTATCACTAGTTTTGTATCATATATCTTTTAACCACAGACTACATGACCTTGCCTGTCACAGAAGCAAATCTCCCAGTCTGTAGTTGCATACATCTCTTTTGTGTATTGGGGAGATATTTGTGCAGTTCAAGTGGATTTCACTGGAATATAATGATGATGATCTCTAATATTTAAATGGGTTGGTCAACTCTTGTGCAGCCTTTTTTTGTACATATGTATATATAATTCATAGGCCTCCATAGCCAGGTGGGCAGGAGCAGCAGTGCATAGCACGCACTTCTTGATTAGACCGGGGTTCGAGCTCGTGACCACCAAATATGGAGGATGCTGAAGGTCAGGGAATGACCACTGCATATCCCCAGCCCGGATAAAGGGTGAGGGTTGGCATCAGGAAGGGCATCCAGCTGTAAAAATTTCATGCTAAAACACTAAAAATGTTGACCTCATATATAAAAAAATGGGAAAAGGCAAGGACAAAAAAAAAAAAAAATGTATATACAATTCATATATTTTTATACTGTTTTGAAGTATGGAGACCTCATCTAGGAAAAGACATCACGCTTCTTGAAAGGGTCCAAAGACTGGCAATTCGAATGGTGAGATCAGCAGAAGGACGATTGTATGAAGAAAGACTCCAATTATGTGGACTTACAGACCTTGCAACCAGGCACCTCGGAGGTGAACTGAATGAGGATTATAAGGCTCTGAGAGGGATTAGTAAAATAAATGAAGGTGGAATTTTTACTGTTCTAAATTTCAGAACTAGGGATGAATTCAAAATTACAGGGCTTGACATTTAGATTAGATTGTAGGAAGTTTTCTTTTAGCCAGTGAGTCATTGATAGCTGGAACAAGTTGCCCTTGCCGGTAGTCGAGGCTGACAGTTTGAATAAATTAATAAAATCAAAGGTCATCTGGATACTTACCTGTGTGAGGAGGAAGCATATAATTTGTGTTGGCTTATCTCCTTGTTTTTTTTTTTTTTTTTTTCCAGTGCAACAAACACCTGTGGCGTCCTCACATTATGTGGCAAATACTATTGCTCAATATACAATAAGAAGAAGTGTATATACAGTTCATTCCTCTATATACAGATATGAACTGTATAGATGCATCTTTAAGTTTTTATATGTTGCACATATTTTACATCAAAGTCTGGTTCATTAACTGTTTCTCCATTGTGCTAGTAGTCCTTTTACTAAATATTATTGCATATAATGAAAAAATAGTGTACTTTAAATATTCAACTCATCTGCTACTTCTTGGCTATGATTTTTTCCACTTCAATAAAGTGAGGAGCCTATCTGATTCACTATCTTCTCCTTTGTATTCATGTATCAGTGTTACTCCTTGGCCCTAGTCTTAGCTTTTTTTGCATGTGATTTTTCCTACTTTTGCCTTTCTTACCACACAGTGGGTTTTATTACATATGTGCTAATAATATTCATATAAATTCACAATAGGGTTTAGCTAACCAAAAGAATGGTTAGGGATGGGTTTAATTGAAAAAAACAAAAAGTATGTTGCATGCTTCTTTCTTTTACCCTATGTTTTGATATCTCAGTTTTGTATTCACTAAACTATCATAACATTATGCAATTTTCCCACAAAAGATGTCATTTCTTCTGCAATCATAATTTGGCTTCTAGATAAGTATAGTAATCCTTCATCAGTTCACTAATATTAACATAGGTGTTCTACTCTATGGGTGAGGATTTCTTTGACTAGTGTTGGGATATTTGCCATTTGTTATTTTATTATTGCCAAATATAACAGAAAAAATGTATTTTAACTTTTCTTCTGAAAGTAGGTATTGTAGTTACTTTTACATTACATTGATTTTTGGTACAAAACCTGGCACATAACATTTATAAATCAAAATTTCTCCCAGTTAATCAAATTCTGGATTAAGAGAGTTCCAATGTATCACATAATACTAATTCAGAAGATGATGATGATGTGCAACTAGACAATATTGTATTGTAAATCTATTGTGAATTTTGTTTCAATCAGACTGCATATAGAAGAGTATCCGGTCTTAAAAATTATGGATAACATTAATCCCCCCCCCCTCCAATCAGAGTTCTCAAGACTCCAAAGGAGGGGGGGTTATCTGCATGATAAATTTAATGTCAACTAGAATGTAAACAGAAATGTTATTAGGGTGGGAATACAGATACTTAAGTCATCCAGTTTTTGGAAAGTATACTAAAAATAAGGGATGACAGATTTTGGAATGTTTTTGTGAGGGAAAAAAATCCCAACTGTTAAATGATTAAACCTTCACCTTGTCATCCATTTTAACTCATTGTCTTACTAGTTAATAGAGTCCTTGACATAGCCGAGTGGTCAGAACATGAGTGCAGTAGCACACACTCTTTGAGCGGACCTGGATTCAAGCTTGTGACTGCTAAATAAAATTAACATTTGTATTGATTGATTTATTGTAAACTCCACTGGCTTGGTGGTTGTGCCTGAGTATAAACAAGGACACATAGTTCCCTCACTTGAAATTGAAGCCTTCACCATTTACTTTGGCCACAGAAATATCTGTGGGCCTAAACCATTTTACGACATATTGGTTGCACTATCAAGTTTTTAATGCAGTTCAGATCTCTGGTGAAAATATGATTGAGGATATTAGAGCCTTTCTCTGACATGTTGGAATAATAATTTTAACATCATATACTTGGATTTCAGGTATGGTATTCAGATGTTTATCAGGCAGAAACCTCCTCCCTTCTCCCTCTTTTGGAGACCAGAACATTGATTGCATGGTGGGGGGGTGGTGTTAACGTTATCAATCATTTTTAAACAAGATGGAAATTATTTCAGTTAAGAATTTTTTTTGATATCTCACCTATACATGATCTGTTTACTGCACGATCCACACCAATAAAAATTTTGATATCATATAGTTGGATTAAGGAAAGCTTTTGATACTGTTGCACATAAAGACTGCTGTATAAAATAAAGCAATGTGGCAATAAGGGCTAGTTACTGCTATGGATAAAGGGATGGTTAAATGGAAGAAAACAGAGTGGTTATCAATGAGCACTTGTTTCATTGTTTTATATTAATTCCAGGGGCTCATATCTGGTGAGTATGGGCTTGGTACACCCAGGGTTCTGAACTGGAAATCTTCTTTCTTGGTGATTCCCTTCTCTCTCTCTCTCTCTCTCTCTCTCTCTGTAACTCAGGAATTTTTTTTTGGCTAGTGCAGCAAAAGCCTCTGGCTTCATTGCACCATATATAGCTAATAATAATAATAATAATAATAATAATAGTCAAGTTCCCCAGAGTTCAGTGCTGGACCCATTGTTTGGTGAAGGTATATCAGGCTTAATGTCTAAGTTTGTAGATGATACAAAGGTTGACAGGGTGGTTAACGACAGTAATCAGGGTAAGCTACTGCAACAAGATCTAGGAAAATTGGATCAATGGGTTGAGAAATGGCAGTTGAATTGCAAATGCAATTCAACTGCCAGTTGACAAATGCAAGGTACTGCACATGGGTAGCAGTAATCCCAGAGTGACTTATCAACTGTGTGGTACTACACTCATGGTAGTGAAGAATGAAAAAGACTTGAGGATAAATATGCAGTTAGATATGAATTCTCTGAGCAGTGCAGACATGCTGACAGAACAGCTCATGGGGTTTTGTGAATGATATATATATACACTGCGAAATATATATATATATATATATATATATACATAAGCACTGCGAAAGCAAAAATTAGAGTAGGAGTGTGTTATAGGCCTAATTACTCGAATGAGTACAATGAACAATTGTACAGAGAAATAGAGTGGGCTAGTAAATCGGAATGTCTTATAATGGGGGATTTTAACTTCCCAGATATTGACTCGAACTTGTGGGTTGGGCACTCACACACACACTAGTCAGACTTTTGTGGATTTATTGGATGATTGTTTTCTGCAGCAGCATGTTCGAGAGGCAACCAGAGAAAGTAATGCTCTTGATCTGGTTATCAGCAGTGATCATTCATGTATTAGGAATTTGCAGATAAAAGAACCACTAGGTGGCAGTGATCACAGTGTACTGATGTGGGATTTACTTAAAGATTTAATTACCATCAGGGGTAAAGGAAAGGGTTTTTGCTTCCGTAAAGGCGAGTACAGTGGTCTCCGACAGTTTTTAAATTCTGTACAGTGGGATCAACTGACGATGTTACCAACAGTAAATTCTAAGTGGGAAGCATTCAAGGAATTAATCGTGGATGCTACTAAAAGTTTCATACCTATTAAGAAATATTGTTCAAGGTTTAGGCCTAAATGGTTGTCAAATGAACTAATGAGACTCGTAACAGAGAAGAAAAATGCATGGGATGCATATAAATTATCAAGCGACTCAGAAGCCTATGGCAGATATAAGTTAATCTGTAATCAGGTGACAAAGGAGGTTCGGCAGGCGAAGGCAGATTACGAGAAATCCTTGGCAAAAGATGCTAAGAAAAACAGCAAGGATTTCTTTACTTATATAAACTCTAAAAGGAAGGGGATGAATCTGATTGGTCCACTTGACATCGATGGTTCAACTGTTGATGATCCTGCTCAGATAGCAAACAAAGTGAATGAGTATTTTGCATCTACATTCACACGTGAGGAATTATTAAGGTTTGAAAATGGCAGAAGGTTATCAAATTGTAGCAGGGCGCTTAATGATCTTGTAATAACTGAGAGCAAAGTGGAAGAGAAATTGTTGAAGTTAAACGTAAGAAAAGCACCTGGGGTGGATGGGATCTATCCAGTTATATTAAAGGAGGCGGCAAGGCAACTAAGCAAACCCTTAGCCATAATTATGAGAGCATCCTTGGACTCAGGGGAGGTTCCCACGGACTGGAGATGTTCAAATGTATCCCCAATTCACAAAAGGAGATCGAAGGGTGACACGAGTAATTACAGACCAGTTAGTTTAACTTCTGTTCCGGGTAAAATAATGGAGTCGCTGGTTAAAGATGCATTGCAGGATCATCTAGACAAGACTGCAGCAATAATTCAGACACAGCATGGGTTTGTTAAGGGAAAGTCTTGTCTGACAAATTTGATAGGATATTATGATGTGGTTACAAAGGAACTGGATGCAAAAAACAATTTTGATATCATATATTTGGATTTCAGGAAAGTTTTTGACCCTGTTGTGCATGGAAGACTATTGTACAAATTGGAGCAGAATGGTATTAAGGGTAAGTTGCTACAATGGATAAAAGGATGGTTAAGTGCGAGAAGACAGAGGGTGGTAATCAATGGGTGCTGCTCTTCTTGGACTAATGTTATTAGTGGAGTCCCACAGGGTTCGGTGTTAGGTCCACTGTTGTTTTGTATATTTATCAATAATATTGATGAAGGTATATCAGGCTTAATGTCGAAGTTTGCAGATGATACAAAGGTTGGCAGGGTTGTTAATGACAGTAATGGCAGTCTGCTACTGCAACAGGATCTAGATAATTTGGGCAGATGGGCTAAGAAGTGGCAACTGAAGTTTAACCTTGACAAATGCAAAGTACTGCATATGGGTAGAAATAACCCCAGAGAAATGTACCAACTGTGTGGTACTACACTTAAGGTGGTAGAAAATGAAAAAGATCTGGGAGTAATTGTGCAGTCAGATATGAAGTTCTCTGAGCAATGCAGACAGGCAGGCTGCCAGGGCAGGTCATGGGGTTTTGTCAATGATATATAGGAATTTTGCTAGCAGGGAAAAGGAGGTGATTATCCCTGTGTATAAGGCAATGGTCAGGCCACGCCTTGAGTACTGCGTACAGGTCTGGAGACCTCATTTTAGGAAGGATGTAGATTTACTTGAGCGGGTACAGAGAAGGGCAACAAGATTGGTGAGGGGAATGAAGGGATCCTCTTACCAAGAGAGGCTTAAGTTCTGCAAATTGCAGTGGCTGGAGACTAGGCACCTGCGCGGTGATCTGATTGAGGTATATAAGGCCTTGAATGGATTGAGCACGCTGAATTCTGATGGAATCCTTCCACTTGTTCAGATTACGAACCTAAGGGGACATAAATTCAAATTAAGAAAAGACAGATGTAGAATAGATGTGCGGAAATTTGCCTTTATCACATGCCACTACTACTACTACTTTGCTAGCCAGGATTAGGATGTGATTGTCCTTTGTACAGTACCATGGTTAAGCCCCATGTTGACTAGTGTATACAGGTCTGGAAGCCTCACTTTAGGAAGGATGTTGATCTGCTGGAATGAGTGCAGAGAAGGACATCCAGATTGATGAAGGGAACAAAATGGTGCTTTTACCTAGAAAGGCTTCAGTTCTGCAAGTTTCAGTTTCTTATAAGCTGAATGTTAATAGTATTCTTCCTTTTGCTGCGACTACACACATGAGGGGGCATAAATTTAAGTTGAGGAAGGATGGTTGTGGGAGAGATGTGTGGGTGGTTGTTTGTTGGAACAGGCTTCCATTTGTTGTTGTGGAAGTGAATAGTTTGAATAAACTCAATCCAGAGCTAGACAAATTCTTGGAGAATATGGATGGTTGAATTGTGTTTTTTTTTTTTTTTTTTGGCTGATACTATTTAAGCTTGCTTTCTTGCATAATTTTCCACCACCACCACCACTACTACCATTAATAATAATTAATAATAATAGTCATTGAAATGGTTTGAAACTGTTTTTATCTACCATTTTGTCCTTAAGGACAATAAGCTTGTCATTCAAGTTGCGTATAGAGATTTCTGTCATACTCCCCAGATTCATTTAGCATGTAATATACCTCACTATTATTTAGGGTACCTCTGACTCTCCATTTATCCCCCCCCCTCTGCCTCCTGAGAATGCACTGGCTTCACTATTGCCTAAATGTGAGCATCACATACAGTTTCCACAAGCCATGTGCAGCCAAGCCCATGGCCTGTGGAAACTCGGAAAGGAGTGATCTTAGTAGTTGAAAGAGTCAAATGGTCCTAATGCACCATTTGACTCCTGCTTTGACATAATGGAAAGTCCCTGTCCTGCCCAACCAAAATCAATCAGTGGGTAGTTTTTACTGCTATGATTAACTGTATTCCAATAAGGTCTCCTTCCCTCTGATCTAAGGATCATTACTTATTGGTAATGTGGGTATGATGATCTAGTCAAATTTGCATCCCATTTTTGTATGCAGTACATGCTAATTTATGAATGGGAGTTTCTTCATAAGGCTTTGTGGATGAGGTGCTTAGAGCATCTAAAACTCCTTTTTACACGTGTGAGTAATTTAAATTCCTCGTCTTCTTCTTCTTATCTAATCAATTAGTTGAGAATGACAATGATGAGAAATACATCTGCCAAATGACCATCATCAGAGAACAGGGTAATTGGGAAAATGTCATTTTTCTCCATCTAGAAAGGTTTACAAGGGTTGGCAGAAGTGCTGTAGTTGTAAAATTAGCAGAAGGTATACTCTGTGAATGTTACGTATGCAGAAGTATACTGTGCTTATTAATCGAATTCCAAAGAGTATACGGTGTATACCCATATATACAGAGTGTCTCAAAAATATTGGTACAAACGTTTAGGGGAGATAGGTAACATTTAAAGGAATGTGAATTGTATAGGAACCCATAACCGGAAATGTCACCGTAATTCGGTACATGGTGCTGTTCATCAGTATGCGAGAGGGAAAATTTCTGGTTTACTCATTCAAGCAGTAGTTGCCGCACAAAGAGCATGCATCGATATATGAAATGTGAGCTGGCAGACATGCACCTAGTGTATGGATAAGCAGAGCGCAATGGACAAGCCGCTCAATGAATTTATGGAGAATGCTTCCCAGACAGACATGTACCAGACCACCATTTGTTTGCACATGTGCATTACAATTTGTGCGATTATGGATCATTTAGAGGTAACAGGAGTAGTGCGGGCAGACCACGTTCGATGTGAACTCCCGCCATGGAAGGAAGTGTGTTGAATGCCGTCCAAAATAATCCTACTACTAGCACACGTGCCGTTGCCTCTGCCTTAGGAGTGTCTCGTTGCAGTGTACAGCGTATCTGGCACGGGCGCCTCCGTAGCCAGGTGGGAAGGAGCAGCAGTGCGTAGCACACGCTTCTTGATTAGACCGGGGTTCGAGCCCGTCACCACCAAATAAGGAGGATGCGGAAAGGTCAGGGAATGACCACCGCATATTCCGGAGCAATATGGCCTTAGTTGCTAATGCTCCTAAAAAAAACCAAATAACAAACAACAACAATAACAAACGTATCTGGCACAATGATTCCTTACACTCCTTTCATCTCCAAAGGGTTCAGTTACTGCTCCCTCAAGATTATCCTGCATGTGTGGCTTTTGCTCAGTGGTTTCTCCAAGAAAGTGTTCAAGACTTGAATTTTCCAGCCTATGTTTTGTTCACGGGTGAGGCTTATTTCACTCGGGAAGGTTTATTCAATCAGCACAATTCTCATGTGTGGACTCAGGACAACCCACACGGTGTGCACCCCCATGCACACCGTGTGGGGGGCACAACATCGCTTCGCAGTAAATGTTGGGCAGGTATGGTCTGTGACTGCTTAGTCGGCCCATACCTGTCATCTCACATGAACTCCACTAAATATTGGATCTTTCTTGAACAAGTTCTACCAGGGTTACTTGACGATGTTCCAGCAAATGTGAGATGCAACATTTGGTTTCAACATGATGGTGCGCCTGCCCATTATGGAAGGTGTGTTCGTGATCATTTGAACAGGCATTTTGGGTGTCGATGGATTGGCCGTGGTGGACCCGTTGCCTGGCCCCCACGCTCACCTGATTTATCGAGCCTTGATTTCTTTCTGTGGGGGCCCTCAAATCTATCATGTATGAATTGCCTGTGGAGATGGAAATGGATCTCGTGGTGAGACTCGTCTGCACTGCTGCTACTGTCAAAGAAACTCCAGGTGTGTTTGACCGTGTCCGCCAATCCATGCTGCGTCGGTGTTACGCATGCATCGCGTAATGGTGGAACCTTCGAGCATCTGTTGTAACATCATGAAATGCATTCATCTTGTACTCCATTGTTAATATTATGTCAAATATTTGCCACTAATTACTGTCTTGTGTCATTTCTGCTTCTTGTGCCTCTGCTACTACTTTCCCGTGACGTTTCCGGTTATGGGTTCCTATGCGATTCACATTCCTTTAGATGTTACCTACCTCCCCTAAACGTTTGTACAAATATTTTTGAGACATCTTGTATATATATAATAATGATAAAGATGAGATGTAATGAAATTATTGAAAGTCTTAGCAAACTAGAAAGGTATTAAAAATAAAAAAATTATTAAACTGGATTATGGATCCGGGCTACTATAGAAATCATAGAAAAAACTGGCAACCATAATGAAATATAGACAAAAATGTTATTATCAGTGTATTAGGTAAGGGAGCTGAACTGTCAGGTGTAATTATATATCCAGATTTAGATACGATAAACCTTTTGGATTCAGAGTCTGCAATTATAATCAACTAGCCACTAACATGGACAAATTTAACCTGAACCTGCTTCCAATGGTTGCATTTGCCAACAGGCCAATTTCAAACCTTTTATCGACAAACACTATGACCATATTATAACAAGAAATTTAGAAATTATCCATAACAAGGAACTCAGAAACATGTCTTATGGCTTCGAATACAGTATATATCATAAGATAAACTTCAAAGTCTTCAAAAAACAGTTATACCAAGATTTGCTTAACTTCTGTTTCAAACTTTCCTACCTTCACACCATACCAATTGAAGTCTTCCAATTATGAACAAATTCAGTATTAACGGCTATGCTACAACATTTGTAAGTCATCATTTCCACATGTACAACCACCTGCAGGAACACAATTCAATGCTTCCATATTAAAACAGCAACTGGCTGGCTTACAGAAACATTTCATCATCACCCTCATTGATAAAGCTGCAGGCAATTATGCTATAATCTGCAAAAACTTTTATTTCCATACATTAAATACAGAATTAAATTCCAGTACCATCTACAAGTTCATCACTAATAACAGCAGTATCATTACGAAGAAGTTGATTGCTTTTAGCAAGAAACTTAATCTCAGCTTTAATAATTACAAATTTCACTATATTTATTTTATTCCATTTATTTCATAGGAGGGAGTATATGATGAGAGCCTTGTATATCAATTTGGCTCTGGAGAGATTGTGCAAGGCTCATGGGGTAGAATTTTTCTCAGCATGGTCTCTGCTTGTTAACAGGAGAGATTGCTTCTACAGGGATGGGATACACTTAAATAGAAAGGGTGCAAGAATATTTGATAACACTATTGATGCAACGTTAGGTGGGTCGGTAAACTGCTAGCTTGGGAGGATTCACAGACTAATAGTTTAACAGTAGCCACAGGCAGAGGTGGAAGTGATCCTTGCACTGCTTCTATTGGAATAGGTAACCTTGGAAAGCAAGTTGCTGGGGATTTCAGGAACTACCGGGAGTCATGAAACAAGTAAATACATGGGCTGTGTTAGAGTAACTAAGAATAAAAAAAGGTGCATGTGCACCAATGCTAGGAGTATAGTGAATAAATTTGATGAATTTGAAGTGCTGGTCAAGACATCAAATGCAGATATTGTTGGAATATGAGAGACATGGTGTCACACAGTTATAAGGAATGCAGAATTGGAATTTGGGTAGTACAATGTTGTGTACAGAAGGATAGACAGGATAAAAAGGGAGGAGGGGTTATGCTGTTTGTTAAGAAACACATAAGATTTAAGGAAGTGCATCCAGTTGACATAGATGGTCAGTGCAATGTTGAGTCAGTCTGGTGTGACATAAGCACTGTGAAGCAAAAATGAGGGTAGGTGTGTTATATGACTTTGATGACTATATCTCTGATGACTATATATGACTCTGATGAGTACATTGAACAGTTATACAGAGAAATAGATTGGGCCAGTAAATCAGAGTATCTTATAATGGAGGATTTTAACTTCCCAGATATTGACTGGGTATGTGTTCCCAGTATGTGGGTTGGTCACTCACATACTAGCAAGACTTGGATTTATTGGATGATTGTTTTGACTGTAGATGATCATTCTCGGATAGCTGCTAAACTAAATGAGTATTTTGTGTCTACATTCACACATAAGGAGTTATTCAATGAGGAGAAGGCCAGATGTTTATCAAACTCTAACAGGGAGTTAAATGATTTTGTAATAACTGAGAGAAAAGTGGAGGAGAAATTGTTAAAGTTAAACATATGAAAGGCACCTGGGGTGGATGCGATCTATTCAGTTATATTAAAAGAGGCAGCAAAGGAAGTAAGCAAACCCTTAGCCATAATTATGAGAGCATCCTTGGACTCGGGAAGTCCCCTCAGAACAAGGGGTTGCTCTTATGAAGAAAGGCTTATGTTCTGGAGTTTAGGCATCTGTGAGGTGATCTGATTGAGGTGTGTATGATCTTGAATGGATTGAGCAGGCTAAGTGCTGATGGGATTCTTCCTCTTGCTCAGATTAGAAACCTGAGGGGGTATGAATTGAAATTGAGGAAAGACAGTTGTCAAATAGATGTGTGGAAATTTGTCTTTAGTCAGTGGGTAGCTTAAATAAATTCAAGGAAGAAATGGACAAACTTTTGAAGTGAATGGATGGGGTGAAATGGAAGGGTTTTTTTTTGGCTGATGCTGTATAAGCTTGGTTTCTTGCATCATATGCCTCTATGCTAAAGCTAATGTGCAACAGTATCCAAAGCCTACCTGAAATCCAAGTATATTATGTCAAAATTATTTTTTGCATCCAGTTCTTTGGTTTCTGCATCACAGTAACCTATCAGATTGGTTAGATAAGACCATTCCTTGACAAATCCATGCTGTGATTGTCTAATAACAGTTATGATCCTATTCTTTCTGTCTTTCTTGCAGAACATATTTCCAATTTACCTGATAGTAGAATCACCAACGTAATTAGCTTTCGTGGGACCAGTGCATTCTGCCTTGAAGATTGCCGTTGTGTAGTCGGATGCACAAGAATGAGCTCTGGTGTTTAGTTGGGGAGCTAAGGCTTGATGGGTTTCCCATTTTAATTCCTTTGAGGGCATGTACCCTACTCTTTAAACTCTCATAAACTTCCATCAGAATGTTGAGGTGGCTCCTGATTTCTTCTCACCTTCTGTACTTATCACACACACACACACACACACACACACACACACACACACACACACACACACACACACACACACACACACACACACACACACACACACACAATATCCTCCTTGGCTGGATCATGTCCTGTTCCAGAAAGATCTGAAAACATTTCACAAGTTGCACATTTTTTTAGGCTATGATGCATTAGAGTATCACAACCTTTGATTCTCTCCGAGCCACAGCACTCCCGCTACTTTGTGCCCATTGCATTGTTCCCCTAGTCTGGGGCATGATTTCTATTGAAATGCAATTTAATTGATTAATTGACAATATTGCACTAAGCTAATAGATTCCTACATGCAGTGATATAGTGATATATATTATGCTATCTAGTTTTACTTTATATCTTACTCTAACAAGTTCAAGTTATACGTTACCCTATACCGTAATGGTTTCAATGTTAAATTAGTTATATCCTTCTAAAAAGTAAAAATTCCTTATCTGAACACAAAAAAGATATAAGACTAAATGATTAGAACCTTCGAGCTACTTTTTTATCACAATTAAAACTCTTCTATTCCTCTGCATTACACATTACATGCAACAATATTTGCACCCAAACACCAATACAATAGCGGTTTGAATAATAAGTCGTAACTTACAAAATCATTAGCTAAATTTATAAATAAGCTAACGAATGTGACTGAAACTATTTAAACTATTCGTAAAACAATTTAATATGTTAATTAATCAAAAAAGACAGTAAAACTTACCAAAAATGTATCTGTTTCCACGAGCACAAAATAACCTATATCTATATCTCCTATCATCTAAAATAACTTATATCTCCTATCATCTAATATATCTGTATCTCCTGCACATCTCTACCAGAAATGAGTGGAAAAGGACCAAAGGCAAAGCAATGAAAACTGCCTCATATCAACCACAAGAAAATGGATATAGGGGTGAAGAGCATTGACAGATGACTCAGTCTTTGAACTTTTTTGCTGAGGAAAAAATGGATACTGGACAATGTTTATGCCCCCTCCCCCAATAAAAATAAAAAAGATAAACCCCAAGTCTGAGAAAACAAAGCCCTCAGCCCTTTTATGTTGAAAAATTTTGTTTCAGAAGGGATAGCGTTACCATATATGGCTTTCGTGCATTAATGAATAACTTTTGAACCATTATTTTATTTATAAAAAAATTTGATGATGGCCTGCTGTTCCAATTTTGTGACCTCCATGTTTTTCTTTGGTTTAGCTGCTTTAAATCTACAGTTCCATACTTCACTGCATTGAGCTGGAATTGTGCAAATATCAGATCATTTATGAGATTTTGATAAAACTGCAGTTTGTTATAGATCAAGCATATTTATAGTACAATAAAAACTTATTGGGTATCACGTGTGTAAAGCCCTTTTAGTTATAATAGAAAGCTTGAAGTGTCTACTGTTGTGAAACACACTGTTTCTGTTCACTTACAATAAAGCTTTATAGTTGTCTTTGGAATTACATTAAATCCTGTATTACTAATACTGTGAGATTGTTTTTTAATCAATGGGATTTAAAATTGATTTTGTGGATATCATTATAACTAGTAATTATACCTATAAAAATATATATGCTAAAATTCATTTTGCTTTCTTTTAGACTGATACCACAAAAACATCAGTTACCGGAACCTGTGAAATTGGAACTGTTAATTCACCCAAACAGAATTCCATAAACTGTGAAAATTCAGATTTTCCCCCTTTATCACATGAACAAAATATTGGTCAAATCCTTATTAACAAGACTAGAGGAAACAGTCCAGAACCTGAGAAAATTTTGGTAGTTGATTACAAAAATTATTTTTGTATATTATTTTGCATGTTATTTTGTATATATATTTTTTTGTATTTTGTATAATACATGGCTGTTCACATCAAACAACTTCTTTAACTGGTTTGTCTGCATGTGCATATTGCTATTACTCTTTCTATCCGATTAGGGATCATTTGGTCCTGAAAAAAATAGACAAATCCACGAATTTGTCTTTCTCCCATGAATTTATTCAACACATCCACTTCCACAACAACAACAACAGATGGAAGGCTGTTCCAACAACCAACCACCCACTAGCTGAAGGCAAACTTCCACACATCTATCCTGCAGCCATCCTTCCTCAATTTGGATTTATGCTCCCTCATGTGTGTAGTCTCAGCAACTGGGAGAATACCAGTTAACATTCAGCTTACTGAATCCATTCAAGATTTTAAACAGGCGCCTCCGTAGCCAGGTGGGAAGGAGCAGCAGTGCGTAGCACATGCTTCTTGATTAGACCGGGGTTCGAGCCCGTCACCACCAAATACGGAGGATGCGGAAAGGTCAGGGAATGACTACCGCATATCCCGGAGCAATATGGCCTTAGTTGCTAATGCTCCTAAAAACCAAATAAACAAACATCAAGATTTTAAACACCTGAATTAGAAATTCCCATAGGTTCCTCATCTCGAGACACTGTAATTTGCAGAACTGAAGCCTTTTCTAGGTAAAAGCACCCTTTTGTTCTCTTCACCAATCTGGTTGCCCTTCTCTGCACCTGTTCCAGCACCCCTTATTCCTGTTAACAGAGTTTCTGTATATCAGACAATATGAGCTGTCCTGGCAGCATGTCTGCACTGCACAATTTAATGCCTGACTGCACAATTACCCCCAGGTTGTTTTCATTTTTCACTACCTTGCACACACAGTTGATAAGTTACTCTGGGATTACTGTTACCCATATGCAGAAGTACCTGCATTTGTCAATGCTAAACTTCAACTGCCATTACTCAACCCATCGATCCAATTTTCCTAGATCTTGTTGCAGTGGTTCACCCTGATTACTGTCGTTAACCACCCTGCCAACCTTTGTGTCACGAAGGTTAACCCATGAACATAATTTGACATTAAGCCTGATAACCTTCATCAATATCATCGATAAATATTGAAAATAACAATTCACCCAGCACTGAACCCTGGGATGGGGGACTCCACTAATAACGTTAGTCCACAAAGAGCAGTGCCCACTCTCTGTCTTCTTCCACTTAACCATCCCTTTATCTATAGCAGTAACTTGCCCTTAATGCTACGTTGCTCCAGTTTGTACAGTAGTCTTTTATGTGCAACAGAATTAAAAGCCTTCCTGAAATTCAAGTATATGATGTCAAAATTATTTTTCGCATCCAATTCCTTGGTCAGTGCATCATAGTAACCTGTCAGATTACACTGGTATTTGCATTATTTTCCCTGGAACAGACATTAATCTAACAGGTCTGTAATTATTATTGTCAGCTTCTGATCCCCTTTATGAATTTGGGGTATATATTTGGGGAATTTGGGATATTCCCACTTCTCCAGTTCGTCAGGACCTTCCCTGAATCCAAAGATGCTGTTATAATTATGGCTAAGGGTTTTCTTACCACATTTGCTGCCTCCCTTAATATAATTAGATAGATTCCATCCACTCCAGGTGCCGTTTTTTATGTCCATCCTAAATAAAATTGATCCCAGGGGCTCACATCTGGTGATTATGGGCTTGGCACACCCAGGGTCCTGAGCTGGATATCATCATTCTTCTCTTTCTTGGTGATTCCCTTTTACTCCTGATTCTTATTCTCTCTCTCTCTTAATTCAGATTTTTTTATTTTTTATTTTTTTTGGCTGGTGCAGCATAAACCTCAGACTTCCTTGCACCATATGCTAATAATAATAAGGGCGTGATAGCCAAGAGGTTATGACACTGAACTACCAACCTGATGGATCCGGGTTTGAGTACTGCCTTGGCAGAAGGGAACATGGCTCCATCACGATGGGAGACCTGGGAGACCGGTATAATAATAATAATAATAATAATAATAATAATAAATAAATTAATAGTAATAAAAATTAATAAATAAATAAACATTGGGAAAGTTGCTCCAAGGGACCTACCTACCCCAATCATAGTGGCGGCTAAGGCAGATTGAGGCGCCATCTGGCATCACTCCTGAGAACTACCACTGGACATAAGCCGAAGCTAAACAGGTCCACCTACATAGATGGATGATGTCGCAGAGAAATATTAATCATACTGCATTGAGTGTGGTGCAGGATAAAGTCACTTGCATTCAGGCCATAGGCAGAGGGGTCAGTTTGAAAAATCAGAGATGGTCATCCCGAGGGTGACAGTGGAGCGAATGGCGCTGTCCCCCGTATGGCTACGACAAGAGAAGGGCAAGACCATCCAGCCCCACCAACTGGAAGTGCTTCCTGTGCAACTGCGCTAGTGACTACCGAGGAAGGGAGAAAACAGTAACTCATGAAGTGGAGCATCAAAATGAATATGTACATTATGCAAGCATACTACGAAATTACGAAGCTGGAGGCTGATATGAAAACTTACAGGGCGAGACTACATACCAAGTGGCTGGAACGAAGAACCTGATAGCTCCTGCAATCTTGGAAAAAATCAAGCAGCACGTGAGCGATCAACTATAAAGGATAAAGGAAAAAGAAAATACCACCACCGAACTAGAGGAGGAAGAGCAAGAAGAAATACAACCCACAGCAGCTGAATTGGAAAGAGACGAGGTCATGATATCCAGAATAGAGGACGAGTGGAAGAAGGCCCTAACAGAATTCAAAGGAATGGACCCCACAAAGACTCATGTGATACCGAAGCAGAGGTTGAATAGAACCTTGTGGAGAGTCACAGACCACCTGAATTAACACATAATGCTGCATTACCTCTACAGCAATGGTGCAACACTGGAGGCCTCCACACAGCTGTGTATTGTGCTGCAGTAGCAGCGATGAGGATTAATGGAAGAGAAGCGAGAGACCAGCAGTAGAAGATCCGAAAACAGAAGGAACCACGAGCTTGGAAAAGAAGACTAGCAGAAGATAGAAGAATTAAGAGTTAAGATAGGCCAATTGACCCAGTACCAAAGGGGCAACAGGAGTAAGAAATTAATTGGAAAAGTGAAGAGCATCTGCAACACTGGAGGCCATCCACACAGATGTGTATTGTGCTGCAGTAGCAGCCACGAGAATTAATGGAAGAGAAGCGAGAGACCAGCAGTAGAAGATTCGAAAACAGAAGGAACCACCAGCTTGGGAAAAAAGACCAGCAGAAGATAGAAGAATTAAGAGTCAAGATAGGCCAATTGACCCAGTACCAACGGGGCATTAGGAGTAAGAAATTAATTGAAAAAGTGAAGAGCATCCCCAAGAGAGACAGCGTCCACAGCAAACATGAGACAAAAAAATCAGAGAATAGGAGAGTACTTGGACACATTGAAGCAGAACCTCCTTGCACTCAGCAAGAGACTACGCCGATACAAAGAGAGCTCCCAGAGGAAAATAAACAACCGAATCTTCAATGAGGACCAAAGAGGCTTCTACAGAAATCTTGGAAAAGACGGGAAAGAAGAGAACAGACCACCCGAGAAGAAGATGATTGAGGAGTTCTGGGGAAACGTATGGAGCAGGGAAGTAAGACATGACAGCCGAGCCACCTGGATAGAACTAGAACACAAGAAAACCAAGGATGTACAAGAAATGAGAGGGTGGGAGATTAGGAAAGAAGAAGTAAAACAGACAATCAAGAACTCTTACAACTGGCGAACTCCAGGTATAGATAACGTCCACAACTACTGGTATAAGAAGCTCACTTGCACACACACACACAAGCACCTGGCAGAGCAGTTCACCCGAATGATAAGGCACCCAGAGACAATCCCGAAATTTCTCACTCAAGGAATCACATATCACAAGGAACTGCAAGACCTTCGATGAGCTTGAAGTGCTAGTCAAGACTTTAAAGGCAGATATCATTGGGATATCAGAGACATGGTGTCACATAGACATAAGCAGTGCGGAACTTGAATTTGGGGAGTACAATGTGTACAGAAAGGATAGACAGGACTAGAAAGAAGGAGGAGTTATGCTGTTAGTTAAGAAACACATAAAATCTAAGGAAGTGCATCCAACTGATGTTGGTGGACAATGCAATGTTGAGTCTGTTTGGTGTGATATAAGCACTGGGAAAGGAAAAATGAGAGTAGGTGTGTGTTATAGGCCTAATGAATCTGATGAGCATAATGAGCAATTGTGCATAGAAATAGAGTGGGACAGTAAATTAGAGTGTCTTATAATGGGGGATTTTAATTTCCCGGATATTGACTGGAATTTGTGGATTGGACACTCACACACTAGCAAGGCTTTTGTGCATTTATTGGATGATTGTTTTCTACAGCAGCATGTTCAGGAGGCAAATAGAGGGAGTAATACTCTTGATCTGATTATCAGTAGTGATTCTTCATGCATCAAGAATCTGCAGATAAAGGAACCACTAGGTGGCAGTGATCACAGTGTGCTGAAGTGGGATTTACTCAAAGAGGTAACTACCATCAAGGATAAAGGGAAGGGTTTTTGCTTTCATAAAGGTGACTACGGTGATCTGAGAGAGTATTTAAATTCTATACGGTGGAACCAACTGATGATGTTACCAACAGCAAATTCAAAGAATTAATCTTGGAAGCTACTAGGCTTTTCATACCAACAAAGAAATATTGTTCAAGCTTTAGGCCTAAATGGATGTCAGATGAACTAATTAGACATATGACAGAGAGGAAAAAATGCATGGGATACATATAAATTAACATGTGACACAGAAGCCTATGATAGATATAAGCTGGTCTGTAACCAAGTTACACAGGAGGTTAGGCAGGTGAAGGCAGATAACGAAAAATCTTTGGCAAAGGATGCAAAGAGAGTTTTTTACTTGTGTAAACTCTAGAAGGAATGGGATGAATCAGATTGGTCCACTTGATATCGATGGTTCAACTGTTGATGATCCTGCTCAGGTAACTAACAAACTAAATGAATGTTTTGCATCAATATTCACACATGAAGAATTATTCAGAGAGGGGAATGCCAGAGGTGTATTCAACTCTGATAGTAAGCTAGATAATCTTGTAATAACTGAGAGTAAAGTGGAGGAGAAATTGTTGAAGATAAACACAAGAAAGGCACATGGGGTGGATGGAATCTATCCAGTTATCTTAAAAGAGGCAGCAAAGGAAGTAAGCAAACCCTTAGCCATAATTATGAGAGCTCCCCTGGACTCAGGGAATCTCTCATAAATACCCATGGACTGGAGATGTGCAAATGTGACCCCAATCCACAAAGGAGGATCAAAGGGAGACACAGGTAATTACAGACCTGTTAGTTTAACTTCTGTTCCAGGGAAATTAATGGATGCATTGGTTAAAGAAGCATTGCAGGATCATCTAGACAAGACTTCAGTTATATCTTGCACACAAGATGGATTTGGTAAGGGGAAGTCTTGTCTGACTAATTTGATTGGATACTATGACGTAGTCACAAAGGAACTGGATGCAACGAATAACTTTGATATCATATATTTGGATTTTAGAAAAGCCTTTGATACTGGTGCACATGGAAGACTGCTGCACAAATTGGAGCAGTGAGGCATTGGAGGCAAATTGCTGCTATGGATAAAGGGATGGTTGAGTGGGAGAAGACAGAGAGTGGTAATCAATGGAAACTGCTCTTTGTGGAGTAATGTTATTAGTGGAGTCCCTCAGGGTTCGGTGTTGGGTGCATTGTTGTTTTCTGTATTCATGAATGATATTGGTGATAGTATATCAGGCTTAATGTCCAAGTTTGCAGACGATATGAAGGTTGGCAGGGTTGTTAATGACACTAATGACAGTACACTGCTGCAACAGGATCTATAAAAGTTGAGCAGATGGGCTGAGAGGTGGCAAATGACGTTTAACATTGACAAACGTAAAGTATTACATACGGGAAGCAGTAATCCCAGAGTAACGTATCAACTCTGTGGTACCACACTGACAGTGGTAGAGAATGAAAAGGACCTGGGAGTAATTGTGCAGGCAGATATAAAGTTTTCTGAGCAGTGAAGTTTTCTAAGAGTAGCTGATGGTGTCTTGTCAATGATATACAGGAATTTTTCTTGCAGGGATAAGTAGGTGATTATCCCCTTGTATAAGGTAATGGTCAGACCACACCTTGAGTAGTGAACACAGGTCTGGAGCCCTCATTTTAAGAAGGATGTAGAGCTGTTGTAATGATGACAGAAATGGCCAACAAGATTAGTGAATGGAAAAAAGGATTAGTCTTACGAAGAAAGGCATAAGTTTTGCAAATTACAGTGTCTGGAGACTAGGCACTTGCGAAGTGATCTGATTGAGGTGTATAAAGCCTTGAATGGTTTGAGCATGCTCAATGCTGATGGGATTCTTCCTCTTGCTCCGAATAATCGCCTGAGAGGGCATACATAAATTCAAATTGAAGAAAGACAGTTGTAGGATAGATGTGCGGAAGTTTGCCTTTAGCCAGTGGGTTGTTGATTGCTGGAATAAACTTCCATCTGTCGTTGGAAGTTGATAGCTTAAATAGATTCAAGGAGTTTTTTTTTTTTTGGCTGATGCTATATAAGCTTGCTTTCTTGCATCATGTGCCTTTCCTAGAGCTAATGCTAATATCTGAAGCCTAAAGATGAATATACAAGAAACCCGGCAAAATATAGGCCAATCACCTGCCTCCCAACAATGTACAAGATCCTGACCATCCGCATAACCAGTAAGATATTCTATGACGTGGAGAGCCAGAATATAATGGCCGGACAGCAGAAAGGATGCAAGTGGCTGAGCAAATGATGCAAGGAGCAATTAACCACAGTTGCCGCAGTTATGGAGCAAGCCTACAAGAAGAGCCCCAACATGTGCACAGCCCATATTGATTACCGCAAGTCCTTCGACTCTGTGCCTCATAGCTGGCTCACAGAGGTGCTGAACATCTACAAAGTCAATCTGATAGGGATAAACGTCCTAGGAGAAACGATGGCAAAATGGAGTACCACCATTAAGGTCGAAAACATCACAACCAGGCCAATCCCCATCAGGAGAGGAATCTTTCAGGGAGATGCCCTGAGCCCATTGTGGTTCTGTCTAGCACTTAACCTGCTATCTACCATGCTCAACAGTAGCAAGTACGTATATAACCTCAAAGGAAGGAAGAACCTGTATCCCCTCACCCACTTGATGTACATGGATGACATCAAGCTCTACGCAGGAACCGAAAGCACCTCCAGCAACTACTCCAGATCACCAAAGAATTCAGCAGTGATATATTAGGATGGAATTTGGTCTAGGCAAATGCAAGACTCATGGATTGCCTCACAGAAAATTAGTCAACTGCAGCCTACCAGCTGCAGAGTGGTAAAGAGATCGAAGCCAAGGCAGAGGGAGAGGCCTACAAATACTTGGGATGATGAAGGCTCAGCAGTTACAGCACAAGGAAATTAAGGCCTGCCTGACTGAAAAATACCATCAGAGACTCAGAAGCCTGCTGAAAGCAAAGCTGAATGGAGGGAACACAGTTAAAGCCATAAATACCTATGCAGTCCCAGTGCTAACATACTCCTTTGGGGTCATAGATTGGACTAACACCGAGCTGGAGGATATCATGAGAAAGACAAGGACAATGATGACCAAGAGCCGCCAACACCACCCAAAATCTGCCGTGGAGAGACTGACAATTGCCCGGGTAGGAGGAGGAAGGGGCTTGATAGACCTCATTGAGCAACAGAAGACAGTTGAGCAGATGGGCTGATAATTAGACAGGAGATAATTAACCTGAAGGATAACTTCCAGAAACACACATAAGCACGCCACCAGGCCATAAGGAAGATAGACAAGTGGTATACCCCACTCAACAGAAACGAGGTCCCCCCCCCCAACTGTACAAACGAAGCTAGAAAGAGAAAGATGGGCAGAGAAGACACTCCATGGCAGACATTACAGTGATCTCCATCGATCACATAAATAAAATTGCTTCCATAAAAATGGCTCATGAGTGGGACACTCTTCCCCGAGACTGAAGGATTCATGCTCACCATCCAAGACTAGGTCAGGTTATCAATGCAAGAAACTATAGAAAATACATCGCCAAGGAGCCCA
This sequence comes from Mastigoproctus giganteus, assembly GCF_048544385.1. Lineage (NCBI taxonomy): Eukaryota > Metazoa > Arthropoda > Arachnida > Uropygi > Thelyphonidae > Mastigoproctus > Mastigoproctus giganteus. The sequence continues at coordinate 149,102,109 of NC_143575.1, forward strand.
GAGTGTCTGATGACCCATGTCGACGATGCAACCTGGCCTCAGAAACGATGCAGCACATCACCATGGGGTGCAAGGTGATCTCCTAGACTGAGTACACTCGTAGACACGACCAGGTAGCCAGGATAGTACATCAGAAGCTAGCAAGGAAATACCAGTTGATTGAAGAAAGTGTACCGTACTACAAGTACGAACCCCAGGCAGTACTACAGATCCCCATCCCACAAGCTGTACTGGGACCGTGCCATAACAACGGATAGGATAATGCCACACAACAGACCAGACATAACCCTTGTAGATAAGAAGGAAAAGACTACCTATCTGATTGACATAGGTACTCAACACCGGCAACCTGCAGAAAATCCATGGGGAAGAAAATCAGGAAGTACACGAACCTAAGACAGGAGATCAAAGAGATGTGGTATATGCAACAAGTAACGAGCTTCCCGATCATCGTTTCTACCACAAGTATGGTGCCAAAGACCATACATGACAGCCTAGCAGCAATAGGTCTCCCAGAGAACACCTACAAGGAACTCCAAAAAGTCGCAATCCTGAACACCTGTAGGATAGGCAGAGAGTTCCTCGATCAACAGTAACACCAGACATAACAACGACCACCCTGTGTACTTGGTAGCAATACCCGTCAAGAGGTGGAACCCCCAGTCAGGGAGAAATAATATGAGCAATAATAATAATTTCTCCTCCACTTTCCTTTCAGTTATCAGTTATTTAGCCCCTCAGGCGCCTCCGTAGCCAGGTGGGAAGGAGCAGCAGTGCGTAGCACACGCTTCTTGATTAGACCGGGGTTCGAGCCCGTCACCACCAAATACGGAGGATGCGGAAAGGTCAAGGGAATGACTACCGCATATTCCCGGAGCAATATGGCCTTAGTTGCTAATGCTCCTAAAAACCAAACAACAACAACAACAACAACATTTAGCCCCTCATTAGAGTTAGATAAACTTCTGGCATCCCCTTTCCTAAAGAATTTCTCATGTGTGAATGTAGATGAAAAATACCTATTCAATCTTTCCTCAACCTGAGCAGGGTCATCAACAGTTAACCCAAGAACATCAAGTGGCCCAATGTTGAGTCAACCCCTTCCTTCTACTGTTAATATAAGCATAGAAGTCTTTGCTGTTTTTCTTTGCCAGAAGTGTCTCAATCTGCCTTAGCTAGCCTAACTTTCTTTGGGGATTGAATACAAAGTCAAGTTTATTCAATTATGTGAATTAAGATTATTGCATTGTGGCCAGCAAAATTTAAACAATTTAACACAGCTGTAGGTTTAGCCCCTCACAGATTCCCCTCGAAAATAATGCTGTAGCATTAACTCTTACTCGATTAAAAGCGTAAATTTTTTTTTACCTTCTTAAATATAGCTAAACTTTTAATTCATTTAGTTTTAAAGTGATTTTCTTATGGTTTTTGTATAGAAATTGGTTCAAGAACCTCTCAGGTGCCTTGCCACCATTTTTTCAAATATTTGGATTTTGCTTGAAGAATGGCATAGTACTGAACAACTGCCGAAGCTGTGTATGTTTAAAGGTTTCAGTTTACTTGTTTTTTCTCTCTTACTAGCTCAATAAACATCTGCCATCTTACCCTAGTTGCTTTTATAAGATTTGTTATTGTTTCCACAGCTAGTATTCTTCCAAAGTGACTGCAACTCTGCAGGAAGCAATGTGTGGTTTCAAATTTTGCATGCTGTGAAGGGTGCCAATGATATAAATTTTGAAATAAGCCTTAATATGATAAACTAATAGTGTTGAATATATATTAATGTCCTTTTTAATTTTTTAATAATGTTTATATATATGATAAGCAGAAATATATGCACAAATGCAGTTTAAAATTTCACGCACTTTTAAATAAAAAATGTGAGACTGAGGTTTATATTTATATGTCAGATATGTTTTTTTTAGAAAAATTTATATATTTTTTTATTTTTTTGGAAAAGGTGTAAAACACATTCCATGTTTTTAAAGAAAATTTAAAAAGTTACACACTGTAAGTATTGCTGTCCGTTAAAAAAAGATAAAATAGTAACAATGTTCAAGAACAATTCAAAAAATCCCAATATGTTTTCCGAAAACTTTTTAAAAATAGGCACCTGTCAGGTGTGCAGTCACTGTTTTTGCTACAAAATGGAGCACCACTACCAGGTTAAAACAGTACTGCAAGTATCTTATAAAGAGAGAATTGTTATCCTTTTTTTGCTTGTGTTCGTAAAGACAAATGCAATTGTTGGTATGAGTGCTTTATTACTTTCTTAATATTTCTGAATTTTAAAATGTTGAGTGTTTTTTGAAATGTGCTGGATATTAAAGAATTCTGGATTTTAAAGTTAGAGTTTACCATATTTATAAAACATTACATGAGTATAGTATAATCTCAGAAATTCATCACCTGCTTAATTCATTATTCCTCTTTTTCTATATGTTTATTTATTTATTTTTTTTTTTGTAGTCCCAACTTTCTTTCTATTGGTTTTTACTTTTAAATTTTTACTCTTTTTAATTAGTCAAGTCAGTTAATTTGTCACAGTTGTGAGGGTCCCACCAGTGACTAATTTCTGAAATTATGCTGTATATATAAATGATCATTATGTGCTATAGTTCACTGATTGAAAAAGTCCTCTTCTCACGAACCAATGCACAAATGTATTTGGCATGCACTATCTAGAAAATTTTAAAGTTGCACCCCTGTAGATGGTGTGCATTATAGAATGCAAGATGAGTAGATAAATAAATATCACAGTGGGTTTTACAGTACTGTTATGTTCAAACAGAGTTTATGGGGATATTAAATGTGAAAGTCTTGTATTTGAAATGATTTTTGCACTGTCTGCAAAAATAAAGCTTTATAAGACCATTTCCCTAAAGAAAACCTGCAGAAATTCTTACATAACGCAAGAAGATTAATATTAATATTATTGTAGCATTGTCCTAAAAGCAATGTGATGTGGTGCATTATAATCTTAGTTATTTTAAAAACCAAAAGTCAAACCCTAATAGCAGTATAATTATATTAATATTGTTTTAGCCTTATGGTGCAAGGAAGTGCCAGGCGTTTGCTGTAACACCTTAAAAAGCAAAACCACTTAAAAACTAAAAGAAATAATAATAATAATAAATTAATAAAAAGTTACCTAAGTATTTCCCATCTCATGTGGGTACCTATCCAGCTACCATGAAAAACTTATTCCAGTGATTAACAACATTTGTAGAAGAATAAGAGAAATTTACATCAATATGATACATACAATACTTCCATTTACTACTCTCCAGAATTTAAAATGAATATAATATTAACGCAGAATGATTACAGTAAAAAATAATAAATTGAAAATAATTAAAAAATAAATTGAACACAATTAAAAGAAGTTTAGCTCAAATTTTGAAAAATGATTTTCCTTCCTGAAGCTGACAGAGCTTTTCAACCATATGTTGTCATCACAGGAATGGAAATAACACTGAGTATGTGTAAGCTGGAATCTTAAATAGAGAGATTATTTGTCTTGCGCATGTGACCATGAATCGAGATTAGATATGGACAGCAAACATTAATAGAATTCTCATGTCATTTATTTAATTACGCCGCAATTAATTACACTGGACACTAAGTATTTTGGCTTCATTGAATAAAAATGTGTTTTTCATTAATGGCATGAAAGGCTAATTCTGATACTTCTGAATGAGAAGAATGAACTGAGGACATGTGCTGTTTAACTCTAAAATTCAGCAGAAATCGCTTAATCCTTGGTAAGACAAGTCACAATCACAACAAGAAATGTTTTATATATCAGGTCATTTATTTGTGTTATAAAAGAGACAAGGACTGAGCGATTGTTCAGTATAGCGTGTAATTTCCGTATTGGTCTGGCCACAATCTTAAATTTAGTATCTCTTTAAAGAATATGTTAAGCTGTTTGGGCCACTGTTCAACATATGGGACAGATATAAAGTATTTTTTGATGTTATTATTGTTGGTCGGTGTAGTTTTTTGTATCCTATCCTTAGCTTGTACCCTAATTCTGTTTATTGTAGCAAGGTGGTAACCTCTGTTTAAGAATCTGCTGGTTAATACAGTGGGACCTTGACTTATGATGACATCGACATCTGATATTCTCAGGAACCCATATACCTTCCATACAATCGTTTATTTTAAGGACCGATGATATTTGCAGGTTAGCCTCTTTTTTATTGTTCAATAACATTATTGTTCAATGCACGGCATGTGGCACATCACTCGTACGATTGTTTCAGATCTATGACAATCTGAAACTTAAAGCTCCATCAACCAGTGGCAGTTCTGTGCTCTTTGAAGACTTTATAGCCAGAAGAGGCTGGTTTGAGCGCTTCAAAAAAGGGCAAATATCAATAGTGTTGAAAGGCATGGGGAGGCATCCAGTGCTGATACAAAAGCAGCTGAGACTTTTAAAATTGAATTCTAAGAGTTTTTTGATCAGGAAGGTTATCTTCCACATCAGGTTTTTAACATTGACGAAACTGGCCTCTTCTGGAAGTGAATGCCCAGGAGAACGTACATCACTAAGGAACGTACATCACTAAGGATTCACACCCAACAGGGGAGTGAACTTATCTTTCATAGGCTTAAGCCTATGAAAGATAAGTTCACTCCCCTGTTGGGTGCCAATGCCTCTTGAATTTTAGGCTGAAGCCTTTGCTTGTGTATCACTCTAACACCCCCAGAGTATGTAAACAACAAAAGGTTGACAAAAGCATGCTGGGAGTGTTTTGGTGCAGTAACAAGAAAAAAAAAAAAAATTTCTCTTTATATTCCAGCATGACAACCAAGTCAGTAGAGTTGACAATAAATCATCAATACAAATATTTATCGTATTTAGTAGTCACGGGCTTGAACCCTGGTCCACTCAAGGAACGCATATTATACACTCTTGCTCAAGGCCTGGGATACAGGATATGTCTTCAATGAATGGAAACTTGAAGTTTTCTGTCCTTCAGTGAAGTGAGAAAAATCAGTGGGATCTTCAGTGAGAAAAATAAGCTTCCTCTGAAGGCATTGCTCCTGCTGGATAATGCATCACACCATGATCCCAACCTTGTTCAATCTTTTGAGGCACAAATTGACCTTGTTCAAGTCAAATTTTTGCCACCTAACACCACTTCTCCTCTTCTTCAACCAATGGGGCCAGCAAGTGATTGCAAATTTCAAGAAAATCTATGCCACAAAAATGTTGGAAAGTTGCTTTGCAGTGACCTCTGGTGAAAATGCTGTCACCTTCAAAGATTTTTGGAGGTCGAAGTTCAACATACTGGTTTGTGTGAGGCTGATTGTAAGTTATTGAAATGATGTTTCCACCAGGTGCTTAAATTCAGCCTTGAAAAACATCTGGCCTTTAATTATCCATAAGGTTGATGGATTTGAAGATGATGGTACTTTGACAAATGATATTGTCACTCTTGGTAAAACAATGGGTCTGGAGGTTAGAGCCACAAGGGTTGGAGAAAATTACGGAGAGTAACACTGGAGATGATGAAAAAGAAGAAAAAGACAACCAGAAAGTGTCAGCTGTAGAGTTGAAGACTGTCATTTCTTGTTGGGAGCATTTAAGAGAAGTGGTAAAAAAACACAACCTGACATTGAAAACACTGAACTCATGATGTGCAAAATGGAAGACGAAGTCATTTATTACTTTAGGAAGCTACAAAAGAGTTGTAAAAAACAGTTCACTTTGGACAGTTTCTTTGCCAGTAGCAACAAAAGACTGAAAAGACACCTGATGCTTGATATAGTCTCACCACCACTACACCACCATTGATTTCATAAACTCTGCACTTCAAGTCTAAAATAAATGCTAATTTATTGTTTTTTTTTTTTTATTTTAAGATGTTTTATGACTATTTATTAAATAATCTTTATAAAACACAAATTTTTAATGTAAAAATGAAGTATAACCTGTAAGAAATACCTATTTCATGTGTTGTTGGGGAACAAATTAGTAGAAATCAATGTATTATTGGTTTTAACTTACAATATTTTCAATGTACAATGGGTTTTGTGGAATGAATTACCATTGGATGTTGAGGTCCAACCGTATCTGTATTACTGAGTCTAAAGCAGATTCCGTCATTGAATATTTATAGGCATTGAAAAATTGATTAAAGATAATAGATCTTTTTTAACAAGCCAGGCAGGCATTCACCAAATGGAGAACCCTCCTCACCGACAGAAGCTTGAACATCGTGCTCAAATTACGCACATTGAAATGCTACATCTGGCCAATACTGCTCTACGGTGTAGAAACCTGGACTCTAACATCAGCCACTACAAAAAAGCTCCAGGCCTTCGAAATGTGGCTCTACCGAAGAATGCTGAAAATTCCGTGGACAGCCAAGATAACCAACGCACAGGTCCTGCAGGACATGCACACGGAACGGGACCTGCTCAAAACCATCATCAGCAGGAAATGCAAATACCTAGGTCACATCGCTAGGAACCAACAAAAATATCACCTACTACCACTCATCCTGGAGGGAAAGATCGAAGGCAAGAAACGCCCAGGCAGACCGAAAATGGCATGGCTAGATAACATCAACACCTGGCTTCACATGACAACAGCACAAATTCTACACGCAGCGCTAGACAGAGAACAATATCAAAACGAAGTCGCAAACGCCATTCGGCAGCATTAAAGAAGAAGAAGAAGAAGAGATCTTTTTTAGGTGAATGGGTGATAGCTGTTATAATGTTAAAGCCTAGCAGCCTGTTTTTTGGTTTACAATATATGTTAAATTTGATTTTATTCACGGCACGAATAACCATGAAATTTAGAAAATTTAATGACTTAATATCCGTATTTTCCCTTTCGAGCGTAAAATTGTGTCTAGGATGAATATTATTAAACAAATGTAAAATGTCTTGAATAGTGCTACCATCAATAATAACAAGAACATTGTCTAAATAACTCCTATAGTATGTGATAGGGTAAAAAGTAGTCAAATATATACACTCAATCATTGAGAGATAGACCTCGATATTAAGCTGCTTAGACTCAATCCCATTGGCAAACCAAAAATTTTGTTTGTATACTTTGTCTCGAAAGGTAATATGATTGGCTTCAACTAAGATACTCAGCCCAAATTTACCATATTTCTTTCCTAAAATATTGCCTTCAAAACAACATCGTTCTGAAGTTTGCCAGGGTCAAATTTAATCAAAAAATTTTGGGCATAAAGCAACTAGCACTTGCCACATTGCGTAATATAGTTAAACTTACCTTAAAATTTTGGTATTCTAATAAACAAAAATACCTTTCCCAGGTTAGGAAACTTCTCGACAAATTAAAAAATTATCTACATCCAAACGATTGGTCTGTATTGAAGATCTCCATAGATTTGCAACGTGAAGCATAGGCCACAGAAATAAAAAACAGACACATTAACAAATTGAATACATTATTGCCGGTATCAAGACAGGTTCATATGAGTTCGTTGATGACGCCCTACATGCGTACAGTGAGGTAATGCACAATAAGAATGATTCAGCTAGTCTCTCGAATGCCCCCTCACCCAATATGCAACATACCTACATATCAATAGGTTACAAATCTTTCCTCGTATACACTATCACAGGAACAGATTTTGCTTTTATCCAAAGGATTAAATTTTAATTTACCACCTCGAAAACTACCTAAAAAACAGTTTGTAATAGATATTGAATTTGGACTTCATAATGTTCCACAAAAAAGATTTATTTATTCAACAAGTTAACCAAGTGGTGAATAACATAAAAGACACGCAACTTCTTAAATTGAATAGACATGAAAGTTCAGCTTTACATGAACTTCAGGAAAATAAAGAAAATTTTCTTTAAAGACACAAAGAAAGGATAGATGTAAACAGAGGGAGTATATGATGAGAGCCTTGTCAATTAATTCAGCCCTGGAGAGATTGTGCAAGACTCGTGGGGTAGAATTTTTCTCAGTGTGGTCTGTGCTTGTTAGCAGGAGAGATGGGATACACTTAAATAGAAAGGGTGCAAGAATATTTACTGATGCAATCAAGGCAATTTAGGAGGGTCAGAAAACTGCTAGCTTGGAGAGTCACAGACTAATAGATTAACAATAGCCGCAGGCAGAGGTGGAAGTGATTCTTGCACTGCTTCTATTGGAATAAACAGCAGCCTGGAAGTATTGAAACTGCTGGGAGTATTGAAACAAGTAAATACTGTACTGCATTAGAGTAACTGAGAGCAAGAACAGGCGCATGTATACTTTCATGTACACAAATGCTAGGAGTATAGTAAATAAATTTGATGAATTTGAAGTGCTGGTCAAGACATCAAATGCAGATATTCTTGGGATATCAGAGACTTGGTGTCGCACAGATACAAGGAATGCAAAATTGGAATTTGGGGAGTAAAATATGTCCAGAAAGGATAGACAGGATAGGAAGGGAGGGTTATACTGTTAGTTAAGAAACACATAAAATCCAAGGAAGTTCATCCAGTTGACATGGGTGGGTGGACAGTGCAATGTTGAGTCAGTTAGGTGTGACATAAGCACTGGGAAAGGAAAAATGAGAGTAGGAGTGTATTATAGGCCCAATGACTGATGAGTATAATGAACAATTATACTCATCAGAAAATCAGAATGTGTCTTGTAATGGGAGATTTTAACTTTACAGATATTGGCAGGATCTTGTGGGTCACTCGCATGCTAGCAAGACTTTTGTGGATTTATTGGAGGGTTGTCTTCTACAGCAACATTTCCAGGGGCATCCAGAGGGAGTAATACTCTTGATCTGATTATCAGCAGTGATTATTCATTCTTTAAGAATTTAGATAAAGTGAAAACTAGGTGGCAGCGATCACAGTGTACTGATGTGGGATTTTCTTAAAGATTTAACTACCATCAGAGGTAAGGGGAAGTGTTTTGCTTTCATAAAGGTGACTACAGTGGTCTCAGAGATTTTTTAAATTCTGTATAGTGGGATCAACCGATGACGTTATCAACAGCAAATTCTAAATGGGAAGCATTCAAGGAATTAATCTTGGAAGCCAACTAAGAAATACTGTTCTAGGTTTAGGCCTAAATGATGTTAGATGAACTAATGAGACGTGCCAGAGAAGAAAAGTGCATGGGATGTATATAAATTAATCAGGTGACACAGAAGCCTGTGGTAGATATAAGCTAGTCTGTAATCAAGTCATAAAAATGGTGGAGGTTAGGCAAGCAAAGGCAGATTATGAGAAATTTTTGCCAAAGGATTCAAAGAAAAACAACAGACTTCTTTACTTATTCAAACTCTAAAAGAAAGTAAGTGAATCAGATTTGTCCACTTGATATTCGTGGTTGGACTGTAGGTGATCCTGCTTGTATAGCTGTCAAACTCAATAAGTATTCTGCATCTACATTCACACATGAGGAGTTACTCAAGGAGGAGAAGGCTAGATGTTTATCCAACTCTAACAAGGAGTTAAACGATTTTGTAATAACAGAGAGAAAAGTGGAGGAGAAATTATCGAAAATAAACATAAGAAAAGCACCTGGGGTGGAAGGGATCTACCCAGTTATATTAAAGGAGTTGGCAAAGGAAGTAAGCAAACCCTTAGCCATAATTATGAGAGCATCATTCGAATCAGGGGAGGTCCCCATGGACTGGAGATCTGCAAATGTATTTCCAGTTAGCAAATCTGGGTAAAATAATGAAATCACTGGTTAAATAAGTAATGCAGGATATTCTAGACATGGCTGTAATTATATTTCAAACATAGCATTGTTTGTTAAGGGGAAGTCTTATCTGATCAATTTGATTGGCTACTATGGTGCGGTCACAAAGGAACTGGATGCAAAAAATAATTTTGATATCATATACTGGGATATCAGGAAAGCTTTGCACATGGAAGACTACTTGGAGCAGAATGGTAATAAGGGAAAGTTGCTACAATAGATAAAGGGATGGTTGAATGGGAGAAGACAGAGAGTGGTAATCAATGGACACTACTTTGTGGACTGATGTTATTAGTGGTGTGCCCCAGGGTCCGGCATTGGGCTCATTGTTGTTTTGTATTTTTATCAATGATATATCAAGTTTAATGGCGAAGTTTGCAGATGATAACAAAGTTGGCAGGGTTGTTAATGACAGTATGCTACTGCAACAGGATCTAGAAAAGTTGGGCAGATGAGCTGAGAAGTGGCAACTGAAGTTTAACATTGACAAATGTAAAGTACTACATATTGGTAGCAGTAACCTCAGAGAAATTTACCAACTGGTACATTTCTGTGGGATTACAATCAGGGAAGTGGAGAATAAAAGAGTCCTGGGGGTAAAAGAGTTCTGCTGTCAGATATGAAAGCGGCCTGACTGCACTGCTTTTCTGAGCAGTGCAGTCAGGCCGCCAGAGCAGACAATGAGGTTTTGTCAATGATGTACAGGAATTTTGCTAGCAAAGATAAGGAGGTAATTATCCCCTTGTATAAGGCAGTAGTCAGACCACACTTTGAGTACTGCATACAGGTCTGGTAGCCTCATTTTAGGAAGGATGTAGAGTTGGTAGAACAAGTACAAAGAAGGACAACAAGACTGGTGAGGGGAACAAAGGGGTGCTTTTATGAAGAAAGGCTTAAGTTCTGCAAATTGCTGGTGCCTTGTCTGAAGACTAGGCACCTGCTAGGTGATCTGATTGAGGTATATAAAGCCTTCAATGGATTGAGCAGGCTCAATGCTGATGGGATTCTTCCTCTTGCTCAGATTACAAACCTAAGGGGGCATAAACTGAAATTGGGAAAAGGCAGTTGTTGAATAGATGTGTGGAAATATGCCTTTAGCCAGCAGGTAATTGATTGCTGGAACAAACTTCCATCTGCTGTTGTGGAAGTTGATAGCTTAAATAAATTCAAGGAAGAAGTGGACAAACTTGGAGTAAATGGATGGATGAAATGGGTAGTTTTTTTTTTTGTTTTTTTTTTTCTTGGCTGATGTTGTATAAGCTTGCTTTCTTGCATCATATGCTGACAGTAATGCTAATGCTAATTTTTAATTTAACCCCTTCAAATGTACAAGTTATTTTGAGGCTGATATTTCCTAAGTGTAACAACTTGCACTTTGCAGAATGAAAATGTACCCGCAGCCTTTCCGATCAACCTTGAAGCCTATCTGGGTCAACTTGAAGAAGCTCTGCTTGGTTCTGTTCGTTAACTGCTCTTTCAGTATTGGCATCACAGTAAATTTGATATCATGCCCTGCATCTCTTTGTTTATGTCATTTAAGAAAATCAGGACCAGCAGTGATCTCTGTACCAGTCCTAGAGGGATCTCACTTCTAATATTAGCCCACTCTGAAGTAAATTAATCATAACCCTTTGCCTTCCCAATGTCAAAATTATATACAGCCACTCCCCGATTTACGTAAGGGTTGCGTTCCACGGAACTCTACGTAAGTCGGAATTTCCCTAAATGCTTATGCAGCACTCGCAAATTTGATTGAAGCAAAAAAGAAATGTTTGATGAACATGTAAATAGAAATATTTATCTAATTTTTATCAAATTATAAAAGTGTACAAAATTACAAAAATTTCAAAATTAGAAAATTACAAAAAGAGAGAGGAGACAGGCATAACATCAACAAGTTTTACCTTTTGCGCTTCATTGCCAGAATTAACTCTACACCTGATAAGCACACCACTGCAGAAGTTGAGGGCTGTGGAGATTTAGAAGGGGGTTTTTTCCAACACATCACAAAATTTCTCTGCAGCTGCAGAATCGGCACTGGCAACTTCACTGCATACTTTAATGTTTTGGAAACCAGCATGATGCTTGAACCTATAAAACCACCCATTGCTTTCCACGAACTTGGCTTGTGATGTTCCATACTTATTCTTAATATCTTCATGAATACCTCTTGCTTTTGCTTGAATGGCCATTGGACTCAGAGGCATTTGCTTCTGAATCTGATTTTCCATTCATATTATTAATAGCTTTTCCATCTTCAATATAGCACCTGAATGCTTTGTGATCACTGTTGATCTTAAATGCATTGATCCTTTAACATGTTCTTTTATACGTGCACTGTCTCTTAAAATAGTATTCACTGTTGAAGCAGCGAGACTTAATTCTGTGCAATAGATGATAATCTTTGTCCTGCTTCGTACTTCTTAATTAATCATCTTCATTTCTAAATCAATTTGGTTTCGTTTCCTAGCACTGCCAGCACTTGCATTTTCCTTTGGTCCCTTTCCCTTCACCATTGTAATCACATAAGTAAATAGGAATGAAGAGAAGGTTCTGAAAATTTGTTTTTTATGTGATTGAAGATTTCAGTGAAGGGGAACTCATTTCACCATAATACCTAATATAAAAACCCACACAATTCCATTTATTGGTATTATCGCAAATGCAATAAGATTGAGTTTACTACCCGTTTATAATTAAATGCACTAACAGAAAAGTCCAATAAACTGGAAAGTGCAAATTATTTTTATTGTTTTATGTTTGTGACCTTCAGAAATGTGTTTTAGAAAAATATCACAAAGTCATTCAAAATTTATTCTTATAACTGAGCAATGATAAAAGTGTAGTGCAATTTCCATTATAAAAATGACCTTTTAGAGAGATAAATAGCTTTAGCTATATAGCGAAATTTCAACTTCCGAGGTCTTGGAACAAATTACCAAAAAAATATAGTATACAGTATTTTTGTGCTTTCTTCATTACAATATTTTCACGATACCTCCATTTATTCCTACGGGATGCACATTTCCATGATTTTTTTTAAGTTTGCACTGGCTGGCAAAAACTTATGTAAAGTCGAGTATTGCATAAGCCGGGGAGTGGCTGTATTATATCCATCTGTGAGTGATGCTGTCAAAAAGCTAATTGGCAAGTTTACTTAAACATGATTTTCCTCTTTACAAAAACCACACTCTGTTTTCTTCAGATTACATTCTTTATCTACATGCCATTGTATAGCACTTTTGATCATTTGCCTACATGATTTTCCTTAATACTGCAGTTAGACTAATAAGTCTGTAGTTACCCACTTCACTTTTAGAATAGCTTTTATGTAATGGCAATACACGGGCATTTCTCCAACCCATAAGAATTTCTCCAGAGTCCAGTGATGTCATCATTATTAATCTTAAATGGTTCAGTGCTTTTTCTTTCACACCTCAAAATTGTTGGTTATATGTCATCAACTTCAGGGACTTTATTTGCCTTTAGGATCGAATGACTTTTCTAATAAACAATCATCGGTAATTACAGCTTCACTAATTTCACGTCATCCAGTAAGAAACTGGATGACGTGAAATAAGAAATAAGAAACTCAACCTTTGCTGACAAGAAACCTTTCCCAGAGAGAAGAACTCTCTGGGAAAGGTTTCTTGTCAGCAAAGGTTGAGTTTTCTAACCTTGCATAATGGATAGGAATAAGCAAGATTTTCTTCCCTTCATGGATCCAGTTTAATTTGTGCTTTCTTCTTTGCATTTACACACATCAAAAACTTGTTCTTTACTCTTGTATAGGCAGTAATTGCTTATAATCAGCCTTTACCAACTCAATCTTTTTTGTGGTAATATTACATCACCTTGTGTCTGTTATAGGTTTACATGCTAGTTGAAGAATTTTAAGCTTCAAAAAAAAAAAAGGATAAGTTTTTGAAGAATTTTGCTGTTTTAGTGACATAATTGTCAAATTAAATTGTACTCTATAATTATAGCCCTATAAAGACTAGGGCTATACTTTATAGCCCTAGTCACGCTCCTTATTTTATTTTTTAATTTAACTACAGATTTTCTAGGTTACTACTTAATATATGTAGAACCTTTGTATCATTTGCAATCTTGCCAATATAGTTGAGTGAGTGGTAGAGGAATTCAAATTTTTTAATTCTGGTAAATAGTTAGCTCTAAGGTTCAAATCACTTAGGTTGGTATTAGTTGGATAATTAAGTTAATTATTAAAAAGGTAAGTTTATTTGCAAAATTAACTTAACTATAAAGGTAAGCATAGGTGTCTCCTGAACTATTATAGAAAACATCTTGGGGTAAATGATGCTTTGTTTCTATCTTATTTTTTTAAATATTTGAGTACCTTGGTAGTCGGGTAGCAGAATCACATTTTAACAAGTTTAACCCTAAAATGGAGCATTAATTTGCAATAAAACTAATTAATTTAATAACATTAATAGTAGTCAATAATGCTAATTACCATAAAACTAATTAATAGTAGTCAATAATACTAATTACCATAAAACTAATTAATTTAATAACATTAATAGTAGTCAATAATACTAATTACATAAAACTAATTAATAGTAGTCATACTAATTACCATAAAACTAATTAATTTAATAACATTAATAGTAGTCAATAATACTAATTACCATAAAACTGATTAGTTCTAGTATTCTTGGAGATACAACCATTTTTGTCTTTAGAGTGTAAGCTTTTGCTTACTATGGAAGCATGCTATGTGAGGTTATACATGGAACCTACTTCAGTAGAAATGCGAAAGGGAGAAAATTCTGAGAAGTAGATCTGTATTAGTTCTCTCTCTCTCTCTATGGAAAGGTCAAATGGATAAGGGAAATACAAGGGGCAAACACCTACTTCTGTTGTAGGAAGCAAAAATTAGTAAAGCTCATAAGATGGTCAAGGGTGAAAGGATTAATCTGAGATTAGACAAAAATAAGGGGAGGGGAAAAAGGAGAATACTTGAGGTATATAAGGAATTGAGTGGCGGGAAAATGAGTTGTTCTTTCAGGTAAAGCTTTGGTGGTGTCTAGAGGCATGTAGTAGTTGCGTACTGGGGAGCATGCCGAAAAGGGTTTTGGATCAGTGAAAATTAGCTGAGTATGAGCAGAGTAGGCTAAAAGGGTTTTGAGTGATGTTTGACTAGCCTTAGTTAAGTATATGTGAAAGGTTATGAAAACCAGATGGTCCACTAGCACCTGAGTCCGGCCTGATAGTCCTAAAAGGGATGAGGAAGAAAAAAAAAGATCCCTCGAATTGCAAATCCCAGAATGGAAAAATTGTCCCTTAATAACAGAATTTGCCCAACCTGGTGTTGGGAAAAAGTACTGTAAGTACACTTTATTCATACTATTTCTAGTTTTTGTCCTGAGAAGAGGAATTAAACCTAAATTTAAGACTAAAGGAAAAGACACTCTCTGTTCCTGCTGAAAAAAAAGACTCAATTGACAAGTGTAATAAAAGGGGGAATTTTATCTGATTCGTAGAAGAAAAATATTTAATGAAGTAGCAGGGCCCCCTTGCTGAGAATTGAATTTATTGTAAAAGTGTAGCAATTGCGTATACAAAGAAAAAGAGAAAGGGGTTTATATGTCATAAATAACTTGCTTGTGAAGTTAAAAGTACACAGTTAAGTTAATAAGTTAATCTTATTATCTGTAACAATATGGTATAACCTTATGCTTGAAATTTTTATATTAAACATGTTGAAATTATATTTGTGTCTATGTCAGTTGTTTTACTTTACTCTAGTTTAACTTAAGATCCCTGGACACCTGGACACGCAGTCAGTGGCCCAAGGTAATGTAATGTTAACCTAAGTAAATAACAGTAGGTGAACAAAATATACATATAAAAATAAATAATATATATATATAGTACAGAAAAAAAAAAAATGTCTACAAGAGCAAAGTTATTTTTGTTATGGCATAACACTGCCATTGCATTTTCTTTAGTTCCTCCTCCATCTGATGTGTGTGTTTTTTCTATCCCATTCTTTCATCTTTAGTTTGAATGCTCATTACCTTCATTATATTTATTATGTTTTATTTTAAATTATGCCATTTGGGTTTCCTTAAAACTGCCACAGTAGAGTCTCCAAGCTGATAGTGCAGAAAATGAGAGTTGACAACTTTCTTTTCAGTTTCTGGAAAAAAAGCTTTTGGTTTAATTGTATGTCATTTTTTAGTTTTTAATAAAGAAAAATCAAATATTAAAAAAAATCATAATTTGCTGAATATTAAAATAAAAACATCACAAGTAAAATATAATGATCAATCTGTTAGGCATATCATGAAGTGCACAAAATTGAATATTATACTTGTTGCTAATTCAAATTTGGCTGTGTCAGATTCTGTTGTTCTCCTAACTCCACTAATCACATGGAAACTTAAATTTATCCAAGCCAAATTTGGTAACTTCAGTTGGCTTAATTTTTCTAGACAAGAACACAGCAGGTCAAGATGCTGAAGATTTTGCAATTACTAATCTCCTAGCCCCAAGTGCCAAGTGAGTGATCATAGCAATTTACAAGGTAATTTGAAAGTGCTTTTTCTTTAAGCTACTGATAATAGAGATTGTTAAAGCCTTTCCTTTATAAAGTTATTTATTTTTGACTCTTTCTAAATAAAGAAGTAAGCTTCCTGCCAAGAAAGGAAAGACACCTTTCTTTTTTATATATAATTTACTTCTCTAACACACTAACCTCTTATTGCTTGGTCACTGGTGGCACCCTGAGGGCTGGTAACCTGAGTATAAATCCAATACTCAGGGCAAAATGAGCACTTATAGATCCCTTAATGTCACTGACTGTAGAGCCTAATTGTTCACGTGAACTTGAGTCATCTCAAGCAAAAATAATAATTTAAAAAAATTATTTTTCACCTGAACTGCCTGCTTTCTTAATTCTACATTCCTTATCAATGAATGTAGTTTTTCCAGTGAAACCCCTTAGCAGCTTATCTCTATTTCTTGTGCAGAAAAGTATAGATGCTGTAGCAGGTACTCCTAACATACTCAAATGACTTTGCTCAGGAGATCTCTTTGTAGAAGCATCTAACCCGAATCATTTAGGTAGCTCCTGAAGCAAACGACCTTTGGAGGCCTTCCCATTAATTTAAACACTTGAAAAGATATTATTTTGGAATGGGACCTCCTTAATGTTCCAAGAAAGAAATTACTGAAGAAATTAAAGCGCAGCATGTCATCAGTGCTAAAAGAATAATGACTAAACAGGATGATGTCCTTACTCCCACAAAAAATGTTATCCTTACCTTCAATACTTCAAATCTTCCCACATTAGTTAAAGCTGGCTACCTTTCCTGTAAGATCTGACCATATATTCCAAATTCACTTAGATGCTTTAAATGCCAGAAGTATGGTCATTCTCAAACAGAATGTCAATGTAAGGCCATTTACCCCTCCTGTGGCTCTCCAGACCAGTCCCAAATTGAATATACAGCAGTAACACCAAAGTGTCCCAACTGCCAAAGTGCTCACCTTGCATAGTCCAGAACTTGTGTATCACTGAAGATGGGTAAGAAAATACCAAAGTACAAGATAGAAAAAATGTCTCATCCAAAAAGCATGAAAACAGATATTAAACGTGATGCCTTCCAAATCTTATTAAAATGCAGTCAAAAGCACTAAAGAGTTTTCAGCACAGACTTATATATTACAATTCCTCCTAAATTATCTCTTTCTCAATGAACCAGATCCATTCTCATCAATGGCAAAACACTGACAGCAACAAAGACCAAGAGTAAATCAAATTCTACTAATACAAAGCCATCAAAGCCACAACAAGACAATGCCCCCAAATCAGGAACATTAACAAAGGAAAAAGATGCAAAACTTACACAGAATAATCTAACTGATTGAACTATGGAAATTGACAAGAAGTCTGATAATGAAGATGCAGTTCTCCTACTACATGCTGAGGATGAGAGGGATATTGCTCATCAAGTTTTTACAAAGTTACAGAAATATAAACAGGATCAAGGGAAAACAAAGTGATCAGAGAGGTCCACTTAACCTAAACCGAAATAATGCAGAAAATCATTTAGTGTAATTGTAGAGGCCTCAGAAGCAATCTAGATGAATTAAAATATTTGATGCACCAGCATGATCTTATAAGTGTTTGTCTACAGGAAACATATTTATCATCAAATCATACTCTCCATTTCTCAAGGTATATATTATACAGATGGGACAGATGTTCTGAATCTCCAGCAAGAGGAGGAGTAGCCATTTTAGTTTGTAGAAACATACTATCCAAACCTATCCAGTTTTGCACCACTAGAAGCAGTATCTGTTCGCATTGTTCTTGGCATTACTCTCACTCTTGTCTCCATTTATATTCCACCAAACGTTCCGTGTTCCACTGCAGGACTTGATGATATACGAAATCAACTGCCCCACCCTGTATGTCATCTAGGTGATCCAAATGCTCATCATCCTTTGTGGTGTTCCCCAAACATAGATCAGAGAGCATGGATGATCAAAACTGTCCTTGACAACATCACTTAACATTGATGAATATTGGTGTACACGTATATCCACCTGCCTACAGGTGGACTTGGCACATCATGGCCTTAGTTGCCTTTGCACCATAAAAACTTAAATCAAATCAAAGCCTGTCTACATAATCAAGCTCTGCTCTTGACCTGCCCATAAGTTCTTCATCCATTTAACCTAACCTTGAGTGGACAGTATTAACTGACCTTCATACCAGTGATCATGTTCCTATAATTTGAAAAATACAGATGGATAAAAACTATGACTCCAGCCAACGAATTACTTGGAATTTTCACCGAGCAAACTGAGAACAGTTTTCTACTACAATCCAATTGGATAGCCACTTGATCCTTACTAAGTCTATTAATAATGCCACTAGGCATATAGTAGAAGAACTACTTGAAACTGTTGCCAGTGCAATACCAAAATCAAATAATACCAAACAAAGATGTAATGGTTGGTGGACGAAAGATTGCTTTCTTGCCAAAAGAAAGCAAAATAAAGCTTGGAACATTTTTTGCCGAAATGCATCACAGGAGAACCTTAATAACTATAAACAACTAAAAGCTGGAGCATGACAAATTCGTAGGGAAAGCAAAACAGGATGCGTGGATTCGATTCACTTGTACCATCTGCAGAAACACTGACCCCAGAATAATCTGGAGAAAGATCGATATCCTTGGTGGAAAGTGTCAACAAACTTCGGTCCAATCCTGTCTTGGAAAGGAATGGATATTTCTTCTCCGATTGATATTGCAGAGGTTAGCTGAAACATTCGCTGCTATCTCATCCTCTCAGTCTTATGAAGACTCATTTAGATGCACAAAAATGGCTGTGGATAAATATAAAATCAACTTTGATACAAACCAAGCATATTCCTATAACCTTCCATTCACTAGATGAACTCACGAAGCTATCCAAAATTCTCAAAATAGTTCTGCTGGACCAGATGGCATTTACTGCATAATGCTTCACACCTTAACTCCAACTCAAAAAAAGGTGCATTATAGCCAAAGTTGCTTATGCACCATGAAATCCCCCAAAACAACAACAACCAACTCATAATCTACACTAGTGAAATTTTATAACAGAATCTTTGAAAAGAATGTTTACCCTGATACATGTCATTCAATAGTGGTAGCCATAGCAAAACCAGAGAAAGATGCTTCCTCCCTAACAGTTATCATCTTGTATCTTTGGCCAGCTGTTTAGGAAAAATACTAGAAAAGATGGTTCACAGGAGACTTGTCTGGATTATTGAAAATAAAGATGCTATAACACACCACCAATTTGGCTTCTGCCGTAATAGGTGTACAACTGATGTTCACATCAAAGTTGAAGCTCACACTCAAAATGCTTTTGTTAAAAAGAACATGTCGTAATGATAATGTTTGATATTACCAAAGCATTTGACACAACCTGGAGATATGGAATCCTCCAAGATTTAAACAACCTTGGACTGACAGGTAAACTGCCTTGATTCATTCAGAATTTTCTCCATCTCAGGCCTTCTAAGTATGATTCCAGAATGAGCTATCCACAATTCACATGCAAGAAGGAATATCTCAAGGACTGATTTTAAGTGCCACACTTTTTGCTTTATGTACCAGTGGCATTACTTGAGCTACAGTGGAAACTGGCAGCTCTGTAGCCAGATGGGCAGGAGCAGCAATGCGTAGCACACGCTTCTTGATTAGACTGGGGTTCGAACCCATGACCACCAAATATGGAGGATGCAGAAAGGTCAGGGAATGATCGCCGCATATCCCCAGAGCAATGGTGCCTCCGTAGCCAGGTGGGCAGGAGCAGCACTGCGTAGCACACGCTTCTTGATTAGACCGGGGTTCGAGCCCATGAGCCACCAAATACGGAGGATGCGGAAAGGTTGGGAAATGACCACCGCATGTCCCCAGAGCAATATGGCCTTAGTTGCTAATGCTCCTAAAAACCAAATAACAACAACAACCCAGAGCAATATGGCCTTAGTTGCTAATGCTACTAAAAACCAAAATAACAACAACAGTGGAAATTTATATGTATGCAGATGATCTTGCTTCCTGTCAATCATCGAGCATGGCTACCATTGAAAGACAACTGCAATTAGCAATAACTAAAATTGAAACTTGGACAAAATGCAATGGCTATCATTTAACCAAGGGGAAAACTACAGCAATACACTTCTGTAAATTGTGATCGCTTAATCCGGAACCTGCATTAAAACTGAAAGGCAGAGAAATACCAGTGACAGATTTGATAAGACTACTAGGTTTGATTTTAGATACCAAACTAAATTTTTCATAAACATATAACCTACCTGCAAACTATGTGCTTCCAGAAATTAAACATCCTTCTTGCAGTATCCTCAACATCTTGGGGTGCTGACAGGTAGTCATTGCTTAATTTATATTGTGCTCTAATCATCATAATTAGATTATGGAGATTGTAAGATGCTGTTTTAGCTAAAACAGCATCTTACAATCTCTGAATGCCATCCAACACAGTGCCCTTTGATTTGCACTAGATGGCTTCAGAACCTCCCCAGTTCAGAGCTTGGGGGCTTATATGTGGAAACACATATAAGCCCCCTCCCCCACAACTCCACTTTATCATATAAGACAAAGCCTACTCTGCAATATGCTTCCAAAATAAGAAGCTCTTCTTCTCATCCTTGTTGGGTATACCTCAACCTACCTCTTTGGCAAACACACTATGAATCCAAGACTAATGAACTCAGGCCTGCTGGGATACACCTTCAAGAAATAATACAGAAGTGGAAAATCGATCTCAACAAAATTGAGGAAAGTACAAATGTGCCTTTACCTTCTTGGGATAGACATGATATAGACATCGATCTATACTTTTCTCAGTGGTCAAAAAACACCATTCCATCATTTAACATCCAACAGCTACATGCCAACCATATTTCAGAACACACTGGGAAACTCTAATCTATACGGATGGTTCTAAGTCACACTCACATGCAGGTGCAGCAGCTGTATTCCCTTCACATGCAATTTCCAAATCCCTTCCACTTGAGTACAGTATACATTCTGCAGAATTATATGCCATAAAGCATTAAGTGAAATATGTCAGCAGTCATCACTTTCTGGTTCTAATATATTCTGATGCTACCTCAGCCATACAGGGTAGACATTATTCTCGTCAATGCTACACAAATTGGCTTTCTAATTGACCTCTGCCAAAAAAACACTCTGAAATAACTCTTTGCTGGATCCCAGGACACTCTGGAATAGAAGGCAATGACAAAGCAGATAATGTAGTAAAATCGGCATCAGAACTACAAAGCAAAACAATGATAATTCCACTGATTTTAGGCCAATTGTTATTAGATCAAGTGAAAATGAATGGACCCAGATATGGAGAAATGAAACCAACAATAAACTGCAGAAAATAAAACCTAATACACAAATACGGGACTCAAGCATCAGAAAAAGTCGTAGAGAAGAAGTAATGCTTGCCAGACTATGAATTGGTGATTATTCTGAGCAAGAGGAAGAATCCCATCAGCATTGAGCATGCTAAAACCATTCAAGGCTTTATACACCTCTATCAGATCACCTCGCTGGTGCCTAGTCCCCAGACACTGTAATTTGCAAAACTTAAGCCTTTCTTCGTAAGAGCACCCCTTTGATTAATTCACTAATCTTGTTGCCCTTCTCTGTACTCGTTCCAGCATCTCTACATCCTTCTTGAAATGAGGCCTCCAGACCTGTATACAGTACTCTAGGTGTGGCCTGACCATTGCCTTATACAACGGAATAATCACCTCGTTATCCCTGCTAGAAAAATCCCTATATATCATCGACGATACACCATGAGCTGCTCTTGCAGCCCATCTGCACTGCTCAGAAAACTTCATATCTGCCTGAAAAACCACCCCCAGGTCCCTTCATTCTCTACCACTGTCAGTGTAGTACCACAGAGTTGATATGTTGCTCTGGGGTTACTGTTTCCCATATGTAGTACTTTACATTTGTCAATGTTAAACTTCATTTGCCACCTCTCTGCCCATCTGCTCAACCTTTCCAGATCCTGTTGCAGCAGCATAGTGTCAGTAGTGTCCTTGACAACCCTGCCTTCGTTATCGTCTGCAAACTTGGACATTAAGCTTGATATACCGTCATCAGTATCATTTATAAATACAAAAAACAATAATGGACCCAATACTGAACCCTGAGGGACTAGACTAATAACATTAGTCCACGATGAACAGTGTCCATTGATTACCACTCTCTGTCTTCTCCCCCTCAACCACCCCTTTATCCATAGCAGCAATTTGCCTCCAATGCCATACTGCTCCAATTTGTGCAGCAGTCTTCCATGTGCAACAGTAGCAAAAGCCTTTCTAAGATCCAAATATATAATTTCAAAGTTATTCCCTGCATCCAGTTCTTTTGTGACTGCATCATAATATCCAATCAAATTGGTCAGGCAACACTTCCCCTTAACAAAACCATGCTGTGTCCGAGCTATAACTGAAGTCTTGTCTAGATGATCCTGCAGTGCTTCTTTAACCAGTACCTCCATTAATTTTCCGGGAACAGAAGTTAAACTAACAGGTCTATAATTACTTGTATCGCCCTTTAATCCTCCGTTGTGAATTGGGGTCACATTTGCACATCTCCAGTACATGGGTACTTCTCCTGAGTCCAAGGAAGCTCTCATAATTACGGCTAAGGGTTTGCTTACTTCCTTTGCTGCCTCTTTTAATATAACTGGATAGATCCCATCCACCCCAAGTGCCTTTCTTGTATTTATCTTCAACAATTTCTCCTCCACTTTACTCTCAGTTATTACAAGATTCTCTAGCTTACTGCCAGAGTTGAATACACCTCTGGCATTCCCCTCGCTGAATAACTCCTCATGTGTGAATGTCGATGCAAAATATTCATTTAGTTTGTTAGCTACCTGAGCAGGATCATCAACAGTTGACCCATCGATATCAAGTGGACCAATCTAATTCATCCCCTTCCTTCTAGAGTTTACATAAGTAAAGAACTCTTTGCTGTTTTTCTTTGCATCCCTTGCCAAAGATTTCTCGTAATCTGCCTTCGCCAGCCTAACCTCCTTTGTAACTTGGTTACAGATCAACTTGTATCGTGTTAATTTGTATGTATCCCATGCATTTTTCTTCTCTGCCATATGTCTCATTAGTTCATCTGACATCCACTTAGGCCTAAACCTTGAACAATATTTCTTAGTTGGTATGTAAAGCCTAGTAGCGTCCAAGATAAGTTCTTTGAATGCTTCCCATTTTGAATTTGCTGTTGGTAACATCATCATTTGGTCCCACCGTATAGAATTTAAATACTGTCTCAGTCCATCGTAGTCGTCTTTACGAAAGCAATAACCCTTCCCTTTACCCCTAATGGTAGTTACCTCTTTGAGTAAATCCCACTTCAGCACACTGTGATCACTGCCACCTAGTGGTTCATTTACCTGCAGATTCTTAATACATGAAGAATCACTACTGATAATCAAATCAAGAGTATTACTCCCTCTAGTTGCCTCCCGAATATGCTGATGTAGAAAACAATCATCCAATAAATCCACAAAAGCCTTGCTAGTGTGTGAGTGACCAGCCCCCAAATTCAAATCAATATCTGGGAAATTAAAATCCTCCATTATTAAAGGACTCTCTGATTTACTGGCCCACTCTATTTCCCTGTACAGTTTCTTATTATACTCATCAGAGTCATTAGGCCTATAGCACACTCCTACTCTCAATTTTGATCTCCCAATGCTTATGTCACACCAAACTGACTTGACACTGCACTGTCCAGCAGTGTTGACTGGCTTCACTTCCTTGGATTTTATGTATTTCTTAACTAATAGCATAAGCCCTCCTCCCTTCCTATCCTGTCTATCCTTTCTGTAGACATTGTACTCCCCAAATTCCAATTCTGCATTCCTTACATCTGTGTGACACCACGTCTCTGAAATCCCCACAATATCTGCCTTTGATGTTTTGAGCAATACCTCAAATTCATCAAATTTATTTACTAAACTCCTAGCATTGGTGTAAACGCAAGTATACATGCACCTGTTCTTTTTCTTAGCTACCCTAACACAACCCATGTGTTTATTTGTACCCCAATGATTCCCAGCAGTCTCTGAAATATCCTGTATTTTATTTTCCAGGCTGCGGCTCATTCCAATAGAAGCAGTGCAAGAATCACTTTGACCTCTGCCAGTGGTGAAAGTGATAATCTATTAGTCCTTGTATCCCCCCAATCTAGTAGTTTTCCGACCCACCTAACACTACCGCGATGGCATCAGCAAACATTCTTGCACCCTTTCTATTTAAGTGTATCCCATCCCTGTAGAAGCAGTCTCTCCTGTTAACAATTACAGACCAGACTGAAAAAAATTCTACCCCTTGAGCCTTGCACAATCTTTCCAGGGCCAAATTGATCGACAGGGCTCTCATCATATACTCCCTCCTATCGTGTCTGGGCAGAATTGCAGACACTTTCAAATTCAACCGTAATTCACGGCTTTTTTTCAACAGTGACCTGTACTTGTTAAGTAATTCCGCCGGTCTCCTACTCTTAATATCATTAATAACATCTCAATATTCTTGTTCTTAAAGGAAGTGTAAGATCACTGTGGTATAGAAGATTCTTCTTTTTAAGGAAGGCTGCATGTGCTTGTTCAATTCTTGAGTGTACTTCAATAGAATGGTTCAAGTCCTCTCTCCGCATACAAACAAGATAGTGATAAATTTTAACCCTTTCAATTTCTTCATTATTGATTGTAATTTTTGTTTGCACTTCTTTCTTACCGATCACCATAAGTTTTGTTTTCTTGATGTTTAACTTCAGACCAAAATTTTCTTATGCTATTAATTAACCCTATCCATTAACACATGTAAATCCTTCTCACGAGCTGGCCAGAAATATAGTATCATCTGCATATCTCATTATATTTATTGTATTGCCATTAATCTTTATCCCTTCTGTACATCCCCTCTAAAGCTTCTTTAAGAATTTCTTCAGCATACATGTTGAACAATATAGGTGATAGAATACAACCTTGACGAATTCCTCTTTTAATTTATCTCTTCTGATTCTTCTCCTTGTATGCATACCTTTGCTGATTTTCCCCAATACAAATTCATTATTATTCTGATGTCTTTGCTATCAATTCCAGTCTTCTCATAATTCAAGAAGCAGATGAAATACCTCTTAGTTCACATCTCGACATCTTTCTATTATAGTCTGAACTGTAAACAGGGCTTTCCTGGTACCCAGTCCTTTTTGGAAGCCAAATTGAGAATCACTAAGTGTTACCTCACATATTTTATAAATTCAGTTGTGTATAATCTGTAGAAGTATCTTCAATGCATGGCTCATCAAATTGTTCTAAATTGAGAACTATTTGCATTTTCACAATTCGGTAAGCGTATGAATGACTTCTCAACCATTCTCTAAGAATTTCTCCAGTGTCATAAACTTTTTTGAGCAGACCAACCAACACCTTCACCTTTATTATCTTTAATATTTTTGTTGGAATTTCATCAGGACTATTTGTCTTGTCTAAGCTTATCTTTAGGCAAAGTAACATATCTCTATTAGGGATAAATATGACTTCCAATCCCTGTTAGCATAAGCACATCACAAATATTGCCTCCTTTGCAACTAAAAAAAAACTGTTTTTTCTTTTTCTCTAAACAACTACTCTTTGCATGAATCTCAAATCTACTCTACCATGGAATATCGCTCCTACATCTGCTAATGCAATCAAAACCTCTTTGAGGCTCCTGGACTCCATTCAAAATACGGTGGTAAGTTTAGTTAATGAATGAGACCTGTGGAAGAGAAGAAAAGTGCATGGAATGCATATAAATTATCTTGTGATACAGAATTTCCCTGTATAAATTAGTCCATAATCAAGTCACAAAGGAGGTTATACAAGCAAAGGCAGATTATGAGAACTCTCTGGCTAAGAATGCAAAGAAAAACAGCAAAGACTTCTATGATTATATTAACAGTAGAAGGAAGAGTTTGAATCAAATTGGGCCACTCGATGTTCATGGGTTAAATGTGTGATTACCCTGCTCTGGTTCCACACAAATTGAATAGATATTTTGCATCTACATTCACACATGAGGAATTCTTTAGGGAAGGGAATGCCAGAAGTTTATCAAACTTTAATGAGGGCTAAATAACTGCGATAACTGAAAGGAAAGTGGTTATGGTGGTTTAATGGCACATAAGCTGCTATGGCTATAATGCAGGAAAGTGGAGGAGAAATTGATGAGAATGGACATAAAATAGGCACCTGGGGCAGATGAAATTTATCCAATTATATTAAGGGAGTAAGCAAAGGTGGTAATTAAACCCTTAGCCATAATTATGATAACATCATTGGATTCAAGAGAGTCCTATGGACTGGAGAAGTTTGAATATATTCTCAATTCATGAAAGGGGGATCAAAAGGTGACATGAGTTATTACAGAACCTATTAGATTAATGTCTGTTCCAAAGAAAATAATGGAATCATTAGTTAAAGAAGTATTTCAGGACCATTTGGACAGGCCAGTTATACTGAAATAATAGTGTGAATTTGCAAGGGGCAGTCTTGTTTAAACAATCTGATAAGTTACTATGTGCAGTGACTAAGGAATTAGATGCAAAAAATAATTTTGACATCATATACTTAGATTTCAGGAAGGCTTTTGATACTGTTGCACATAAAAGACTGCCATACAAATTGGAGCAATGTGGTATTAAGGGCAAGTTAATGCTATGGATGAAGAGTTCGTTAAGTGGAAGAAGACAGAGTCCTTATCAATGGGCACTGCTCTTCTTAGACTAATGTCATTAGTCCCCCACCCCAGGGTTTAGTGGTGGGTCCATTGTTGTTTTCAATATTTATCAATATTATTGATGAAGATATATCAGACTTAATATCTTAGTTTGCAGATGATACAGAGGTTGCAGAGGTTGGCTCACCGTGATGACTGTTGTTAATGACAGTCATCAGGGTGAGCTACTGCAACAAAATCTAGGAAAATTGGGTTGATGGGCTGAGAAATGGCAATTGAAGTTTAACAAATGCAAGGTACTGCACATGGGTAGCAATAACCCCAGAGTAACTTATCAACCGTGTGGTACTATACTCACAGTAGTGGAGAATGAAAAAGATCTAGGGGTAATTGTGCAGTGAGACATGAAATTCTCTGAGCAGTGCAGACACGCTGCCAGGACAGCCCATGGGGTTTCATCAATGATATACAGAAACTTTGCTAGCAGGGATAAGGAGGTTCCTAAAGTGAGGCCTCCAGACCTGTATACAGGTCTAGAGGCCTCACTTTAGGAAGGATGTAAATCTGCTGGAATGGGTGCAGAGAAGGGAAATCAGATTGGTGAAGGGAACAAAAGGCTTCAGTTCTTCAAATTGCTTCTCTCAAGACCAGGCACCTGTGGGGAGATCTGATTTGAGGTGTTTTAGAGCCTTGACTGGATTGAGTAAGCTGAATGTTAATGGTATTCTTCCACTTGCTGAGACCACACACACACGCGTGCGAGGAGATATAAGTAAATTTAGGTTCGGGGGTGGTCGCAGGTGTACAAAAGTTTGTCTTCAGCCATCAGGTGGTTGATTGTTGGAACAGGTTCCAATATGTTGTTGTGGAAGTTGATGAGTTGAGGGTATGGATGGGTGAATTTGTGTGTGTGTGTGTGTGTGTGTGTGTGTGTGTGTGTGTGTGTGTGTGTGTGTGTGTGTGTGTGTGTGAGAAAAAGGTGGGGCTGACGTTTACAAGGATTGATTTAGCTAAATTGTTTTGTCTTCCCACTAAAACATTATCAGATATTAGCATTTAGGGAACTGGTGCTGGATATTTTGAGAAGTTATAGCTGTTGGTACTCAATTGGCTAGTGAAATATACTTTCATCAGTGAAATACCTAAGTAAATGTCATAATATGCATACAGATAATCAACATACAAGTCCACTGCTTTCTGAGGAACTGCATAAAAATAAAACCACTTGTTATGGCTATTCATCCTATTGATAGGATTGCCGCCAGTTGAAGAAGATCAAAATAACAAAGAATAGAATTTTTGGCAACTCCAGCAACCAGATTTGTTTAATGAAGGACACAAAAGGGAACTCTTACAATGAAAGTCTTCAGCTGCATATGGAAAATAGGCACACCTGTGAGGAGCCTCAATTTGAAGTGTTTAATGTTTTAAATGCATTGAGCAAACTAAATGCTAATGACATACTTACTCTTTCTGTGACAACAAATATCATCATTCTTCTCTTTCTTGGTGATTCCTTTCTACTTCTCTCTCTCTCAGGATAACTCGGGAATTTTTTTGGCTGGTGCAGCATAAGTCTCAGGCTTCCTTACATTGTATGGCTAATAATAATAATAATTATACAATAATACATATACTATTCATAAAAATGTGTCTTATTTATTTTAAAATACTTTAATCAAACATATAATGTACTTCATACATTCTATTTCCCTTAAAATATTTGTCACTCAAAGTTTTTCTTATAATCCATATTTCTTTCTTTCTTTCTTAAGAAACCAGTTATAATCTGATTATGTCAGTATCCTACTGCTTTTCCATTGTGGATATGTCCTGATGAAAGTATTCCCTTCGTTCATGACTTGTCTCCCAGATTTTAAGTGGGAAATAAAACTGAGATGGGAATGAAGAAAATAAATTTTCAAAGACTTTCAGCAGTTCATCCTTATAATATTGCATTAAAGTTGATACCAGAGATTCATCTTCTTTGAAGAAATTCATGTACAACTGCTTTGAATAATTGCCAAGCTGCTAATTCAGTATCCCCTTAATTTGTTTCAAGTACATCATCACGAGGAGTTTCTTTGTATGAGACTCAATGAAAATTCCTTCTTTCAGTTTTGCACCTGTTAAATTAGGAAACATTTCCCTTAGGTAGCAAAATCCACTTTCTTCTTGATACAGAGCGTTAACAAAATTCTTCATTAATCCAAGCTTTATATACAAAGCTAGAAGAGCCTTTTTTGGTTCAACCAGTGGAACATATTTAATATTACTTCTCCGTGATAAAAATCACTGTTTCTCACTGCTGCACAATATAATACTTTCTGTTTCATGACTATCCCACATATAGAAAATAGTATTTTCTGAAACCTCCCTGTAGATGAGTGAGTAATCCAATTATCTTATCATCACAGACATACCAAGGAAAGTTATGATACTTTATTACACTGATTTTGGGCATATTTTCATATGTTTCTTTCACGCCAGTAACATCAAGTAGAGGAACATTTCTGTTGTGCAGCAAAACTGCTTTTAATTTTGCTCTTAATTTTGTGGAATCAATAAATATTTGCCGTTCATTAGGATTGTGTTAAATTCCCAGTTTTGTTCAGAAGACCATAACAGAAACATACACTACCTTCTATAAAGAAATATTTTTGAAAACACTTTGTGATAGTTTTCAATATAATTGTAATTTTAGTTCTTGCTTCAAGTAACATCCACTTTTGAAACCTAGAACAAAGAATTCTGCTTGCTCTTTACATAAGTTTAAATCATAAACTAAGTCATTCAACTTGTCTTGTTTATGTAAGTGCACTGCATTATAATGTTGTGATTGATAGTCCAAATTTGTTGAACTGGATGGGTCAGCAAATTATGAAACACAAGGATCCTCACTATTTTCATCACTGCTTCTTTTTTATCCCATGATTTTGGGGAACAGCAGGTCTTATTTATTCCATCATTTTGGGGAACAGCAGGTCTTATTTATTCCATCATTTTGGGGATGGCAGGCCTTTGTTATGCAGAACAGGCCTTACTGTAGATGACATGTTAGGATATCTGATGCTGTGCCTGCTTTTTTTTTTGGACATTCCTGATGTATTTGTTATGCAGAAATAGCATAACAAATTGCTCAGTTCTTGCCCTATCATAGGCACAACAAAAGACATGATTTTAATATCATAAATATGGAATTCAGGAAAGCTTTTGATACTGTTTCACATAAAAGACTGCTATATAAATTGGGGCAATTAAGGGCAAGTTACTGCTATGAATAAAGGGATGGTTGAGTGGGAGAAGACAGAGTGGATATTAATGGACACTGCTCTTTGTGGAATGATGTTATTAGTAGTTCTCCAGGGTTCAGTGCTGGGATCATTCTTGTTTTCTGTATTTATTAATGATATTAATGAAAGTACGTAAGGCTTAATGTCTAAGTTTGCAGATGATACAAGGTTAGCACGGTGGTTAACAACAGTAATTAGAGTAAGCTACTACAACAAGATCTAGAAAAATTAGGTAGATGGGCTGAGAAATGGCAGTTGAAGTTTAACATTGACAAATGCAAGGTACTGCGTACGAGTAGCTGGAATCCCAGATTAACATACAATTGCATGGTACTACACTTAGGGTAGTGAAAAATGAAAAAAAAAGACCTGCGGTAATTGTGCAGTCAGATATGAAGTTCTCTGAGCAGTGCAGACAAGCTACCAGGATAGCGCATGGACTTTGTTACTGATATACAGGAATTTTGGCAGCAGGGATAAGGAGATGATTATCCCATTGTATATGGCAACAGTTAGGCCACATCTTGAGTACTGCCTTCAGGTCTGGAGGCCTCATTTTAGGAAGGATGTAGCTCTGCTCAAATTAGTGCAGAGAAGGGCAATGACATTGGTGAAAGGAACAAAAAGGGTGATCTTACCAAGAAAGGCTTCAGCAAATTGCAGCATCTGGAGATTGGGCTCCTGTGAGGTGAGCTGATTGAGATGTTTAAGGCTTTGAATAGATTGAGCAAGGTCAATGCTAATAACATTCTTTCCCTTGCTTAGACTACACATGTGAGGGGGTTTAAATTCAAGTTGAGGAAGGATGGTTGCAACACAGATGTGTATAAGTTTGCCTTCAGTGAGCAGTTAGTTGTTGGAACAAACTTCCATCCGTTGTTGTGGAAATGAGTACTTTGAATAAATTAAAGGAAGAACTAGACAAATTATTGTTGGAGATGGATAGGTAATGTTTTGATGTGAGAAGATTTTTTTTTTTTTTTTTTTTTGTTGTTGCTTTATAAGCTTGCTTTCTTGCATCATTTTCTGCTACTAATACTAATATCATTTTTTTAGTACTGTTTTATAACAAGGACTTAAGCATATTTTGTGCATATGATATAAAACAATTCACATTGTTTGTTATTAACCTATTTACTCACTTTATCTTATATTTCCACTTAAATTATTTTGTATTTAAGTATTTTAACTATATTTTGTTACTACGTGTTATGCTACTGTCACTTGTGGTTACATTTTTGCTTAAGTAAGCCCAGTAAATATGAGATAATGTGTACATTATCTACATTTGATGTGAGATAATATATACATGAACATCCTTGCATGGATGCAAAAGAGAAGCGAGAATAGTTAGAGAGAAGTGGATTTTTTGGGAGCTATACTGTGTTGTGTGCTTGTTCAAAAGAAATGTGATCTTGTATTAAATTTAATCCTGTCAGTCATTTAATTAGAGAAAAGTTGGTAATAATGAGCTTAGAGTTATGTGATTAAGGTTTATTGTTATTGACATTCCTTAGAATATAAGAGCATTTTTATTTTAATTCTGCATACCTACATTGTGCATAAACATTGTTATGGCTGTTGTCTTAGAGGATTAGGAAGTACAGTAGAACATCGGTTATCTGGAAGTCAGTTATCCAGAATAATTTGAAAGGCTGATTTTTCTTCTTTTTATTAATGGTAGTATTTCAGACAAATGTTTATTATGCTATGAGAGTATAGTATTTCTATCTGTTTTTTTACGTCGTATATCTGGTGAAATGTTGGATTAGGACTAATGGGTTTTCTCAGAAATCATGAGTGATAGAGTTTAGTCATTTGCTTCTGAACCCAATTTTCCATGACATATTTTGTTCTCTTCATTTCATATTATCTTTAGTTCAGTTCCAGATTTGGTAAGAATAATATCGGCCCGAAACTGCACAATTTATTATTTTCCCCGGTAAAATGTCAACAAAAAGAAACAGCACTGAAATGGTCAGAAAACCAGGAAGAATGCAATATAATCAAATTGATATTATTAAGGAACTTGAGAGATTTAGCAGTAAAAAAAAAAAAAAAAAAAAAAAAGTCCAAACAAACGAAACAAAACACGATCGAACATTATTTTAAAAAATAAAATTTTTTGCTGCATAAAATTTGCAGAGAAATACCTATCCGATTATACATACATATGAAAATTTGTGAATTTTTAAGTTATTATTATAATTTTTTTGACTAAATAATTCTTTTTTTCCACGCTATTTAAAGTGTTTTTCTTTTACCTTAATACATTATAACAGAATTTATTTAATTTTACCTTATGTTTGATTATCCGGAAAATTTGGAGTGAATGGATGGGTGGAAATGGGAAAGGTTTTTTTTTTTTTTTTGGCTGATGCTGTATAAGCTTGCTTTCTTGCATTGTATACCTCTACTTTTGCTATCCGGGAGAGGTCTGACATTAATTATTGTGGATAACTGATGCTCTACTGTATTTAAAAACTTTCAGGTGAAGATTAGCAGGTGCAATTTATATTGTATAATATAGGTTTGTAAGAGAATAGAGGTATCAGCTTACATGTTTCATATACTCATAGTAATGAGTGAATCTATTAAAAATGAAGATACTATTCAAGATAAGGTATACATCTTTTGTTGTTATTGGTTGGAGATAAAGAATAATTAAACTGCAATCACATTAAGAAATTAATGAATCATGAAGAAATAAAAAGGAAACTGACCTAATGAGAAAGTGGCTATTTAACCATTAATCATATGATGTTTAAAAAGTAAAGTGTGTCTGTAAAGTATATAAAGAGTTTCTGTCAGCTATATTAGCATTAGCCTTCTTGAAATGAAGCCTCCAGACCTGTATACAGTACTCAAGGTGTGGCCTGACCATTGCCTTATACAAGGGAATAATCATCTCCTTATCCCTGCTAGAAAAATTCCTGTATATCATTGACAATACTCCATGAGCTACTCTTGCAGCCCATCTGCACTGCTCAGAAAACTTCATATCTGCCTGCACAATTACCCCCAGGTCCTTTCATTCTCTACCACTGTCAGTGTAGTACTGCAGAGTTGATACGTTGCTCTGGGGTTATTGTTCCCCATTTGTAGTACTTTACATTTGTCAATGTTAAACTTCATTTGCCACCTCTCAGCCCATCTGCTCAATCTTTCCAGATCCTGTTGCAGCAGCATAGCAACAATAGGATACTACTGATCCTGTTACAGCAGCATAGCATCAGTAGTATCCTTAACAACCCTGCCAACCTTTGTATTGTCTGCAAACTTTGACATTAAACTTGATATGCCATCATCAATATCATTTATAAATACAGAAAACAACAATGGGCCTAACACTGAACCCTGAGGGACTCCACTAATAACATTAGTCCACAATGAGCAGTGTCCATTGTTTACCACTCTCTGTCTTCTCCCCCTCAACCATCCCTTTATCCATAGCAGCAATTTGCCTCCAATGCCACACTGCTCCAATTTGTGCAGCAGTATAAAGAGCTTATCCATGTGCAACGGTATCAAAAGCCTTTCTAAGATCCAAATATATAATATCAAAGTTATTCTCTGCATCCAGTTCTTTTGTGACTGCATCATAGTATCCAATCAAATTGGTCAGGCAAGACCTTAACAAAACCATGCTGTGTCCAAGATATAGCTGAAGTCTTGTCTAAATGATCCTGCAGTGCTTCTTTAACCAGTGCCTCCATTAATTTTCCTGGAACAGAAGTTAAAATCACAGGTCTATAATTACCTGTGTCAGCCTTTGATCCTCCTTTGTGAATTGGGATCACATTTGCACATCTCCAGTCTATGGGTAACTCTCCTGAGTCCAAAGAAGCTCTCATAGTTATGGCTAAGGGTTTGCTTACTTCCTTTGCTGCTTCCTTTAATATAACTGGATAGATCCCATCTACCCATGTAAATATGTAAGTTTTTTATACTGTTTTACATTATATGTTAGCATATGCAGTTAATTTCAAGTTTACTAGACATTAACTCTTCAGGGCAAAAGCCTCAAGCTTATGAAAGCTATATAAAGTCACTGCACATTGCATTGGGCATAGCCTACTTCTCTATAGCTATGAGAAAACTGAGTTTGCTACTTAGCATCAGTCTCATATTGTGGAGGCCCTTCACCATGAGTTACTTTTGTATTGCACTACTGTAAATAAAAAGCACTCCTGCAATACCAAGGCAACTTGTTGCACTTCACCAGAGTATTGCACCCTCTAAACTGCCTACCTGCCCACCAATGAAACTCCAATCAGAGTCAAAATCCAGATCTGAGTAGAGGCATATGCTTGAAATAAAAATGAATATTCTTCTCCATATGAGAAATGCTTTTTAATTTAATGCAGTGCTAAGGCAACTCATGGTTAGGTATGAGGAATACAGCAGTTTCTCACAGTATGAGAAATACAGCAGGTAGCAAATCCAGTTTTCTCACAGCTACATACAGAAAGAAGCTATATCTGACAAGTACAGTAACTTTCAAGTTTAGTTAATAACTACCAAATGAATCTGATTATATGGCTTTATGCAAGTGAAATTGTTTGAAAATGATGCAAAAGGTGTATTAGTTTTTGTGTACAGTCAATTAATATGTTTCTTGCAAATATAATATTATCTTGCCTCAATTTGTTGTTCTGTTCAGTTTATGCTAATTGAAATGTGCATGTAATGGATTACTAAGAAATGGATAGCAAAGCTATGTATATAGAAGAATTTTTGTTTGAGAGGAAGAAACTCAACTCTAAAATAATAATCTTTGGGGTTGATACACAAAGGAAAGAAGCTCACAATATCTATCCCAAATTTCAAATTTCAGAAAGAGTACTAGAAATTCTTTGGAGATTTATGAATGTGTAACTCATTTTGCATATATTTAAATATTAGTTCAAATTATGGTGGATTTTTAGGAAGAGGAGAAGAAGAAAGTAATAATAGAGGAAACATACAGAAAGAACTGTGAATAGCATAAACTCTTCAGTACAAAAATAAAAATAAAAGTTAAGTAAAAAATTATTTTGTTTTATTTGTTTTACCAAAAAAAGTGACATGCATCTCCACTGACAATACAGTCAAGGAAATTAGGATTTTCTTGACAAGTGGATGAAGTGTTCACATGATGACACTCTTCCTTGCCTCTGCTGATCCATGAGACTGTGGGGTATGGACCTTCTTTTTCCCTAAATCTTCATACAGAATTTAATGATTCGTCTCCTTATTTATATTCAATTCATCAGCCATCATTCTGGAATTCAGCTGACACCCTCTTACCACAGTTTCCTGAACTTTTGCAACTCTCTCTCTCTCCTCATTTTGAGAGGTTGACGGATGCCACTTCTTGGGTCATTGCTGACATCCTCATATCCATCTTTGAACCACCTATACCATTCAAACAAACTGGTACAACCTAACGTTTCATCACCATAAACAGTTTTAACCTTTCATACATTTCCGTTGCACATTTTCCTAGTTTTAAAGCAAATTTTGATATTTGTTTGTTGCTCCATTGCAAAATCGTGACATGGAATGTTAACACTACTAATGGAACTAGTTGTTATTGCACCTTAGACAATCTCTGTACCACCATCTGTTGTAGGAAGTTTGAACCACAACATATCACTTCAGTTTATTTTCAGACATGACCACAACATCACCAGTCTGGGAACTTTAGCAATTTTAGTGCTTACTAATATATATGAGTGATAATGTGCCAATAAACACAAATAAGACAAATAAGTAACACAAATAAGCATGCTTATTTGTAGTGTAGCACTGAGGCAGTTTATGGTGGTACCCTTGTAACATGAGGGATTCAGTGCCATCAAAAGGTCTATTATCCTTTCTTTTATTATTTGCACATTCTATAAAAAATAGATATGTCTCATTATTATAAAAATAAGATTTGGTTGTATAAGAGTTATTATATAAATCTGCAAGTAGTTTATTAGGGTCATGAATAATTCAGTTCACATCATAATAAACATTTATTTGCACATTGAAATTTCAGTATCTATTTTTATATGGTGACCTCAATGGATTTATTTTCAAAAATTATTTCAATTTTTAATGGTGCAATACTATGATTAAAACCCATAGGATGGAAACCAGTGATATTAAGTAAAATGTGTAAAACACATTTCACAAAAGAAGTTCTTTTCTTTTGTAATAGTTTGTTCTTGTTACCTTTATTTTTGAATCAAAATTTATCAGCCATTGCTTCCTCTAACCATGATGGTTTGTTCTTCTAGAACTGTACTACAGCTATTTGTCAAGTTATTCAGTGTTCTGTTGGGCCTTTCCTTGATAACAGAAAAATGGCAACAATTCGGATTCTAGCAACTATAAATATCAATGTCTTGATTCATGATTTAGTAAGTACAAGTTCTATATGTTTAATATTTAATTTTTCTGATGTAAAACTATGTTTAATAATGACAGCAATGCTATACTTAAAATCAAGTTTAATTTGTGGAAGTATTCTCTCATGTAGAGATACAGACACCAGAATAATAATCACAATTTGCAAATATTTTTATTGATAATATTTTATAAATATAGTACTAATAAAGGCCAAAAAATGCAAAAAAAAAAAAAAAAACCACAACAAACTCTATAGAGACTACAAATCACTCCCGTCCCTTCCCACTGAAGATACTGATCCAGTTACCCTTAACAATATAGTTATTTAAATTTATCTGATACTCTAATAAATCTTTTGAGAAGTTCTTTTCTCTTTTGTTAAATATTGATTCATTCTTCTAGGGCTCACATCTGGTGAGTATGTGCTTGGCACTCCCAGAGTCCTGAGCTAGTTATAATCATTCTTCTCTTTTTTTTTTGTGATTCCCTTCTACTTCTGACTCTGGTAAACATTACCATAGTGAATTTTTTTTGGCTGGTGCAGCAAAAGCCTCAGGCTTTCTTGCATCATATGGCTAATAATAATAATAATAATAATAGACATGACCAAGTAGCCAGGATAATACATCAGAAGCTAGTGAGGAAATACCAGTTGACCAAAGAGAGTGTACCATACTACAAGTGCAAACCCCAGGAAGTACTAGAGACTCGAACCCACAAGCTGTACTGGGACCGCGGCATAATAACGGATAAGACATCCTGCACAACAGACCGGACATAACCCTTGTGGACAAGATGGAAAAGGCTACCTACCTGATTGATAGTGGTGCCTAACACTAGCAATGTCCAGAAAACCCATGAGGAAAAAATTAGGAAGTACACGAACCTGAGACATGAGGTCAAGGAGATGTGGCATTAGCAAGAAGTATCGACCATCCCGATCATCGTGTCAACCACCGGTATGGTGCCAAAGACTCTACATAGCACCTTGCAGCAGTAGGTCTCCCAGAGAACACCTACAAGGAACTCCAGAAAGTCGCAATCCCTGAACACCTGTAGGATAGTCAGAGATTTCCTCGACCAACAGTAACACCAGACATTACATCCATCCTGTGTGCTTGGTAGCAGTACCCGTCATGGAATGGAATTCCCCAATGAGGGAGAAATAATATAAGAGCAACAGTAATCATAATATAAGAGACTAAACACCCATTTAACATGGACTAAATCATTTAAGTTCAAATTTGGTTTAGTTTTTTAATCATTTAGTTACATTCCCTTTATAAGTCTCTTTTTTTTTCAAAGGAGAAAGGAGCTTCTCCTTCGAGGATATTTAATTAAGCAGTATCGGGTGAATTTTAATCACTATTTGCTTATGCTACATCATCCATTTAGTTTTTTTTCTATCTGGCCATTTTATTAGGGTCATGAAGAGTTGGGCTTTATACAGTGGTGTGCTGGAGTTGGCTTGCACCAGCTGGTTGTTTTTCAAGAATTTTACAAGCTGGTTTTTAACTGACAATGGCTATAAATTGTAGAGCGGCATCACTTCAATCCACAACGGCTAGCAGCATTTGGGCGATAAACTTGTATATGGTGACACAGAAAATACAGCTGGGGCATGCTTATTTTGGCACCCTTTGTGCTTCCCTTCCCCCATCCCTTCCCTATGCAACAGCAGCCTGTGTAGGGATTATCTCAGCTAGCAATTTTACAGCAGTATTATTTCCGACAAACACCCTGCTTCAGTTCTGTCCCATTTTCAAGCATTGATAGTCTGTTGGGGTGGAAATTACCATAGTGAAATTAACTAATTATTTATATAATTTCTATTCTCCCTACAGAATTGAAACTCTCAATATACATAAACAGAAGTGTTTTCTTTGATGTCCCAACTTTAAAATTCAGAAAAATCTATTAACACGCAAACAGCAAAAATGTATGTTCAACTATGCATTTTCAAATTATTCCTGAGAAAAACAATCAGACGTTGACTTTTATTATAGAATGCGTCATTGAATTTGTTTGAATTTCCCGCCTGTGTGTGCTCTCCCGCTGGCTAAGTCACTCACGAGCATGATACGGGAAAAAAAAAAAAAATTGCACGCAACTGTTTCTTGGCATAAGAAACATAACTGAAAGAACTGCAAACAAATTGTTTTTGAAAAGCAAAAAGATCGTACTTCCTTTCTTCAATGTGTATTGCATCTATTAACACAAAATCAAGGAAATTCATCTGTTCGAAGTCACACTGGAAAAGGGAAAAAGTGGTGCAAACACGATAACACTACAATGCACATTTGATTTAAAAAAAAAAAAAAAGAAGAAAAAAGTGTTTTTTTTAATTGTTTTTAGGGAAAAAAAATATCAGTGTAGCACGTTTTCTGGATGTATGGTACAGCATGTTTTCTGGATGTATATTTTTTTTCTAACAAAATTTCCAGGAAATATTTCTATTGATAGCTGCATTATAAATTTTGAAAACTGGTGTCAATGGAACTTCACACAAACATTCGTTAAGTCAAACAGTGGCAGTATAACCAGGATTTTTTATCAGACATTCACAAAAAAGGTGCCTAATGCTAATCTACCTGTTATTTTTGGTTTTAAATAAGAGGTGCCTGAATATCTCTGAATTGTAAATAAGAGGTGCCTGTATTACAAAAACATTATATTAAACATGTAAATAATAACAACAAACTATTTTATAAATGATTATTTTATTAATATATTTAGTATGTTTTTTTTATTCTTTACATATATGTGATATCAGCTGAGAGGTGGAAATTGAAGTTTAACATTGACAAATGAAAAGTACTGCATGTGAGTAGCAGTAACCCCAGAATAACATACCAACTGGGTGGTACCACACTCAGGGTAGTGGAGAATGAAAAGGACCTTGGGATAATTGTTCAGTCAGATATGAAGTTCTCTGAGCAGTGCAGATGAGAGGTCATGGAGTCTTGTCAATGATATATAGGAATTTTTATAGCAAATTGTTTAAGGCAATGGTCAGGCCACACATATACATGTCTGGAGGTCTCATTTCAGGAAGGATATACAGCTGCTGGAACAGAGAAGGACAAAGAGATTGGTGAATGGAACAAAGGGTTGCTCTTACAAAGAAAGGCTTAAGTTCTGCAAATTACAGCGTCTGGAGACTAGGCACCTGCGAGGTGATCTAATTGAGGTGTATAAGGCCTTGAATGGTTTGAGCAAGTGCAATGCTGATGGGATTCTTCCTCTTGCTCAGATTACTCACCTAAGGGAACATAAATTCAAATTGAGGAAAGACAATTGTAGAATAGATGTGGGTGGTTGATAGTTGGAAAAAACTTAAAAGTTCAAGGAAGAACTAGACAAACATTTGGAGCAAATGGATGGGAGAAATGGGAGAGGTTTTTTTTTTTTTTTTTTGGCTGATGCTATATAAGCTTGCATCATATGCCTCTACTAATGCTAATGCTGATATGTTGTAAAAAATAAATAAAAGCAATACCTATACAATTACGAAAATAAACATGTGAAACAAAATGAACTACAAAAATTATACATAAATGATTGAATTATAAATATAAAAGTTAATATTTTTAAAAATATTGAATTAATACTTAAGTAAGTTGTGTAATGTATATTATGGTGTTACTTTTCTAAAAATGCACCACAATACCAGATTTCATTATCAGGAGAGGCACAGTGTACCTGTTGACCCAACACTGGCCACGCCACTGAACAGTAGTAATCCTTTATTGCACCGAAAGTAATCCATTATACTGGGTAGTGGAGAAGGTTTACTGCTTAAAGTGCATGGAAAGTACTTGTCAATATTCCATCTGGAAGTAATGTCAAGTGTGTGAAGACAGTAATAATAGGTGTTTTATTCTGTAAAGTCCCTTGCTTTAAAAGAAAACAGTAAGTTAACCTTTACATTACCGAAAGTTAGAGCTGGCTCTAGGGGTGCACAAATGAGGCACTTACCACAAGCTCCGCCTAAAATAGGCACCACCCTTAATAAAATATACTTTACATTTAATGTTCTGTATAAAATTTCTACTTTCACTCTACCCCAAATACAAATAAAAACTGCTTCTTATTTATTGTACTACTGTTAGGTTTTTGCTATCTATAATTATACAAATATACCACATCGATAGGTGCTATCAGTGCTTTTTTGGGATGGCATGCAATTGTACGGTATAGGGGCACCTTTATTAACAGTGACGTGTGGCATTTGGATGCAATACATTTCGAAATTGGTAATATTCGGTAAATTTTTTTTACATGTTTACCTACTGTTCAAATAAACTCATAGTTATTTAACTAAATTCACATTTTTTGCTGTCTGTTGTTAAGATATTTGCTGTATAAAACTTTATAGCCATTTTTAGAATTTTAAATTACTCAATCAAACCTTTGTGTAATGAACTCCTTTAAAACTTTTTTTATTTAGTGAATTGTTTTTAATTACATTTAAAATAGTTTCCATTGAGCAAAGAAGATTTTCATATAATGAATGGATCAGGTAAAGGTACGCACTGTTTTCCCCTCTGGCCTTCAGGTAATTTAGGCAATTCATGCTGCTGTTAAGCACAAATTAAGAGAGCTGAAGGGATTACCATTCTACAACTTAGTGGTACTCATAAAACTTTTCTAACAACCTGTCTCACATACTGAGGTTGCACTAGTGAACAGTGAGCAGATCAAGAGTTATTCCCAAATTCTCTAACAGGACCCTACTGTAAGTGGCCTATTAGAGAATTAGGAGAGTGATTTTCTTTTACCCTGACAAATAATCATCTGTTGTTTCGCTGAAGTGCATCATCCACACTTTCTGTAAATTTTCCTTATCTCTGTTTACATGGTCACAGTACCTGAATATCCAAATGACTCTGACATTTTGGATAGTTTCAAAAAAAAAAAAAGAAAAGAAAAATTCAAATTTAAGAACTAGTTCAAAGAGCTAGTAACAATATCGACGATAAGGGAAGGAAAATGAGGACAACAAAGGTATTAAACCTTCTAAACATGAAATGTTGGCAGCTTTTGAAACTTCGTCGAGGCCTGCAGTGTGAATAAAATGTTTCTGAAAATACAAATTATGTAAAAACAATGTGGACATGTTTTTTTTTAATGATTGATGTACACTAAAATCTAGTGTACAACAAAAGATAACCAAATATTTTTTAAATTAATTCTTAATATTGTGTGCATCATATACGTATGAAAAAAATCTTCTCTTAACATGTTATGTATTAATAAATTGTTTTGAAATGTTAGGAAATTTATTTCTTCCCACTTATTTCTGATTTATTTACCATCTTTTACTGTATATTAATGTTGAATTATTTTTCATTGGGCAAAAGGTCATATTTCTTTATAACGAAATTTTGCAGGCAAACAATCGATTTTGTTATAAACAGGTCCGATAGATTTATTTTATTAGGGTTTATCCCACTTTCACAGGTGTTCTGTTCATCTAAGAAGTACACTCATTTTGGTAAACTCTTACAAAAAATTCCAGGAGAGACGAGTCACATGATTGATCATGTTGTATGGCATCACCCTCACAAAAAGCTCATGGGAGACAGGTGGTTCACCTAGTGGCGGCAGTGCAATTAAAATCAGTTCAAATCACCAGTAATGCCGACTGGGCTAGCCGGGTGGGTAAAGGTGCCTCCGTAGCCAGGTGGGCAGGAGCAGCAGTGCATAGCACACCCTTCTTGATTAGACCGGGGTTCGAGCCCATGCCCACTGCATATCCCTGGAGGGAATGACCACCGCATATCCCCGGAGCAATATGGCCTTAGTTGCTAATGCTCCCAAAAACCTAATGACAAGCTACCCATATGTAGTACTTTGTATTTCTCAATGTTAAACTTCAGCTACCACTTCTCAGCCCATCTGCCTAACTTTTCTAGATCCTGTTGCAGTAGCATACTGTCATTAACAACCCTGCCAATCTTTGTATTATCTGGAAACTTGGATATTAAGCCTGATATACCATTATCAATATCATTGATAAATACACAAAACAACAATGAGCCCAGCTCGAACCCTGGCGGACTTCACTAATAACATTAGTCCATGAAGAGCGGTGTCCATTTATTACCCCTTAACCATCTCTTTATCCATTGTAGCAACTTACCCTTAATGCCGTACTGCTCCAATTTGTAAAGCAGTCTTCCGTGTGCAACAGTATCAAAAGCTTTCCTGAAATCCAAGTATATGATATCAAAATTATGTTTTGCGTCCAGTTCCTTTGTGACCACATCATAGTATCCAATCAAATTGTTCAGACAAGACCTCCCCATAACAAACCCACGTTGTGTCTGAACTATTACTGAGGTCTTGTCTAGATGCTTCTTAAAACTGCAGTGCCTCTTTAACCAGTGACTCCATTATTTTACCCTGAACAGGAGTTAAACAAACAGGTCTGTAATTATTCATTTCATACCCCTTTGTGAATTGGTGATACAGTTGCACATATCCAGTTTATGGGGACCTCCCCTGAATCTAAGGATTCACTCATAATTATAGCTAAGGGCTTATTTCCCTCACTGCCTCCTTCAATAAAACCGGATAGATTCCATCCACCACAGGTGCCTTTTTTATGTTTAATTTCAACAAGTTCTCCCCCACTTTTCTCACCATTATTACAAAGTCATTTAGCTTCCTGTTAGAGTTTAGGAATCTTCTTTCCTTTGCTTCCTTACAGAATTGTTCATGTTTGAATGTAGATGCAAAATAATCATTGTTTGTCAGTTATCTCAGTAGGATCATCAACAGTGTAACCATCGATATCAAGTGGACCAATGTGTTTATCCTCTTTCCTTTAGAGTTTACATAAGTAAAGTCTCTGTTGTTTTTCTTTGCATCCTTTGCCAAAGATTTCTCATAATCAGCCTTCACTTCCCTAACCTCCTTTGTGAATTGATTACAAATTAGCTTATATCTGCCATCGGCCTCTGTGTTGCCTGATAATTTTTATACATCACATGCATTTTTCTTCTCTGCCATAAGCCTCATTATTTCATCTCACATCCATTTAGGCCTAAATAGTGAACAGTATTTTTTAGTTGATATGAAATTCTCTGTTGTTAACATCATCGATTTATTCCACTGTTTAGAATTTAAAAACTGTGTGAGACCACTATAGTCACCTTTTACGAAAGCAAAAACCTTTCACTTTACCACCCTTGATGGTAGTTACATCTGTAAGTAAATCCCACATCAGTATACTTTGTCACCTAGTGGTTCCTTTATCTGCAAATTCTTAATGCATGAATAATCATTGGTGATAATCAGATCAAGAGTATTGCTTCCTCTGGTTGCCATGTTGCTGTAGAAAACAATCATCCAATAAATCCACAAAAGTCTTGCTAGTGTGAGAGTGACCAACCCACAGGTTCCAGTGAATGTCTGGAAAATTAAAATCCCCCATTACAAGACATTGTGGTATACTGGCAAACTCTATTTCTCTGTACAATTGTTCATCGTACTCATCAGAATCATTAGGCCTATAATACACCCACTCTCATTTTCCCTTTCCCAGTGCTTATGTCACACCAAACTGACTCAACATTACACTGTCCACCAGTGTCAACTGGATGCACTTCCTTAGATTTTATGTTTCTTAACTAACAGCATAATCCCTCCTCCCTTCTTATCCTTTCTGTACACATTGTACTCCCAAAATTCCAATTCTGCACTGTCTATATCTGTGTGACACCATATCTCTGATATCCCAACAATATATGCCTTTGATGTCTTGAAGCACTGCAAATTCATCAAATTTATTTTCTATGCTTCTAGCATTGGTGTGCATGCAAGATACATGCACCTATTCTTAGTTGCTCTAACACAGCCCAATTATTTACTTATCCCATGATGACTCCCAGCAGTCCTTGAAATTTCTCAGCACCTTTCCAGGCTGCTGCTCATTCTAATAGAAGCAGTGCAAGAATCACTTTTGCCTCTGCCTGTGGCTTCTCTTAATCTTTTTAGCTACTGTTAATCTTGTGAATCCCACCCCCCAAACTAGCAGTCTTCTGACATGCCTAATGCTGCCTTGATAGCATCAACAAATATTCTTGCACACTTTCTATTTAAGTGTATTTCATCCTCGTAGAAGCAGTTTCTGCTGTTAGAAAGCACAGAACACACTGAGAAAAATTTTACCCCATAAAACTTGCACAATCTCTCCAGGTCAAATTGATTGACAAGGCTCTCATCATATACTCCCTCCTATTGTGTCTGAGCAGAAATGCAGACACTTTCAAATT
Source organism: Mastigoproctus giganteus (assembly GCF_048544385.1). Taxonomy (NCBI): domain Eukaryota; kingdom Metazoa; phylum Arthropoda; class Arachnida; order Uropygi; family Thelyphonidae; genus Mastigoproctus; species Mastigoproctus giganteus. The sequence continues at coordinate 149,147,106 of NC_143575.1, forward strand.
TAGCCCTAACTCGCAACTTAATTTCAACATTGATCTGTGCTTGTTAAGTAAGTCCACAGATCTCCTACTCTTAGTGTTATTAATGCCAACGTGTACAACAATATCACCCTTTGTGGCCTTAAAAGATGACATACCCTGGTCCTATTCTACCTATCCTTTTTGCACAATATATTTCCCATCTCCCTGACAATAGAGCCACCGACAATAACTAGATCCTGTGGGATCAGCGAATTTTGCACTAAAGGTTGCCGCCGTGTTGCCTAATGCAAGTTCTGGTGTAAGATCAAGTGCAAGTTCTGGTGTAAGATCAAGTGCAAGTTCTGGCATAGATGTGGGCAGCTGAGAGCTTGATGGGTCCCCCAGTTTAATTACTTCGAGGCATCTACCCTGTCCTTCACCTCTCATAAAGACCCATAACAATGCTCAGTTGGTGCAAGCAGTGTGAACTTCTTCACACTGCTTGCATCAAGTACACACGAAGACATCCCCTTTGGCAACATTATGTCCCAGCCTAGAAAGGTCTGCAAACATTTCACAAGTTACACATTTCTTTAGGCTTTGATGCATTGGAGAATCGTCCCCTTCAGTTCTACCCCGAGCTACAGCACTCCCGCTACTTTGTGCATGTTGCTTTGCTGCTCTAGTCTGGGGCATGATTTCTGTTGAAATATGATTTAATTAATTAACAATGAAAATTACTAAGGTTAATAAATTTAATTGATTAATTGACTATACAACACTATACTAAGCTAATGCAGTAATATGTATTCCACTATATCAGGAGTGGGCAACTTTTTTCGTCAGCGGGCCGAATGAAATTTTCGCATCACGATGCAGGCCGGAATAGATTGAACGATTTAATAAAAAAAATCAGAACCTAAAAAATGTTATATTACTTGAATTACCAAATTATTAATGTATTTTTAAAAAAAATATCTGAATGTCCAATTATCATTGAAAATGCTGCATTCGGCATCAATTTTTCTTTTTTTTTTTAATTGGCTCATTTTATGGGCTATAAATTATATTAAATTAAAAATTGTAATAATTAGAAAAGGCATAAAACATAAAATATCTCGCACCAATATTATTTTTTTCAATAAGAAGTCAAACCCAAAGGAACTTCGTTCGATCGATGCTACAATAATAATTAGGAAATAATTCTTTGACACTGCGTAGAATCACTTGGTTACTGTTGTACTGGCCGCGATTCCCAATTGAACCGAATTAAGCCGAAAGTTTACAGCGAGTGTAGTCAGGTATGGATTTTCTATATTTATGCATTTACCGAGGGGGCCAGATTCAACATCGTCGCGGGCCGGCTGTTGCCCACCCCTGCACTATATAACCTTATCAAGTTATGCTGTACCGTATCAATCTCAGTGCTAAATTAGTTATATCCTTAGCTAAATTCAAAAGATATATGTCCAAAAAGTGATTAAAACCTTCAAAATACTTATTTATTGCAATTAACACCTACTATTCTTCTACGCTACTGATAATACTACAATATTGCAGCCAAAACACCAATATGATAGCGGTAAGAGTCATCATCATCATCAGCCATTTTCAATCCACTGCAGGATGAAGGCCTCTCCAGCAACTTTCCAGTTCCTTATGTTTTGAGCACTGGCCATCCATTTACTACCCAAAAACTCATGAATTTCATCTATCCATCCCCGCCTTTGTCTTCCAGGTTTTCTTCTAGCTCCTCTTGGGTACCATTCTGTTATTTTCTTAGTCCATCTGTCATCATGTCTTTGAGCTATGTGTCCTGCCCAAGACCATTTTAGTTCTTTAGTTTTGATAAGAATGTCCTTTACTTGAGTTTGCTGCCTAATCCATGTGTTTGTCTTCTTATCTAAAAACAGTCTGATTCCCAATATAATTTGTTCCATTCTTCGCTGTGTAGTTCTCAGCTTCTCTTCCATTCTTTTGATGAGTGCCCAAGTTTCACTTCCATAAGTCATGGTGGGGAGTATACATTGATTCATTATTTTACGTTTCAGACAAACTGGGATATTGCTCTTCAGTACAGTCAGTCCTCGTATAACACGAAAGTTGTGTTCCTAGAAAACCTCGTGCAATGCAAAATCGTGTAATATAAACAACAGGCCCTATGGAAAAAATAGGGTTAGGGGCTGACCACCCAAGATTGGACACACATTTTTAACCAAAACATTACCAAACACAATAAATAATCGTAATAAAACAGTTACAGTTGAAAAATGTAAAATTAATGATTTAATCATTTAAATTTAGATTCTTACCTTAAAAGTAAATGAAGACAAGCTTGAGGGAAAGGGGTTGAAGCAGCGTAATTATGGGGAAAGTGGCGGCAGGTTGTCATCATTATCGGAACTGGGAGGTGGAGGAGATGCCGATGAGAACTTTGGACGAAATGTGGGCAGGCCAGAACTAGAGTGCTGCGGCTCATTTTCTGTCTCTTTCTTGGGTGTTTTCATAAAAAAGACATCTAGTTTCTGTTGTTTCGCAATCTTCCTCCTTTCACAAGCAGCTGCTTATATGGCTCCAAAGCAGATCGAATTGCATGAAGTGCTCTTCTGCTTCTTTCTGCATTATAATCGTTATCTTCTAGCCATTGCATACTTTTCTCAAATGAATTTAAAACTGAAGATAACTCTGAAGTAGAAAGCGGTTTTATAGTGGCGTTCAGGCATTCAACTTCGTCTTTCTCATCTTCCACCTGCCCTCCAGCAACAAGTTGTTGCAGTTCTTCAGTTGAAAGTTCTTCTTCATGAGACTGAAGTAACTCTTCTAAATCATCTTCCTCCAGTTCCTCAAAGGCAACGTGCTTTGCGAGGGCAACACAATGTGCTTTTAATTTAGGAAGCTCATTTACAGGATCAAAGCCTTTAAAATCACAAATAAAATCTGGTAAAAGAGGCCGCCAAGCACCATGTAAGCATTCTTTTGTCACTTCGTTCCAGGCCTCCACAATTATGTAAATTGCATTCTTAATGTTGAATCGCTTCCAGAAGTCTTTAACTGTTGGTGCATTTTCGCCCTCTGTTTCTGCTATCAGATCTTAAATGTCCGTCTTGTGTAATAGTGCTTAAAAACAGCAATTACTCCTTGGTCAAGTGGCTGGATAAGAGATGTTGTATTAGGCGGTAAAAACAGGATTTTGATGTTTGGTGACAGTTCAGCAAGGGTTGGAGGGTGACTTGGTGCATTGTCCAAAATAATTAAAATCTTAAAATCCAAATTTTTCTTTTTGCAGTAGCTTCGAAACACATCCTCAAACAAATGTAGTAGAAGTTCAGTGAAGATCTGCCCTGTCATCCACCCTCTTCTGCTGTTCCTAAAGTAAACACCCAGAGTAGTCCTTGTGATCCCTTTTAACGCTCGTGGATTGGCTGCATGATAAACTATAACAGGCTTCAGTTTCAAGTCGCCACTTGCATTTGCTCCTAACATAACGGTAAACCTATCCTTAGCAGCCTTGTAGCCTGGAGCTCATGCTTCCTCTCTTGAGATATATGTTCTTGATGGCATTTTTTTCCAATACAGTCCGGTTTCATCAAAGTTTAAAATTTGGTCCAGTGTATAGCCCTCTTCTCAACATGAATTGTTGAGGAGGCTTCCATCCTGCAGTGGGTTGATAATGGCTGCACTTTACTTTTTTTTTTTTTTTTATAGCCCTCTTCCTCAATTAGTTTTTTCAGTATCGGCGGAAATGCCTTTGCTGCTGCTTCATCTGCACTCGCAGCTTCACCTGATAATTTCACATTATGGAAAGCGTGACGTTTCCTGAAATTGTTGAACCAGCCACTACTGGCAGTAAAGGGAGGCACTTCTTGAGGGTTTTCAGCTTTATTTCTCAGGTCTTCAAATATTGCCAATGCCTTTGCTTTTATCGTAAGCAAACTTGTTCCTGATCTCTTCTTTGTTTGACCTTCTATCCAAACAGATAAAAGACGTTCCATCTCTTTCAGTTCTTTGTGTCTTGATCTAACTGATTTGGTTACACTTTGTGTTGTTCCTGCTATGAAAGTTGCTTTTATTTTTTCTGCATTCTTTCTAATTATTCTCAGCGTTCCCTCATTTAGGCTTGTAGCATGCACAATATCGCATGTTCTTTCATTCCGGTCAAAGCGTTTCACAATTTCATATTTTTCTTCTATTGATATTGCTTTTCTTTTTCTCTCTGAAGTATTTTCACCAGAACGCTTCCTTTTCACACTTTTTTCAAGTATTTTACTCATTGTTTTGAGAATAGAGCACAATTATAAACTGAACAAAAATGAGGAGGCAAGCTTGATATACATAAACGCACAGCGAACAAGTAGCAACTGAATAAACGATGCAACGCCCGTGTACAAACTGAATAAACAATGCAGTAAAGGCGAAAACACACTATTCTCACATATTACATGCTTATGTTTTACTGGAGGTCACTACCATAAAACAATAAAAACAATTTGCAGTGTCCAGTTTATTGGTGGTTCCTGCTAGTGGAATCTGTTATAAACGGGTAGTAAAAGTCGATCTAATTACATTTGCGATAATACCGATACAGTAGCTGAAATTCTGTTGATTTTTACGTTATTATGTTAAATGTGTTTCCTCTTCCACGAAATCATAAAAACAAAATTTCAGAATCTTCTCTTCATTCCTACTGTGTTGTGTTCAGTTGTGGTGATTCCACCGTGTTCGACTACCATTTCTTGTAAACACAAAGGCGAATCGTGCATAAGCGAATTCGGTTCGTGTTATATAAGATATCGTTCCCCTATTTATAAATCGTGTATGATCGAATTCGTGTAATGCAAACACGTGTTATACGAGGACAGACTGTATGTGACTATATGTCCTGAATGCTATCCATCCAAAATTTATTCTTCTCTTGACTTCCAGCCATTTATCACATTTATTACAGCTAATAACTTGTCCCAGATAAGTATATGACTCCACCTTTTCAATTACTGCTCCTTCAATCATTATTTCCCTTTCCGTGGCATACTTGTTCATCATTATTTTTGTTTTAGCCATATTCATCTTTAGTCCAAAATCCTTACTAACTGTGCATAACTGATTAAGATTTTCCTCTAATTCTTTGGGATCGTGGCTTATAACCACAATGTCATCTTCAAATCGTAAATGGTTTAGGTACTCTCCGTTCACATTGACTCCTTTCTGCGATCAGTCTAATCTTCTGAAAGCTTTCTCAAGGGCAGCAGTAAACAGCTTCGGAGATATTGTGTCTCCATGTGGAACTCCTTTCTCGATTTTAAATTTGCTACTGTCTTTGTCTAGTCTAATAAAGGAGGTAGCATTCTCATATATTTTCTTCAAAATCATAATATGTGGGGTATCTATGCCTTGTCTTTCCAGTGCCCAAAACATTGCCTTATGCTGTATGGAGTCAAATGCCTTTTCATAATCCACAAATGCCAGGCATAATGGTGTTTTATATTCATTTGCTTTCTCTATTAGCTGTGATATTACGTGAAGGTGATCCATAGTTGAGAATCCTGTCCTAAAGCCAGCTTGCTCTTTCGGTTGATTCTCATCAAGTATATTTTCTAATCTGTTAGTAATGACCCTTGTGAACAACTTGTAGATGTGGGATAACAAGCTAATTGGTCTATAATTTCCAATTTCTGATTTATCTCCTTTCTTATGCAGCAAAACTATGATTGCATTATTCCACTCCTAGGTGTCACATCTTTTCTAATGCACTTTGTGAAGAGCCTTGCCAGTTTTTGTGTTATGTCTCTTCCTCCCAATTTTAACAACTCTACAGTAACTTCATCTTCCCCCGGGGCTTTCTGATTCTTCATTTTCTTTAATGCATGTTCTACCTCATCAGGAAGAATATCGGGTATGTCGTATGTGTTGCTAATTTGCAATCCATCTCCCCCACTGCTGGCATCATTCCCTTGCTCCTTGTATAATTCTTTATAGTAGTCTTCTGCTATTTGAATTATGCCTTCTCTGCTGTTTATAAGTACACCATCACTATTCTTCAGTTTCAGTATCATTTGTCTTTCTGTTTTACTGCTCCTGGCTGCTGATTTAAATCCTTTGTTTTCCCTTAATGCTTGTTCTACTTTTCTTGTGTTAAATCTTCTTATGCCCTCTCTAAGTCTCTTTCTAATGGCTTTGCATAACTCAGTATACTCGATTTTCTCCTTGTCAGTGTTTACAAATTGCTCTTCATTTTTCGCCTTCTGTTCATCATAACAAGTGTATTTTGACAATTTTTTTCTTCTTTGGATTTCTTTTTCCCTCTAGGTTTCTTGGGCTTTATCACTTTCAGAAAGTTGTGATATTCCTCATCGATATCTTGGTCCTGAGCAGGCTGCAGAAGCTCAAACTTGTTCTTAAGTTCCAGTACATACTGCTTTTTCTCCTCTTCTGTTATCTCAAAGACCTTTGTATTATTTACTCTAGTCAGTTTTTTCCTTTCCTTTATCATCTATATCAAGTGTACATCTACATCTATATCATCTACATAACATCTATATCATCTACATAACATCTATATCATCTACATAACATCTATATCATCTACATAACATCTATATACATCCTACATCTATATAACATCTATATACATCCTACATCTATATCAAGTGTACATCTTACCATTCTGTGATCACTTCCAACATTTACCTTATTCAGGACGGTAATATCATTCACAATATATCTTCTGTTAGTCAGGATGAAGTCGATTTCATTAGTTGTTAATCCATTTGGACTCTTCCATGTCCACTTTCTGTTCGCCCTTTTCTTGAAAAAAGTGTTCATTACTGACGATCCTTGAGATTCTGCAAATTCCACATCTTTGACCTCTTTCATTTCTTTCACCAATTCCAAAATTTCCTATAGTTCCCCTTTCTGCACTGTTTTGTCTTTTTCCAACCTTAGCATTGAAGTCCCCCATAATAATAGTGTAGTGGGTTTTCTGCTCATCTAGAAGACCCTCAATTTCGGTTTACATTTCTTCAACCTCTTCATCATCATGGCTCGATGTCGGTGCATAAATCATTATAACCTTTAGCTTGTACCTCTTAGAAATAGTATTAGTCTTGACACCCTTGGTGATGTACTTTTGAATTCCAAAATGTTGTTCAAACAGTAAGAGTAGTGAGTTGTAATTTACAAAGTCACCAGCTAAATTTAAAAAATACACTAATGAACGCTATTAAGCCTATTTAATCTATTTGATCTATTTGTAAAACACAAATTAAAATGTTAACTAATTAAAAATAAAAAAAATATATGCCCAAAAGATCACTAAACCATTCAAAATACTTATTATTACAATATAAACTCTACTATTCTTCTCGGCTACTGATTACACTACAATATTCCCGCCAAAAACACTGATACGATAGTGTTACAAATAGCAGGTTGTAACTTACAAAACCACTAGCTAAATTTAAAAAATAAGCTAATAAACACCACTAAGCCTATACACACAAATTAATACATTAAGTGATCAAAAATACAATCAAGGAAAACTTATCGGCTTGCAGCAGCTGCAGAAGTCTATGTCTTCACCACACGATAGCTGGCAGCCAACTCATAATGCTTTAATGCTTATTAAAGCTTTACGTTTCAAATGTTGGTTTTAAAAATACATTTCAAAAGGCATCATAGTGCATCTCTGCTGATACAAAAAGTTCTTTCTGAAAAGAACTGCAATATTAAATGTTGATATATTTTATTCTATAATTAAGCTTTATTACTTTGCAGTATCAAATGGAGATTGAAAACGAAGATAAGTTGTGTTAGTGTTATCTGTTTAAACAAAAATAATTCACAATAGCTAATTAAGAATGCCACACTCAATAAAAGAGACCATTATGTCATTTGGTCATTGTTTCTCCCTTCCCCTTCACTCAGTAATCATAAAAAAGAGCCAGAGAACAAGTGCTTCTACCACAGAATAATCACTGCCAACAGCCACAGTGTTACATCCCCAGTTACTCCCCTGCCCATGGGGTAGAACATAGAATTACTCTGTCAACACATGCAAACATATATTTTATTTCAAATGGCTGAAAAAACAAAAATGGGGCAAATAAACTGTTTTACAGAGAGAGACCCTTAGTGTGTTGCAGTTAATGGGCTGCTGTGAGATATGAGAATGGCAGGCATGATATAGTCCAGGGATGATATATGACCCATGCCACAAATCAAGATGATAAAATTTAGATAATGATAAAATTTTGTTATCTTTGTTTCATAAAAATAAAAAAAAAGAAATTTATCTTTAACATTTGGTGGCAAAAACAAAAGATAAATACAAATGTTTCCATATTCTTTCCATAGCTAACGCAGTCAGTTTACACACATTTGCTGGCAATAAAATGATACATGCTCATTGCTTCCACTTAGCAGCCTATGGCGAGAGAGAGAGAGAGAGAGCACACATCTTGAAATATGAAATTTAACACATGCACTGAAATGAATTTACTTATAATAAAAATGCTTGTTTAGGTCATTGCATATTCACATTAAATATTAGAAAAAACTAGGCAAATTTTATTTCAGGCTATAACCTGGGTGCTAAAAGTTAACCCTAACACCCATGTTATATCAAGGTCACACTGCAAGAAAGCAAACTTATACAGTATCAGCCAAAAAAAAATCTTCCCATTTCAGCCATCCATTTGCTCCAAAAGTTTGTCCACTTCTTACTTGAATTTATATCAGATATCAGCTTCCACAACAACAAGACAAGTGGAAGTTTGTTCCAGCAATCAACTACCCACTGGCTAAAGGCAAATTTCCGCACATCTGTTCGACAACTGTCTTTCCTCAATTTCAGTTTATGCCCCCTCAGGTTTGTAATCTGAGCAACAGGAAGAAACCCATCAGTATTGAGCCTGCTCAATCCATTCAAGGCTTTATACACCTCAATAAGATCACCTCCCAGGTGCCAAGTCTCCAGATGCTGCAATTTACAGAACTCAAGCCTTTCTTCATAAGAGCAACCTACTGTTCTATTCACTAATCTTGTTCCCTTCCTGCAGTCGCTCCAGCAGCTCTACATCCTTCCTAAAATGAGGCCTCCAGACCTGTATACAATACTCAAGGTGTGGCCTGACCATTGCCTTATACAAAGGGATAACACCTCCTTTTACCTGCTAGAAGAATTCCTGTATATCACTGACCCTTGCAGATCATCTGCACTGCTCAGAAAACTTCATATCTGCCTGCACAGTGACCACTGTCATGGAGTACCACATAGTTGATACGTTACTGTAGTGTTACTGCTTCCCATATGGAGTACTTTATTTGTCAATGTTAAACTTCAGTTGCCACCTCTCAGCCCATCTGCTCAACTTTTCTGGATCCTGTTGCAGCAGCATACCATCATTAATGTCATTAACAACCCTGCCAACCTTCATATCGTCTGCAAACTATTAAGCCTGATATACCATCATCAATATAATTTATAAAATACAGAAAACAAAACAATGGACCCAACACTGAACCCTGGGTGACTCCACTAATAACATTAGTCCACAAAGAGCAGTGTCCATTGATTACCACTCTCTGTCTTCTTCCACTCAACCATCCCTTTATCCATAGCAGCAATTTGCCTCCAATGCCGCACTGCTCCAATATGTGCAGCAGTATTCCATGTGCAACAGTATCAAAAGCCTTTCTAAGATCCAAAACAGGTCTATAGTTACTTGTGTCACCCTTTGATCCTCTTTTGTGAATTAGGGTCACATTTGCACATCTCGAGTCCAAGGAAGCTCTCATAATTATGGGTAAGGGTTTGCTTACTTCCTTTGCTGCCTCCTTTGATATAACTGGATAGATCCCATCCACCCCAGGTGCCTTTCTTATGTTTATATTTAACCATTTTTTCCTCCACTTTGCTCTCAGTTATTACAAAATCATCTAGCTCACTGCCAGAGTTTAATTCACCTCTGGCATTCCCAGAACTTTTTACAGCACCAAACCTTCATATTATGAATACAGAACTGTACTCTCAAAAGTTTTCCTACAGAAAGGATGAGTGCCATGGGGATCAGTTCTCAGTGCCACCTTGTTTGCAATAAAAATAAACTTAATAACCAAACAGATACCATCTACCATAAATGTAGCTCTTTATGTAGATGATTTCAATGTCTCGTTCCAATCCCAAAGCATGAGAACAATAGAACACCAATCATAAGGCCAGCAATTGGTCTCAGAAAAATGGTTTCTCAATCTGCACACAAAAAGCAATAGGCATGCACTTCTGTAGGAAAAGAAATCTTCATTTAGATCCAGAATTAAAACTTAATGGGCAAATAATCCCAATCAAACCAATCACAAGATTTCTTGGACTTATTCCTGATAAAAAAACTAACTTTTTCTCCACAAAAAATAACTAAGAACAAACTGCCTCATGAAACTAAACATTTTGAGAGTCTTATTGGCAGCAACCTGGGGCACAGATCAAATTACTTTATTGTGGTTATACAGAGCCCTCATAATAATCTCAACTAGACTATAGAGCCACATGTACAACTCAGCCAAACTGAGTGCCCTGAGATGGCTTGATACAGTGCATCATAGTGCTTTACACACAGTATTAGGAGCATATCACACATCAGTAGTCCAAAGCCTATATGCAGAGGCTCATGAATCACCACTGCATCTTCGAAGACAGAATTTGCTGTTATACCATGCTGCAAAGATAAAATCAATACCCATCCACCCAATATGGACAACCTTACATAAACCAAGTTTGAAAAACATATATAGAGTACATCCAAACCAGCAGGCATATATTTAAAAGATCTAATCCTGCAATGTAACTTAAATCTCAGTCAGCTAGCAGTTTCTCCTCTAGTTCCATATTCACCTTGGGATACCATCCAAACAATGTGCGATCTCCATATGTATAATTGGAAGAAGATTCTTTACCTAAACAAAATTACCAGCAACTACATGCAGCCTACAAAGCCCAAAATTGCAATTCTACCCTGATATACACAGATGGTTCCAAAACAGAAACTAAGGTAGGAATAGCAGCCAAGTTCCCAAATACCATCTTCTTCCAACTACTCCCGACTGAGTGCAGCATTTATACTGCAGAACTGGAGACTATACAACTAGTCATGAACCATATATGGCTAACCAACGTCCCCAGCAGTATAATTTTCACATATTCATTCACTGCCCTGCAAGCCTTAACAAATAACAGCAGACTGTATAGTAACCCATCCGACTGCATGGTAAATCCAAAACATACTAGCAAAACGAAATCAAATCATAAGTTTCTGCTGGGTTTCCAGACATGTTGGAATAGACAGTAATGAAAGGGCAGACTAAGCAGCAAAACAAGTGGAAAGCCTGATCAACAAACCATAAAAATACCATCTGAAATAGTGGCAAGAGACAATGGCAACAAAAATGGCAGGAGCAAGCGAGTAACAAATTATTACAAATAAAACTGTTGTTATAACAATGGAAAACCAGTACAATAACAGGCAAGAAGTAATTATACTGAGCAGATTAAGAATAGGACACACCAATGTTACCCACTCCTACCTGCTCCAAGCTGAATCTCCACCTCAATGCTCTGACTGTCAAACAATGCTAACAGTCCAATATAGTCTACTTGGTTGCCCTAACATTACACAAGAATGTCAAATTACATTTAAATCCTTAAAAGCAATGGACACTATTTCATTATGAACAACATTAGCAGATAGACCTAATATATCTGAAGTTTTTCAGTTCCTGAAACTTATGAAGATGAAGAACGCAGCCAGCTGTGAGACTTGGTGTGAGTTGCAGGACACATTGAGCACTGATTTTTCGAACTCACATTGCAGCCTCAGGTACCTCCCAGGTCCTGGCTTGTCTGAGGGTTGGATAACTATATCTGAAGGATTGTCTGCGGCAGTGAGCTCGCCCACTCTCCTACGTGGCCATCTCCATGTGCAGAAGTTGTGCAGTTGGCTCAAGTACAAGGTAGCCGAGAAAGTGACAACCTCTGAAATGTGCTGCTCTGCACAAAAAGACAGGCATGCAGCAAATGGATTCGCTGGCCTAGCATTAAGGCAGTGTGGGGTTTGTCAGCCACCAGTCACTGGTTGCCTCCGTAGCCAGGTGGGCAGGTGTAGTAGTGCGAAGCACATGCTTCTTGATTAGATCAGGGTTCAAGCCCGTGACCACCAAATGTGGAGAATGCGGAAAGGTCAGGGAATGACCACCGCATATTCCCAGAGCAATATGGCCTTAGTTGCTAATGCTCCTAAAAACCAAATAACAACATTTTGTCAGTCACTGATGTGTGACTGACAAATGTTTTATCAAAAATGTCGATCTCAGATCAGACAAGACAACCTGCTAAATTTAAGCATATAAATAAGTGGAGGAAAGGAAATCAACAGGGATTCTCCTGGTAACAGCTAGCGAACAGGGATGAGCCAGCACTGAATTTTGCATCCCCTGCAGGTGTCTGAAAAATGTGCCATTTAAGAGAGAGCATTCTGTCAGTTGATGGAACAAGTCCCCAGAGCAGGTGCAAGGCCCATAGCTGATGCCGTCAGTTACAATCTCCTTGGAGTTGGGTTGCTTAGGAGTGTAGCCCCAAAGTGGGTGGTAAACTCCACTAAGGCTAAATACGGTTATGGGACCAATAGCAAACAAGTACCATGAGGAAAAGTTGCAAAGTTGAAATTGCTCAGAGGCAATAATTTACTATAATTTAATATAAAAATCATAACAAAAGACAGAAATGAATAAACCGTAAATCATGTTTTGGCACACTATAGCCATAGAAGCTGATGCATCAGTAAAATACCCAAAACAACCAACCAATCATCCTTTAACATGCTTTCTTAGCTGCTTTCTGTATCCGGAATCCATCTTTTATTTGCTATGTTTTATCATTGCCAGGTTAAAAATTACATTGACAAATCATACCTTCAGCACCATCTAGCCTTATGCACAGTGTACAATGAAGGCAGATTATTGCTGAAGTAGTGCATTTATATATTAGGCTGGCTGCAGATATGAAATATATTTATCTGTGTTGATCCAGTGACAAAGCTTGGGCTTATTCTCTTTAGAAATGATTGTTTATCCATGAATAAGCCTAATGTAATTAATATTATCTTTAATTGAATACATCATCCAGTAGATATATTTGTTATTCATTAAAAACTTTGTGACCGGTTTTGGAATTATTTGAGTCACTTTGTCAAACGACAGGTAGTCCCGGTTAGTGACTGCTTGTTAAGTGGTGAATAAATCTTTTGAATTTAAATGAATGGCCAGCTGGTGCATTTACAGTTGGAAGAAAAGCTTCCAGTTGTAAATTTTTTTACATAATATATACCCTATTATTGAGGCTATATTATACATTGTTATTTAAAAACATTGGGCCAACATGCCCTAGTATTGGCGGCCTGTGTCAGCCCAATGCAGCATTTAAATAAAGAAGTGGGTTACTATTCCAGTGGAGGTATTTAAACAGTTTCAGAAAAAATAATATCTGTGTTATGGTTTTCTTTTGTGAATGTCTGGACACACTTTTGTCCCCCAGTGACAGAACTTAGGGTTATGTTCTGTACAAGGGGGTGATCATTTAATTCACGGACTGGTGCAAGATTTAATGTTTACCACGTGAACTTTCTATAACTGCCACTACAGGCACTCTTCCTGATCTCTGCTGAGCAGACTCTTTGTGTGCATGCCGGTACTTGTCAAAATAGTGTTAGCATTAGCATTAGTAGAGGCATTTTATGCAAGAAAGCAAGCTTATGCAGCATCAGCCAAAAAAAAAAAAAAAAACCACTTCCACTTCATCCCCTCTGTTCATTCGAAATACCTGTCCAGCTGAGCCTTAAACTTATTTAGGCTATCAACTTCCACGACAAGGGATGGAAGTCTGTTCCACCAACCAACCACCCACCCGCTGGCTAAAGGCAAATTTCCGCACATTTATCCTACATCTGTCTTTCCTCAATTTGAATTTATGCCCTCTCAGGTGATTATTCTCAGCAAGAGGAAGAATCCCATCAGCATTGAGCATGCTCAAACCATTCAAGGCTTTATACACATCTATCAGATCACCTCGCTGGTGCCTAGTCTACAGACACTGTAATTTGCAAAACTTAAGCCTTTCTTTGTAAGAGCACCCTTGTTCCATTCACTAATGTACTCGTTCCAGCAGCTCTACATCCTTCTTGAAATGAGGCCTCCAGACCTGTATACAGTACTCTAGGTGTGGCCTGACCATTGCCTGATACAAGGGAATAATCACCTCCTTATCCCTGCTAGAAAAATTCCTATATATCATGGACAATACACCATGAGCTACTCTTGCAGCCCATCTGCACTGATCAGAGAACTTCATATCTGCCTGCACAACCACCCCCAGGTCCCTTTCATTCTCTACCACTGTCAGTGTAGTACCACAGTGTTGATACTTTGCTCTGGTGTTACTGTTACCCATATGTAGTACTTTACATTTGTCAATGTTAAACTTCATTTGCCACTTCTCAGCCCATCTGCTCAACCTTTCCAGATCCTGTTGCAGCAGCATAGTGTCAGTACTGTCCCTAACAACCCTGCCAACCTTTGTATCATCTGCAAACTTGGACATTAAGCTTGATATACCATCATCAACATCATTTATAAATATAGAAAACAATAATGGACCCAACACTGAACCCTGAGGGACTCCACTAATTACATTAGTCCACGATGAGCAGTGTCCATTGATTACCACTCTCTGTCTGTTGTGTTGCATGAAGAGAGTTTTTTTTAGCCATGTGTTACTGATGATTGTTTTGAAGCAAGTATCATGTTGAACATACAGATTGAACAGCGATATATGATTCCTTATTGCATCAGACTGGGCTTAAATACATCAGAAACAATTAAAGAAATGAATGAAGCACATGGTAATGAGTTGAAAGGATGGCCATATTCTGGTTTGACTGAACTTTCTGGTGTGAAGTAGTTTCTCCATCAAGACAATGCCAGGCCATACAGCTAATATTGTGCAGGCAGTGATCATTGCCATAGATGCCGAGGTTCTGCCACATCTACCTTGTTTACAAACTTAGCTCCATGTGATTTATCCTTGTTTCCACATCTGAAGAAAGCTGTGAAAGGCAAGCATTTTGCATCTGACAACAGTACTTGCAGAGCCATAACAAAAGCACTTCGCAGTCTTTCAAAAAATGGCTTGCAAGAAGCATTTAATGCATGGGTACAACCGTGGCGAAAGTGTGTAAAGTTCAAGGGAGAGTATTTCAAGAAGGAGAAATCCACAGAAGATTCAGATGATGACAATTAAGATAAGATCTTGCACCAGTCTGCAAATTAAATGATCACCATCTCATAGAAACAACTGTGTTTGTCCATGAGTTGACTTGAATAACTGGCTCCTCCGTAGCCAGGTGGGCAGGAGCAGCAGTTCATAGCACACGCTTCTTAATTAGACCGGAGTTCGAGCCCATGACTACCAAATACAGTGGATGTGTAAAGGTCAGGGAATGATCACCGCATATCCCCAGAGCAATGTGGCCTTAGTTGCTAATGCTCCTAAAAACCAAATAACAACAAACTTGAATAGCTAATAATATTTTTAATGAAACAACTCACCTAGTAGGTGAATCCATAATTCATTACATATTTGAAGATATTGTTTTGACCAGTTTTGGACCTATTTTTCCAAAAGGGAAAAGAAAAAAAATATTGTAAAAAAATTATGGTGGAATAGAACCATAGTATATCTGCAAGGTTTACTAAAGTTGATGAAGTTATAGAGCACAAAGGGTGATATTGTACACATTGGGACCAATGATATTAAGAGTAGGAGATCTGAGAATTTACTCAACTAGTAGAGAGCAATATTTAAAAACAGTCCCAAGTTAGAATTGAAAGTGTCTGCAATCGTTCTCAGATATGATAGGAAGGAATGCATGATGAGAGCTTTGTCAATAAATTCAGCCCTCCAGAGACTGTGCAAGGCTCATGGAGTAGAATTTTCCTCAGTGTGGTTTATGCATGTTAACAGAACAGATTGCTTTTACAGGGATGAGATACACATGAAAACGGATGCAAGAATATTATCAGTATTAGTAGTATACAACATCAGTAGTAGCATCAGTGATCACAGGTTAGTTGTTGGAGTTTTAAGATTCCCTAAATTGAATAGGATCAAAAAAAACAAGAGAGAGAAAACTACAAGTGTCGAAGTTGAAAGAAGAGGAAAAAGGGATGATGTTCAAAGAAGAGTTTAGAAAGGTTGTACCTAAGACAGTGGTGAACAGCGTGGAATCAGAATCAAAAGCATTCAAAGACTGTATAGTAGGACTGACAGGGCAGGTGTGTGGAGGACAAGCAATAGAAAGAGATGGAAAGAAACCCCATGGTGGAATGATAGGACAAGAGAGGCTGTGAAAATCAAGAATAATGCATTCAGGACCAACTTTCAGAACAGAAATGATGAGAATAAAGAGAGATATGAAACCGTGAAGAGAGAGGCTAAGAGGATTGTTACCGAGGAAAGAAGACTGTGGTTGGAAGAATAGAGTGAAACTCCATTCTTCCAACTTGGTTTCCAGTCAGGAGATGAGTGAAGTAATGGTTCTAAAGAGGAGTGGCAAGCTTGGCAGATACATTACAGTGGAAGGGAAACAGCTAAAAATGGTTAACAACTTCAAATATCCAAGAAGAACCATTACAAAGACTGGAGTAATAGACGAAGAAATAAGTATAAGGATACAAGCAGGTGGGAATTTCTATAGGCAGACAAGAGGATCTGGAACAGGAACATACCACTGGAGTGTAAGAAGGCCTATTATTGTGTAAGAAGGTCTATTATCAGGCCTATTAAATACCAATTCTGACATATGCATCTGAAACTTTGACTATGGGGAAAAAGGATGGAAGCAAAATTCAGGGAGCAGAAATGAGATTTGTGAGGAGCATAACCAGAAAGACAAGATGTGACAAAATCAGGAATGATATGATTAGGGAGAGAATTCAGGTTGAAAAACTCTAGAATAGGATTGAATAAGTTTGAAATGGTTTGGACATGTCAAGAGGATGAACGAGAGGCATTAAATGTTTGATTTACAATTAAGGAACAAAAGACCAAGGGGAGACCAAGAATGAGATGGCAGGACATGATAAAGACCGATGTCATTAAGAGAGGAGGAAATAGGAGTGAAATCAACGACAGAGAGAAGTACACGGACAGGGCATGGTGGCGAGGCTTCATACGTCGACCCGTGAAATAGCGGGATGATGATGATGAGCACACAACGTCAGCTAAAAAAAAAAAAAAAAAAACAAAGAAAGCAGGCCAACATTTTGCGTATCATCAGTCTAACCTGCCCATCCACTCTAGCAGTTTATCTAGTTCTTCCTTGAAAATAGTCACATTCACAACATCAGATGGGAGTTTGTTCCGCCAATCAATCACCCTCTGGTTGAAGCAAATTTATGCACAGCTGACCTGCAGTGATATTTCCACAATTTGAATTTATGACTTCCGATATGTATAATCAGAACAACAGGAAGGATTCCATTAGAATCAGCTTTACTGGTAGAATCCTCTAAAAATCCTACTCCATTCAAGGCCTTAAACATCTCAATCATATATCCTTGCAACCTAGTCTCCAGACACTGCAATTTGCAAAACTGAAGCCTTTACTGGTACCTTTTGCTTACCTTTTTTTTTTTTTTTTTTTTTTTTTTATGTGAACCCCAAACACGAGAGGTATTACAACCTATAGTACTTAGTACCGTGCTTGGGTTGGAGATTGAGAAGACGAAAGAAGATATTTGTTGACATTGGACTTGAACGTCTGTAGATTGTAATTTTCAGGAAATACGTATGAAAGAAGGTTGTTCCAGAAAACGGCAGTTGAATGAACAAATGAGGAAGATGAAAAGTTGGTTCTGTGGGTTTGAAGTTGGACAGTAAATGCATGTTGGCTGGTGGCGGCACGTGTTCGTACTGTTTTGAAAGAGAGAGCGGGAATTATAGAAGCTAATTCAGAAGAACAGTACCCATGGAAGTATCTGTAGAAGAGGCATGCAGCAGAAACAGTGCATCTATGAGACAGCGAGTGGAGAGATTCTGTTAGAGATGAATCATTAATTAACCTAACTGCCCTCTTCTGAATGGAATCAAGAAGGCTGAGAGAGGTTTTGGGGGCACCACCCCAGATGTGGGAACAATATTCCATGGCAGGGCGGATTTGCGATTTATACAGAGTGAGCAGCTGTTTGGAAGAAAAGTAACGCCGAGAGAGAAAGAGAAAACCAAGTTTTTGGATGCAGAGGAAGCAATATTTGTAATGTGCTTTGTGCCAAGAGAGATTAGAAGTCAGGGTAATCCCCAAAAGAGATATATCCTTTTGCCTAGAAATTGGAGTGTCACTAAAGATAAGCATAGGAGCAGAAGAATCCTTTTTGCGAGATATAAGACAAGACTGAGTTTTAGAAGGGTTGAAATCAACTAAGTTGTCTTTGCCCCACTGGAGAATTACCTGAAGATCGGCATTTAAGGAATTGGTAGCAGATTTTCGAGAAGTTGAAGCTGATTGAGCAGGACAAGGTTTCTCAAAATGGAAAGTGGAATGCAATGTGCTATCATCGGCAAAACTATGGATAGGATTTCCAGTCAATGGAAGAAGGTCATTGATATATAAGAGGAAAAGAGTGGGGGAAAGAACTGAACCTTGGGGGACACCGGCATTAGTGGAGAAGTTAGAAGACAGAGAGCCATCAACCATCACCCTCAGTGAGCGATCAGAGAGAAAACTGGATAACCAATTACTAAAAACAGTTGGCAAACCATAAGATGGAAGCTTGTTTAGAAGACCTTTATGTCAAACACGATCAAAAGCCTTTGAGATGTCAAGAGCAACTACTTGTGTTTCACCGAACCTTTCCATTGAATTAGTCCATAAATGGGTAACATAAGCCAGAATATCACCAGTGGATCGACACTGACGGAATCCATACTGGTGATCGTTGATCAGACGGAAGGTTTCTAGGTAGTTTAAGAGTTGGCGGTTAATTGATTTCTCCATTACTTTAGAAAGAGTAGAAGTAATTGCAATGGGACGATAATTGGATGGGAGGGATTTGTCACCCTTTTTAGGAACTGGCTGGATATGAGCAAATTTCCAAGCAGAAGGAAAAACACCTTTAGAATAAGAAAGTGAAAAAAGGTGGCAAAGAATAGGAGTAAGTTCAGGAGCACAGGTTTTGAGAACAAGTGGAGAAATACCATCAGGACATGGAGCTTTCTTAGCATCGAGATTCATCAAAATCCTTCTGATATCCTTTTGATGGAAGACCACAGGAGGCATTGAATGGAGTGTCTTGGGAATGGTGGGAGGTGTTTTACAAAGATCATTAATACATGAGCTGGAAGAAAAATGGGATGCTAGCAGGTCAGCTTTATCATTGGCTGAAGTGACAACAGAACCATCTCGTTTGGACAGAGGTGGGAGCAGAGATGGGCAAAAGTTGCGGCCGATAGATTTGGCAAGAGACCAGAATGCTCGGCTACCATTAGGGCAAGAAGCAAGTTTTCTACTCTTAGCCTGTTCAAACTGTAGTTTGGACTGATTAATAACTGCTTTACAATTGTTGCGAGCTTTGGTGTAAGCAGAAAATGAAACTGAAGAATTAGAAACAAGCCAATTACGATATGCAACATTCTTTTCTTGGACAGCCTTAGCACATTTATTGGAAAACCAAGGTTTAGATAAAGGACGCAATTTTAAAGTGGAGTGTGGGATAAAGGATTCCATTCCTGCAAGAATAATTTCACTGACACGATCTGAGCAAACGTTGACATCAGAACTTTTGAAACAGTAATCCGACCAAGGAAAAGAAGAAAAGAAATCTCGCAGGTCATCCCATTTTGCATTCTTGTAATGCCAAACAACACAAGGTTGGGAATAGGCATGAGATAAAGGTTCCATTGGAGAAGAGACAATCACCAAGTTGTGATCTGAAGTGCCTAAAGGAGCTCTCACTTCGACCGTGTACTTAGAAGGGTTGTTTGTGAGAAAAAGATCAAGCGTATTGGCTGTATGATTAGGATTGTCCGGTATTCTTGTAGGTAAATGAACAATCTGTGCTAGGTCATTAGTAATTGCAAAAGCCTCAGCATCTCGACCTGCTGGGTCGGTGTGACTAGAAAACGGAAGCCAGCTGGGGTTGTGAACATTAAAATCACCAAGGAAAATTACCTCACTGTTCGGAGAGTTGGACTGGAGAAAGTCAAGTTGCAACGAGAGGAAGTCAAAGAGCTCCAAGTGATTATTCGAGATGGGAGAACGGTAGAGACAACAAATGAATTTGACACAATGAGGTAGAGAGATTTTAAGCCAGAGAAGATCAAAGAGAGGAGATTCCAAATTGCCAAGTCTCTGACAGGGAATATCAGAACGGACATATGCACAAGTACCACCTTTGAGGCGAAAGGAATCATACAGCGAATAATTTGGGCATCTGAGATGAGCAGTAGTTGAATTAACCGATAACTGAGATTCTTTCAGAAAAAGTACATGAGGTTTGGCAGACTGCAAGTGGAAATGGACATCGTTGAGATTAGAATTGAGACCACGTATATTTGTGAAATGAATTAGGAAGTCCTTGGGAGGTTGAGATCGTTTCGCAGATAAGCTTGCTCTATTAGTTTGACAATTCCTGGTGTATTCAATAGTAAGAAAAAGTGGGTGGGACATCCCACCCACTTTTTCTCACTATTGTATGAAGTAATGAAATTTTTGGATATGGCGTACATGTGGTAAGAATATACCCAGATCCTTGACATAACGTGGCCTCGACAATGCTCCCCACATACACACTACTCGGACTCCCTCCAGTCACTATCTGGCAGAGTAGAGGTAGCACTAGCTGATCCGGAAGCCTCTTGCAGGAATGGAATAATTTATCCCACACTCCACTTTAAAATCTCATCCTTTATCTAAACCTTGGTTTTCCAATAAATGTGCTAAGGCTGTTCAAGAGAAGAATGTTGCTTATCGTAATTGGCTTGTTTCTAATTCTTCAGTTTCATTTTCTGCCTACTGTAAAGCAGTTATTAATTAGTCCAAACCAGAGTTTGAACAGGCTAAGAGTAGAAAACTTGCTTCTTGCCCTAATGGTAGCCGAGCATTCTGGTCTCTTGCCAAAGCTATTGGCTGCAACTTTTGCCCATCTCTGCTCCCACCTCTGTCCAAACCAGATGGTGCTGTTGTCACTTCAGCCAAGGATAAAGCTGACCTGCCAGCATCCCATTTTTCTTCCAGCTCATGTATTAATGATCTCGGTAAAACACCTCCCACCATTCCCAACACGCTCCATTCAGTGCCTCCTGTGGTCTTCCGTCAAAAGGATATCAGAAAGATTTTGATGAACCTTGATGATAAGAAAGCTCCAGATCCTGATGGTATTTCTCCACTTGTTCTCAAAACGTGTGCTCCTGAACTTACTCCTATTCCTTGCCACCTTTTTTCACTTTCTTATTCCAAAGGTGTTTTTCCTTCTTCTTGAAAATTTGCTCATATCCAGCCAGTTCCTAAAAAGGGTGACAAATCCCTCCCATCCAATTATTGTCCCATTGCAATTACTTCTACTCTTTCTAAAGTAATGGAGAAATCAATTAACCGCCAACTCTTAAACTACCTAGAAACCTTCCATGTGATCAAGGACCGCCAGTATGGATTCCGTCAGTGTTGATCCACTGGTGATATTTCGGCTTATGATACCCATTTATGGACTAATTCAATGGAAAGGTTCGGTGAAACACAAGTAGTTGCTCTTGACATCTCAAAGGCTTTTGATTGTGTTTGGCATAAAGGTCTTCTAAACAAGCTTCCATCTTATGGTTTGCCAACTGTTTTTAGTAATTGGTTATCCAGTTTTCTCTCTGATCGCTCACTGAGGGTGATGGTTGATGGCTCTCTGTCTTCTAACTTCTTCACTAATGCCGGTGTCCCTCAAGGTTCAGTTCTTTTCCCCACTCTTTTCCTCTTGTATATTAATGACCTTCTTCCATTGACTGGAAATCCTATCCATAGTTTTGCCCAATGATAGCACATTGCATTCCACTTTCCATTTTGAGAAACCTTGTCCTGCTCAATCAGCTTCAACTTCTCGAAAATCTGCTACCAATTCCTTAAATGCCAATCTTCAGGTAATTCTCCAGTGGGGCAAAGACAACTTAGTTGATTTCAACCTTTCTAAAACTCAGTCTTGTCTTATATCTTGCAAAAAGATTCTTCTGCTCCTATGCTTATCTTTAGTGACACTCCGATGTCTAGGCAAAATGATATATCTCTTTTGGTGATTACCCTGACTTCTAATCTCTCTTGGCACAAGCACATTACAAATATTGCTTCCTCTGCATCTAAAAAACTTGGTTTTCGCTTTCACTCTTGGCCTTACTTTTCTTCGAAACAGCTGCTCACTCTGTATAAATCACAAATCCGCCCTGCCATGGAATATTGTTCCCACATCTGGGGTGGAGCCCCCAAAACCTCTCTCAGGCTTCTTGATTCCATTCAGAAGAGGGCAGTTAGGTTAATTAATGATTCATCTCTTATAGAGTCTCTCCATTTGCTTTCTCATAGACGTACTGTTTCTGCTGCATGCCTCTTCTACAGATACTTCCATGGGCACTGTTCTTCTGAATTGGCTTCTATAATTCCCGCTCTCTCTTTCAAAACAGTCCGAACACGTGCCGCCACCAGCCAACATGCATTTACTGTCCAACTTCAAACCCACAGAACCAACTTTTCGTCTTCCTCATTTATTCATTCAACTGCCGTTTTCTGGAACAACCTTCCTTCCTTCATACGTATTTCCTGAAAATTACACTCTACAGAAGTTCAAGTCCAATGTCAATGAATATCTTCTTTCGTCTTCTCAACCTCCAACCCAAGCACAGTAAGTACTATAGGTTCTAATACCTCTCGCGTTTGGGGTTCACATAAAAAAAAATATATATATATAGAAAACAATGTTGGACCCTGCATTGAACTGTCGGACACTTCACTGTTAACATTAGTTCAAGAAGAGGAGTATCCATGGATAGCTACTCTCTTCTTCTAGTCAACAATCCCATTATCCCTAAGAGATAAGCGGATGAGATTATACAAGCACAAGCAGTGAATTTCTAGCTCCAAGTTTTTGAAGACTTTTGCTGGTTTATTGACTTAACTGTCATATTGTATCACTCTATAAGTAGCTTTATCCACCTAGTCATGCTCATTAATTTATTTTTTAACTAGAGATTTTGTAGGTTAATACTTAATATATGTAGAACCTTCGTAGCCAAGTGGTTAAGAGTGGGACTGCAGTAGCACATGCTCCTTGAGTAGACCAGAGTTCAAGCCCCTGACTGCTAAATATGGTCGATCTGCCAACTGGACCAGCATGGCAGATTATGGTCCATTTCCCTCAACACGAATTGTTGAGGAGGCTTCCATCCTGCAATGATTTGATAACGGCTGCAGTTTACCTGTTTTTTTATATGTAGAACCACTGTTTTGTTGAATCTTGCTGCCATATATATATATATTATATAATTAACTTATAACTCCAAATCACTTGTTGGGCATATATCTTTGTATATATATAACTAATTTAACATTTTGGTTGTTAGGTATTGTGTGACATATATTCCGAACTTATTAGCACAAAGTATAACATAAAACTACATAGCGTAATAGAAATCACTGCATTTAGGAATGTATTAAATTAGTGTAGTAATGAAAATTAATTAATTAAATTTATTAATCTTATTAATTTCCATTGTTAATCAATTGTATTCAACTGGAAATCATGCCAAAAACTAGCACAGTAAAGCAACAGGCACAAAGTAGCAGGAGTGTTATGGCCTAGAGGAGAACCGAAGAGAATGAAAAAATGTGCAACTTATGAAATGTTTGCAGATCTTTCTGGAACAGGACAAGTGCTAACCAAAGAGGCTGTCTTTCTGTATGTTAGGTGCAGAGAGTGTCAAGAAATTATGTGCCATCTCAGCATGCTGATTTGCATGTATGAGAGTTTGAAGAATTGGGTAGATGCCCTCGAACGTATTAAAGTGGGGGACCAATCAAGCTCTCAGATGCCCATATCTAGGAAATAAACTCATACACCGACCATTGAACAAAATTTACTGTAACTAAAATTTTTACAAATATAAAAATATAATATAAAACAAATTATTTATAATAAACTAATGACTGTACATTACGGAATACTAAAAACTGTAATAAAAGATCGTTTACAATAAAATAAGCTAAAATATAAAATTAAAAGTGCTAAAAACCTGAGCTTTCGAGAGCGTCAACTCTCTTCTTCAACAATAATATAACTTTCTGCAACATCTCCTTAAATAGCATGTTCACGGTACTTCCACACGTGGTATTTCTCCACGTGGTTCAATCGGCACATGGTCAGAACTGGAAGCGGAAATGTCTCGGGTACGTGGAAAAGAAAATCGTTCATCCGAATTTAATACAATTGTTTCAAAAATAGGATGAATACACGTCAGTTTTTAAAAAACCCATGTGTAGAGGTCAATACACCCACTATAATTCAGCACAAGCTGGACAATACAAGAATAGTGTAGCAAAAGCTTTATTTGACAGAGTAAGATCACACTGTACTACTTCTGAGGATAAAGAGAAAGAAATTAATCGTGTCACGGCAGAACTTAGAAAGTGCAGATACCCCCAGAGGATCCTGGATAGATATAGTAGAGGGGTGTCCGAGCATAGGGAGTCTTTCGTCCCGGTAGCCACCGCATATATCCCCTACTATCCGGGCCTTACTGAGCATCTGGCAAGAATTTTACGGGGTTATAAGACACGCTGTGTACAGCTTCCTGGGCGGAGGCTATGCACAGCTGTGTCTCAGGTCAAAGACCGTATACCAAAAGATCTCAGTAGTGGAGTTATTTATAGAATAGAATGCCCGGACTGTGGGGAGTGTTATGTGGGGGAAACAAAACGACGGCTTAGGGATCGCCTGGGGGAACATTTAAATGCCATAAGAACCGCTGACTACAGTAAGTCTGCCGTGGCCGAACATTTTTGGGAGAAGCAGCATCAAATCTCTCTGGAGGACGCTATTATTTTGGATCATGCACACGGATACTGGGAACGTAAATGGCTCGAGGGTTTACGGATTGGTTTATCCAGTAAGAATACCATGAATAGAGATAGAGGCATGCGTATTCATCCTATTTTTGAAACAATTGTATTAAATTCGGATGAACGATTTTCTTTGCCACATACCCGAGACATTTCCGCTTCCGGTTCTGACCATGTGCCGATTGAACCATGTGGAGAAATACGTGTGGAAGTACCGTGAACCTGCTATTTAAGGAGATGTTGCAGAAAGTTATATTACTGTTGAAGAAGAGAGCTGACGCTCTCGAAAGCTCCAGGTTTTTAGCGCTTTTAATTTTATATTTTAGCTTATTTTATTGTAAACGATCTTTTATTACAGTTTTTAGTATTCCGTAATGTACAGTCATTAGTTATTGTAAATAAGTTGTTTTATATTATATTTTTATACTATTTCTAAAAATTTTAGTTACAGTAAATTTTGTTCAATGGTCGGTGTATGAGTTTATTTCCTAGATATGAGTTTTCCCGACCTCAGAGGCCTCTTTCAGGATATTCTCAGATGCCCAACTAACACCAGAGCTCACTCTTGTGCATCAGGCAACACAACGTCAATCTTCAAAGCAGAATGAGCTTGTCCCACAGGAGCTAGTTATTGTCGGTGACTCTATTGTCAAGGAGATGGGTAATATATTATGCAAAAAGGATAGATAGAATAGAACCATGGTATGTCTGCCAGGGGCAAAAGTTGATGACACTGAAGAGCAGATATCATTTTTAAGGGCACAAAGGGTGATATTGTTGTACGCAGTGTCACAAATTACATTATGAATAGAAGATCTGCAGATTTACTTAACAAGAAGAGGTCAATGTTGAAAAAAAAAAGTCGCAAGTTGGGGGTAATTTGAAAGTGTCTGCTGGAATCTTGCCCAGACACAATAGCCTTGTCAATTTGGCCCTGGAAAGATTGTGTAGGGCCCATGGAATAGAATTTTTTTCAACGTGGTCTGTTCTTGTTAACAGGAAACTGCTTCTGCACGGATGGGATACCATTAAATACAAAGGGTGCAAGGATATTGCTGATGCTATCGAGACAGTTTTAGGTGGATCAGAAAACTGCTAGCCGGGGGGGGGGGGATTTACAGACTAAAAGATTAACGGTAGCCACAGCCAGAGGTGAAAGTGATTCTTGCACTGCTTCTATTGGAATGGACAGCAGCCTGAAAAGCAAGTTGCTGCAGATTTCAAGAACTGCTGGAAGTTATCATGAAACAAGTAAATACATGGTCTGTGTTAGGGTTACTAAGAATAAGAACAGGTGCATGCATACTTCCATGTATGCCAATGCTAGGAGTATAGTAAATAAATCTGATGAATTTGAAGTGCTGGTCAAGACATCAAAGGCAGATATTGTTGGGATATCTGAGACATGGTGTCACACAGGTATAGACAGTGCAGAATTGGAATGTGTACAATCCAATTTGTACACATTCCAATTCTGGAATGGTTATGGAGGAGTTATGCTGTTAGTTAAGAAAAACATGAAATCTAAGGAAGTGCATCCAGTTGACATAGATGGACAGTGTAATGTTCAGCCAATTTCGTGTGACATAACCACTGGGAAAGCAAAAGTGAGAGGAGTGTTTTATAGGCTTAATGACTGATGAATACAACGAACAATTGTACAGGGGAAATAGACTGGGAAGTACATCAGAATGTCTTATGAGGGGTGATTTTAACTTCCAAGATATTGACTGGAACTAGTGGGTTGGTCACTCACACACTAGTAAGACTTCTGTGGATGTATTGGATGATTGTTTTCTGCTGAACCATATTCAAGAGGCAAACAGAGAATAATACCCTTAATCTGGTTATCAGCAGTGACTATTCATGCATTAAGAATTTGCAGATAAAGGAACCATTAGGTGGCAGTGATCACAGTGCACTGATGTGGGATTTACTTAAAGATGTAACTACCATCATTGATGAAGTGAAGGGTTTCTGCTTTCATAAAGTTGACTACAGTGGTCTCGGATAGTTTTTTAAATTGTATACAGTGGGACTAACTGATGGTGTTACCAACAGCAAATTCTGAATGGGAAGCATTCAAGGGATTAATCTGGAAGCTACTAGGCTTTTCATGCCAACTAAGAAATAATGTTCAAGATTTGGGCCTAAATGGATGTCATATGATCTATCATATGACTTGTGGCAGAGAAGGAAAATGCATCAGATGCATATAAATTATCAGTCAACACAGAAGTCTATGGTAGATATAAGCTAGTCTGTAATCAAGTCACAAGAGATGATAGGTAAGTGAAGGCAGATTACAAAAAAACTTTTGTCAAAGGATGCTAAGAAAAACAGCAAGGACTTCTTTACTTATATAAACTCTAGAAAGAAAGGGATGAATCAGGTTGTTCCATTTGATATCGATGGTTCAACTGTTGATGATCCTAATCAGATAGCTGACAAACTGAACTGGTATTTTGCCTCTACATTCACACATGAGGAATTCTGTAGGGAAGTTAAACTGTAACAGGGAGCTTAATGATTTTGTAATAACTGGGTGCAAAGTGGAGGAGAAATTGTTGAAGTTAAATACAAGAAAGGCAGCTGTGGTGGATGGGATCTATCCAGTTATATTAAAGGAAGTGGCAAAGGAAGTAAGCAAACCCTGAGCCATAATTATGAGAACATCCTTGGACTCAGGGCAGGTCCCAAGATTGGAGATGAGCAAATATGCCCCTAATTCATATAGGGAGATGAAAGAGTGATGCAAGTAATTACAGACTTTTAGTTTAACTTCTCTTCTGGGAAAATAATGGAGTCACTGGTTAAAGAAGCATTTCAGGATCATCTGGACAAGACTGCAGTAATAATTCATACACAGCATGGGTTTGTTAAGGGGTAGTCTTGTCCGATCAATTTGATTGGATACTATGATGTGGTTACAAAGTAACTGGATGCAAAAAATTAAAATATGGATGATTTAATGGACTAATAGGGGAGAAGAGTTGTCTGTTAATGCCAAAAGTCCGTTAAATCGAAGAGGGGTTAAACCTGGGGAGGCATTTTTTATTGTTCTTAATGTAAAAAAAAAAAGTTTTAATATAATATACAGTACTGTAAAATATAAAATTATTAAATTATAATAAAGAATATGTAATATTATGTTGTAAATATAAAATGTTGCAATTTGGCTTTTGATTTACGGATATCAGAAACAGTTTTTTTTTTTTTTAAATTACACAAACACGTGCTACTGAGATGCCTTGTCCTAATTTCTCAATTAGCTTTAATTTCTGTGCCACATTTAAGTTCACATGCTTTCTTTTAACTCCTCTATCACTTGATGCCATTTTAAATAAAGATTGCAAAATTATTTAATAAATAGTTACAATTCAGAAATCACAGAAACTCTGTATACAACCTGACTGCACGATAGCTTGAGGCTGACAGACCGAAACAAAGCGAGTTGGTAGACCTGCAATTTAATGCCCTGAGTTGTGTTCAGCTTGCAAATCACCGCCTGCTCATATCTGTTATCTGTAATCTGGGAAAACAGCTAATTGAACATGTTTTCAGAAAGAATAAAAAAAACAATTTCCTGAATTTGATTATAAAAATAAAAGTAAGTAATTATCAAAATAATAATGGAAATAGGTAATTATTATTAATTTTTAATTAATAATAACACTGAAGTTTTGTATAACCTAAAAAAATAAAATGGCCGAGATTAATATGTACATTACTGTATTATTATTTGTCCGGTCTGTTATGTCGGGGGTCTGTTAAATTGAGGGTTTACTATACTTGGATTTCAGCAAAGCTTTTGATATTGTTGCACATGGAAGACTACTGTACAAATTTGAGCAGTATGGCAATAAGGGCAAGTTGCTACAATGAATAAAAGGGTGGTTGAGTAGGAGATGGCAGAGAGTGGTAATAAATGGACACTGCTGTACGTGGACTAATGTTATTAGTGGAGTCCCCCAGGGTTCGGTGCTGGGCCCATTGTTGTTTTCTATATTTATCATTGAAGGTATATCAGGCTTAATGTCCAAGTTTGCAGATGACACAAAAGTAGGCAGGGTTATTAATGAAAGTATGCTACTGCAACAGCAGCTAGAAAAAGTTGGGCAGATGGCCTAAGAAGTGGCAACTGAAGTTTAACCTTGACAAATATGAGGTACTCCATATGGGTAGCAATAACCCTAGAGATACGTACCGTGTGTGGTACTACATTCAGGATGGTAGAGAATGAAAAAGACCTGGGGAGTAATTGTACAGTCAGATATAAAGTTTTCTGGGCAGGCCATGGGGTCTTGTCAGTGATATATAGGAATTTTGCTAGTCGGGAAAAGGAGGTGATTATCCATTTGTATAAGGCTGTGGTCAGGCAGTGCCTTGAGTACTGTGTACAGGTCTGGAGGCCTCATTTTAGGAATGATGTAGAGTTGCTAGAATGAGTATAGAGAAGGGCAACAACATTGGGGTGGGGAAGAAAGGCTTCCCCTTTCTTACCAAGAAAGGCTTAAGGCCTCGAATGGGTTGAGCAGGCACAATGCTGATGGAATTCATCCTCTTGCTCAGATTACAAACCTGAGGGGGTATAAATTCAAATCAAGGAAAGACTTGTAGAATAGATGTGCGGAAATTTGATTTTAGGCTGCAGGTAGTTGATTGCTGGAACACGCTTCCATTTGTCGTTGTGGAAGTTGCTTAAATAAATTCAAGCTTAAATAAATTCAAGGTCAAACTCAACAAACTTTTGGAGTGAATGGATCGGTGAAACGGGATTTTTTTTTTTTTTTTGGCTGATGCTGGTGCTTTCTTGCATCATATGCATCTATTAATGCTAATGTTGATTTGTATAGCAGTCTTTAATGTGCAATAGTATCAAAAGCTTTTCTGAAATCTATGATATCAAAATTATTTTATGCATCCAGTTCCTTTGTTATCGTGTCATAATACTGCTCAGTCATTCTCCTCTGTGAGGTATTGGGTTGTTTTTTTTGGTCAGAATGAGTTGTGAAATTTGCATTATGCCATAACATTTTTTTTCATGTTGCATCTTTAAACAGCGCCTCTGTAGCCAGGTGGGTAGGAGCAGCAGTGCGTAGTATGCGCTTCTTGATTAGACCGGGGTTCGAGTCCGTGACCAGCAAGTATGGAGGATGCGGAAAGGTCAGGAAATGACCATCGCATATCCCTGGAGCAATATGGCCTTAGTTGCTAATGCTTCTAAAAACCAAATAACAAACAAACAAGCATCTTTAAACTGCAATATGCAGTTTTTTTTTTTTTTTTTTGTTTATTTCATTCCTTTCGGGATACACGATCACACTCACATTTATCTGAAACTGTGGCATAACATGGTGTAGTATATTGAGGTTTCACTGTAACTTCTAAGGAATCCTATCAGCTGAGTTAATGTACAGTGTACTCTCATTTCTTAGTTATCTCAATTAACAAACAAACAAACAATATTCATTACACATGTTGTTTGTTTATAGAGATGATTCGAATTTCTATGAAACCACATCTTCATATCTGTTTTCCACCTGTTAGTTTACTCTGGTTTTATATTTCAGTAATTGTTTAGTTTTTCTTCTTTACAGTTAATGTCAACATTCTTCTCAGAGGTTTATAATTATTTGTTCTATGTATATCCATTATGTTAAAATTGGAAAAGTTATTCTTTCTGTTGAACAAAAACTTGTTCATCATAAACACAACAGAGGTGCTAAAGTTTTCACTTTAATGAGATACTACAAGGTTGATAAAAAAAATATACACAATTTATATTAAAAAATAAGAATACATTAATCAGTTTTCAGAGTTTCCAATAGCATATGCTGTAATATACTTTTATGAATATGAACACTTTTTTTTCCAGATTATAAATTATCTGGATAATTTAAAAATGTTTCAGATTATCCGGGAAATTTTATTTCCCACCCATCCTGAATAATCAAGACAGTCTAATATAAATAAATTTTGTCCTAGGTTGTCACTATTTAAAATTTAAAGTAGATGTGTTATAAATTATTATTGTAATAAAAATGGGAACATCTTTTACAATTAAACTGTAATGTTCTAAATTTGGAATAAATTACTTTTTTGAAATTTAATAAACAATTTAAAAAAATATTATTTTAAATTTAAATAGTTAAAATATAATTAAAATTCCAGCCAGGCCTCGCATAACGCAAGTTTGATTAACGTGATTTTCAGTTAATGCTATTTGAAAAATTATACCATTTTACACGCAAATTTCCAGTTAACGCGATCTTTTTTTTTTTTTTTTTTTTTATGCGATAGTTGAAAAAGATTTGAATCGCGCGTTAAGCTTACCGCAAGTCATACGGTCAATAAACAAATGTTTGCCTGCTGCCTGCCTCGGTGTGTTCCATCAACAATCTTCCGATTGTTGATGGAACACACCTGTTTGTCTCCTGCTAATAAAGTCAGCCGCCTCCATAGCCAGGTGGGAAGGAGCAGCAGTGCGTAGCACACGCTTCTTGATTAGACCGGGGTTCGAGCCCGTCGCCACCAAATACGGAGGATGTGGAAAGGTCAGGGAATGACCACCGCATATCCCGGAGCAATATGGCCTTAGTTGCTAATGCTCCTAAAAAAACAAATAACTAACTAACTAATTAGCTAATAAAGTCAATGCACACTTGCATAAAAATTCAAATTTTTAAATGAGCCAGATGAAAATGTTACCGCGAAGGAGATAACGGTAAAAGAATTAGATGAAATCTTTTGTATCGCAGAGAACCTGAAACAAAAGGTTTGAGGTTTTCTGCGATATTTATTTCGCCAGGGCCCAGAGAAGATTGTTGTCGGCTATCGGAAATTGATTGATGAAAAGAGAAAGTCAACACTGTTCAAATATTTCCGCAACAGTAATTTCTTCATTGTGTATTTTATGTCAGAGAGGTTCCCAAACTTTCTCGATTCACAGTGCCCTTAGTGTCTCAGTAATTTTTTCAAGGCACACCCAGACCAAAAGAAATACCTAACAGTTCCGTTTAGTAGTTAGGTCCAAACAACTTAATAAGAAATGCTGAAACTGTGAACTACCTTGAGCTAGTAGTTCGCGCGGTGTCTGAGAGATGTCGAGTATTGCTGTGTTTCCCTCGAAAATTTTAAATATTCCGCAGCGCGCAGTTTGGGAACCGCTGTTTTATGCAATAAGCATTTAATTCCATAATTATTTTCATTATCTTTTACATTGTATACAGTTAAAAAGTTATTTACGAGGTATTTTTAAAATTCTTTATGGACATTCCAGAAGGTCAAGGACCATAATTTTTCCTATTGATTATTATATTCGATTAACGCATTGCCGTTTTGTGCGATGCGCTCGTGGGACGAATTAATCGCGTTAATCAAGGCCAGCTTGTATAAGGAACATCCAGGGGCTCACATCTGGTGAGTGTGGGCTTGGCACTTCTGAGCTGGATATCATCATTCTTCTTTTTCTTGGTGATTCCCTTCTACTTCTCTCTCTCTCTCTGTAATTCAGAAAATTTTTTTTTGGCTGGTGCAGCATAAGCCTCAGGTTTCCTTGTGCCATATAGGGCTAATAATAATAATAATAATACTGTGTCTTCACAGTAACCTTCTAAAATTCCTGCACACCAATGTAGAGATCCTTATTGCAAGCAGGAAACAATGAAAAAAAAGTTTATTTATAGTTGGGCAGTAAAGTGTTTAATTACAGTAGTAGTAGTAGTAGTAGTAGTAGTTAACTTTTCAGTATCAACGTAAATATCAAATTCAACAAAACATACGAAATTCTATATCTTGATATAAATTGCCTTCATAAGGAATTTTATCATTAGAATCAGTATGTATATGAAGCGAAACTTGTGACAACAGTGTAAATGTAACACTTTTCTTAAGGGATTTATCCTATACTGTATTATACTATCATTTAAAATTTACATCAGCGAGCTCAAACATTTCAGTATCTTGCTTAAGGCTTTCTCCACTTATATGATGACTGCAAATTTTGTAGATTACAAATTGTCTGGCCCACCTTATCCAGAGGAATCTATATAAAACACATATCAGTTTCCATATAAGTGGAAACTGATATATGTTTTATATAGATTCTGGCTACTAGAAGAAATGCAGGCTGCCTGGTATATATTACTACATAAAGAAAGAATCTGACAGTACTGGAATATATAATTGTGAAGTCAGACATGAAATTCTCTGAGCAGTGTAGACATGCTGCCAGGAGAGCTCATGGGGTTTTGTAAATGATATACAGAAACTTTGCTAGCAGGGATAAGGAGATGATTATCCTTTTATACAAGGCCATGGTTAGGCTGCATCTTGAGTCCTGACATGAGTCCTGGAGGCCTCACTTTAGGATGTAGATCTGTTGGAACGGATTCAGAGAAGTGCAACCAGATTAGTGAAGGGAACAAAGGGTGCTCTTACCTAGAAAGGCTTCAGCATCTCTTGACTTTATGCCCCTTGACTTTAAGTTGAGGAATGATGGTTGCAAGATAGATGTATTGTATGGAGGTTAGCCTTCAGCTAGCAGTGGTTGATTATTGGAACAGGCTAAATTCAAGGGAGAACTAGACAAATTCTTGTAGGGTACATTTGGGTGAACTGGTTTTTTTTTTGCTGATGCTATATAAACTTATTTTCTTGCATCGCTTGCCATTACTACTTCTATTATATTGATAACTGTAATTCATCATCTTAATTTTCTTAACAGTCTATTAGAATTGTTTCCATTATTTTAATTTTGGACATTTTTATATGGTGCAATTTATTCTTACAAGTAAAGAGATATAGAATATTAAATGGGATAGGATTGCTTGAATGTTAAAACTCAATATTTTTCCCTTTCTTTCAAAAGATTTCTAAAATATATTTAATGAAAAATCATCAGGTTAGGAAGAAAACTTGTGAAAAATTATGGAATATTAAATTCAAGGACAAGCACAGCACTTTCTGGCAATTAATTTAGTTAGATATGTAGTTTTATTGTAGTTATCTAACTAAATTAATTAAAGTGCTGTGCAGCATAATAACTTGATGATTTTTCATCAAACATTTAGAAATCTTATCCTGTGTTTAATTTTTACCTGTATCAAATCCCAAAAATGATAAAAGATTCCTCATCATAATATAACTATATTGGTCTATATGAAATAGTTTTCTTCAGAGCTTGGGCAGGCCACCAGTAGTGAACTAGTTTTTGGGTTAAATTATATGAACTTTCAGAGATAAGGAATATATGCTTTAATTCATATGTGCACATTGATGGGAATATGGATGACGACTATTAGAACTTGTTTTGTTCTGGTGGGATAAGGAACAGAATAAAACATGAACTTAATTATATTTTATAGGGTGACTGGAATTCTGTTGGAATCGTGTCTAAGGGTTCAATTATTATACAAGATGAGGAGACAGTAATACAACCAACGGTACATCTCCCAGATTATGCCAAGGTAAGAACCTCATGAATTTGTTTTATTGCATGTATTGAAATATGCATGTTATAATTACAGTAGTCTGTATGCTTCATATACAGGTAAAACTTCATAAATCCAGCATTGAGATTTAAATAAGTGAGATTTAATATCCCAACTGTATAACTATACTAATAGTAGAGCTCCCAAATCATCAGGGCGCTGCACTTACACTTCTTGGGGCCCGAGGTGCTAAGCTCTTGTGGGGGCCCCCCCCTTTAAAGATACCAGAGGCCGAAGAAAAAAAAAACTTGCATATATAAATGATCAGGAGGGAAAAGAAAAAAAAAACAATTTTTACCAATCCGTTTAAACACAAACTTAATATTACGAAATATAAAGAGTACTCTGTGTTGCAGCAGCCCATGAGGGTATGATGACCATCCACACAGCTTTAGTGGGTCATCGCGGCGCCTCCGTAGCCAGGTGGGAAGGAGCAGCAGTGCGTAGCACACGCTTCTTGATTAGACCGGTGTTCGAGCCCGTCACCACCAAATACGGAAGATGCGGAAAGGTCAGGGAATGGCCACCGCATTTCCAGGAGCAATATGGCCTTAGTTGCTAATGCTCCTATAAAAAAAAAAAAAAAAAAAGTGGGTCATCACGTGGTCAGCTAATCAACTTCTATCGCTGTGTTTTTTTGACCAGCGTTCACTGCCCTTTCACAAGTAGCTCCTCATTTCACATCATGATGCTGGGTTAACACCATAAATTTGGGTCCGCACATCAGAATTGAACCTGGGTCACCTGCACCATCAAAACCAAGCTACGGGGGAACCCAACAACAATAAAGTATAATACACAAATAAGTACGACAAATTAGTGTAATTACTAATTTTATTACAAAAACAATATCAAAAATTGCGTTACAAAAATATTATAAAAACATTCACATCTTGTTTGTCAGCAGTAAATGATAGCAGGTACATTATAAAATAGCAATGCAATAGCTAAATTATGAGTTCATACAATTTATTTGCATAAATATTTTTTATTTGGCAAAAATATCCATTAAATCATTAATTTATGCTATTTACTAGTTCAGATTCAATAAATAACATTGACAAATTGCCCATTTTATCTTGAATTAAACTATTCCTCAAATAGTTTTTTCCTCATTTGAGAACAGAAAATGGCCATTCTCCACTTGCATTACTAACTGGCATTGTTAAAAATATTTTGAAATAATGTTAAAATCATTTCTAATATGCAAAATATATCCATGTAATGATTTCAAAAGATCAGAACTATGCAGTAAATTTATTGCAAGATCTTGTAATGATTGACTTGTTTTATTTAAGCTATTTAATATTTTATCCCCGAGGACAGTAAGTAATGTAGTTTCATACTCAACAATTTTTTTTATTAATTTAATGCATTCGTGCATCTCGAATGCATTAATTTAATGCATTCGAGATGTGCTACTGATCTTTCATGTTCACTTGTTGATAAATTAATTAAGGCTTCTTTTGTTAATTTATAACCATTTTGAAGAGCTGAGAGAGCATCAGCTCTAGCAGACCATCTTGTATCGCTTAAATTTTTCAGTGTTAGTGAATTTCTTCCTAAGTATTGATTTAAGACATTCCATCTTCTTGGGGCAGCAGAAAAAAAATTATATAAATTTTGTATAAAGTGGAAAAAATGTGCTGCAGTAGATCAAGATTCAGCTGCATTAGTTCCAATTAAATTTAGAGAGTGACTAGTATGTGGTACATAATTCAGTAGAACTATGTTGCTTCAATCGGGCTTGGACTCCTGAATACTTTCCTGCTATATTTGAAGCAACTTTGTCCTCTACAGTTTATTATTATTAGCTATATGGTGCAAGGAAGCCTGAGGCTTATGCTGCACCAGCCAAAAAAAAAACCCAAAGTTACCCTGAGAGAGAGAGAGAGAGCGAGCGAGTGTGTGTGTGTGTGTGTGTGTGTGTGTGTGTGTGTGTGTGTGTGTGTGTGTGTGTGTGTGTGTGTGTGTGTGTGTGTCACCAAGAAAGAGACCCTGGGTTGACCAAGCCCATACTCACCAGATGTGAGCCCCTGGGGTTATTTTGTAATATCAATTGATAAATCTCCTAATCATTTAAAATAGTTTTTTCTATATATTCAGCATTGTGATATTCTATAGAAAGGAAACCTAAAAATTGTTCTTTGATGATACCATTTTGTGACATGTATCTTATAATAAACACTAATTTATCAATGTGGCTAACATCAGGGGTTGAATCAACAATAATAGAAAAATATTTTGCTTCTTGAATTTCAGAAACCATCACCTTTTCAACTTTTTCTGCTATCAATTTTATAAATTCATCACAGGTTTTATGTGAAAGGTAATTGATTTTGCCAGATCCACAATTAGCATACATCTCTATGTGATTTCTTTAAAAAAATCAAATTTAGTCCAGTATTCTAGGCAACTTAAGTAATTACCACTACGTTCCATATAAATTTTGTCATTGCTACCCCTAAATTCTAAACCAAGTTTACTCAAAAGTCAAACAGTAGCAATGATTCTTTTTAAAATATCTCACCAATAATTTTCTTCAGACTGAATTTGTTTCATTAGTTCCGTGTCAATAGAACCCAAAATTGAACGTCTCAATTTTGAGGAAAGAGGAAAATAAACACACATAGCATTAATGTGATCTGATGAAAAAGACCATTCACCACTTGTGTTTGTCACAGGCATTGTGAGAAACATTTTCAGAATTGTTTGAACATTCGGAAATGTCAATCTAAGTTTATCATTAATAATATTGTAACATATGAAACATTTTCTTCTTTGGCATAGTTTCTGCTATTATGATTAATGCCTTTTTAAATATTAATATATCATCATTTTAATTACTTCTTCATTTAATTCATTGTTTATTGACAATTTCAGATTTTTAATTCAAATGAAATTATTGTAATATAGCTTAAGAGTAATATAATGATAATGATTCAATATAAAAAATTAACACTTGAATCAATTCGTATTTTAAGAGCAAGAAAACAAAAGCTTTCAATAAGGGAAATGTATGCCACAGTCACAATAGATAACAAAACATTACATAGATAGCAGGTACATTATAGATAACAATAGATAACAAAACATTACAATGATAGCAGGTACATTATAAAATAGCAATGCAATAGCTAAATTATGAGTTCATACAATTTATTTGCATAAATTTTTTTATTTGGTATGTAAATATTTTATCATATCTAATAAAAATATTTTTTATTTTTATTAGATATGATATTTAAATTTTCTGTTACAACAGAATCGAAATTTAGTAAACAACACTACTTTCAGCGAGATAGATACATACCTATATTTATTTCGTGTGTGCACTCCTACATATGACACTTTAACTTGTCACGTCAACAATTAAACTAAATGTTGCAATTTTCAGGTCTCAGCTTATATAGATTCTCAAATTCATGGGTGGCCCAATTAAAATAGTTTCTATAGAACAAATAAAATTTCCATACAACGAATGGATTTGTATGCATTGTTCGCACCTTTGGCCTTTAGGCAATAGAGCTGCTGTTGTATAAAGCATGAATTCAAACTAAAAGGATTAACATTCACAACCACCTTTCCCACATACTGTACCGAGAAGTTGTGCTGGTTAACTGCTTTCTTATGTTCATAGCCAGTGGAAAAGATTAAGGCATATTCCTGATGCAGATAATGTACCGGGGTTAACCTGTTCTACTCTTACACCTATTAGAGAATTAGGATTTTCTTTTATTCTTGAAATTAATCTGTTCTTTCGGAGAAATGAGTCATCCACACTTTTCCAATTGTTCCCTTTTCTGTGTTTTTTTGTCTCTTTCCAACCTTCTAGAAGACTCAGTTTTGGAGTACTTTTCTTCAACCTCTTCATCATCATGGCTCGATGTTGGTGTATAAATAATTATAACCTTTAGCTTGTACCTCTTAGAAATCCTGAGTAGTAGTAGTCTTGACACCCTTGGTGATGAATTTTTGAATTCCAAAATGTTGTTTTTTATATCTTTATGTACCAGAAAGCCAACTCCACCTTCGCTCCTTTCACTTTTTCCATTGGTGTACAGCAGATTTACACTGATAAACTTATGTGATTAATTTCTTCTTCTTGTTTCGGCTAAACCGATGAAACCTGGTGACTAATCCTACCTCACCTGGGGATTCCTTTCTTTGTGATCGATGTAAGGAGTGCACCAATCCTAAATTACAATTTGGTGCACTGTTGGAACAATGTGAGTCCCTGAAAAAACGGGTGCTTGCCCTCGAAAATAATGCGTCTGGGAGCTCGTCAGGGACTCAAAACTCCAGCAATCTACCAAGTGATGCACACCCGATTCGAACCTCAAAACAGAAAAACCAAGTGCAAACTACTCTGGTTAAAAAGGACATTGTTTTATTAGGAGACTCCATTGTCAGAGAAACGGGGAATATTTTTTGTAATAAGGATAGGTGGAGCAGAACCAGGGTATGTCTGCTGGGAGCAACTATTCATGATGTCACCAACAGATTGTCAGATTTTAAAGGGGGTAAAGACAATATTATTATTCGTGTGGGGACTAATGATATTAAACGTACACGATCTGACGATTTGTTGGAAAAATACAGGACCGTGCTGAGGAAATGTCGCAAGCTAGGCCATAGTGTCTATGTGTCTGCAATTCTGCCCAGACACGATAGGAGGGATTATATGTTAAGAGCCTTGTGGATTAACTCAAGACTTGAAGAAATCTGTAAGGCTTTAGGGGGTAAATTTTTTTCAGCATGACCCACACTTGTAGGTAAAAGGAATTTGTTTTGTAGAGACGGGATACACTTAAACAAAGGTGGTGCAAACGTTTTTGCCAGTATTATTGAGGATACCTTAAAGGTTCAGGGAAACTGCTAGTTGGGGGGGGGGATGTGGGTAATACTGACACGCATTTATCTGATAATATTGGTCAAAGTAACTCTTGCACATACCTTAAGAGTTCTTATCTGTTACCCCAACTGGACGTATTATTCTGGGGGCAGAAATGTTTCACGTCAGCGGGTAGCTAATATCAGGGAAGAGAGCCTAAAAAACTTCAAGGGTTGTGTTAGGGTTGGTAAATATACAAGAACGGTAAATCTTAATTGTTTATACATTAACGTTAGAAGTTTCATCAATAAAATGAGCGAATTCGAACTGCTGGTTAAAACAAGTAACACGGACATAATAGGGCTTACAGAGACATGGTGCCACCCGGAAATTGGGGATGATGAGTTTAAATATGGCTTGTATAATGTATTTAGGAAGGATAGAGTAGATAGAAGGGGTGGTAGGGTAATGTTTCTTATCAGAAGCAGCCTGAGTGCAACGATAGCTTTCCCGGATTCAGACATTTCACATGTTAGTATAGAATCTGTATGGTGTGAGATAGTTGGAAACAAAGGTATAATGCGAGTAGGAGTAATCTATAGACCAGGTGATTGTGAAGATTATGACGAAAGACTCTACATGCAAATGGAATGGGCAAGTAAGCGTCAATGTCTTATTATGGGTGATTTCAGTTTGCCTCTAATCGATTGGAGTAAATGGGAAGGAAACTCGACATGGGGAACAAATTTTTAAATCAACTAGATGACAGTTATTTGTATCAACATGTCAGGGAAAGTACTAGAGAAAAGAATATCCTAGACCTCATCATCACACACGAATCAGATGACATAACAGGGCTGAGTAGAGGAACCAGTAGCAGGAAGTGATCACGGAGTTCTACGATGGATGATGACGAGAGAGGTAGCAGAAGTAAAAGGCAAAGGAATGGGTTTTAATTTCAGAAAAGGAAATTACGATGCCTTAAGGTACTACATGGCCTCTATTAACTGGGTAGATATTGTGCAGAGAATGAATACAATTGAACTGTGGTACGCTTTTAAAACATTAATCACAGATGCCTTGAATGCGTATATACCATTAAAAAAATACTCCACGAGGAGGGTTCCAAGTTGGATGAATAGTGAAGTTGCCACATTACTTGAGCAGAAAAAGCTGGCATTGAAAGGTTACAGAGCAATAAAAAGTACTGAAGCCTATAACAGCTACAAGGTGATGTGTAATAGAGCCACAGAAAAGGTTCGACAGGCAAAGGCAGTTTATGAGAAATCACTAGCAAATAGGGCAAAGAAAGGGGATAAAGAATTCTTCACATATATAAATGCTAAGAAGAGCAGGACAAACCAGATTGGACCTTTACGTAAGGGAAAGGGGATAGTAATAAATACACCAGCTGTCGTTGCAGATGAACTCAACAGTTATTTTGCATCATTATTTATAAATGAAAAGCCTTTTGTGGCAATGGGAAATTGTGGGAGCGAAGTTAAAAAATATGTAATTAATGATATTGAAATTTCGCAAGATTATTTAATGAAAAAACTTTCGAGCCTACAGACCAGTAAGGCTCTGGAGTTGATGGAATATACCCTATAATCTTAAGGGAGGTGGCAAGCGAGTACATTGAACTATTGAGGCTAATTATGCAAGCATCACTAGACTCTGGGGAGATTCCCTTGGATTGGAAAAGTGCAAATGTACCTCCCATACATAAGGGTTGCTCTAAAAGTGAAGTTGGAAATTATCGACCTGTCAGTCTGACTTCAGTAGTAGGGAAAATCATGGAGACAATGATCAAGGGTGGAATTCAGGATCATTTGGATCGAAATGAAATTCTCAAGGATACTCAGCATGGTTTTGTAAAGGGAAAATCCTGTTTAACAAATCTGGTTCGCTATTTCGAAAGGGTCACTCACAAGCTGGATTTAGGGAATAATTTCGACATTGTTTATTTAGATTTCAGCCAAGCTTTGACTCAGTCCCACATGAGCGGTTGCTTTATAAGCTGGAACAGGTTGGAATCACTGGGAAAATCCTTAGATGGATAGAAGAATGGCTTCAGGGCAGGAGGCAGAAGGTTGTGATAAATGGCTATTCCTCAGATTGGGTTGATGTAAGAAGTGGGGTTCCCCAAGGATCAGTATTAGGACCACTGTTGTTTTTAATTTTCATAAATGATATTGATGAAGGGATAGAGGGCGTGATGTCTAAATTTGCAGATGATGTTAAAATTGGTAGAGTAGTTAATGATCACTGTCAAGCTGAGCTTCTTCAGAGAGACCTAGATAGACTTCAGGAATGGTCAGAAAAATGGCAGCTATGCTTTAATCCAACAAAGTGTAAGGTATTACACTTGGGAAACAGTAATCCCAAAATAACTTATTCACTTGGTGGAGTTCAACTAAACCCAGTACTGGAGGAAAGGGACTTGGGTGTTACGATATGGTCAGACATGAAATTCTCTGAGCATTGTAAACAGGTTGCAAGGAAGGCCCATGGTGTCCTATCGATGATCTATCGAACTTTTGCAAGTAGAGATAGGGACGTGATAATCCCATTATATAAGGCTTATGTTAAACCACACTTGGAATACTGTGTTCAAGTATACAGACCGCACCTAAAGAAAGACATCAAGCTTCTTGAAAGGGTGCAAAGACGGGTAACTCGCTTTGTGAGATCGGCAAAAGGGCGTCCTTATGAAGAAAGACTTCGAATATGTGGGTTGCAGAGTTTGGAAACTAGACACCTTAGAGGAGATTTGATTGAGGTGTTTAAGGCTCTGAGAGGCATCAGTAAAATGAATGAGGACGAAATTTTCAAGATTATAAATGATGCTAGAACTAGGGGACATAAATTAAAGTTGCAGGGAGGAATGCAGTCCAAT
This sequence comes from Mastigoproctus giganteus, assembly GCF_048544385.1. Lineage (NCBI taxonomy): Eukaryota > Metazoa > Arthropoda > Arachnida > Uropygi > Thelyphonidae > Mastigoproctus > Mastigoproctus giganteus. The sequence continues at coordinate 149,189,475 of NC_143575.1, forward strand.
GTTTAGATTGGACTGCAGGAAGTTTTATTTTAGCCAGCGAGTTATAAATTACTGGAATAAGTTGCCTTCATGGGTGGTAGAGGCCGACAGTTTGGGGAAATTCAAAGGTCATCTGGATAGTACTTTCGGGTAAGGGAAGCGCATAGGATGATAGGTTTAATTTCCTTTTTTTTATTATTATTATTATTATTATTTATTTATTTTTTTTTTTTTTGTTTTTATCATTGTTTTGGTCGGTTTTTTTTTTTTTGGCTGGTGCAGCATAAGCCATAGGCTTTCTTGCTCCATGCAGCCATTACTAATACTAATATTCCACTTCACATTTTCTAATTCCTTTTCCAGCTCTAATATCCTGTCTTCACCAATGAGCGATCTTACGTTGTAACAGGCCAAGTTCAGTTTCCGTGCATGGCAGCCTGGTCATACCCAGAGATTCTTAGCACCCTCTGTTTCCACTCTGATCCTCTCACTGCCGTAAGAGGGGGTGTGAAAGCCACTGGAGACTGAGGGCCATTTGCTTCATTGTGCTGTCATTGCTGGAGGGTTTGGTCTTTTCCTCTTTATGCTGACCAGGCATCTTGAAGAGAACCACTCTACATGTTCTTTGCCACCTAAGTGATGTAACAGGGCTTACCATTGAGAAGGTGTGCATGAGTGGATTTTAGGGAGGCAGGCCAATCGGACTTCTCCTAATTGTTCTGAGATAGAAAGATATTGGATCCATCAGTGTTTTAGACTGAGTGTCTGATAACACACAGAATGCCTGTTCCCCTCTAAGCCCCTTAGAGGGGAACAGATATTCTGTTCCACTCTAAGGGAATTTAGAGTACAAAATATTAACAAAACCTTCGAATTAATCGATAACATTAACATTTCTGAGAATGATATTCTAGCATCATACGACATTGTTTTGCTTTATACCAATGTAGATGTTGATTATACGTTAGGGAGACTACGAGAATTCTTTGTAGATGACCACTTTTAAAGAACATACATCACTCAGCATTGATAGTATCTTAGCATTAACTACTATTTTCATAAAAGTGCAACATTTTAGGTTCAATAATAACATCTACAAACAAACATAAGGGATTCCCATGGGATTGGGTTTTTCAACCCCACTCTCAGAAATTTATTTAGTCACCATCGAGAATCAGAACTTTTAAATCCTTTCCCCTCGGATCTTAAGCTATTTATACATTATGCTGATGACATATTGCTGGTTGCTGACCACATTACGATCAGTAATCTACAAAAATTTAACTCTGTACATGATAGGCAGAAATATACTTTTAGAATTACACGAAAATCACAGTATTAATTTTTTCAACCTCACCATTTACAAATTGGATCACAGACTTAAAACACATATTTATAGAAAGAAAACACACACAGGAAAATTCTTCCATTTTAATTCACATCATCCTTATAGTATTATGCAATGAAATCTACAATACCATAAAATATCATGATGCACAAGAAGATTTTTTTTTTTTTTTTTTTTTTTTTATGTGAACTCCAAACACAAGAGGTATTAGAAACTATAGTACTTAGTACCGTGCTTGGATTAGAGGTTGAGAAGACGAAAGAAGATATTTGTTGACATTGGACTTGAACTTCTGTAGATTATAATTTTCAGGAAATACGTATAAAACAGTAAAACAGTGAAGTTGGATAGTAAATGGATGTTGGCAGGTGGCGGCACATGTTTGGACTATTTTGAAAGAGAGAGAGCGGGAATTATAGAAGCCGATTCAGAAGAACAGTGCCCATGGAAGTATCTGTAGAAGATTCATGCAGCAGAAACAGTACGTCTATGAGAAAGCGAGTGGAGAGACTCTGTTAGAGATGAATCATTAATTAACCGAACTGCCCTCTTCTGAATGGAATCAAGAAGCCTGAGAGACGTTTTCGGGCACCACCCCAGATGTGAGAACAATATTCCATGGTAGGGCGGATTTGCGATTTATACAGAGTGAACAGTTGTTTGGAAGAAAAGTAACGCTGAGAGTGAAAGAGAAAACCAAGTTTTTTAGATGCAGAGGAAGCAATATTTGTAATGTGCTTATGCCAAGAGAGATTAGAAGTCAGGGTAATCCCCAAAAGAGATATATCATTTTGCCTAGAAATCGGAGTGTCACTAAAGATAAGCATAGGAGCAGAAGAATCCTTTTTGCGAGATATAAGACAAGACTGAGTTTTAGAAGGGTTGAAATCAACTAAGTTGTCTTTGCCCCACTGGAGAATTACCTGAAGATCGGTATTTAAGGAATTGGTAGCAGATTTTCGAGAAGTTGAAGCTGATTGAGCAGGACAAGGTTTCTCAAAATGGAAAGTGGAATGCAATGTGCTATCATCGGCAAAACTATGGATAGGATTTCCAGTCAATGGAAGAAGGTCATTAATATACAAGAGGAAAAGAGTGGGGGAAAGAACTGAACCTTGGGGGGACACCGGCATTAGTGGAGAAGTTAGAAGACAAAGAGCCATACAGAAATAGAATTACAATATTTAATTAAAGGCTTTATTAAAAGGAAATACTCAATACAGTTAATACAGAATACTATATTGGTATCAAAAAATAGAATAAATAACCCTCTTACTATAAACCAAATAAATAATAACAATAAACAATGCACCTAAGTTATACTTCCATATCACAGTCAGTTCTCTCGATGACTCCGTAATATATTTTCAGGCAGTGATTTAATGCTAATTTTTTCTTCATTCAAAAGACTAGGGACATTATTTAACAGATATAAAGAAACATATAAATACAATATTCAAGATATAAATAATATGATATATCTTATCAATTGTCAGCACAACTGTAAAGCATGCTGTATAGGCTGTACAATGTTAAGTTCTGATCAATCAGAACAGCAAATACTAGAGCTTATTATCACCTTGGGTCAAACGATTCCATAACAGAGTTCACCCAACATGCACAGTCTTGCAACCACACCCCTCTAATAGATTTAGCAATAACCTTAAACTAAACCTCTTGTCATAAATTAATACAATATGAAGCCTTAGCTATTGAATGGTTCCGTCAAAATTCATCATACGAAGTTTTGAACACAAAATTACCAATAAACATTTCACCGATGTCGTCGAACATGTATTGAATTCCCTACACGTGATCTAATGATGCATCCTGGGATTTGAGTTCACTATAAAAAGTGTACAATTTATTCTTTTCGCCATATAACCAAGTGATGATAATCTAAAAAGTCTCGTGTCAGCACTCATGATTTTTTAACTTACATTCCCACTTATTTATATGACAACCTGGAAAAAAGTTGTGCACTTCTTTTCTTTCTTAGGGCAATTTTTAATTTCTAATTTTAACAATTTTCAATTCTTTTCACCTTACTTGAGTCCACATCTTTAATTTTATGGATTAAGAGGTGAGTACCAAGAATATAAGCTATAGCTAAAATGTAATGAAAAATTAATGGTACTATAAGTCTTTTCTAAAATTAATATAAGCTATGTGCATGCTATCTATTATAATCTGCCCACTATTACTTAAAACCGTACATAAGAGATGGCAACACCTCTTACTTATGGCTATTGACTATTCTTACATAAAAATACATGTTTTTTGAAATAAACTTGAAACGTACACACACTCACTCACTCGTTAATGTAGTTAATCATATTTAATATATAAAAAATCTTTAGAGTACAAAGCCTCAAACTGCAGATAAATTCAGCTATATAGAAGTTAGTGCTAAAGCATCATGTCTCATAATGTAAAATCATAATGAAGGATTTTACATTATATTAAAGTCTACAACACTTTCATATTTTGAATAGAGAAGACCGTTGTTACTTATTTTCAGCAGGCACTGAGGATGGGCAAACTAGCCCTGAAACAGCTGTTTGATGGTGGAGAATTTATGTGGATAGATACCCAGTTGTATAAAAGCTGACAATATAGTTGTCAGCTTTTATACCACCGGGACACCCACTCACTGAGGAGGGATCAACTAGCCCTAAATGCCTGTCATGATTGTTCCCACTGAGAATAAGTAACACCAGTATTCTCTATTGGGGAAGCATTACTTATTCAAAGTATGAAAGATAGACAACTCATGAAAGATTTTGCAATTGAGATATAATGAAATGATTCCTTTAATAATACAACTAGTTGATTCAACTGCTGTAGACATGGTGCTTTAGCACTAACTTATTTGTAGATTAATAATAATAATACTATATTAGGCTGTAAATATGACAACAGTGAGTTTCCCATTGCTGATAAGCAGTTGTTGTTTGCTTTTAAATTAAAATCCCTGCCCATGTTTAAATTTGTCCTTTTATAAGATTTTGATATATATTCACTTCTTTTTACATGGTAACCTGTCTATAGGTTGCCAAATATATTTATTGATGTTTCTTTACCTTGGCTTAGCACATTGTGGCCTTAAACACCAACCAAACACATCCTGAACTGTTATAATCCCTTTTTCTAAAATTAAACCCCATTCCTTTACCTTTAACAACTGCAATCTCTTTGTTCACCTTCTAAGGACAGCAGAATCACTTCCTGCTAATGGTTCCTATATGAGCCATATGATGTCATCAGGTTCATGAGTAATGATCAGGTCTTATTCTTAGCCATAGTGTTTTTTGTTACATGGTGATGCAAATAATAATTATCTAATTGTTTTTTAAAAATATTCTCCATGTGGTGAGTTCCCCTCCCACTTGATCTTGTCAATAAGAGCCAAATTGACCCATAATAAGACATTCATATTTGCTTGCTCATTCCAACTGTTTGTAGAGACCCTCATCATTATTCTGGTCTGTAGCATGCTCCCATTCCCTTTAACCTTTGCATCCAAGTATACACCAGACATGTATTTATATATATATGCCATGCATAAATTCTGAATTGACAAAACTTTGGTATTAACATTACTAGTATCAAATCAGTAAAAAAAAAATCCTACTTTTATATTAGTGTTACTACTTCTTTCTTGCGTCATTAGCAAATGATGCAAGAAACAAAGTTTATAAAGCATCAGCAAAAAAAAAAAAAAAAAAACACATTCCCACATCACCTGTCTAATCCCCTCCAATAATTTGTCCAGTTCTTCCTTGAATTTATTCAAACTACCCACTTCCACAACAACAACAGATGGAAGTTGTTCCAACAACCGACCATCCAACCAACTGCTGGCCGAAGGAAAACTTCTGCTCATCTGTGTTGCAACCGTCCTTCAACACTTTCAGTTTATACTCCCTCTTGTGTGTAGTCTGAGCAAGAGGAACCATGCTATCAGCATTGACATTGCTCAATCCATTCAAAGCTTAAATACCTCATTCAGATTACCTCATAGGTGTCTAGTCTGCAGAAGCTTCAATTTGCAGAACTGAACCCTTCCTTGGCAAAACCACCCTCTCGTTCCCTTGCCAATCTTGTTGCCCTTTTCTCTACCCAAACAAGCAGATCTATATCCTTTCTAAAATCGGGCTTTCAGACCAGTATGCAGTAGTCAAGATATGATCTAACCTTTGCCTTATATAATGGGATAATCACTTCCTTATCCCTGCTAACAAAGTTCTTGTACACTTAGTGGACAGAAATCGTGGGACACCTAAGTAACCAGTAGGCCTTTCACCTGGATAAGGGCAGTCACACAGTGAGGCATTGTGTCCACTAGTTCATGAAAGTGTTCCACGTGTATTTGCATCCATGCTTGCTGTACCGCTGTCCATAATTCCGTCGCATTCCTGGGTGTAGGATCAAAAGCTCGAACGGACCTTTCCACAGCATCTCAAAGATGCTCCACAGAGTTCATATCCGGTGAACAGGGAGGCTATTGCATTGTAGTAAAAACTGCAGAATGCTCTTCAAACCATGTTCTAGTCACCACAGCTCTGTGGAGATGCTCATTGTCCTGCTGGAAGAGTCCATTGCCCTGTGGGTGCACGATGACCATTAAGGGATGCAGATAGTCTGCAAGGATGGATACGTAACCTGGACCATTCAGAGATGCATTTAGACATATCAGAGGTTCCAATATGTGCCAGTTGAATACACCCCAGACCATTATCAACCATTCACTTGCCTGAACCAAGGCAATTTCTCTCACCTTGTTGACATGGTGGATGCATAGCTTTGTGCGGTTTTCTCCAGATACACACACTCCTGTCTGCTTGAAATAACTGGAAACAGTACTCAAGAGACCAGGTGGCCCATCTCCAATCATTCAAGGTGCAGTGGCGATGTTCTTTCACCCAGTTGAGGCATAGAGTCATGTGTTGTGGTGTTAGCAAGGGAACTCGAGTGGGTCGGTGGCTCCCATTGTGACTAATGATCGCATGATGGTTTTGGTTGAGATGTTTCTCTCACCTCCCTCATTGAAGTTAGAGGCAGTTTGTGCCACTGTTGCTCTCTGGTTGGCTGAAATAATGCGAGACAGAAGTCGATGGCCATGTTCATCCACCACCACCTTTCTCTGCCCACAGTGCAGTCTATGATGAGATGTTATTCTGGAAATGCTATTCCCAATATACTCTTGATTTGATGCTGTCAAACTGGAATAGTGCAATTTCTATACTACCTCCGCGATAGAGTGACCCATGTGTTGGGCACCCACTATCATCCCTTTTACAAAGTCGGTTAACTCTCAACTTTTATCCATACTGACATCGAATTACTGTCTACATGAATGCAGTGATGCAGTGTACCACATACCTGCCAAGTGGTGGGTTCGTCCACTAGCAAGAGGTGTGGCAGTCGCGTTGCCAAGGAACCAGGTATCCCATGAATTCTGTCCTGGCAGCCTGTCTGCATTTCTCAGAGAACTTCTTATCTGATTGCGCAATTAATCCCAGGTATTTTTCATTTTCAACTATTGTGATTGTAGTACTCAGCAAACTTTTTCTGTAAAGGGCCAGATAGTAAATATTTTAGACCTTGCAGGCCAAGAGGCAAAATCGAGGATATTATGTAGGTACTTATATAATAAGAGAGAAAACAAATTTCCACAAATTTTTTATTGATAAAATTGAATATATAATTATAATAATTGAGTAAAATTTTTTGGAATACAGGTCTACTAATGAGAAGAATGGAATCCTTTTTTTGGGAAAATATTTTGCTTAATTGTTTCAAAGTTAATTTTAACTATCATCAAAATCGATTGTAAATGTTCATCAGTTAATGCTGATCTGTAATGAGATTTTATGTATTTCAGTCCATTTTTTCTCTTCTTTTCTTGTTTTGACATGATGGGTATGCACTGGTAATAAAATAAAAATAAAATGTTGCGGTAGTGCAAAACGCATGGCACCTGAAACGCTGTCAGGTTATCACTGCAATTGTAGTGCATTAATTTATCTCAACTACTCGACTTTGCCGTTGTAGCATGAAAGCAGCCATAGAAAATATGTAAACTAATGACTGAGCATGGCTGAGTTCCAATAAAACTTTATTCATGGACACTGAAATTTGAATTTCATAAAATTTTCACGTTGTCACAAAATAGTATTCTTGTTTTGATTTTTTTTTCTTCCAACCATTTAAAAATGTAAAAATCATTCTTAGCTCGTGGGCCATACAAAAACAGGCAAAGGACCAGATATGGCCCATGAGCTGTAGTTTGCCAGGCCCTAGTGTAGTATCGCAGTATCGCACAGCTGGTATGCTAATGTCAAAGTTAAATTTTAACTACCCGTATTCAGCCCATCTATCTAATTTTTCTAGATCCTCTTGCAGCAGCATACTGTCATTAACCACCCTGCCAACTTTTGCATCATCTGCAAACTTGGACATTAAGCCTGTTATACCTTCATCAATATTGTTGATAAATATAGAAAACAACAGTGGGCCCAACACTGAACCCTGGGGAACTCCACTAATAACATTAGTCCATGGAAAGCAATGTCCGTTGATTACTACTCTATCTTCTCCCACCCTTTATCCATTGCAGCAACTTGCCCTTAATGCTGCATTGCTCCAATTTGTACAGCAGCCTTTTATGTGCAATAGTATTAAAGACTTTCCTGAAACCAAGCATATATCAAAATTATCTTTTGCATCCAGTTCCTTTTGACCACATCATAGTAACCGATCAGATTGGTCAGACAAGACTTCCCCCTTAACAAACTCATGTTGTTATTACTGCAGTAATAACAACATGAGTTTTTATGTTATGAGAGTTAACAATAATGAGAGTTAACAACACTCATTATTACTGCAGTCTTGTTTAGATGATCCTGCAATGCTTCTTTAACCAGTGACTCCATTATTTTCCCTGGAACAGGGAAAATAATGGAACCTTTGTGAATAAAGGAACCTTTGTGAACTGGGGATACAGTTGCACATATGTAGTCCTTAGGGCTCTCCCTTGAATCCAAAGTTGATCTGATAATTATGACTAAGTGTTTGCTTACCTCCTTTGCTTCCCTTAATATAATTGGATTAGACTACAATTCAACCCAGGCAACATTTATATGTTGAGCTTCAGTATCTCTTCAACTTTCCTCTTAGTTATTACAAAATAACTTAAAGAAAGTGGAAAATCTACAGTAATGTCAAGTGTGTTGTCAATAAAATGGCTGAATTTGAACTCCTGGTTAGGACAACTAATGCTGATATAATAGGGCTAACTGAAACATGGTGCCACCCAGAAATTGGGGTGATGAGTTTCACTGTGGTGTATATAATGTATTTAGGAGGGATGGAGGGGGTTATGCTTCTATCAGAAGCAGCCTGGGGTGGATAGAAAAGTGCAAAAAGAGCTTTTGCTGAGTCTGAAGTTACGCCTGATAGCATAGAATCTGTGATGTGAGTTAGTTAGAAGCAAAGATATAATGAGAGTGGGAGTAATCTACAAATCAGATTATTGTGAAGAGTATGATGAGTCTCTACATGCAAATGGAATGGGCAAGCAAGTGTGAATATCTTATTATGGGTGAATTTAAGCTGTCCCAAATGGAATAAGTGGGGCCATGTATAGTTATTTATGACACGGGCAAGGACCTCTCTGCAGAGAACCTACAGGAAGAACTCTATTGCAGAAACCTGTAGCAAGAAATTCTGGACAAGGAACCAGTTAAACACATCACTCCAAAATACCAAAGACGGTCCAGGACTGAAACTGTCATAAACTGGGTGGTTGAACTCTCCCCAGTGGCCTGGAAAATTCTTAGCCATCAACAAAAGTCTGCATAAACTGGGGCAGCCACCGATTCAAGGAATACGTGGCCGTATTCTGAGCATCAAACATGCACACATGCACACAGAAGCAGCCAACCTGCGGGCACTGTGCAGAAAGAATTTGACTACAACATCACTACAACACCTGTCTGAACAAGTCAGCATCCCCAACCTGCACAAACTGCAAAGCCCAGAAAATGCCAGCTGACCACTTGATCTGTGACAACACATCCGGTGTATCTAAAAACAGAGTGCCCTCCAATCACAGATCAACTATGGGGAGTAACTAAAAAAAATTTTAGCACCAACATCGTAAAATTTGCATAACATAATGCTCAGAGAGCTGCCGCAGTCGCGGCACAACTTAGAAAAAAGGCAGAGGAAAACCTGGACCTCCTTCTTATTCAGGAGCCTTACACACACCAGAAAGAAGTGAAAGGATATCTGCTAACCTACAAGGTGTGGTGCAGGTGGAGTGTGATATCCCCTAGGTGGCTGTTGTCCGAAACCCAGATTTCACTGTCACCAAAATCTCTGATCTCTGCACCAGCTGGGCAGCATGCGCCCACATTACCACATGCCTGGGAGAGTTCTATGCAATCTTGCTCTACAGCAGATCAGGAATTGACATCATTCCAGTCATGAGATACCTGGAAAACATCCTCATACAGCTCTCAAATGCTAGACTCATCATTGGTGCCGACGTGGTTGAACTTTCCCCAGTGGCCTGGAATTTTCCAGGCCACTGGGTCGCCGACCTGGCACAACGAAACACCAGACTGGCGTGGCACTAATAACGGTCAATGCCTAGAAGATTTCCTCATGATCCTCAATAGACTAAATAATCTACCAACCTACTTGAGCACTCTGTGGGAGGCAACGATCGATGTGAGCCTGACAAGCCACTTGATTGAAAACATCTTACTTCCTGGACGGTAAAAGGTGACTGGACAACATCTGATCACAGGGTGCTCACCTTTCAATTGCATCACTCTCTCAATGTCCAACCAAGAGCAAGATAGATAGACTCTTCATAGATTTGCAGTCGACAGGGCTGACTGGAACCTCTTCCGAGAAACCCTGAATAGGATAGCCCAGAACTTTAACCCCTCGGACCTCAGTCCTGACAACACCAATGTGCAGTCGTTAAAATCATTACGGATGTTGCAAATGCTGCTATCAAGAGGAGAAAACCAACTCCCAGGGCAGTCCCCTAGTGGTCCCCACAGCTCCAAGCCCTAAGGCGTGAAGTCAACACTGCTGAAAACGCCACCATCGAGCTTGTTGCTCATGGCCAGAGGTGGAGATAGAGGCCCTGAGGCAACTATACAGGGAAAAAAGAAATGAATATACAGTTGAAATCACACCAACCCCCTGGGGGGTCTATAAAGTAGCCACCAACAAACACCTTAGGAATGAGGACATTCCTGCCACCAAACTTCTGCTAGGCAATTACACCAGAACATGGCAGGAGTCAATAAATAACATCTTGGATGCAACATTCCTACCACCTGTTATTCCAGGCACCTCTGACCAGATACGACTATGCAAGAGAACTCTGACTATAACCCCTCACATGTTGAAGGACCCTTCACTCGAGTAGATCTTGAAATTGCAGCAAGCAAAATTCGAAACAGGAAACCACCTGGCGAAGACTTATTGGAACCTGAAATCGTCAAAAAGACGGTCGAATATATCCTGGACACAATCCTGACTTATTTAACCACTGCCTCACAGAGGGCTACTTCCCCATTGATTGGAAGTCGGCAAGGGTGAGACTCATAATGAAGAACCCAAAAAAGCTGGCCCCGAGTGCCAAGCATTTTTCTCTGTGTGATTTATAGAGTGCTCTCTGAAAACAATATAGTTTTATTTCTCCTGTGATTTTCTCCTCTTTTGTTCACATCAAGTGGTTCTTTGCTTGCAGAGTCAGAAGTAAAAACCCAGAAAGGGAATCCACCTTTCTTTTCTTAGTCTTATCAAATACTAACCACACTACTAACATCAATATCCACTTGGTCGCTGGTGGCACAGCTCCTGCCTCCACGTGGCAGGGGGGAGAATCCATCCCTCAGAGCTAAAAGAAGCAGAAATGGAAACTGATGTATTTCCACGGTTAGAGTCTAAGAGCTCTCAACATGACAATGACACCAACCATGACTTCTCTCTTTCAAAGAGACTTAAAAAGGACACAAGGAAGCAGGAATCTCCAGCTTTCCTCATAGTTCATTCTTTGTCATCCCAACCTGTGAGCAAGCTCTCCCCTTTTATCATCCAGAGATGCCTAGAAAATGCTGCAGGTTCACCAAAAATGGTCAAACTTCTCCAATCAGATTTACTGATAGAGCCATCTCACTCAAGACATTCTGAGTTACTATTACAACTAACTTCTTTAAGTGGAATTCCGATTCAGGTCACCCCACAAACACACTGAATTCTTCCAAGGGAGTGATCTCTGAATGGGATCCATAGCCAGGTGGGCAGGAGCAGCAGTGCATAGCACACGCTTCTTGATTACCACCAAAGGGAATGACCACCACATATCCCGGAGCAATATGGCCTTAGTTGCTAATGCTCCTAAAAACCAAACAAACAAACAAACAAGCAAGCTTCTTGATTAGACCGGAGTTTGAGCCCGTGACTACCAAATACGGAGGATGCGGAAAGGTTAGGGAATGACCACCGCATATCTCCGGAGCAATATGGCCTTAGTCGTTAATGCTCCTAAAAACCAAATAACAACAACAAAAAAAGAAAAAAAAAAAAAAATCAACAGAATGCAGTAGTTACACCGCTGAATTATATGCCATAAAGCTTGCTCTTGAAAACATTTTCCATCTCTCAATCGAAAAGAGCGTAATCTACACAGACCCGCAAATTGTCCTATTAGCAATGCAAAAGATTTCTCCACCTACTCATCCATTACTACAGCTCATCAGATCAGAGTTGATTCGTCTCCGAGATTATTGGCAAAAGGTTGTCTTCTGTTCGATCCCAGGCCATACTGGAATACCAGGAAATGAAATTGCAGATGCTGCTGCCAAGCATCCATCCAGCACATCCCCAATGAATTTTCTGGTCCCGTTCAGTGATTACAAAATGCATATACAAAATGTATGTAAGGAACAAACGATGGATACTACAGTGGCAAACTCATATTCATAACAAACTCCTTGAAATTAAACCTGTACTGCAATTATGGGCCTCCAATTTCCGCACAAACAGACAAGAAGAAGTTGTCCTGGCCAGAGCCATACTCATTTGAACCATCTATTCCTGTTATCAGGTAATGACCCTCCACAGTGTTCACATTGCCACAGGCCATTCACAATAAAACATATACTCCTGGAATGCACCTTGTATAACAATTCCCATCTAATTTCATTCACTTCTCTCTCAAACTTACAGGTATTGTCACTTAGCCTTATCATAGGCAAAAATTCGAGTGTTGGCAGTCGAGATGAGTGGACGCGCTTCGTCAGGGCTCCTCGGTTAAGTGGATTGGATTACTGTTGATTAGTGTTTTTAAATATTTGATTTATTTAGATATTGTCGGATTATTTTGTTATAGGTTTCCTGTAACAGTTTGATTTTAATAATAATATAGATTCACAGGGTATTGTGACTCACACGGAAATAGCCGATGGCGATTTACGGGTGATTCATGATTTAATCCATTGTGGAACCTGTGGAATTTTTTCCAAGGTCGACCTGGTGACTAATCATAGCTCACCTGGGGATTCTTTTCTTTGTGATCGATGTAAGGAGTGCACCGATCTTAAATTACAATTTTGGTACACTGATGGAACAATTTGAGTCCCTGAAAAAACGGGTACTTGCCCTCGAGAATAATGCATCTGGGAGCTCGTCAGGGACTCAAGACTCCAGCAATCTACCAAGTGATGCACACCCAATTTGGGCCTCAAAACAGAAAAACCAAGTGCAAACAACTCTGGTTAAAAAGGACATTGTTTTATTAGGAGACGCCATTGTCAAGGAAACGGGAATATTTTTTGTAATAAGGATAGGTGGAGTAGAACCAGGGTATGTCTGCTAGGAGCAACTATTCATGATGTCACCAACAGATTGTCAGATTTTAAGGGGGGGTAAAGGGAATATTATTATTCATGCGGGGACAAATGACATTAAACGTACACGATCTGACAATTTGTTGGAAAAATACAGGACCATGCTGAGGAAATGCCATGGGCAGTGGTGGATATCCGCACGAGGTGCATGCCTGGGGCCTCTTAAATAGAGAGTCCTCAAATTTCAGGTCTCGAAAAAAAAAAATAGTTTCATTTAAAATTTTTACACTCATCTTTATTACCGTTACTGAATAAAACTATAATTTAAGATGAGAAGTTAGTAAACTCTTATGCGAATATCCCTACATATTATATGAAATATCTATGCGAACTAAGTGAATCTGAAGTAGAATACATATTATCATTAATGCTTAAATTAAACACTTTCAGTTTTTTCCTAGTGGAGGTAATTCCACGAGTGAAGAAACCTGTGATGATATTGCTCTAATATTGCTCGATATTAGATTTTTTTGAGGAGCCAGTTCAAAACTATTCGCAACTAATTGGGAACCAATAAGGAAGCGCACTAGTCTTTTAAAGCCTCTGAAGTCACTACTGCACTGGCTCACATGTAACAGAGCATCGTCTTTTTTAATAGCTTTCGGAACTAACATATCACTCACGAATCTGTTACAAATTACTAGAGTTTGGTGTGATCGGTGTTTTAGTGTAGGAGTATTTTTGTTTTGTTATCAAGTAAGTATCTGGTAATATCTTATGTATTGTTTATGTATTTATCAAAACTGAATTGTTTGACGAGGCGTGACATTTATAGCAAGTGATAATTGGGTATTAATTTTTTAATTCCCAATTAATAAAATATGTATGAAAGAATTGCACAACCAAAATGATTAAAACCACAACACCAAATCTAGAGCGCATGTTATAGTAAAAACGTGTGTGTAAAATGCACACTGTAGTGGTACCGAAAATATTTAGAGGGAGGGGCCTCAAAATTGAATTGCGCCTGGGGCCTCTCAAGTGTTAAATCCGCCACTGGCCGTGAGCTAGGCCACAATGTCTATGTGTCTGCAATTCTGCCCAGACACAATAGGAGGGATTATATGTTAAAAGCCTTGTGGATTAACTCAAGACTTGAAGGACTCTGCAAGGCTTTAGGGGGGAAATTTCTATCAGCATGGCCTACACTTGTAGGTAAAAGGAATTTGTTTTGTAGAGACGGGATACACTTAAACAAAGGTGGTGCAAAAGTTTTTGCCAGTATTATTGAGGATACCTTAAAGGTTCAGGGAAACTGCTAGTTAGGGGGGGATGTGGGTAATACTGACACGCGTTTATCTGATAATATTGGTCAAAGTAACTCTTGCACATACCTCAAGAGTTCTTATCTGTTACCACAACTGGACATATTATCTAGATGTTCTGGGGGCAGAAACGTTTCAAGTGAGCAGGTAGGTAATGCCAGGGAAGAGAACCTAAAAAACTTCAAGGGTTGTGTTAGGGTTGTTAAATATACAAGAACAGTAAGTCTTAATTGTTTATATAGTAATGTTAGAAGTGGCGTCAATAAAATGAGCGAATTCGAACTGCTGGTTAAAACAAGTAACACGGACATAATAAGGCTTACGGAGACGTGGTGCCATTCGGAAATTGGGGATGATGAGTTTCAGTACGGCTTGTATAATGTATTTAGGAAGGATAGGGTAGATAGAAGGGGGTGGTTGGGTAAAGCTTCTTATCAGAAGCAGCCTGTGTGCGACGATAGCTTTCCTGGATTCAGACGTTTCATGTGCTAGTATAGAATCTGTATGGCGTGAGATAGTTGGAAACAAAGGTATAGTACGAGTAGGAGTAATTTACAGACCAAGTGATTGTGAAGATTATGACGAAAGACTCTACATGCAAATGGAATGGGCAAGTAAGCGTCAATGTCTTATTATGGGTGATTTCAGTTTGCCTCTAATTGATTGGAGTAAATAGGAAGGAAACTCGACGTGGGGAACAAAATTTTTAAATCAACTAGATGACTGTTATTTGTATCAACATGTCAGGGAAAGTACTAGAGAAAAGAATATCCTGGAACTCATCATCACCCATGAATCACATGACATAACAGGGCTGACAGTAGAGGAACCAATAGCAAGAAGTGATCACGGAGTTCTACAGTAGATGATGATGAGAGAGGTAAGCAGTAGTAAAAGGCAAAGGAATGGGTTTTAATTTCAGAAAAGGAAATTACAATGCCTTAAGGTGCTACGTGGCCTTTATTAACTGGGTAGATATCGCACAGAGAACGAATACAATTGAACTGTGGTATGCTTTTAAAACATTAATCACAGACTCCTTGAATGCGTATTTGCCATTAAAAAAAATACTCCACGAGGAGGGTTCCAAGTTGGATGAATAGTGAAGTTGCCACATTACTTGAGCAGAAAAAGGTGGCATGGAAAGGTTACAGAGCAATAAAAAGTATTGAAGCCTATAACAGCTACAAGATGATCTGTAATAGAGCCACAGAAAAGGTTCGACAGGCAAAGGCAGTTTATGAGAAATCACCAGCAAACAGAGCAAAGTGGGGGGGATAAGAAATTCTTCACATATATAAATGCTAAGAAGAGCAGGACAAACCAGATTGGACCTTTACGTAAGGGAAATGGGATAGTATTAAATACACCAGCTGCTGTTGCAGATGAACTCAACAGTTATTTTGCATTGATATTTACAGAAGAAAAACCTTTTGTGCCAATGGGAAATTGTGGGAGCAAAGTTGAAAAATATGTAATTAATGATATTGAAATTTTGCAACATTATTTAATGAAAAAACTCTCGAGCCTGCAGGCCAATAAGGCTCCTGGAGTTGATGGTATATACTCTATAATCTTAAGGGAGGTGGCAAGTGAGTGCATTGAACCATTGAGGCTATTTATGCGAGCATCACTAGATTCTGGGGAGATTCCCTTGGATTGGAAAAGTGCCAATGTATCTGCCATACATAAGGGTGGTTCTAAGAGTGAAGTGCGAAATTATCGACCTGTCAGTCTGACTTCAGTGGTAGGGAAAATCATGGAGACAATGATCAAGGGTGGAATTCAGGATCATTTGGATATACAGTTCCTGAGAAATGCCGCGAATACCGAAAATGCGAATACTGAGTTGTGGCTCCCATAGTAATAAAGGGGTTCCGTTCCAAAGTATGAAATATATAAGAAAATCTAGTCAAAATTTTTGTCTATGTATGTATTATATGTACCTTCATAATATGACTATGTACATAGACAGTACATAGTGAAATGCAAGCATATGGCATTGAAATGAAAATAAGAAACAATTTAATATTAAATGTAATATTTATTAGAAATTTCAAACAAATCTTTCAAACCAGCATCTTTGCTAGCTAAAGAAACTTTTCCCGCCAGTGCTATCACCAGTTTCGTTAAAGTGTTGATAAAGGAGTTTTGCCTTTTCACGAATGATGAGTGAACTTAACGGAATTTTATTTTGAGTTCGGTATTCTATCCACAGATTTAAAGCCTTTTCCATTTTTTCTAATTTAATTTCACGATTTACAGAACAATTTTTGAAGCAATTAGTGCGTTTTCACGGACACTACGGCGGATTTTTTCTTCCGATTTTTTGATTGATCGTACCATTGACTCATTGATTTTATAATGTTTTGCCACTGAGGAGACATTTTCACCATTAGAAATTTTATCTAATAACTCAATTTTATTCGCTAATGTTATCACCTTCTTTGATCTTTTCACATTTCCCTTGTTATTCGTAGCCATATTTTTGTATGGGTTAGAAAGAACTTGTCCACAATAAAGTCACTTTCTTCCGTTAACACACTCGAAAAAGTCTGTTTTACACTGCAAAACGGTAAATTTATCACTTTTGTAAGCATATCAATTTATAAATTTGTTCAATTTAAAAGCATATAAATTAAAAGCAAACGACGAAAGCTTCCATTACAAGTGCATAACACTTACTGAACAAGGATTAGCGAGAAACATCCATGCTCGTGATTTTGTCACCCTTCTCTCCCACCTACTGAGCGCTGTTTTGACCGGGAAAGATAATTTTAGCCACGCCCATGTTTTTTTTATGGCCGAAAATGTTCACGGCACTTTAAAATTCACATTTTTTCAGGTTTCATTTTATATTAAATCAGCGACCGCGAATAATACAGATACCGCGAATAGCGAGGGTTTACTGTAATTGAAATTCTCAAGGATACCCAGCATGGTTTTGTAAAGGGAAAATCATGTTTAACAAATCTGGTTCGCTATTTCAAAAGGGTCACTCACAAGCTGGATTTAGGGAATAATTTCGACATTGTTTATTTAGATTTCAGCCAAGCTTTTGACTCAGTCCCACATGAGCGGTTGCTTTATAAGCTGGAACAGGTTGGAATTACTGGGAAAATCCTTAGATAGATAGCAGGATGGCTTCAGGGTGGGAGCCAGAGGGTTGTGATAAATGGCTATTCCTCAGATTGGATTGATGTAAGAAGTGGGGTTCCCCAAGGATTAGTATTAGGACCACTGTTGTTTTTAATTTTCATAAACAACATTGATGAAGGGATAGAGGGCGTGATGTCTAAATTTGCAGATGATGTTAAAATTGGTAGAGTAGTTAATGATCACTGTCAAGCTGAGCTTCTTCAGAGAGACCTAGATAGACTTCAGGAATGGTCAGGCGTCTCCGTAGCCAGGTGGGAAGGCGCAGCAGTGCGTAGCACACGCTTCTTGATTAGACCGGGGTTCGAGCCCGTCACCACCAAATACGGAGGATGCGGGAAGGTCAGGAAATGACCACCGCAAATCCCGGAGCAATATGGCCTTAGTTGCTAATGCTCCTAAAAACCAAATAACAAATAACAACAGGAATGGTCAGAAAAATGGCAGCTATGCTTTAATCCAACAAAGTGTAAGGTATTACACCTGGGAAACAGTAATCCCAAAATAACTTATTCACTTGGTGGAGTTCAACTAAACCCAGTACTGGAGGAAAGGGACTTGGGTGTTACGATATGGTCAGACATGAAATTCTCTGAGCATTATAAACAGGTTGCAAGGAAGGCCCATGGTGTCCTATCGATGATCTATCGAACTTTTGCAAGTAGAGATAGGGACATGATAATCCCATTATATAAGGCTTATGTTAGACCACACTTGGAATACTGTGTTCAAGTATACAGATCGCACCTAAAGAAAGACATCAGGCTTCTTGAAAGGGTGCAAAGACGGGTAACTCGCCTGGTGAGATCGGCAAAAGGGCTTCCTTATGAAGAAAGACTTTGAATATGGGGGTTGCAAAGTTTGGAGACTAGACACCTTAGTGGAGATTTGATTGAGGTGTTGAAGGCTCTGAGGAGGCATCAGTAAAATGAATGAGGACGAAATTTTCAAGATTATAAATGATGCTAGAACTAGGGAATGTAAATTCAAGTTACGGGGGGGGGGGATGATTAGATTGGACTGCAGGAAGTTTTTATTTTAGCTAGCAAGTTACAAATTACTGGAATAAGTTGCCTACATGAGTGGTAGGCTGACAGTTTGGGGAAATTCAAAGGTCATCTGGATAGTACGTTTGGGTGAGGGAAACGCATAGGATGACTGGTTTAATTTACTTTTCTTTTATTAATTATTAGTTTGTTTGTTTTTTTTAAATCATTGTTTTATTCGGTGTTGTTTGTTTTTTTTTTTTGGTTGGTGCAGCAAAAGCCATAGGCTTCCTTGCACCATGTGGCCATTACTAATACTAATATGCCCTACTAATGCTAATGCCCATTTTATGGAATTCTCCAGTTACTTAAAACGAATTCACCTATATAATCAGTTTTAATTAACTCCCTGTATCAGTTCCTAACAGTATATAATGAACAGGTACAATATATCTGCTGCAGCTCTTGCACCATTAAACCCTAATAACAACAACAGCCATACAAAATGGGGTATATATATATATATATATATAGAGAGAGAGAGAGAGAGAGAGAGAGAGAGAGAGAGAGACAGACAGACAGACAGAATGATCCTCCTAACTCTCAGGTTGTTACTGCTACAACTCGTCCTGTAATTATATAATAATTCCAATAAGGCCAAATAGCAGTGACTGTTTTATTATAATTTTCAAATATTATCCTAAAGATTTCAGCTTTTATGTAAAAACCAGAGATCTTTATAATAATTGTTTTATATAATAAAAACTATTGTGATATTCTTAAAATAATTCATAAATTCAGTTATTCTGAATCTTTTCTTTAAACTTCATTTGGCAAATATGATGGAAGTCAAATTTACCATTCCCTAGTTACACCATTCGCATTCAGACTAATGCAGCCATAGTAGTGGTAGACAGTTATATCATCTCTGTCCATTTTGGGAAAACCCATTATAAAGTTAAATTTTAGAATGTATCTTTCCAGAGATATTTTATAAAAATTGGAGATGTTCTCTGGAGACAGGTAATCAATTTCAAGGTCACTCCATAAAAATTGATGATATCTAATTACTCTAGTGGGGAGATTTTAACACCCCACTCCAATGCTCTCTCTCTCCCTCCCTCCAGTTTAGATAGTATTATGAGCTATTCTTAAGTAATTTTTAATCATTATTTCTCTATTAAAATGCTATGAAATCTATTTGAATATTTCTCAAAGTGGTAATATCTTATATATGATTTCCCATGACAGATTAGCGCTTTTAATGGTATGCAAATCTTGGAAAGCAGATTTAGCTTTTAAACAAATATTCCAAAGTATTTCGTGTAATATTAACCTGAACTTTCTTTTAAAATTGTAAAATACTTCACTTCATAAAATGACTTTTATAACTTATCATGTAAAATCCTACCATCAAATATAATATTTTAAATTTTGGAACAGCCTCTTAATATTCAAAATGGCTTTAAACCCACATTCTGGGTTCAAATGATTTTTGAACCACTTTTATGTGAAAAATAGTTAATATGAAATAAAATATACAATCCAAAATAAGTTTAAAGAGAAATATAAATATTAGCATTACCAATAGTAGTGGCATATGATTCAAAAAAGCAAGCTTATACAGTATAAGCAAAAATACAAAAAACACACTGTTTCCATTTTACTTGCCCATTCCTCCAGTAGTTTGTCTGCCTAGTTCTTCTTCCTTGAATTAATTTAAGCCATCAACTTCTGCAACAACAGATGGAAGTATGTCCCAGCAATCAACCAAACACTGACTAAAGGCAAACTTCTGCACATTAATTCTGCAACTGTCCTTCCTCAATTTGAATTTATGCCCCCTCATGTGCATAGTCTGAGTAAGAGGAAGAATCCCATCAGCATTGAGCTTGCTCAATTTGTTCAAAAACTTAAACATCTCAATCAGATTACCTCATAATAGCCCACTCTCCAGATGGTGCAATTTGCTGAACCATTTCTTGGTAAGAGCACTCCTTTGTTCCCCTCACCAATCTCGCTGCCCTTGTCTGTACTCTTTCCAGCAACTCTACATTCTTCCTATATCCTGAAAAAGGCCTCTGAGGTTGGGAAAATTCATATTTTAGTATTAAATCAGCTCACACCAACCATAAGAATAAGCATTTACTGTAACTAGAATATTTATTTACATATTAAGATAAAATAAATATTTACAAAAAACTGCTATTATATTAAATATACATGTAAATTTAAAACATGAGTTTTAAATTTAGGTCCTAAGTTTACGCTTGTACCTCCCAAACCTCCCATTGCGGAGATAGCAATGGGTATTGAACGGGCCATCAGCAAGCTACCGGAGGCCCTAGCTAATGAGATCCGGGTTAAATCTGCCGTTATTTTGAGCCAGGTAAAGAAAGTATCTCCGAATCTTAACTTTAGTCAAAGAAAGGCCTTGAATGAACTGAGAAGAGACGATGGAATTGTGGTTTTACCTGCGGACAAGGGCAGATCGACGGTTGTCCTAAACAAAGAAGACTATCACAAAAAAAAAAAAAAAAAAAAAAAAGCAATGGACCTTTTACAGAACAATAATATGTATAAAGTTACTCAGAGAAACCCGTTGGTTGGCCTAGAGCGGCGAGTTAATAAACTGGTACAGGATTGGTTAAAGGCAGAGAAGATTTCCAAGGAGACCTTTTGGTTCTTACATGCTACTGGATGTCAACTCCCGAGGTTTTATGGACTTCCAAAAACTCATAAGACAGAAGTCCCACTCAGACCTATTGTATCATTTATAGGAAGCCCCACATATGCTTTGTCAGGGTATTTGGCTAAATTGATTTCGCCTATAGTGGGCCAGTCCAACTATGTCATAAAAGACAGTAAAGAATTTGTGAATTTTGTGAAAGATTTGACTGTAAATGAAAACGAGAGCATGATTTCTTTTGATGTGGTGTCACTATTCACATGCATTCCAATTAAACATGGAATATATTGTGTTAGAAGATCTTTGAGTAATGATGTCTCTTTGGGTAGTAGATCGCTTTTAAACGTAGAGGATATTTGTTCGGGTGTGGAACTTTGTCTGGCCAGCACCACTATGGTGTACCAAGGTGTTATGTACAAACAGGTTCACGGTACAGCCATGGGATCTCCTATTAGCGCCATCGTGGCCAATCTGGCCATGGAGGAGTTAGAGGAGAGGGTTTTTAGTGGATGTCAGTTTCCCATAAAGAAATGGAAAAGGTATGTTGATGATACCTTTACCGTGGTCCAGAAGGGGAGAGAGGATGATGCACTCCATTGGCTTAATAGCTTCTCCCAATTTATACAATTTACCTCAGAGGTGGAAACAGGAGGTACCCTTCCTTTCTTGGATGTACTGGTCTCTAGGGTAGGCCCTAGGCTAAAAACTTCTGTGTTTAAAAAACCTATGTGCAGAGGCCAGTACACCCATTATAGTTCAGCACAAGCTGGGCAGCATAAGAATAGTGTAGTGAAAGCTCTACTAGATAGAGCAGGGTCACACTGCACCACCTCTGAGGACAAAGAATGTGAAATTAGACGGGTCACAGCAGACCTTAGAAAATGCGGATACCCCCAGAGGATCATAGACAGATTTAGTAGAGGAATAGAGTCTAACCGTCAGGAACCGTTTGTTCCTGTCGCTACCGCATACATTCCTTACTATCCGGGCGTTACTGAGCATCTCGCTAGAATTTTGCGGGGCTATAAAACACGCTGTGTGCAGCTTCCCGGGCGGAGGTTGCACACTGTGTTGTCTCAGGTAAAAGACCCAATAGCAAAGGACCTGAGTAGTGGAGTAGTATACAGGATAGAATGCCCGGATTGTGGGGAATGTTATGTGGGCGAGACAAAACGACGGCTCAAGGATCGTCTGGGGGAGCATGCAAATGCTATAAAAACCGCCGCTGATTACAATAAATCTGCTGTGGCCGAACATTTTTGGGAGAAGCAGCATCAAATTTCCCCAGAGGATGCGGTTATCATGGATCGAGCGCATGGGTTCTGGAACCGTAAATGGCTCGAGAGCCTACGAATCTGTTCATCCGACCACAATATTATGAATAGGGACAGAGGTATGCGTATGCATCCTCTGTTTGAAACTATTATCCTAAGTACGGATGAACGGTTTTGCTTAACACGTTCCCGAGCTATTTCCGCTTCCAGTTCAGACCATGCGCCGACTGCACCACGTGTATAGGTACCGTGAGCCTGTTATATATGGACGTGCTGCAGGAAGTTTTGTTACTGCTGAGGAAGGGAGCGCAAGCTTCCGAAAGCTCCAGAGATTTTTATCGTTTTTATCGCTTTTAATCCGGTTTATTTTAGTGTATTTTATCTCAAGGATTTTATCACAGTTTTAATGTTTTTACATGTATATTTAATATAATAGCAGTTTTTTGTAAATATTTATTTTATCTTAATATGTAAATAAATATTCTAGTTACAGTAAATGCTTATTCTTATGGTTGGTGTGAGCTGATTTAATACTAAAAAACTACATTCTTCCTAAAATGATGACTCCAAGCCTGAATGCAGTACTCAAGATGAGCCCTTATCAATGCCTTGTATCAGGGGTGGCCAACTTAATTTGTGATGCAATCTACTTTTTTTCTTCAAAATGTACCGCAATCTACCATCTCAAGAATTTCATTGTTAGTTAGTTAGTTAGTTAGTTATTTGGTTTTTAGGAGCATTAGCAACTAAGGCCATATTGCTCCGGGATATGCGGTGGTCATTCCCTGACCTTTCCGCATCCTCCGTATTTGGTGGTGACAGGCTCGAACCCCGGTCTAATCAAGAAGCATGTGCTACGCACTGCTGCTCCTTCCCACCTGGCTACGGAGGCGGCATGAATTTCATTGTATATGCTTAAAAAAGTTAATCAACGCATATTGAAAAATGCTGTTTATAAATTTTAAAATTAAATACAACTCAAAATTCTTTATTTAAATTTTTAATTTATGTGAAGTTTGTGTGTTCATGTCATCTGCCAAGCTTTCAAAATTGGGGATATATTGTGATAAGGCCAACCACAAAGAATCTTCTGTATGCAAGTCCGTAAGAGTAGTGCAATTGTCTTTGTAAAGTAGAGAGTTTCGCCTTTGTTTATTTCAAATATGAAAATGCCAATTCACATAGATATTTGAAACTAAAACAGGATTTTAAAAGTTCACTGCATTTTCTTTGACATTTGGGTACTTTTCTCGGCAAACATATTTCCAAAAGTCTTGTTTCTGATGATCTGGCTTTTAGGAAGATATCGTTTTGAAATGTAATAATTTCATTTTCAAGTAATATTTTCTTCACGTGAAAAATCTCAGCGATTTTTCCTGCAATTTGTTTAGTATCTAAGTCGGTATTAAATGGATAAGAAATATATTGAACAACATCTTCAATATATTTCTTCAATTGTTTTAAAATCACTGAATCTGGTTTCAAAATCATCCACAACTTTCTCAATTTCAGAAACATATTGCTCACTATTAAATTCAAAAACAGGATATTTTCACAAATGATCTTGTTATTTTCAAAATGCTCGAATTTTTTTTTCTTTGAGATCCTTAGCCATCACCAAAAATTGATATTTATTTATATGCAGAAATACTACGAATCATGTCACCCACATTTTTATTTTTTCCTTGTAATTCCAAATTCAGATCATTTAATTTATGTCACCCACATTTTTATTTTTTCCTTGTAATTCCAAATTCAGATCATTTAATTTACTGGTAAAATCTGCCAAAAAAGCCAGATCACACAACCAATCCGTATCTTGTAGCTACTGATGATCAACTCCCCTTTGATCAACAAATTTTTTTAAATTTCATTCAGCAAATTTCGAAACCTTTGTAGAAACTTACTCCGACTCAGCCACCTCACATCAGTGTGTAATATCAGATCCGGTTCATTTTCATCGAGTTGCATTTTGAAATGTCTCCTTGAAGAGATTGTCCTCTGATGGAATTCGCA
Organism: Mastigoproctus giganteus; assembly: GCF_048544385.1. NCBI lineage: Eukaryota > Metazoa > Arthropoda > Arachnida > Uropygi > Thelyphonidae > Mastigoproctus > Mastigoproctus giganteus. Next base: position 149,214,127 of record NC_143575.1, read on the forward strand.
ATTTTGAAAGCTACACATGTATGTGTCCATAGCACTTTTAGTATTTAATCTTTTGCTGGCTAACACTTGTTGGTGGATGATGCAGTGGCAACTCAAAAATCTGGGAATTCATCATCCTTTTGGCACAATATGACGAATCTGTTAAGATGTGCCCCGATTGCTTTAGCTCCATCTGTGGTTATTGATACAAGCTTAAATAGTAATAATTTAATTTTTTCAATAAAATTTTTGAATGCGTTAAATACAGTATATCAAGACCACTAGTTCTTTCTTTTAACGAAACCATACCCAGCAGTTCTTCTGTAGTGGCAGAATCATCGAAAAACATATGACATAAACGAGCAATTTAGCTGTATCACTGACATATGTAGATTCATCCAGTTGTAAGGAAAAGAACACAAGATTAGCAATATGAGCATGCAGTTGTTCGCTCACATTTTTACCCATTTTTTCGATGCATCGCATCACAGTATTTCGAGATAATTGCAGATCTTGAAGAGCAGTTTAATTTAATTTTTGTTCTTAACATTTTCAAAAAGAGAATCTGTAATTTCTAAAAAATGCGTCTTTAACAAATTGACCATCAGAAAATGGTTTGCATTTTTTTGCAAGAAGATGACTCACTTTAAATGATGCTACAGTTATGCTTTAGATTGTAAATTAGGTGTCATGAAGAAATTTTGTTGTGCGAATAATCTGGATTTAAGTTCTTTTAATTTATTTTTTCTAAGGTCACTCACTGTTAGGCGGAAAATCCAATTGGTATTTATCGTGAAGAGTGTTAAAGTGCCTTTCTAAATTTCTTTTTTTTGGGTATAGCCATGGAAGCATTGCAAATCAAACAACATTTTTCTTTTATCATTACAAAAAAGTACTCTAGTTCCCACTCTAATGAAAATGATACGTTTTACTCTTTTTACGTTTTATTCATTTTAAATCAAAGGGTATTAAATTGACTTATATAAATACTGTCCAGTACTTAATAATATTAATATATAACTTTATAATTTATATAATATAACTTATTAATAGTTATTAATATTAAGTAAGCTAAATAAGAATTCGACACATACATTATGCTCCCCACAAAGTAACTGTGTGAATTTTCACCAGACAAGCCTAGCGACAAGAGTTGACAAGAGTAGTCACGTCTTCAACGGATTTTAATAAGCCTATGCGGTGGAGCGCATAATAATAATAACATTTAGATTTTGACTAATCTATTTTATATCATCTGTGCGGGTAGCACAGTGGTATCGTCACCGTCCTTCCCACACCGGGTAGAAAAGGCCGAGTTTCGAATCCCGTTGATGAAAAGGAACTTTAATGGGCTTTTTTCACTCCTTGGCTGAGTTAGTCAGTCTCAGGCATAGATAGCAAGGTTCCCCCCCCCCCCCCTCCACAACAGAAACGGGTTTTTTCATCCAGCAGAACAGGCAAGTCGACCAGAGAACACATGCAATTTACAGACACAAATACGGGTTTATGTAATCAATTACGGGGAACCCTAATATAATAATAATAATAGTCTATTTTATATATATGTTTAAAATTTGTCATGATCGACGGAAATTAAAGCTGCGATTGACTGGTAGATCACGATCAACTTGTTGGCCACCCCTGCCTTATACAATGGAATAATCACCTTATCTCTGCTAGCAAAATTTCTGTATATCATTGCCAAAACTCCATGAGCTGCCCTAACCACCTGTCTGCACTGTTCAGAGAATTTCATATCTGACTGCTCAGTTACCCACAGGTCTTTTTCATTTTCCAATACCCTAAGTGCAGTACCACACAGTTGATATGTTACTCTGAGGTTACTGCTACCCGTATACAGTACTTTCCATTTGTCAATGTTAAACATGGAAGACTGCTGTACAAATTGGAGAGGTATGGCATTAAGGGTAAGTTGCTAAAATGGATAAAGGGATGGTTGAGTGGGAGACGACAGAGAGTGGTAATCAATGGACACTGCTCTTTGTGGAAAAATGTTATTAGTGGAGTTCCCCAGGGTTTGGTGCTGGGTCCATTTTGTTTTGTTTATTCGTCAGTAATATTGATGAAGGTATATCAGGATTAATGTCAAAGTTTGCAGATGATACAAAGGTTGGCAGGGTTGTTAATGACAGTAAAGACAGTATGCTACTCCAACTGGATCTAGATATGTTGGGCAAATGGACGAAAAGTGGCAACTGAAGTTTAACATTGACAAATGCAAAGTGCTGCATATGGGCAGCAATAACCCAAGAGAAATGTACCAACTGTGTGGTACTACACTCAGGGAAGGGAAAGTGAAAAAGACCTGGGGGTAATTGTGCGGTCAAATATGATGTTTGCCGAGCAGTGCAGATGGGCTGCCAGGGCAGGTCATGGAGTTTTGTCAATGATATATAGGAATTTTGCTAGCAGGGACAGGGAGGTTATTATCCCATTGTAGAAGGCAATGGTCAGGCCACACATAGAGTACTGTGCAGGTCTGGAGGTCTCATTTTAGGAAGGATGTAGAGTTGCTAGAATGAGTACAAAGAAGGGAAACAAGATTTGTGAGGGGAACAAAGAGGTGCTCTTACCAAGAAAGGCTTAAGTTTTGCAAATTGCAGTTTCTGGAGTCTGAGCACCTGCAAGGTGATCTGATCGAAATGTATAAGGCCTTGAATGGTTTGGGCAGGCTCAATATTGATGAGATTGGCCTTCCTCTTGCTCAGATTATGAACCTGAGGGGTCATAAATTCAAATTGAGGAAAGGGAGTTGATAAATGTGCGGAAATTTGCCTTTAGCCAGCAGCCAGTTGATTGTAGGAATGAACTTCCATCTGTCATTGTAGCACTTGATAGCTTAAATATATTGAAAGAAGAACTAGACAAAGTTTTGGAGTGAATGGATGGGTGAAATGAGAAGAGTTTTTTTTTTTTTTTCTTCTTCTTTTAGCTGATTCTGTATAAGCATGCTTACTTGCATCATATGCCTCTACTAATGCTAAGGCTATACTAACACAGTCATCCAGTAAATCCACAAAAGTGGATTTATTGGATGAATATATATAAACCAATATAATGTATAAAATTTATATATAACAACATATACAGGGTGTTTCAGTTAAACGTTTCAGAACTTCTAAGAGGGGTAGGGTACATCCTGACAACTCGAAATCATATAGCAATGTGGGGTCGGAAATGCTTTCCTGAAGCGGTGCTGTACACAGAAGCACCATAAAGAAAAGAGACCGTAAGTGAGAAATCGTTTTAATAATACATGAAAAGAAGCAAAAGGTACATGGATTAAAGTAAGTGTTCGAAGTTTCTTCCACGGGCTACAATGCACGCCTCACATCTCCGACGCATGGACATCCGAACATTCTGGAATACTCCAGGCGAATTTCGAATTTCTTCGGCAGCTACTGCGATTCTTGCAACCAGCTCCTCAGCATTGTCAACAGGGGTGTCATAAACTAGCGATTTCATATGACCCCAGAAATAAAAATCAAGACATGATAGGTCGGGTGACTGAGCAGGCCAACGCACGGGACCACCACGTCCGATCCACTGTTCACCAAATGTGACATCCAGGTAGTTATGAACATCTCCGCTATAATGGGCAGGGGCTCCATCGTGTTGGAACCACATTGTCTGTTGCGTCGATGCAGAAATCTGTTCATCTCTCAAAAGTTGTGGCAATACTTGCTGCAGAAAGATCAAGTAGATAGGTCCGGTTAGACGACACGGTAACAGGTAAGGTCCGATGAGGTGATCTCGCAGGCCAACGCACGGGACGTGGTGGTCCCGTGCGGTGGCCTGCTCGGTCACCCGACCTATCATGTCTTGATTTTTATTTCTGGGGTCATATGAAATCGCTAGTTTATGACACCCCTGTTGACAATGCTGAGGAGCTGGTTGCAAGAATCGCAGTAGCTGCCGAAGAAATTCGAAATTCGCCTGGAGTATTCCAGAATGTTCGGATGTCCATGCGTCGGAGATGTGAGGCGTGCATTGTAGCCCGTGGAAGAAACTTCGAACACTTACTTTAATCCATGTACCTTTTGCTTCTTTTCATGTATTATTAAAACGATTTCTCACTTACGGTCTCTTTTCTTTATGGTGCTTCTGTGTACAACACCGCTTCAGGAAAGCATTTCCGACCCCACATTGCTATATGATTTCGAGTTGTCAGGATGTACCCTACCCCTCTTAGAAGTTCTGAAACGTTTAACTGAAACACCCTGTATAATAAAATTTATATATAATAACATATATAATAAAATTAACATTTATAATTACAAAAAGAGTGTTGAAAGTGATTTCTAGATTTTTTTATTTTTTTTTTTTTCCCCAAAATGGTGACAAGTAATGAATTTACTATGCCAGCGGACAAATAATGTGGTTCCTTGCTTGATAGAATTTTGATCAGAAAATAATTTTATCCTGTTATTATGTGATTTATATTACCAGATTTTTGTATTGAATAACTGCAGTTCACAAATATATGAAAGGAAATGTTCAAATATATTTTTAAGGTCTCATCAGTTATTCAGAAGATTGCTAAACAACAAGTTGCGCCTTGGATTGTTGTATTCAGTGCTATTGGAGGCATCCTTTTTTTGATTGCAATAATATTAGCATTGATTAGGGTAAGTATAATCTTTTACACTGGAAAAACATTTGTAAGTTAGTTTCTTTAGTAGTTTGCTTTCCTTTTGTAGTAAAACAACTAACACAAAGGATAATTGAAAACAATTGTTTCCTACTCACTGTATTTAATTATTATAATTAATTTAATTGGATTATCTTCCAACAAAGCCATATTACACCTTTGGGTTTAACTGAAAAGCACAGTAATATTATCACCATTTAAAAAATATTTAAGAAAATTAACCTTTTTTCAAAAAACAGATGATAGGAATGTATGAATTATCAGATTTGCCATAAGTAATGTCATTGGAGCTGAGTTACTTTTTCACCTATTTGCTGCTGTTTTTCAAAAGTTACTATAATGTTACTTTTTTTTTTGGTAAAGTTACTATCATTTCTATTTTTCAAAAAGCTGAGAAAAATCTTATGGAAATGATGATTTTCTTTTTTTTTTTTAATTTAGGCATTGATAATATTAATCATGTACAATCTGGGGGCATATGTAATTGGTTTTTTTTAGCATTTATGGCCAAATATCAAAAACATCCCTTTGATTTTAATTTTTTAAATTATTATTTAATGAATAATCATTCAATTTATTTAATAATTAATACTGATTTATTAAAAAATTGATATAATAATATAATTATAATTTGATATTTAAATTAATTGTAATATTATGTGAGGTACATTCAAGTTATAAGGTCTCCAAACAGAATTAAAAAACTATTGTATATTATTTTGGGTGTTTTAAAACCGATAGAAAGTTAATTTAGAATGATGTCAAAAGATAGCAGCACGAATACAATGTGGCACATTAACTGCAGTTCCAAAAAGCAGAGTACGTTTGAATACCTAAAATGGCTGTCTTCATTCATCAAGAAGAATGTGTAATTATCTGATATTTGCATTTAACGCAAATATGGAATTAGAAATATCTCATTGGGAAATGACAGAAGTTTGTCCTGACAAGCTTATAAATTTGAAAAATATGCATAGCTGGTTGCAAAAGTTCCATAAGGACAGGAGACTTGCAAGGATGGATGGTGGTAGCTGTTGGTCTCAGAACGAGCCAGTCATTCTCAGGCCAATATCTGCCAGGTAAAGAAAACTCTCACAGTGTCAGCCAGGTGAATTCCACAGCAACTTTCTAGGAAAGTCATTCATGTCAAGTTATGTCAAGCAATGCATCACTCGAGATGTCAATGAATGGTTGTTTCTTCTCAATTGTAAAGATGAATGAGACATAGATTCCACTATTCAGTCCTGCCAAGAATCTTGTACATCCTATATTGGTAGCTTTCATAAGCATCAACATGTGACAGTACAATTATGGAATGGTAAATAAAATGGAGGCACTGGTTAAAGAAGCATTGCAGCATCATCTAGACAAGAATTCAGTTATAGCTCAGACACAGCATGGTTTTGTTAAGGGAAGGTCTTGCCTGACCAATTTGATTGGATACTATGATGTAGTCACAAAAGAACTGGATGCAGGGAATAACTTTGATATTATATATTTGGATCTTAGAAAGGCTTTTGATACTGTTGCACATGGAAGACTGCCACAAATTGGAGCAGTGTGGCATTGGAGGCAAATTGCTGCTATGGATAAAGGGATGGTTGAGTGGCAGAAGACAGAGAGTGGTAATCAATGGACACTGCTCAACGTGGACTAATGTTATTAGTGGAGTTCCTCGGGGTTCAGTGTTGAGTCCGTTGTTGTTTTCTGTATTTATAAATGATATTGATGATGGTATATCAAGCTTAATGTCCAAGTTTGCAGATGATACAAAAGTTGGCAGGGTTGTTAAAGACACTACTGATGCTATGCTGCTGCAACAGGATCTGGAAAGGTTGAGCAGATGGGCTGACAGGTGGCAAATGAAGTTTAACATTGACAAATGTAAAGTACTACATATGGGAAACAGTAACCCCAGAGCAACGTATCAACTCTGTGGTACTACACTGTCAGTGGTAGAGAATGAAAAGGACCTGGGGTAATTGTGCAGGAAGATATGAAGTTCTCTGAGCAGTGCAGACGAGCTGCAAGAGTAGCTCATGGCATCTTGTCAATGATATACAGGAATTTTTCTAGCAGGGATAGGGAGGTGATTATTCCCTTGTATAAGGCAATGGTCAGGCCACACCTTGAGTACTGTGTACAGGTCTGGAGGCCTCATTTCAAGATAGAGCTGCTGGAACAAGTACAGAGAAGGGCAACAAGATTAGTGAATGGAACAAAGGGTTGCTCTTACGAAGAAAGGCTTAAGTTTTGCAAATTACAGAGTCTGGAGACTAGGCACTGGCGAGGTGATCTGATAGAGGTGTATAAGGCCTTGAATGGTTTGAGCAAGCTCAATGCCGATGGGATTCTTCCTCTTGCTCAGAATAATCACCTGAGAGGGCATAAATTCAAATTGAGGAAAGACAGATGTAGGATAGATGTGCGGAAATTTGCCTTTAGCCAGCGGGTAGTTGGTTGGTGGAACAGACTTCCATCACTTGTTGTTGAAGTTGATAGCTTAAACAAATTTAAGGCTCAGCTGGACAGGTATTTCGAAAGAATGGAGGGGTGAAATGGGAGTGGTGTTTTTTTTTTTTTTTTTTTTTTGGCTGATGCTGAATAAGCTTGCTTTCTTGCATCATATGCCTCTACTAATGCTAAAATGTTCTTAGGGCCTTTATTTTCGTCAGATCCCCCCCCCATCGAACCTGTGGGTTCACCTATGGTCTTCATGATTTTCCCCGCTGCTGATATCTTACTGTTCTTTCACTTTTCTCGGCATGGTCTATGTTTTTAACAGGAGTTACTGCTTCTACAGGAATGAGATACAATTCAATAGAAGGGGTGCAAGAATATTTACTGATGCTATCGAGGCACTGTTAGTTGGGTTGGGAAAACTGCTAGCTTGGGGGAATACACAGATTAATGAATTAACAATAGCCATAGACAGAGGTGAAAGTGATTCTTGCTCTGCTTCTATTTGAATAAGCAGCCTTGAGAGCAAAGTGCTGGAGATTTTAGGGACTGCTGAGAGTCATCATGAAACAATGCAGACATTGTTGGAATGTATGAGACATGGTTTCACTCAGATATAAGGTATGCAGAGTTTGAATATGGGAAGTATAATGTATACAGAATGAACAGACAGGATAGGAGAGTGGGGGAATTATGCTCTTAGTTAAGATGCTCATAAAATCTAAGGCAGGGCATTCAGCTGAAATGGGTGACCAGTGCAATGTTGAGTCAGTTTGGTGTGACATTAGAACTGGCAAAGCAAAAATGAGTGTGCTATAGGTCTGATGACTGTGATGAGTTCAACAAATGACTGTACACAGAAATAGAGTGGGCTAGTAAATTAGAATGTTTATAATGGGGGATTTAACTTCCCAGATATTGACTGGAACTTGTGGGTTGGTCATTCACAGACTAGTAAGAATTTTGTGGAATTATTTGGATAACTGTTTTCAACAGCAGCATATTTGAGAGACAACAAGAGGGAGTAATGCCCTTGATCTGATTATCAGCAGTGATTATTCATGCATTAAGAATCTGCAGATAAGAGAACCACTAGATAGCAGTAATCACAGTTTATTTATTTGGGATTTACTTAAAGATGTAACTACCATTAAGGATAAAAGGAAGAGTTTTTGATTTCATAAAGGTTTTCACCTTTATGAAACCTGTCCAAGACCATTGAAAACTAAATGGTCTCAGACAGTTTTTAAATTCTATATAGTGGGAAAAACTGATTTATGTTACCATCAACAAATGGGTAGTCTAAATGGGAAACATTCAAGTAATTAATCATAGAAGCTTTTCATACCATCTAAGAAACACTCTTCAAGGTATAGATTTAATTGGATGTCAGATGAACTGATGAGACTCGTGGAAGAGAAGAAAAATGTATGGGAGGCCTATGGCAGATATAAGTTAGTCTGCAATGAAGTCATAAAGGAGGTTAGGCAAGTGAAGGAAAATAGCAAAGTCTTCTTCACTTACGTAAACACTAGAAGGAAAGGGATAAATCAAATTGGTTTACTTGATATTAATGGTTGGACTGTTGATGCTGCTCAGGTTGCTGACACACTGAATGAGTATTTTGTATCTACAGTCACACACATGAGAAAATCTCTAGGGAAGGGAATTCCAGAAGTTTATCAGACTAATAGCCAGCTAAATGATTTTATAATAACTGAGAGGAAAGTGTAAGAGAACTTGTTTAAGTTAAACATAAGAAAGGCACTTGAGATGATTGGGATCAATCCGGTTATATTAAGGAAGACAGCAAAGGAACTAAGCAAATGTTTAGCCATAATTATGAGAGCATTCTTGGATTCAGCACATGTTCCTGCAGACCGGATATGTGCAAATATATCCCCAATTCAGAAGGTGGGGATTGAAACATGCATGAGTAATTACAGTGAGTAATAGTAATACTATTCACCATATAGTATTAGTAATGGTCATATCTCCCAAGCCGACCGGGCTAGCCGGATGAGTAAAGTGCCTGCCTGGCAACCCAAAGGTCGAGGGTTCAAATCCCGCCTCGGGCTTGGATCACAGTACTGCAAAAACCTTGGGAGGTGCATTATGGCCACAGAAGCCGATGCGCCAACAATTTACTAAAAACAAAACAAAACAAAACAATATCTCCCAAGTCTCTTTCTTCCACTACTGACTTTAGTTCAACTCCACCAAGTGTATGTTATTTTGGGGTTACTGTTCCACATGTGTAAACCTTGCACTCTGCTGGATTAAAGCATAACTGCCACTTTTCTGACCATCCGTGAAGTATATCTAGGTCACTTTGAAGAAGCTCTGCTTGGCGGTGATTAGTAGCTACTCTACCAACTTTACATCATCTGCGAATTTAGACATCACGTCCTCTATCCCTTCATCGATGTCATTTAAGAAAATCAGAAACAACAGTGGTCCCAATCTTGATCCTTGGGGAACCCCACTTCTTACATTTACTCAATCTGAGGAATAACCATTTATCACAACTCTCTGCTTTCTGCTATCCATCTAAGAATTTTCCACGTGATTCCAACTTGTTCCAACTTATAAAGTAACTTCTCGTGTGGGACTGAGTCAAATGCTTTGCTGAAATCCAAATAAACAATGTTACAATTATTCCCTAAATCCAGCTCACGAGCTACCCTGTCAAAATAGCTAACCAGATTTGTTAAACATGATTTTCCCTTTACAAAACCATGCTGCATATCCTTCAGAATTCCATTTCTATCCAAATAATCCTGAATTCCACCCTTGATCAATGTCTCTGTGATTTTCCCTACTACTGAAGCTAGATGACCAGTCGATAATTTCCCACTATACTCTTTAGAACCACCCTTTTGTATTTGAGATACATTGACACTTTTCCTATCCAATGGAATCTCTCCCGAGTGCAGTGATGCTCTCATAATTAGCCTCAATGGTTCAATGCACTCATTTGCTGTCTCCCTTAAAATTTTAGGGTATATGCCATCAACGCCAAGAGGCTTACTCACCTGTAGGCTCAAGTTTTTTCATTAAATAACCATGTGAAGTTCAATATCATTAATTATATATTTTTAAACTTCACTCCCATAATTTCTCATTAACATAGATTTTTCTTCTGTAAATATCAGTGCAAAGTAACCGTTGAGTTCATCTGCAACATCAGCTGGGGTATCTAATACTATCCCACATCCATTTCACAAGGGTCCGATCTGATTTGTCTTTCTGTTCTTTGCATTTATATATGTGAAGAATTCTTATCCCCATATTTTCCTCTCTTTGCCAGCCTAACCTTTTCTGTGGCAGAATTAGAAATCAATTTGTAGCTGTTATAGGCTTCAGTACTTTTTATTGTTCTGTAACTTTTCCATTCCATATTTTTCTGCTCAATAATCTGGCAACTTCATTATTCATCAAACTTGGAATCCTCCTAATGGAGTACTTTTTTTTGATATTATATATGCGTTCAGGGCATCTGTGATTAATGTTTTAAAGGTATACCAGGATTCAGTTGTATTCGTTGTCTTTGAGATATCTACTTAGTTAATAGAGGCCATGTAGCACTTAAGCCATTGTAATTTCCTTTCCTGAAATTATAACCCATTCCTCTGCCATTAACTACTACTACCACCTCTCTTTTCACCGTCCACCATAGTACTCCATGATCACTTCCTGCTACTGGTTCCTGTACGGTCAGCCCTATTATGTCATCTGGTTCTTGGGTGATGATCAGGTCTAGAATATTATTTTCCCTAGTACTTTCTGTGACATGTTGATACAAATTACAGCCATCTAGTTGATTTAAAAATTTTTTCCCCATGTCAAGTTTCCTTTCCATTTGTTCCAATTAATTAGAGAAAAATTAAAACACTCATAATAAGACATTCACGCTTCCTTCCTCATTCCATTTGCATGTAGCAGCTCTCATCATAATCTTCACCAACCACCTGGTCTGTAGATTACTCCCACTCTCATTATACTTTTGCTTCCAACTATCTCACACCATACAGTTTCTGTATTAGCATATGAAACTTGTGAATCCGGGAAAGCTTTCATCACAGTCAGGCTGCTTTTGATAAGAAGCATAACATCCATTACCCCTTTTATCTACCCTATCCTTCCTAAATACGTATACATTGTACACCCATTACTGAAACTCATCATCATCACCTATTTCCGAGTGGCACTACATTTCCGTAAGTCCTATTATGTCAGTGTTACTTGTCCTAACCAGTAGTTCGATTTCACTCATTTTATTAACAACACTTTTGACATTATTGTATAAACAATTGACTTAGTGTTCTTGTATAGTTAACTATACTGACACACACCCCTTAAAGTTATTTAAGCTTGCTTCTCCTGGCATTAGCTACCTGCTCATTTGAAACGTTTCTGCCTCAGAACATCTTGCTAATATGATCTGTTGTGGTAACAAACAAGAACTCTTGAGGTATGTGCAAGCATTACTTTGACCAATATCATCAGATAAATGCATATCTGTATTACCCTTATCCCTCCACATTTGCAGTTTCCCTGAACCTTTAAGGTATCCTCAATAATACTAGCAAAAACCCATGCACCATCTTTATTTAAATGTATCCCGGCTCTACAAAACAGATTCCTTCTACCTACAAGCGTGGACCAAGCTGATAAAAATTTTATCTGTTGGTGACATCATTAATAGTTGCTCCCGGTACACACTCTGGTTCTACTTCGCCTATCCTTATTACAAAAAATATTTCCCAGACAATGGAGTCTCCTAATAGAATTAAGTCCTTTTGAACCAGAGCAGTTTGCACTTGGTTATTCTGTTGTGGGGCCTGAATCGGGAGTGGTAGATTACTTGAGTCTTTGACTAGCTCCCAGTTACATTATTCTCGAGGGCAAGCACCCATTTTTTTCAGTGATCAAATTCTTCTAGCAGTGCACCAGATTTTCAGTTTAGATTGGTACACTCCATATAATGGTGACAAAGAAAAGAATTGTCAGGTGAGCTATGATTATCCACTAGTTCGACCTTTGAGTACATGCCGCAGGTTCTGCGATTGATGAAATCATGATTTAACAGGAAATCACCATCTGCTATTTTTGTATGAGTCATGATAGCATCTAACAATGTGTTCAAAGTGGATGTTGTCACAACCATTGTTAAATTTACTAAATGTCACAGAAAGTAACTTTTAAAAAATATTATATTTATAATATAATAAAAATTAGATTTACAGATTATTACAGGAAAATCTGTAATAATCAGTAATTATTACAGTAAAAAAAATTTATATCAAAATAAACTTTGCAATATATTAAAGAAATTAATTAAAAGAATTTATCTAACCTCTCTAATCTCTATGCTCTCCCTGCACTTTAGATTTAGGAGCATTATGAAAATACATCCTCTCACTATGAATGCCAGTAGTCTTTTAAGGCCAACAGGCATTATAGTGCAAAGAAGCCACATGCTTTTGTTGCACTGGCAAAAATAAAAATAATAAAAATAAAAAAAATGAAGTAGATACAAAAGCACAAATTATGCTTCCCTCCTCACGCAGTTAAGTATCCAGTTGACCTTTGAATTTATTCAAACTGTCAGCCTCAACTACCTGCGAGGGCAACCTGTTCCAGCTATCGATGATTCGCTGGCTAAAAGAAATGCCCCCCCCCCCCAGCTCTATATGGCATCTGTGAACTGGGTGGATGGTGAATGCATTTGAATTATGGAATACATTTAAAGCAAAAATCACAAAAGCCATAAATGCATACATACTTTTAAGAAAATTTGCAGGAGGAGGATGCCGAAATGGGTGACTGCAAAGCTGGCTGTTTAGGTAGAGCAGAAAAAAATAGCATGGCACAGTTACAGAATGATGAAAAGTACTGAAGCCTATAACAGGTACAAGTTGATCTGTAATAGTACCACAAATAAGGTCTTTCCTCATACGGTTGTCCTTCTGCAGATCTCACCATCTGAGTTGCTTGTGTTTGGACCCTTTCAAGAACCAAAACTCAGTGTTTTTTTTTTAGATGATGTCTCCATACTTGAACACAGTTTTCCAAATGTGGTCTCACAATTGCCTTATACAATGAGATTATGACTTCCCTATCTCTACCATATAGCTTTTGATAAATCATTGATAGGACACCATGGGCTTTTCTGGCTGTCTGTTTACACTGTTCAGAAAACTTCATTCCCGCCCGCATTGTAACTCCCAGATCTCTTTCCTTCACCACTGTTTTTAATTCAACTCCACCAAATATATAATTTATTTGTGGGTTGCTATTCTCCAAGTGTAAAATCTTGCATTTAGCAAAATTAAAACATAGCTGCCACTTCTCTGGCCATCTTTGAAGTCTATTCAAGTCATCCTGAAGGAGCGCTGCTTGGCACTGATCATTAACAACTCTACCAATTTTTATGTCATCTGCAAATTTTGACATCATGCATTCTATCCCTTTGTTAATGTCATTTATGAAAATGAAAAACAACAGTGGTCTAAAAATTCGGCTTGTGAATTCTTGTTTGGTGCCACAAGAGCCAATGTTGATAAAAAATGTTCTGAGGGTAGTAATGTTTCAAATGAGAGGGAAGATATAGCTTGGGATACAAACCTAAATGGCTTCAAGGGGTGTCAGGGTAGTAAACTATAGAAGATTACTTAGTCTCAACTGTATCTGAAGTAATGTCAGTGTGTTGTCAATAAAATGGCTGAATTTGAGCCATTTTATTGACGATATTAATGGCTGATATTAATGTCAGTTGGCTGACATTAATATCAGCCAACTGACATTACTTCAGATACAGTTGAGACTAAGTAATCTTCTGTAGTTTACTACCCTGACACCCCTTGAAGTTATTTAGGTTTGTATCCCAAGCTATATCTAACAGAAACATAGTGCCACCCAGAAATTGGTGATGATGAATTCCACTATGGTATGTATAATGTATTTAGGAAAGAGACAAGGGGTAGAGGGTTCATACTTATCAAAAGCAGCCTGAGTGCGAAAAGAGCTTTTACTGAGTCTTAAGTTACGTCTGCCAGCATAAAATATGTGTGGTGTGAGTTAGTCAGAAGCAAAGGAACAATGAGAGTGAGAATAATCTACAGACCAGAAAATACATAGTGTACTCCAGCCCTCCAGATATTTGTGAGTGTCCTTTCCCTGGACCTAGAGGTCTCTTGCCGGGGAACTTCATTACTATTTAGCTAAAGGCCTTTCTGCCTCCTTCCTAGGCTTCACCATAAATCTAGCCAATGACATCAAAGGAGGAAAAAAAAAACAGCTGGCAAGATTTCTTCAACAAACCTGGCAAAACGGGTAGTCAGATTCACCCAAAGGCCCTACCACCAACAAATTTATACCTAATATAAACTAAGCCCAGTCTGGTTTTCTCCTGGACTCCAGACTACTTATCTCATCACAGGACACAACTTGATCAATCACAAGCTTGCATCTATGGGCATTGTTTAAGACCCACACTACCATTTTGCAGGCAACCAGAAGATTGGGATTACAGAGTCTATGGCTGTCCCAGTTATGAGGATCTTCATGTCACCTTTTAAGCACAATCCAGGATATCGCACACAAATGGGAACACTGCTTTATCAATAATATTGTCACCTACAGAACTTTTTCATGCTTTATCCAGAACCTCTTCATGAGGAGGAGACCCTTGATCATGCACCCACCAAATGGAAATAGTACTGATGTCTAAAAAGATAACTCCCACTTGCAACTTCTTCTTGGAGTCCACATACCGACAATTGCCACCAGGATCTCAACCTACTGGACTGACACCACTCTTGGATTTGACTAGACCCAACTCACATGGACTAACTGTCCATGGATCTGACTCACTCCTGAAATTGACATCAACAATCTTGCTTATGGATCATGTTAACAAAACCTTATGGTTGGGTAGGATTTCCTGGTTGTAAGACCTGCTAACCCTGGGGTTAATATATGTTAATCCTGATCCCACAGGATAGAACGATAACCTGAACCTAACTGCCTGGTTGTGCAGCACCTCCTGATCCTTTCCCCAAGCAGAGTGGGATTCCAGTGGTTTCAACCACCGTCACACCTTAAACAACCACCTCATGGCTCATTTCTGTGTGTCTATTTCCTCCTTGCCCTTTCGCCTTCATCTACATCCCTTCACTCTTATTTTCACCTTCCCCTACCATGCAATGTGTACTCCCTCCTCAGCGCCCTACTTCTTTTTTTTTTTTTTTTTTGACGGGAATAACGTCTATGCTGGAGGTATCCTACGGCACTCAGGCTGTCACGAAAAGTGAAATATCTAACCACTGTATACCTCTGAAACGAATAGACAATAGTATAAATAACTTATACTTATTTTGTTGAGTATATAATGCCATCGACGAATATGCAAGAAAAAATTAGAAATTTTTATATTTAATATAATTTTTTTCGAAAAAACTAAAAAGTTCACATTTTGGTCATTTGCCATTGTGCCTTGGTTACTTTCACTCTCAATAGCAGTGACGCATCAAGTGCAGTGATGCAACAAGTACAATGCATGTGCCCAAGAAAACTCAATTGTACGCAACAAGTGCAGTGACATAACAAGTTACGTACAATTGAGCAACAAAATTATTGCTCTTTGAGAACTCTACAAGAATATATAATTAGATTTCAAATCGGGTTTTTGGTTTTTGAGAGTTGAACAACTCATTAAATAACTACTTCATTCAGTTACTTCGCATTTGTTGAGCAGTGCGGTTGTGTTTCATTTAGTTAAGTTGTGACGATGCTGAAAGTTATATCAACTAAATGCATTCAAAGATTTCGACAAAATCACAAATCTAATGTTGAAAAGCAAGCACCAAAATTGGTGGCGGAACGCAGGAGAGAGAGAGAGAATCATAAGCGTAAATGCAAGCAAGGTCAATTAGAGGCAGGCGTTATTCATGGATCCACCTTCAGCTCCATGGAGCTAACACCGATTTTTTTTACATTGGTCTCTATCTAGGAAGCTTAGGCAACCCTGGCAGAGACCAGCCAGAGAATAATGGATGGTCTAGTTATCTTCATGTGGGCAATGTAGGGTCCCACCAGAAGCCTTGCAGCCAAATACATGAACATGACAACAAAACCCAATGCAATGCTTTACACACACAACAGTTTTCTGGCATTTGCAATGGTACTGTATTTAGTAGCGAGCCATGAATATTTTAACAGTGAACTCACAGTTTTGCCAACTTTTTCTTCTTTTTTTTACAACTAGGGAAATATAATAGATACATGTTTTTTTCCTAATAAAATTTTAACATTACAAATAAAAAATAACATGAAATATTTCCCATATCAAAAATAACATAAAAAGCTATCAAAAACATTCTAGAATATAAAAACAAATATTACATTTAAAAAAAAAAAAAACTATTCAAGAAAAGGTACACAAAAATCACAGATTACATAAAAAAAAAATTATTGCACAAATGTTCAAGAAAAATTTATTCTAAAAATTGCCATAAAGAATTTACTTTTTTATTAATATTTATTGTTGCTCTTCTGCTTTGATCAGTAGCTGAGTGATGATTACGGAGGATAGATTTGACGTAACAATATGCATCAAATTGAAGCAATGGTTTTCCATTTAGATTTATGGTCATCATATCTGCAACTTATTTAATTGTCAAAGATGTTCTTTTTATTCTTACAATATTATTCGTTACGCTGAAAGCGCACTCTCTGGTTGTAATTGGGTTTTAGGAGCATCAGCAACTAAGGCCTTTTTGCTACTTGTAATATGATAGGACACTGCATCTGTATATTGCATATGTTTTGTGGTCGATTTTCTGTTTGCTGGATGAAAAACCTGTTTCCAGGAGGGAAAACACTATGCTACCCTCACTTGAGACTGCCTAATCACGTTGCGAAAAAGGCTCATAAAAATTCCTTCCGACATTGACAGGACTCAAACTTGGGTCTTTTCCAACTGGTGTGGGGGAGGATGCTGATCCTACTAACTGTGCTACCCATGAGGGCATTCGCCCAGCTTCAGCACTGATAATTGTGATGGTTTCAAGGACATTTCTAGCTTTTTTAATTGACAAGGGAACTTCACTCAATTTTAAAGGTAAACTATCTTCAACAAAATCTTTAATATCATTAATTTTTATTTCATATTTTATTAAAAAACTTAAATTTCTTATTTGTTTTTCACCCTCTTGCCATGGAGACAAAAGTTCTTCCATATGACATGTTTCCAGTAAAATTTCTTTCAATTCCTCATCATCAATGACATCATTATTTCCTTTATTTAATTTAAAATTACCCTATTGCATTAATAACATATATGTTAAGGATAAAACAATGCAGTTTAATAACTTATCACGAAGTAATTTTTTGAATGTGTTCTTACTTTCGATTTTGATTCCTTCAAATTCTTTCGACTTCAAAATGCTTTCAATTTTAGCTTCATAATTTCCTTCAGAATTTTTAAAATAGCATTGCTAGTTTGAATAATTAATTTATCTCCTTTTACTCTAGTGATGCTATAACTTTGTAAAGCTTCTGAAAGGTAAGAGAGCTCCTGCAGGGTGTCAATCATTGTTAAGAAATTCCAGATTTAAAAGTCGGTTTAGTAATCCCGAATATTTAACTTCTGATTCAAAATGTTTGCACAAAGCGGGATAATTTCTTCAAACTGCAATTGCCATCTGCAAGCTACAAGCTGCCCATTGTGGCACTAACACACGACTGATCTTTAGCAGTCATCCATAAATTGCACTGATTTTTTGGAGATTGTTGTTATAATGCATACAGTTTTTCCAGAAATATTTCAAAATGATTGACTTCTTTTATGTTTTTTATAGAATCATCTAATGCTGATTTCAAACAATGAGCCAGGCAGTGCCAAATAATGATGTTTGGAAATTGTTGTAAAAGTCTGGTTGAAATACTGGAATTTTTCCCCAGTATTACACTAGCACCATCGGAACAAAATAAGATTTTCTTTTAAATATTTTTCAGAAAAACCATAGCTATTTAGAGCTGTAATTACACTAGCATGTATGCATTCAGCAATTGTTGTTTCTAGTTCAATAAGATCTATAAAAATCATACATGGCTCAGCAAGTTCAACACATAGGTAAAGAATTAAGACATTTTGTTTGTATAATGTTGTTGACTCATCAATTATTATGCAGATTTTGGCATTCCTTTCTATAATTTTAGTAAAGATTTCCTTTTTGATGTGAAAAAACATCTTTGGCAGCACCTACTAAGTTTTTCAGACAAAAATGCAAGATGCAAACGATGCCACTTCCTAAATTATGCTAATGATGTTAACTCAGTCACTAACATTGATTCGATAGAGTAAGTAGCAGGCATGAGCATAAAACGTTAATTTATTCATAACTTCAGTTCTAGCTGTTCAGTTTTAAAAATTTAAATGGTTTTGATTTTCATCAAAGATGTTTTCGCAAAAAATAAAGCATCTTCCTTGCCTACAGAGTACACATGCAGTTTTTTATTTCTTTTGAAATATGTTTGGTGATTCTAAAGCCCGAAAATCTTGAATGCAACAAAACTCCTGCATCAACACCATTTTTACTCTGTAATTCCAATTCAGCTGGCAAGTAATCAGCATTAGCCAATTTATTTTTACAAGACTATACACTGAATTTAAAATTTTGGCAGCTGTTTGAATTTCTTTATCATTCAGTTTTTCGATGACATTTTGAAGCACATGCCTTTGTGATTCTTCGTTTGTTTTTAAGAATTTTTTATGTGCCACTGACTCATCGTGAATTATGGTTTTTTGCATAAAGATGCCCATCTACTATTTTTATTCTTTCCATTCGGCTCTACATTAATTTCCGTACATTCTTTTGAACCATGACAATCTTGTTCAACACCCATTTTTTTTATATTTAGCACAAACAGAACAACCTAATTTTCCATTTTGGATGTATAGCCATTTATATTGGGTTTTAAAAAAAAATTGTTTGTTTCTCATTCCAGTAATCGGTAAGTTGCTGTTCTGTTTCATAACACATTGATCATTTATAATATCCTCATTATCAGCATTTGTATTTATAGAATTATTTGATGAAATAACTTCACTACTAACATTAATTTTCTCCATTACACTGGCAGAATCCATAGAAATAGATTTCTATTTCTTTTTTTTTTTTCTTTTTTTGTCTTAACCAAAAAAAATTAATATATTGGACTGCCTTTTCATGGCTAATAAAATTAAAAAACTGCTTTAAAAATTATTTGCATAGATTTTGATAAATATTTGGTAATGAGCAATACACAGTACACTTCTCCCTGAGGCGCCTCCGTAGCCAGGTGGGAAGGAGCAGCAGTGCGTAGCACACGCTTCTTGATTAGACCGGGGTTCGAGCCCGTCACCACCAAATACGAAGGATGCGGAAAGGTCAGGGAATGACCACCGCATATCCCGGAGCAATATGGCCTTAGTTGCTAATGCTCCTAAAAACCAAATAACAAACATAACAATAACAAACTTCTCCCTGGAGCAGAAGCTAAACTGATTACTTTCTCTGTCACACCTACCCTCATACACAAATTGGCCTGTCTCACTTAAACATTTATCCCTACCACATGGCATTTTTCACAACATCGCTGAGTTAGTCAGTCTCGGGCAAAGGTAGCATGCTTTTTTCTCCTGGAAACTTGGGTTTTTGTTCAGCAAGCAGAAAATCAACTGCAGAACAATTTACAGACAGTATACACAGAGCAATAGAGCAATATGGCCTTAATCACTGATGCTCCTAAAATCCTATTACAACAACCTACCACTTCGCTTATAACAACTGTCCAGATGGGTTACACATGCTCAGTGATATCTGTTTGCAAATGAAAGATACTCAATAATTGAATTCAGGGTTTAATTTGTAAAATAAAGGAACGTTTCAACTGAACAATGGGCTCGCAAATTTTCCAAAAAATAAAAATGTGCTCTTGTGAGCCCATGCAAGAGCCCACTATAGCTTAGCACTGACTGTATTTCATCACAAGTGTACTTATGGTGCAGATGTGGGAAACCACCAGTGGCACCTGACCCCAAACACTATGCACATTATGCCACTTCTCAGCCTATCTGCCTAATTTTTCTAGATTTTGTAATATACTCTGATTGCTATCATTAACCACCCTGCCTACCTTTGTATCATTGCAAATTTAGACATTAAGCCTATGCCTTCATCAATATCATTAATAAATATAGAAAAAAATGCACAGCGGGCCCAGCACTGAACCATGGGATATTCCACCAACAACATTAGTCCAAGAAGAGTAGTGCCCATTGATAACCACTCTCTGTCTTCTGCTGCTTAACCATCCCTTTATCCAAAGCAGTAATTGATCTTTTTCGATTCATGTCTTCTGAAAACACCTGTTTTCCATCCAGCAAACAGCAAAGAATACAATTAATGCAACACTGCTCCAATTTGTATATATTTTTGGCCATTACCCTAAAAGTAGTCTTTTAGGGCAATGGTATCAGAAGCCTTCTGAAAGCCAAGTATATGATGTCTAAATTACTTTTTGCATCCATTACCTTTCTTGCTATATCATAGCATTCAGTAAGATTGGTTAGACAAGCTCACCCCTTAACAAATCCATACTGTCACTGCTGAGCAACTGCATTCTCTCTAAAGAAGAGAGAATGCTCTAGTTAAAGAATTAATGCAGATTGTCCTGCATTATTTATTTAACTAGCGAGGCCATTATTTTCCCTGAATAAGAATTCAGTCTTCCTTATCTTGCCTACCCTCCTTTGTGAATCAATTACAGGCTAGTTTATATGTAATTTCGTTTTTTGCTCTGTTATTTCCCTTTGTGAATTGGTGATACATTTGCACATCTCCAGTTCCTAGGGACCTCCTCTTAATCCATGGGTACTCTCATAATTATGGCTATGGGTGTGCTTACCTCCTTTTCTGCCTCCCTTAATATAATTGGATACATCCCATCCAGCCGACCAGGCTAGCCAAGTGGGTAAAGTACCTGCCTGGCAACCCAAAGGTCGCGGGTTCGATTCCCGCCTCGGGCTTGGATCAAAGTACTGCAAAAAACCTTGGGAGGTGCAATATGGCCACAGAAGCCGATGCGTCAACAACTACCAAAAAAAAAAAAAAAAAAAAACATCCCATCCACCTCATGCACCCGTTTTATGTGTAGCTTCAACAATCCGCCTTACAGTTTCATCTATTATCACAAAGTAATTCAGTTATTTAGTAGAATTTGATGTGCTTCTGGTATCAGCATCCCCAAAAAATTCCTCATGTGTGAATTCAGATGCAAAATACCTATTCAGTTTGTCAGCAGCCTGAGCAGGATCATCAACAGTTAAACCATTCCTGCTTAGTGGACAAAATGTGATTCTTCCCCTGTCTTCTAGTGTTTATGTAAGTAAAAGAAATCTTTGTGAGATACTTGTAATCTACCTATCTTGCCTAATCTGTTTTGTGACTCAATTGCAGGCTAGTTTTTATCTACTGTAGGCTTCCATATCACCTCTGATATAGAAGTGAACAGTAGATGTAAGTAGATGGTAGAAAAAGCCTTTTAGCTGTGATTCCTTCCCTAAATACTTTTGTTTTTTTTTCGTTTAAAAAAAAAAGAAAAAAAAGAGCGATATTCTGACTTCCTGCCAGTTAACATGGATGGCTCAAAGTTGGAATCATGTACGAAAATTTATTTTGTTTCTCAGAGCAAACTAAACATAATTACAAATAATTCATTACGAAAATAAATTTTCGTAATGAATCCAGAGCACGTAGGCCTTTTTTACTATGTTGGAATCATGTGTAGGATCTGTTGCTGTCTTTCCAGACACTACTATATCCAAGCAGATTCTCCCTGAATCCAGCATATACACTGCAGACCTACATGCTATACAGTTAGCCTTGGGTCGTTAGCCTTAGCCAATACCAAAGGTTTATTATGTATTCTATTTCTTTGAGCATATTACAGGCTTTATTATATTTGAGATACAATTCTCGTCCAGTTCTGTCTCGGGTTTAGCAGAAGTTACTTTCTCTTTGTGAACGTAATTTTAATATTTGCTTCTGCTGGATTTCTATCCAGCAGAAGTGAATAGGAATTAGGGATTAAGGGAA
This sequence comes from Mastigoproctus giganteus, assembly GCF_048544385.1. Taxonomy (NCBI): domain Eukaryota; kingdom Metazoa; phylum Arthropoda; class Arachnida; order Uropygi; family Thelyphonidae; genus Mastigoproctus; species Mastigoproctus giganteus. Next base: position 149,236,384 of record NC_143575.1, read on the forward strand.
AGTTCTTTGCTTCTGATGGATTCCTATCCAGCAGAAGCGAAGGGATTAAGGGAAATGATTAAGGGAATTCACTTGAATTCCTCAGCATTTGGCAATGTAGGCTTTATCAAGTTGATCACTGCTATTAATTGAGAGGCAAGGAACATAGTCTTCAGGATGCTGAAAGTTGTAAATACCCCCTTTTTTTTTACCACAGTGAATGTGAGGAAAGTTAGCATTAGCATTTTAGCATTAATGGAGGCATATGATGCAAGAAAGCAAGTTTATGCAGCATCAGCAAAAAAACTTCCACTTCACCCCTCCGTTCTTTCGAAATATCTGTCCAGCTGAGCCTTAAATTTATTTAGGCTATCAACTTCCACAACAAGGGATGGAATTCTGTTCCACCAACCAACTACCTGCTAGCTAAAGGCAAATTTCCGCACATCTATCCTACATCTGTCTTTCCTCAATTTGGATTTATGCCCTCTCAGGTGATTATTCTGAGCAAGAGGAAGAATCCCATCAGCATTGAGCATGCTCAAACCATTCAAGGCTTTATACACCTCTATCAGATCACCTTGCTGGTGCCTAGTCTCCAGACACTGTAATTTGCAAAACTTAAGCCTTTCTTCGTAAGAGCAACCCTTTGTTCCATTCACTAATCTTATTGTCCTTCTCTGTACTCGTTCCAACAGCTCTACATCCTTCTTGAAATGAGGCCTCCAGACCTGTATACAGCACTCAAGGTGTGACCTGACCATTGCCTTATACAAGGGAATAATCACCTCCTTATCCCTGCTAGAAAGGTTCCTCTATATCATTGATAAGACACCATGAGCTACTCTTGCAGCCTGTCTGCACTGCTCAGAAAACTTCATATCTATCTGCCTGCACAATTACCACCTGTTCCTTTTTTGTTTCTACCACTGTCAGTGTAGTACCACAGAGTTGATACGTTGCTCTTGGGTTGCTGTTTCCTATATGTAGTATTTTACATTTGTCAATGTTAAGCTTCATTTGCAACCTCTCAGCCCATTTGCTCAACCTTTCCAGATCCTGTTGCAGCAGCATAGCGTCAGTAGTGTCCTTAACAACCCTGCCAACCTTTGTATCATCTGCAAACTTGAACATTAAGCTTGATATACCATCATCAATATTATTTATAAATACAGAAAGCAATAATGGACCCAACACTGAACCCTGAGGGACTCCACTAATAACATTATTCCACGATGAACAGTGTCCATTGATTACCACTCTCTGTCTTCTCCTAGGCGCTTCCGTAGCCAGGTGGGAAGAAGCAGCAGTGCGTAGCACACGCTTCTTGATTAGACCGGGGTTCGAGCCCGTCACCACCAAATATGGAGAATGCGGAAAGGTCAGGTAATGACCACTGCATATCCCGGAGCAATATGGCCTTAGTTGCTAATGCTCCTAAAAACCAAATAACAAATCTGTCTTCTCCCCTTCAACCACCCCTTTATCCATAGCAGTAATTTGCCTCCAATGCCACACTGCTCCAATTTGTGCAGCAGTATTCCATGTGCAACAGTATCAAAAGCCTTTCTAAGATCCAAGTATATAATATCAAAGTTATTCCCTGCATCAAGTTCTTTTGTGACTGCATCATAGTATCCAATCAAATTGGTCAGGCAAGACTTCCCATTAACAAAACTATGCTGTGTCCGAGCTATAACTGAAGTCTTGTCTAGATGATCCTCCAGTGCTTCTTTACCAGTGCCTCCGTTAATTTTCCTGGAACAGAAGTTAAACTCACAGGTCTATAATTACTTGTGTCAGCCTTTATTATTATTATTATTATTATTATTAGCCATATGGTGCAAGGAAGACTGAGGCTTATGCTGCACTAGCCAAAAAAAATTCCTTTACCCTGAGAGAGAGAGAGAGAGAGAGAGAGAGGTAGAAAGGAATCACCAAGAAAGGGAAGAATGATGATATCCAGCTCAGGACCCTGGGTGTGCCAAGCCCATACTCACCAGATGTGAGCCCCTGGGGCAAATCCTCCTTTGTGAATTGGGGTCACATTTGCACATCTCCAGTCCATGGGTACCTCCCCTGAGTCCGAGGAAGCTCTCATAATTATGGCTAAGGGTTTGCTTACTTCCTAAGGGTTTGCTTACTTCCTTTCATCTCCTGACTTGCACCGCCAATAGTCTAGAAATACAAGCCATAACACTTTCCTTTCCTTCCCTTCCCTTCCTTTCCAATAAATTAGTAAAGGTAATTTTCCTTGTCACTCACAATTGCAAAAGGTCAGTGAGAGTCAATATGTGCTGAATGTCAAAACAGGTTGATGCATTAAAACTTTACCCTAAAATGTTTTATATGATGAAAAAAACAGGATGGGGCAGCACTAATTTGCAAATTACATATTTACATTTTTATGCTGATATGATTCAGTGAAGTGTTGCAACTTCAAATATTTGATACCCTCATAGCAGAAGCTCTATGACATACTTTGTGAATAAATTTGGTAAGTTGTGGATTTAATTTAGCAAACAACAACTTTCTATTGTGAGTTTCTAAAACTAAAATGTGTTTCTTTATGGCAGTCAATAGTCTTCTAGCTCCAAACAGAATTCAGAGATAGCAAGTTGGGTTACCAAAAGTGTTAAGTTAAATTTTAACTTTAATTTAATTATAATCATATTTGGAGAACCAATTTATCATCGGAACTAAGTTTTTTAACTAAATTAAAACAAAGCGATTTAAAAAAAAAAAAAACCACAAGGTTTCCGGTACTTTTCAGTATTATTGAAGGTAAAGAAATTGATATTTTGCAGATAAGTTCTGCCAATTTTGAGAATCTACCAGACATTATTATGAAAAAAGAATTGATGTCTGGTTATCTTTTTTTTTTTTTTTTTTTTATCCTTAGTCTGGGAACTGATAAGTGCAGAAGGAAGCATGAAATATAACAAGTTATACTAAGTCATTCGTGGCATTGTAATAATTCCTCATAGCATTGCTCAGCATCTAAGAATACTCAACCAGCTGAAAAAATAACTGAATTCACATCTCAACACTATTGTTAAAGACAAAAGTTTCATTCTGAAGGGGGAAAGTCTGCTATGGTAGTTTTCTTGAAGCAGTCATAATTAGTTGATGTCCAACATAAACCCAAATAACAATTGGCAGATATAAAATTTTTAGATAAGCTAATGTTTAAAGCATACTGTGCTGAGTAAACAAACCTGTAGTCATACTTTAATATAAAATGTGCCTTTTGTCAGTGATAATTGATTTTTGATGCAGTGTGGGCCTTAAAAAACTTCCTGCTTTTTTCTGAACAATTTCCTGTTTTCCTCCTTCCTACAAACACCTCTTCTCCAGTTTTTGTAAAGTCAAAAGTTAGCATCTATATGTATGCAAACTTTGATATATAGTGGACCCAATGTAATTTACAGTTTTGGTTCTTTATTTTTATTTCTTTTAAGAAACATATGTAACAATTGTCCTAACATCCTAATTAGCTCAGCATTTACTTTGGGGGCGGCGCCTCCGTAGCCAGGTGGGAAGGAGCAGCAGTGCGTAGCACACGCTTCTTGATTAGACCGGGGTTCGAGCCTGTCACCACCAAATACAGAGGATGCGGAAAGGTTAAGGAATGACCACCGCATATCCCCTGAGCAATATGGCCTTAGTTGCTAATGTTCCTAAAAAAAAAAAACTAAAATTTACTTTGGCTAGAGTGCAAAATTTTTTGTATTTACAGTTAATAAACAAAGCAATATTAAAAAATTTCTAAAAGGAATGTTTATCTTTTAGGTTGGTTTTTTTAACCGGGAAAAGAAAGAAGAGATGCAGCAGTTGATGAAAGCAGCTGAGCTAACTGATTGGGAACACCGTATTACAAAGGATGATGTGGAGGATATATCTAAAGACAAAACAGATGGACTCGACAATCCTACATATAACACATAACGGTTTCAAAATATCTTTTGGATTAGAATGGAATACATCATACCCATGCATCAAGGTTCCTCTTTCTCTCTATAGGCAGAAAGAAGCTGCTAGTGTTCTATGTTCTTTCAGTATGTAACCATCAATTAGTCATCGCTAATAATTGAAGGAATATGTAAATTCTGTCAGTTAACTGCATTATTGAGCAAGCCTTTGCAACTTTTATGTTGCATAGACTTGCTCAATATGTAAGATGCTAGAAATATCCATCTTAAAGTTTGAACTGCTGAACTCTTTTTCTCTCTGAAGATGCTCATCATTAACGCTATACAACGTTTTGTGTGAAGGGTGTCCTGTGCTGATAAGATTGCTGTAAAGATTAACGAATGAAAGCCTTATAAATATAATGGCAGTTCAGGTTTGGCTTGATTTTTTTTTTTTTTTTTTTTTTAAATCATGTATAGTTCGTACAGAAAATAAAATTAATCACTTTTAGAGGTATTCCCATTCTCCTTCAGATTCAGATATTCAGATATATTTCTTTGAAACTGGAATACAAAACTATTCCAGTTGATGTTTACACCACTTTAGGACTGCATTTTGCAGCTTACTCAACCTGAATTTCTTTGCCTAAGTGTTCTTTCAGCAGCACAAATGATGGAAATCATAGGGTGACAAATCAAAACTATAAGGCAGAACATCTTATCCCAGTTCTGCCAGGTTAAGAAAACAAAACTTTTGATCAGAAGATCTGGTCACTTTCTTAGAGTTGGTTTTTGGGTGTTTTATAATATCATAGTAACAGTCAACGTTTATTGTTAGCTTTGCTTTAAGAAATTAACTTGACTTGCAACTTTGATATTCAAAACACAGTGGCCCTCACTTGTTTTTTGCTGATGCTGTGTTTGCAGTGGAGGTTAATGTGTGTTGTGCTGGAACATTTGCTTTCAAAATGGAAGTAATAAACCAGTGACTCTCTGGTTTATTACTTTTTTTTTTTTTTTTTTTTTTTTTACAAAAGTAGCACTGTTTAAAAAAAGTCATAGCCTTCAGTCTGAAATCATTCATTTATAACCAATGAAATGTGAACTCATGTTGCCTTTTGCCCTGACAACAGCTGTTCAAGCATGTGTGTGTGTGTGTGTGTGTGTGTGGCCTTCAGTCTGAAATCATTCATTTATAACCAATGAAATGTGAACTCATATTGCCTTTTGCCCTGACAACAGCTGTTCAAGCGTGTGTGTGTGTGTGTGTGTGTGTGTGTGTGTGTGTGTGTGTGTGTGTGTGTGTTGACTTCACAGAATCTCAGATCATTACATATATTTATTATAATTATAATATTATTATTTTGTTAATGCAACCAACACTGATGTTAAGTTACATCATGCAAGTTCAACTTGTAGGATTCTTCACAGATTTCGTTGTGGCCTTGTTTTGTACAGTGTCTTTTCCATGTGATCTTATTTCATATTTACATGGGTTACTATGACAACCAAATGATTACTCTTCCTTAGAGTCTACATTATAATTATAACATGCATGCAGTTTTTATAAACCTAATCATCTGTAGAACTTTTTTTAAAATCTCCAGGTGAAATTTAAATTTCACAACTTAATGTAACACATCATGGGATTTAGGTGCCTCCATAGCCAGGTGAGAAGGAGTAGCAGTGCGTAGCACACGCTTCTTGATTAGACCGAGGTTCGAGCCCGTCACCATCAAATACGGAGGATGCAGAAAGGTCAGGGAATGACTACCGCATATCCCGGAGCAATATGGCCTTAGTTGCTCACTTGGTGGTATTATTTAGAGGATTATGTATGAAGTGATTTTGAAACAGACATGTCTTCATTAAAGTCTACATTGCCACTTATCAGGGGGACAATAACATAAAAGCCTAAGGTCATGACCCTCCTGATAGAGTTATTTTTATATCATAAGTTTAATTTCATATGACTGGTTTTATATATCTATGTGATATTCTAGAATGTTCGGACCACACTGAAATATGTTCTGGAGTTGCACTATGCCAAGTGACATAGTGCAATTGGGAGTGACAATTGGCATCAGCACTGAAAAGTACTTTTTGCTGCTTGAAGGTGGAAGCAGAGATTTTGGAGATATTGGATGGCCGGAGTAATGTCTTCACCAGCTGAAAATACAGGAATACCAAGTAAAATTTGCCCAGAGAACTAATTATGTGGGCTCAGGCTGATGTTATGTTGTTATTTGGTTTTTAGGAGCATTAGCAACTAAGGCCATATTGCTCCGGGGATATGCGGTGGTCATTCCCTGACCTTTCCGCATCCTCCGTATTTGGTGGTCCGGGCTCGAACCTAGTCTAATCAAGAAGCGTGTGCTACGCACTGTTGCTCCTGCCCACCTGGCTACGGAGGCGCCTGCGCAGACTGAGCAGGAGTGATCAATTTTTGTTACTGTGGAGTGGGGTTCCTTATGACAACAGCAGCACAAGGAGTTTCTCCAGAAGTCTGCACAATTTTGTAATTCATAGGGTAGCCCTGCACCCCATTTGCGAAGGCATATGGTTCTTGGACGAGTAGGATGTCGTAGTCGTTGTCATCCATTTTCTTAGCTGATCTGCAGTGGCTTTAGCTCTATGTTCATTTATTTGTCATCTTTTTACCTTATTGTAATTATACTGCTGGGCTTATCTATACATAGGGCTTATCTATACATAGTTAATTCTTAACCGGTTATTCATCACAGAAGAAAACTACTACTATGAGTTTATCAAGTTTGCACCAGCACTCTTCACAAGACGGAGCACTCTACTGCCAATGCGGAATAGGAGCACTCTAAACATGTGATCCTAACCTAACTGGCCAACGGACCTTAACCTGAATAGCATTTACTGGCCCACGGGCCACCTGATTCACCAGTGGCAACTTACATGCAGCTCTCTTGCTGTGTCTTATTTATCCTCCTCCCCGGGTTCCCTTTCATCTGATGGTGCATATTGCTCCATTGATAACCTGGAGGATGCCTTTGCCTACATCCTCCATATTTCTGTCTATACCCTACTTTCTTGAGTACACTCTGTACTTCCCCTATTCTACCTTTTTTTTTTTTTTTTTTTTTTTTGTCTCCGTCCAGGAAGCACTGGCAACCCTAGCAGAGACAAGCCAGAGAAAAATGGGTAGCCTGGCTACCTCCTAGTGGCGAGTGCGGGCAACGTGGAGTTCCACCAGAGTATTTCAGCCCTGCTGCTAAATGCCAGGACACACAATAGAACTCAACATAATATGTCTTCAACACACAACAGTTTTCTGGCATTTACAGTAGTGCTGTATTTCTTCACAGCGTACATATGGCATAGATATGGGAAACCACAGGTGGCGCCTGGCCCTAATACTATGTACACTTCTGGCTTTCAAGTAAGTTGGAAACTTGCTGTCCCACATCGAATGTGAATGCTCCTTCTCAGACTGTTACAGTTTGTGCATTTTGGTTCAGCTGTCTTGTTGGGGTATGCATTGTAGCTATGTGCTTTCTTGGCGCAATGCCCGCTGATCTGCTCGGTCTGGGCACAAGTATGGGATGTATGGCCAAATCCAGCACTTCAGCCCTGCGATATGTTCCCTGTATCTGTGGAATCCCCCATACAATTTTTACTCGATAATGTCGTGACAGAGTCTGCTAGATCTTTTTTAAGTTGTGAAAGTAAATCTCAACCATTGCTTTGGCGTCAAGATCTTTCGACACATCGTTGATTACAATAGATGGTCCTTTGTTTTTTGGAGCCTCGGCCAGGAGTCTCAGAGTTGGAATCTTTGTGGTACTAATACTGTTCCTCTTCATTGGTGTCTGTTTCAATTTGACTTGATTCTAGTAGTTTTAAAGTCTTCTGTCAGTGTGGTAACAATCGTCATCTTAATTTCTTCACTAGTTTTCATGGTGTTAGGAAAGCCTAGTTTAAGGATAACCAGATGGCTACCATCTGGTTATCCTTAAACCAGTTCTGGTTTCAGAACTGTTTTCTTTCTTTTGGCTTGTAGGATGTGGTAGTTGTGTGATTAGTAGTGACTGGTGTCCTCAGCATTTGGGTATAGGACAGGATGCACTATGGCACTTTTTTTGCCCCTCCTTCCAGGTATATTTACACCTTTGCATTTGCTTTCTCACACTCCAGATTAGTTTTGAGAAGAATGGTCTCCAATTTGCTGCAGATGGAGAATGTCTGCATGCAGCATTGATCTTTTAATAAGTTCTATATTCTGAAACCCTAGGGGCTCACATCTGGTGACTATGAGTCCTAAGCTGGATATCATCATTCTTCTTTTTCTTGGTGATTCCCTTCTACTTCTCTCTCTCTCTCTCTCTCTCTCTCTCTCTCTCTCTCAGAAAAAAATTTTTTTGGCTGATGCAGCATAAGCCTCAGGCTTCCTTGCACCATATGACTAATAATAATAATAATAATTCTGTTTTTAGAATGAGCACCTGTTGAAGGATAGGGCCCTCCGGCAGCGCAAGGTTTAGGATGTGTGATTCTTGCACACTTTCGGTCTGTTGGCTTTGCTGCTCTGGCTGATCTTTGCAGTCACTTTGTAACGTAGTGTTTCTTCGATTTAGGCCCAGTCACATTATTACGTATTTAAGAGACTGGAGCAGGCCTCTGATCCTCAACTTTATCTCACAGTTCAGTGGTTTGCACATTATCTGGTTAAATTGCTGTGCTTTCTTCAGCACAAATTACTTCTTCCAATGCATCTTGCTAAAGTCAGATTTTTGGAGTATCCGAATAATCGAGCCTTGTAACGTCCTTATAGGAGATGAAAATGACAGAGTTTGGTTATCGTATCGAGCCCGCACGCAATTTGAGGCCACACAAGGTCCGTGTGAAAGTATTCGCTACCCACACAGGTCCTGTGGGAGGGGGAGAAACGCCCAAGTAAAACAATACATGTAGAATAGCGGGGTTAGTTTCCCCTGGTAATTTTTCAGCGCGCTAAAACTCATGGTGGCAATAAAAAAGTGGGGAAGCACTGGAAAAAACTTGCCACCTGTGGAAAGTTTATGGAAGGGGGAGGGGAAGTCACTGAAAACATGATGCATTAAAAAATATCGCACTTTAATGGTCACAAGTTGGAGTACTCTTGCAGCCCAGGGAGGTTCTTGACTGGCGTGGGTGTTCTGGTGGAACACCAACCCCAGTCAAGAGCTAAATTTGAACGTGTCAACCCAAAGAACTCTTCTTTTTCCTTCTTGTCAGTGGCATAGTCACCTGACTGACAACAAAGGGAACATACAAATGCAAAAATCTGGCTAATATCTCAATGAAGAACCAAAAGTTTCTCACCACTAGGATCCTCTGATGATATTCCTGCGAGAACAAAAATTAAAATTTTAACTGGTCTATAGACACTTAACCCCAAGGGCTCACATCTGCTGAGTATGGGCTTGGCACACCCAGGGTTCTGAGCTGGATATCATCATTCTTCTCTTTCTTGGTGATTCCCTTCTACTCTCTCTCTCTCTCTCTCTCTCTCTCTCTCTCTCTCTCTCTCTCTCTCTCTCAGGGTAATTCCAAAATTTTAATTTTTTTTGTTGGTGCAGCGTAAGCCTCGGGCTTCCTTGCACCATATGGCTAATAATAATAACACTGTTCTTATAATCTTCTTCAATTTTTCTTCGTCAGAGATAGTTGCAATAACGTAGAGATTGATTGCTACTTTATCCTCCCTGGGTCTGCTGAGAATGCTCGGCCATCACAGTGAGTCAATGAGGGCAAAATCAATGAGGAAATACCTTTTGTCGCATTCTTTGGCCGCACTTAGTAGGTTCTTGAGGGCTTCTGTTGTTGAGGATCCTTGTTTAAACCCAAATTGGTTCCAAGCTGGAAAGCCAGCTGTTTCATAGTGTTGTTGAAAACTTTCATGCAGTAATTTTTCAAATAATTTGCTGAGTACAATGGGCCGATAGGATTTTGGGCATTCTGGTTACTTGATCGGATTTTTGATTGAGTTTGATATTTGCTGTTCTCCATTTCATTGGGAATTTTCCAACTTCTAATTTGAAAGAAGTTTTCAAATTAGAAAATTTCGCAGTGCATATTCTGTGACCTTTTTTAAGTATTTCCTGTTCTATCATGTTTTGTTTCTTATTTGTGCGGCGCAAGCTGTTTCACAGTGAAGGGGAACTCTGATATTTGTATAGTGTAGTTCCAGTTTTCTTGGCAGAGATGAGGATGTAAAATGTTTTCATGTCTAACAGTACCAGGGCTTCCTCTCGTCTCCGCGTTTTGTACATTGTGTGTCACTGTTAAGGCCAGAGATTTAAAAGTGTGCGAGCTATGTGTAGTGTTGTGCGCCGTTGTTCTTCTGGCCGTTTAGCCATCGGAACCCACTGTTTCCACACTTTACCCCCGGGGAGGTAGGCCAGGTACACAGTAGTTTTATATTTACTCTGGCAGGCCCTGCCATATAGTTTTCAGTGGCTAGGGCCTTAGATGAGATTGTAAAGTGTGTTCGTTGTGTGACGGCACAAGGGGTTTGGCTTCCAAATTGTGGAATATTGTTTGGTTTGGGGTCCAATGTCGGTTTTCCACAACTGCGCCATTGTTTCTATTGTGTTGTAAAACAGTACTCCGTAAAATCCAGAAGTGTGAGTTTTTTTTTTTTTTTGTATGTTCTTGATTCACAGGGGTTCCCTAGGCATATGCCCATCTCAACCTTGTTCACTTCTGACGACGCTGAACCTCTGAAAAACTGGCCTGAAAAAAGTGTTCAAGTATGTATGTTAGTATTGTGTGTGTGTTCAGTTGTTAGTGTCAGGCCTCTTTGCCAAACAGGGAGCAGCCAACGCCTGGGCAGCTGCTACCTAATGCCCATCCCTGGATTCGAGGAGCCAAGTCCGGGTCTATTATTCACTGTCAGTGTTACTCCGGCAGACCCTGCCACTTAGTTTCCTGAGATTTCACTGGCTAGGGCCTTAGATGAGATTGTAAAGTGTGTTCATTGTCTGACGGCACCAGGGGTTTGGCTTCCAAATTGTGGAACAGTGTTTGGGTTAGGGCGCTATTAGTGATTTTCCACAACTGCGCCATTGTTTCTATTGTGCTGTAAAATAGTACTCTGTAAAAGCCGGAAGTGCGAGGTTTTTTTTTTTTTTTTGTATGTTCTTGATTCACAGTGATTCCTAGGCATATGCTCATCTCCACCTTGTTCACTTCTGACGGCGCTGAACCTCGGCAAAACTGGCCTGAAAAAAAAAGTGTTGAAGTATGTGTGTGTGTGTGTGTTCTGTTGTTAGTGTCAGGCCTCTTTGCCAACCAGGAAGCAGCCAACACCTAGGCAGCTGCTGCCTTATGCCTGGGCTCAAGGAGCCAAGTCCGGGTCTACTGTTCACTGTCAGTGCTCAGCACATGATAATCCCGCACTCGCCGGATGTAGTGCAATACCATCGGGTGCTAGCAGTCCCGCTCCCAGGCTGCCCATACCTGGGAGCCAGCAACAATTAAAAAAAAAAAAAAACTACTACTAATAATAATAATAATAACTAACTAGTGGAAAAATCACTGTTTCAATAGCTCATTACTGTTGAGAAAAAGAGTATATTTCTCATTCCAAGTAAAAAATACTGTTCAAGATTTAGACCTAAATGGATGAAATATGAACTAATGATGCTCGTGGCAGAGAAGAAAAATCCATGGGATGTATAAAAATTATCAGATGACACAAAAGACTGGCAGACATAAGCTAGTCTGTAATCAAGTCGCAGAGCAAGTTAGGCAAGCGAAGGCTGATGCCACATTCCTGGCATGTTTCGTACTGTCTCACAACCTGCCATAATTCGATTGCGGACAGTTTCCACATCAGCTACCGGAGTCGAATACGCCAATGACTTCAAATGACCCCACAAGAAGAAATATAGTGGGTTTAAATCAATAAGCGTGGAGGCCAGGCAGTTGGTCTACTTCAGGAGTCGTAAATCTTGGTCGTCCTCTGTTGGCAGCACGAGGTGTAAAGGTCCCATGTTCACAAAGGCGGCGATGGATACCTTCAAACGTTTTCCTGTCTGGACATCTTCGTTCTGGGAACCTTCCATGGTACAAACGACGAGCCTCCAGAGCACTGCTTCCGCCAAACCGTACAGAAAGTGCATATCTGCTTGCTCCTGATTTGAGTACGTTGTCAGAATGGAAAACCACCAGATTCTGTCAGTACCTTGTATTGAAGGAAATCGCCTGCGGGAGATAAGACATTTCGGTTAATAACTCGGGAACCAAGCATTTCCGGAACATGTTGATATAAAATATTTTTGTTATCTTCATATGAGGAACTCATTCCCGAAGTTATGCCGTGTATTTTTGAGACACCCTGTATATACATATATATCATGAAAAGCTATGAGGTATGATTTTCACTGTACTGGCTATAGAATGAAGTACCTATCCTTGTTCACTTCAACAGTCCAAAAAAATCAAGAAAACTACTTCTGAAAATATTTATTTTCAGATTTCCAGTTCCTCAGAATCAAACAGCAAGAGACTAGATGTTTCAGAATATTAACATTTATCCTTATATACATTATATACATTCATCCAAGAGCTGAAGACCACTGATCCTAAGGTAAAGGAATAATCAATTACCGACTTCAGAGTCAAAAGTGGAACGATTACAACTTTTCTTCTATTTATATTAACTTGCAGAGAGAGTCTGATTAAGGCAGCATTAACCACCATTCTGCTATCCTCGCTAAGGTAAATCAATGTGAATATTGTATATCAATTTTCTAACATATCAAATAAATTATATCCATAAGACTTACTCGTTTCTTACCAAAGCCGCTATAAGTTCTCGTCTTCTGGTGAACACCAAGAAGGAGAAGTTATGCCGTACCCCAAAGCTTTCGGGGTCACCAACTAATAGGTGTACATGGTTTTCATCTAGATTGGGTATGTTGTTTAGCAAGATAGCTCTGATTGTCGTATTGTCTCTGATTGTCAATATTGTCGTGTTGTGTACAATTTAACAGCACATGCAATTATGTTTCGTCCTGTCCGCAAGTGCAGAAAGGGTTTGTTCTAGCCCTCTTTCATATGACCTGGATATAAGGGAACCATACCCTGATAACAAGAACAAAGTAAAGATTGGAGGGTAAAGTCAATGAAACGCTGATCCTTTATTGCAAATTCTACCCGTTGAATGAATTTTTTTGTAACCTCCCCAAATACACTTGCATCCCATCTCTGCCATTCCTCCATAAATAAATTCAAAATTCTAGGTTTTTTTTTTTTCCTGTTTAAAGTTGTTAGCCGGATCAGAGACAATATCCAGACAAGTCACTGAAATACCTTTTTAATTTGTAAGCCATTCCTCCGTATTGTGCATAGAGGTTCAGAGGTATAATTCTTGCCAACACTTGCAGGGGATTATTTGAAATTGTTCTGGGGGCATTTATTATGGTCTATATCTCTGTAGTGATATTAATTTTGATTTGATCCTAACCTTAAACATTGCCTGAAACCGCACTCCAGATGTATAAGCAATAATGGGAAGGAAAATTGTCTTCTAATATTAATATAACACTTTTTTTACATAAGCCGAATAATTGCCGCAGTAAATTTCTTATATTTTTTCTTTAAATTTATTTACATGGACTTGGAAACCTGGCCTATCATCCAGAACGATACCCAAATTGGAAACATAGGGTAATTGTGTACCTTCCAGTAATACTTTAGGTGGTCGGTCATAAACAAAATGTGATTTAAAAATCATAAAGTTGGTGTTATTTACAGATATTTTCAACTTATTTAGTTTTGCCCAGTTTTGTAATTCATCCAACGCTGGTTAAATTTTTTCGTCGAGGACCCTTCTGGATCGTCTTGGTACTCAGACCACCAAGTCATCGGAATAAGCCACTTTTATGCAACTCTCACTTTCCTTGTGCAGCCACTGGTTCAGAACGGCGTTGCAGAGGAGAGGCCCCCCCCAAAACAGAACTCTGAGAGCATCCTCTGGACACTGTTGTACTACATTAGAAATACCGGATCCTACCACTACCGGTGCCGAAGCACATCCATGGCTAGGATCTTATTTTCCTGGCATCTGAATCTTAGGTAACAATTTAATAATATAAATTAAAATTTGAACTCAAATTCTAACTCAAAAACTTTGTGACCACTTAGCCTATTCTGAGGAGCAATACATTTGGACCAGATCTAAGTATCCTGATCAGCATGGTTCCCATCCCTACCATGGGGAGGTGGGTCGCTACTATCTATCAATGCTCTTTTATTAAACATATCATTAACAAACTTGTTAAACAGAGCAAAATTATTACAATCTGCGAACAGGACCCCCAGACTATCCTCGTCTAACTCACCTACAAGCATCTCCAACCTCCTGCGTATATCCAAGTATACGTTACAATCAAGCATCAGATGTTTTGAGGTTTCATTTTCTCCGCAAAAACATAATCCAAGTGATGTAATCCAAGCTGTGATAACTTGTATTTCAAGCCATGTCCAGTTAATAGAAAACTCGCTCTTAGCCCAAACTGTAACCAAGGTTTTGATCTATTATCGACCATTCTAACATCAGGCAAAAACATGTATGTTTGCCTACCTTTTTCACTGTTTGCCCAATATGCTTGCCATAGACCAACAATCTCGATATTTATTCTTTTCTTCTCATCACGGACTTTAGTTCTTGAATATTCACGTCCTTCATCAGGGCAGGAAGTCACACCCAGTATGGTTCTTCTAATATCATTTTTAGTAAAATATATTAACCCTTTCAATAATACTTCAAAATAGGCAGTTTTTCTTCCTGCCAAAACCTGGAGTGCATCAGAAGAGACAGTACGGCATGCGCGTGTAGTCCCTAGTAGGGCAAATCTCCGCGCCTGTACAAGATGCTTTTGTATCTTGGTCTTGTCTATTCGATGAACCCATGCACCGGAGGCGTAAGTAAGTACAAATTTGTATTGGGACAAATAAACATTGGTATAACATGTTTAAAGAACGTCCTTTTATGCCCCAGTCTGTCCTTACAACCCTCCGGATCTTGGCATACAACAATCCTGTTTTATCTTTAATGTATCGTACATGCTCGGTAAAGAACAGCCGCTCCTCCAACTGCACACCCAAGTATTTTGTTGTCTTGACATAGCGTATTGGCACTCCTTCCAATTGTACAGTAGGGTGTCTGTTCATACTCAGCTTACCTTTCATTAGTATCTGGACAGTTTTTCCCTTAGAAATTTCTAGTTTATTCAACTTAGACCATTTGCTCAACGAACTCAGTGCATTATCTGCTCTGGTTTCCAGTTGAGAACGAGAATTGGCACTAATTAACATCACTAAATCGTCCGCATACGCTATCATACTTACTCCTTCAAATATATTTTGGAGAAAAGTATCAAGCACCATATTCCATACATATGGACCAATTACCGAGCCTTGTGGGCATCCCCGGTACATAGGTCTAATGATCTCTCTATAGTTATTTCTTATGATCACTTTCCTATCTTTAAAATAATTCTCACACACTTGATATAAATTTTTAGAGCAGCCAGTTTCTCTAATCCTGGATATGATGCTCATCCACCAGAGCCTGTCAAAAGCACCACGGAAGTCAATAAAAACGTCCAGAACATACCTATCACTGCTTCCCTCAACAGTGTGGACTAGTCTATATATAGCGTCCTCTGTACTTTTCCCCGTTTTGAATCCGTACTGAAGTTCAGAGGATACAGACATACTTTCATATCTAATCATTAGACGACTTATACAAAGTCTTTCATATACTTTGCCCAACACCGGAAGGAGAGCAATGGGTCGGTAAGCACCAGTCTCGTTTAATAAACTATCTGTTCCTTTTATTATCAACTTCACGTGTGCGTCCTTCCAGGCCTCAGGGAAGACACCCTCCTTTATACATTTGTTATACATTTCCACAAATGCCTCCGGAGTCAGTTCGAATGCTTTTTTCATCACAGCAACTTCAATCCCATCAAGGCCCGGCGTCTTGTTATTTTTTGCTCGATTAATTGCCACATGTACCTCGTCCGGTGTAAAATCACATTCTTCACCTTCTTCGTGAATTTCATGGCATAAACTACCCAATGCTTGCTCTTGGTTTTCTAATTGAGGAAACAAATCGTCCAGTATACTGTTCACAGATTGTTCCCAGTTCAAAGTTTGCTCATTCTCGTTCCCAATAGTTGTGGTTATGTCCAAAAGACTCTTTTTGTTATTAATTATTTTTAAAATTTCCCAAGGATCTTTGGATCCTTGCTCTTCAATATATTTCTTCCAATGACTTATTTTGGATTTATTGACAGCTAAAACATAATTTCGTCTTTTCTCTTTATATTGCTCAACATAATTTCTAACTAAATCAATATTACAGTTCCTTCTTTGCCTTTGACATAATCTTCTCAGTTGATTGACCTCCTTCCTTAGAATCGTCAACTCGTTAGTCCACCAAAAGACTGGTCTAGAAGTAGTATTTCGTTTCTTCATACTTCGAATACAAGCTTGCGTAATAACATTTGTCAGTTCTTTAACATGATCGTCAGCTGTTAGGTCATCCCAGCAAACTCGTCTCATTAAATTATTATAATTTTCAGTAAACCTTGGCCATGCAGCATCCGTTATCAAAAATCTTTCTATTTTATTCCAATTTCGTATCAAATCCTGTGAATCAATATCATATAGAATCGCGTTGTGGTCACTCGTAGTCAAGTTCTCAACAACTCGCCAGTTCTTTATTTTATTCCTTATTGCATCAGAAGCAAAAGTAGCATCTATATATGAAGAGCCATGTACAGTATTATACGTTGGAAGATGTCCCAATTCATTAATCACTTCCAACCCGGTTGCAGCTATATACTCCTCCAGTAAATTCCCTCTGTCATCAGAGTTTCCACTGCCCCAGAGTGGAGAAGTGGAATTGGTATCTACCGCAATGACCATCCTCTCAGAGCCCAATAGTCTATACAACTTCTCTAAGTATGTTAAACTTGCTTCTAAATTTTCAGAAGGTTGGCAGTACAGAGCCACCATATAGAGCCTGCCGAAGTCCCCAATGAGTTCAGTACATACTGCATTCTTGTTACATAAGGTTGCCACTTTCGTAACCACTATATGTTTGTTCCGAACAATTATTGTACCATTGGGTAATACTCCCTCCGAAATGACTGTATATGATCTCGGGTAACATCTTACCTGCTCTGCAACTGCATAAGGCTCCTGAAGAAGTGCCGCCGCAATATCCCTTTTCTCCATAATATAATTTACTTGTAGTGCAACACTTTTGGCTCTTTGGGCATTTAACTGTAAGATTTTTATTTTAGCCATAATTAATATTTCTTTTATAAATTTCTATGGCCTTGCTGTATTCTTGGCAATTTTTACTTATAGCGGCATGATCCGCTTCAACACCATTCCTTTTACAATTACAGCATCTTGGTTGTTTATTTTTATTTGGACATTCCTTATATGAGTGCTTAACTTCACCGCAGTGACCACAATTCGCTTCTTTCTTACAATATTTTGCTACATGGCCGTACATCATACATTTGTAACATTGAGTTACTGGGAAGATCTCCTTAAACCTGTTAGCTGACCAACCAATTAACAACCTTGATCTACACTTCACCCTTTTCCATACACTTGCACTAAATTGGACAATCCAGTTCTCAGTGTCCTTGTCTTTTGTCTTATTTATTGTTAGTGCTTGTATTCCTTCACAACATTTCTTTTCACTCATTCCCATTTCATTGAAATTTTTTAACCATAGTTCTTTAGGAAGGTCTTCTTTCTTCATTCCCTTTTCAACAGCGAAGATGACGACTTTTGGCAAAATAGATCTTGGAACCATACTTTTTAATCCCGGCGTATCTAGCTTGGAACAACCTTTGATCTTAGCAATATCGTTATCAGTTGCTGTTTCCACAATAACACCTCTATCTCTTATTGTTCTTATGTTTTTAACTTTCACATCTGTCAGAATAGGGCGGATTTCTTTCAACACATCTTCTTTCACTTGCTCACTTGTTCGGTATTTTTGCGATACCGCTTTCAATATTATCTTTTTTGACGGTTTCTCCTGAAACTCAATGTTCTTTTTCACCACTTTCGCATATGAGTCTTTTTTACTTCTTTCATTCTTTTTCTTGAGTCTTTCTTTTAACAGTATGTTCTCTGTAAAAACATCATACGCCTTAGCCTCTAATTGGTCCCACATTTCCAATATAATTCTTATAGAGGCAGCTGGTACCTTACTTAGTTTATCCCAAAGAAAGGTATATAATTGATCTCGCTGATTATGTACATACTGAAACTCTTCATGTTTTGACTTTATCTTTTCATCCTTCTTTTGCTTTTTCTTTAAGGATCTTTTTGTTATACTAACATCTGACTCATTTCCTTTCGATCTCTTTTTCTTTTGTGCATTTTGTTGAGAAGCAGTTGATGCAATCTGCATTATCTGTGAAGCTCCAGCAACCGATGACGATCCGCACTTCACTGGTGTTCCAGCTAGAGAACGATCAGCAAGGACTTCTATTTCAGCTAAATCTTGAGCCTGAGAAAAGATACTTTGTGTGATTTCATCTCGCTCTTCTTCAGTCAACTCTGAAGCAGCTGACATTACTTCTTGGCTCATTGGATCCAAATCACTACTACTTGACGACATTGTATAAATAAAATGCGAACACTATATACACACTTAAAAACCAGATGTCAACAGTGACAGGTGGTTAATATATACAATATCAAAGAGCAAGGAGCCAGCAATCCAACGATTCAATTTCTAATGCAAATTAAAACTTTAAAAACAATCCCCGGTCCAAGTTAAACGGACCGGGGTCCCAGAACTTAGGACAACGAGAAAGGGCACGGAAATACAAAAATAGATTTTTCCTGAAACCCTCTGCACCAGTTCAGCCGGCAGGGGATTCACCCCGTACCGCCCGCCCCAGACGACGTGGAACGTAGGACTACTAATCTATAATTTACAACTCGTGCAAAGAACAATATAAATCAGCACACAACTAGAAATTTCAAAAATTAAATCTAACCTTTTACTTTTTCAGTCGGCCAAAATACAATATGTTCAGATTTGTCCCCAAGATTAGCCCTGGGGCACACTGATGTACTGTATGAAAGATGTTTGGCTTGAACCTTTATTGCTCTGTCCGTGCAATACGATCGCAGTACTTGATAAGTCTAGTTATTACAGTGGGCCATCCTCAGGGACCTGAGGGCGCTTTCCCAGAAATTTAAGTCGAAAGCTCCCTCGAAACTCACGAAAACCATTAATACGTACTTGCTTGGGGAGTCAGAAATTAATTTATCACTGAGATAATTGCATCTTCCGTCGAATGCCCCTTTTTAAAGCCATGCTGGCAATCCGAACAGAGGTGGTTTTCGATCAGCATAGTGATTCTAGGGGCCAAATGTGGCTCAAAGAGTTTTCCCATGTTGACCAAAAGAGAAATGGGTCTATAAGACCTGGGATTTGTTTTGGGTTAACCCAGTTTATGGAGAATCTTCAGTAATGCTTAAATAAACAAAATAATAAATTTTCTGTTTATACTCCGACGACCAGAGGAGTTCACAAAATAGACAGAATACAAGAAAAAGCACCGTGTTCAGCAATCACGGGCTGAACCCTGGTCACTCAAGGCACGTGTATTTATGCACCCGCACGCCTGACCACTAGGCTACGGCAGCTTTAAATTGTTTCCACACTCTGGAGAAAATTCCCTCAAGTAAACACTCGTACAGATTAAGTAATACATTTAGAAAGAATTAAAAAAAAAATTGTCTATAATTTGATTTTCTATTAAATCTTCTCCAGGGAATATTTTCGAATTGAATTTTGTTTTGCAGCCCCTAGCTCATTCATGTTGAAAAGCTCAATGTCTGTGGATCAAGTATATATATATATATATCTCATTCTCCAGATGAATTGCTGCCTGCTCAGGCAAATCCATGTCTGGAGAATCCAAGGGAAAAAGATTACGAACAATTGATTCTACGATTGATTTCCAGTCCGCGGTTTTCTGGTTGTTATCAACCACAGTATTGTAAACGTCCCACTAAGTAATTTATTCCTCGTTAATTTATAAATTAGGCCCCATGGCTCCGGATTACCAAAACGTCTCACTAAATGCTGCAAACAATTCGTCTTGCTCTCCACTATCTCCTTATGAAAATTTCTTCTCTTTAATCTATAATCATATTTAAGTTGGTGTACATTTTGTACACCAACAAGTGTCTCCCATCGTTGGTAGGCCTTTCTCACGTTCTTTACTTGAACTCTCAAAGTAGTCAACTCCGGTGTAAGAACCATCCAGGTGAGAACCATTCAAAATTTCAATTTACTTTATTAGAGTCACTCAGAATTTCTTCTACGTACCCATTTATATAATGTGTCTATGAATTTCTACGTTCTGTGGTCGGTTTGCCTGTTTTATTGAACGAAAAAATCCCAGTTTCTGGGGAGCATTATCTTGCTAGCTATGCCTGAGACCGATTAACTCAGCCACGGAGTGAAAAAAGCTCATTATATTTCCTTGCGTCATCGACGGGATCCGAACCTGGGGCTTTTCTAACCAGTATGGGGAGGTGATGACGCTACCACTGTGCTACTCGCGCAGACGGTGAGAACCATTGGGGTAGGCCTTGTCGATAGTAGGAAAGAATTTGTGGGTAATTTCACCTTTAGTGGGTAATTACATCCTTAGAGTAATTACATCCTTACATCCTGTGGGTAATTACATCCTTAGAGAGATGGTACGGCAATCCACATTGGATGATTTCTAAATCAAGTGACAGGGCGCCAGCAAAAGATCTGGAGTGCGTTCCTGCTGTATCGTCAGTAGGCATGCACGGTACAGCAGGCACACACGGGTTGAGGTGAGCAAGATCGACTTCTGGATGGTTTCCAACATTTCCCTACCTGGCAGTTTTTTGGTTCCAAATGACAGAGGCATATGTGATGTAAAAGATCGAGAGTGTACATCTATTCAGTTCTCAGTCACGCCTGAAGACCCTTGCAACGAGTGCAGCATAGTTCCTGATCTTGGTTTTAAGGTACTCTCCATGCGGTTGGAAATTTAGTTTGGTGTCCAGGATCACTCCTAGAATTTGATTGTTTTGTTATCAATTTTAAATTGCGGTGATCAGAAAGCATCCAGCTTTCCTTTTAGTAGGATGGAGTCTGTCTTGATTTGGATTTGGGAGATCTTGAGTTGATGATGGTTTGCCTAGGCCTGAAGTTTGGCGAGAGAATCATTGGCAACGCCCTCCATTCCGACCCTGGAGTCGGCAGCCACAGTGAGGATAAAAGGTCATCTTCAAAAGCCTTGGAGGAGACCTCCCCCAAGTCAATATGAAGAAAGCTATCTATAACGATTCCAAAGGAAGGGACTCAACACTGAGCCCTGTGGGCAGCCTCTGTGTATCTGTCTAGTTACCAGCTGATAGGTGGTGTTTTCAGTAATGGACCCCTCAGGGAGGTAGCTTTTAATCGTGATGTACAGGTTGACTGCTATCTCTGCTTCTTGCAGTCTACTAGGACACCAAAGTGAGTTATGCAGTTTTTTTGTCCGCCACTGTTTGTCAGTGTGGAGAGTTTGAAGACCGGCAACATGTACTGCATTTATGTCCTAACTATACGGAATTTTCATTACATTGTTCCATACGAACAATGTCCTCACTTTCCAAAAGCATCCCAATAGCTGCAGTGCGATGGGATGTGGCGTTATCATCCATAAACACGAACTCGGGGCCAATGGCACCTCGGAACAGACGCACATGCGGAAGAATTACCTCAGTACAGTAGCGTGCACCGGTTACAGTACCACCTTTCAGTATCTGGAGTTGTGCATGTCCATCCAAAATAACGCCTTTCCGGACGAGAACACCTCGACCCCCATTTCAATCCTTTTCGGTGATGTTTGCGGGGTGATACCGTGTGCCAACCTCTCGCCAGATTAGCTGACGTCCAGAATCGCTGCTGAGACTGAATCTACTCTCATCAGTAAAGAGTACCTTAAGTAAAGATTTTGTGATTGTAACCTTTAGAAATAGTGTTGGTCCTTACGTTTTGCACCCCAGAGCTGTAATGCTCAATGCGTTATACGTTGGTATCAATATTTGTAAAAATAATAAGAGTAAGAATAATAATAAGAAATAATAAAAATCGAAAATCTTACATTACATTACTCTAATGTAAGATTTTCGATTTTTTTGTTTTAATTTCTGGAGAGTATCATTCGGAAGTGTTCTACGTACTATATTGCGGTAAACTTCTCTTATTATTTTTACAGTTATTCTTTTTAATAAATAATGATTAATTAATAATTTAATCTAATTAAAAGTATTAATTAATAAATATTGTAACTATCATTTCATTTAGCAATTATTATTCTTTCATATTGAAGCCATTTTGTCTCCGGATTGGAAGGTAAATCTATTTTTATTCTTTTCACATTTTGTTGTTGGGTTTTAGGCGCATCAGCAACTTGCACCATGTTGATCCGTGTATACGGTCTCTAAATGGCGTGCATTCTGCCGTCCATTTGTTATTTGCTGGAAGAAAAATATGAGTTTCGGGAATAAAAAAACCATGCTACCCTCGTCTGAGACTGACTAGCCCAGCCACGTCGTGAAAGAAGCCCATAAAAATTCCCTCTCGTCACTAACGGGATTCTAGTCAGATTCTTTTCCTCTCGGGGTGGGGAGGACGGTGATTATATCAACTATACTACCCACGAGGGCTTTTCACACGTTGCACGCTTTGTCAATGTAGGGGAAATGTTGGGTAGCTTTTTTTTTTTTAATGTCTGCTGTAAACTGATTTGTTTTTTTAATCCGACAAAACAAGCATACCACTATGTAATACGCCTTTTTACAGGCGGTTTGTTGATGTTTTATATTCTTATTTAGCTCAATTTTAATAATTATTTTGATATAATTTTAATAATTTTACAGATAATTTTTCCTGAAGGTGGAAACATATTCAGATCGATAACAACAAAATAATCAAATATGGAACTATAAAAGAGACCTAGTGGAATGAAATGTCTTACTCGAAGTGCAGCTGAAACAAAATGCAACAACCCTACTCATCCTGGGAGTAAACAGTCGAGTTAGGTTGTTGAAACCGTTTCACATCCTCGATAAAATTTTCATATTTACATCCAAGAAATGGCATATGAATATCACGTACATATCCATTCTTTATCAGAGAAGAAAGGTTACTGGATATTATCTATTCAGTCTGTTTGCTTTCTGTGATTATTTTTGATAACGGTAACCGTTTTGGAATTACTGGAGACTTGAGAAGACAATAAGAACACATTTTATCTAATGAAATGGAACGAGAAAAACGGGAGTATAAAGATAAATATCGTATATCGACAATAGCTGAACTTTTTATGTATCTGGGTGCTTAAAAAACTGGTGGATAAGTGACATTTTCCCCATCAGATTAACTCTTCTTCCTGTCCCAGCCATTCTACATGGGTGTGTGAACAGAGATTTTCCCCGGCAGCAGTTTCATTCCAAGACAACGCCAACGTCAGGATGCCAAGGGGTGGTTATAACTCGTAAGTCGTAATTTTTAACATTCTAATTGTTATCTTACTAAACCAAACTGATATTAGGCCACCCGAATATTTAAATTCATGTGCTGTGTGTGTGTGTGTGTGTGTGTGTGTGTGTGTGTGTGTGTGTGTGTGTGTGTGTGTGTGTGTGTGTGTGTGTGAATTATGTCTGTTAATTGCGTATGTTCTATGGTCGATCTGTCTGGTTTGCTGGACAAAAAACTCCAGATTCTGGGGGGGGGGGAACCTTGCTATTTACGCCTGAGACCGACTAACTCCAGACACGGAGTGAAAAAAGCCCATTAAAGTTCCTCGCGTCATATTGTTACCTTATTGATCCTATTGAACATCTTTGGGATGAGCTGGAAAGGGCTGTTCGCTGCAGGCCTACACCTCCGTCAAATCTCAAGGAACTGCGTGGCACCCTCATGTCTGCATGGTACTCCCTTCCTGCACAACGTTTTCAGCATCTTGTTCAATCCATGCCTAAACGGATTCATGCTGTTTTGAAGGCTGTCTCCGCAAGTAGCACAGTGGTATCGTCACCGTCCTCCCCACACATGGAAAAGCCCCGGGTTCGAATCCCGTCGATGATGCGAGGAACTTTAATGGGCTTTTTTCACTTCGTGGCTGAGTTTGTCGGTCTCAGGCGTAGATAGCAAGGTTTTTCTCCCCAGAAAAACCTTGCTATCTAGCAAAACCTTGCTATCAATTTACAGACACGAATATGGGTTAATATATTCAATTACGAGCAACCCTAAAAATAATTATGTTTTGAAGGCTAAATTAGGCTGAACACGCTACTAGGTAGGTGTACCTAATAAAGTGGCAGCACAGTGTAAAATGCAATGATGTCAGGTGGCAATTTAAACTTTACTGTCAAATATTAAGCAAGGTTTCAACACTGCACAAATTACTAAAATGTAAAGTGCAGCCATTATCAACCCACTGCAGGATGGAAGCCTTCTCAACAATTCATGCTGAGGGAAATGGACCATGTGCGGGTTGGCAGATCGACCGTATTTAGTAGTCAGGGGCTTGAACCCCGGTCTATTCAAAGAGCGTGTGCAACTGCACTCCCACTCCTGACCACTCGGCTACGGAGGGCACAAGCTACTACTACAGTCCTGCAAATTATCAGGGCTGTAATAGTCTGCAAATGGAAGGTAACATTGATGTATTTTTGAAGCAGTAGTGTATTATTGACTTCTAGATGAAGAGAATTGCTTTCATTGATTCATCGACATTCGAAGAACGTTTATGGGAATTAAGTGAGTCAGTGAGGTCGCTTTGGATGACATGCCAACTTCTGGCTGGCTTCACATTGTAGTGACTGCTGAAAATTAGAAGGTTGGATAAATTTATCCGTGAAGACCGGTGCATTAAAGACTTTAGATAAGTGCGCAAGATTGGGATTGCACTGGTGTTCGAAGAAAGTGCATCACCTAGGAATTTCACATTTCTAACCCTTTTTCGTGATGGTACGTTACATTAATGACTAGCATCACAAATAGAAATATAAACAAAAGATATTTATTAAAAAAAGATTAATAGTTAAGGCAAAGCTAAGTAATATTTGTCAGGTGCTCTCAAAATATTCCAAAATGAGCATTTGCAACCTTTATATAAACACGACAATGGCTGATATATTATCAGAAGCCCTCAATTTGCTTCAGTTTATCATTTTAAATGGAAAACAAAATGAAAAGTTATTTTAATATATACAAATTTGTATTTAATATTAATATTTAGTTGAACTGCCTCTGGCCCGGATGATAGCAGCACACCGTCGAGGCATTGATAAGATCAATTTCTGAAGATAATCAACTGATAGTTCGTGGATCCAAACACGGATTATGGCTTCCTGAAGTTCACGAAGGGCCTTTGGTTTCTTTCTGGCAACTGCAGATTCCACACGATGCCAACAGTTCTCTATAGGATTCAGGTCCTGGCTGTTTCCTCTCCAGTTAAGAGTTGTAATGGACCGTACTTCCAACCATTTTTGTCACCTGTAACAAATGTAAACACATTACTGTCGAACCTCTAATGCAGAAATGAAGCTAAAGTAACTGCAAAAGTGCCTACTTATACTTTTCGCCCGATAACAAGGAGCATAGTCGTCCTGAAAGATGCAGTTACTTGGCGGGTTAAAATTGTCTCTAATGGTTGGCAGCAATTTTCCTTCCAATATAGCCAGGTATCCATTGGCATTTACGGAACCTTTTATAAACTGCAGGTGACCCTGCTCCGCGATACGAAATGCGCCCCCATATCATTTGTCTGATAGGGAATTTCACTGTAGACACCATACAGTCTGGATGGTATTCTTCACCACGTCTACGGCGAATCGTTTGTCTCCCATCAGAGCCATACAGATTTAATTTCTTCTCATCCGAGAAAATAACTGACTTCCCGTGTTCGGGGGGTACATTTGACCTGCTCCTTACACCAGATTAATCGGGCCTTTTTCATTTTTTGTGTGAGGAGGGGTTCTTCTTAGGACGATGAGCTACAAGTCCGTTTTTGAAGAGGCGTCTTCTGACTGTTACTGCACTTGCTACCACTGCTGTATTTTCTTCCTATTCTCATTCCAGCTCAGAGGAAGAAGCTTTATTGTTTTTAAGGCATAAGCGTTCTGTTTTTGGGTAGAGACTCGTATGCGTCCGGTTCCTTTTTTTCTCTCAACAGAACCAGTATTCTTGAGTTTGAAAATAAATCTACTCACTGTCGACTGATTAAAAGACACTTTATAAGCAATATGGCGAGAACATCCTTCCTCACGTAAAGCAACAATAGCTCTCTTTCTTCGTGGCGTCGACTGCATGTAACTCGCCATCCTGACACAAGCAAGGAATGAATGCAACTCTTGCAGAGCGTGCTTATATATTGAAAGTAACAGCTGATGCAATATTACGTCATCACCTACGCGTGTCAATCTTATCTGATACAATCTGTAAGAAATATTGCCATATACTTAGTTATTCGGACGAAAATTACAATTTTAAGGGGTGATGCTCTTTCTTTGAACACCAGTGTAGACTTTAGTGCGTTAAGAGCAACATCTCGGATATAAGTTCTCCATGTGGGTGAGATGAAATACTAATGTAGATCACAAGGAGCGGCGAATATAGGTTAGTGCCAATTTTCTGGAGCGCTAGGAAACAATGGGCGGGGATTTTATTGATAGCGTCGTTATCGAAGATGGAACCTGGTACTCCGCGATAAACTGAAGTCAAAGTGGTAGTCTATGGAGTGGTGACAGGAGGAATTACCGGTAATGAAAAATGCAAAGCTCAGCCATCTGCTGAAAAAATTGTTTCTTTGTGCGAGACGAGAGGAGTTACACTTGTGGACTTCCTAGAACATATACATTCCAGGAAACATATAATTGGTTTAGTGTACTATGTGGAGAAGACACTCAAGATACAAATTTCAAGAATTGCCACCGGGAAATGAAAATTTCTGCTTCTGAACGACAATTCCAGACGCAATACCAACATCTGGACAAAGGAGACCATTGTCGAATTCAGGTAATAGGATACGAATTCTATCGTATCCTCTGTACATTCTCGATCGTGCGCCATCCGACTTTCACATGTTTTTTTCATATGAAAGATAGCCTTCGTGAAGAACACTTCGCTGATGACGATATTCTCATTGCGGCGATAGAAGGCTGATATCAACTTTTACTTATTTCAAAAAAAAAAAGTAAAAGTTGATATCAGCTTCTTGAGTTTGGAAATAACAACTTATTTCCAAACTCAAGAATACTGGTTCTGCTGATAGAAGAGGGGAATACAGGCTCTCTAGTTCAGCAGTGCAGAGAATTTATACAAAGTGGGAATGTGTGTGGAAAATATACACTGAGTGATTACTGAAATATGACCATCCCTATGAAAATTGAATGCGACCCATTGACCTCTTGAGGTATGAGAGTGCGGAGTTAGTAGACCTACGTAGCATACATAAGGTGTCAGTGGTTCAGTAGGTACCAAATTCCGAGCGTGATGGGTAAAAGGAAGGATTTATCGGACTTTGATAAAGGACAGATTGTGGGTGCTCGACGTGATGGCGCCTCGATTTCCCAAACGACTGAACTGGTGGGGTGTTCGAGAGCCGCCGTAGTTAAAGTGTACAGGGACTGGCGTCAAAATGGTCAAGCAACGACCCGATGGCAAAACTGCAAGTGTCACCGAAAAGTTAGAGGTGAGCGCCGGGTCCGACGACTCATACAGGCGAAGAGGCGCAGCACTGTACAACATGGGCCAACTACCCCATACAACATTGGCCAACCCAGAACAATATCTGGCATGACCATGCATCACACGCTCGCACGTATGGGCTATACCAGCAGACTACCCCTATGGCATCCTCTCCTAGCTAAGGTTCATCGGCGTAAAAGGCTCGCCTGGTGCAAAGAGCATGCAAGTTGGACATTAGAAGACTTGAAGAAGGTGGTCGGAAGAGTCACGTTATTTACTCCACACCGTGGATGGTTGTGTACGGATTTGGCGTCAACAACGTGAGGCTCTTGATCCATCGTGCATGGTATCAAAAGTGCAGGCCGGTGGAGGCGGTTGTATGGTGTGGGGCATGTTTTACTGGCTGGAACTTGGGCCCCTGGTGCATTTGGAACAACGTATCACTTGTCTCCGTAGCCGAGTGGGCAGGAGCGGGAGTGCAGTAGCACACGCTCTTTGAGTAGACCGGGGTTGGCAGATCGGCCGTGACGGCCGATCTGCCAACCCGCACTGGACCAGCGTGGCAGATTATGGTCCATTTCCCTCAGCAGGAATTGTTGAGGAGGCTTCCATCCTGCAGTGGGTTGATAATGGCTGCACTTTACTTTTTACTTTTTTTATCACTTGTCTCTGCTATCGTCAACTGCTTGCTAACTGTGTACATCCCGCTATGGTTGTTACACGTTTTCTCGAATGGCGATAGTGTCTTCCAAGATGACAATGCGCAGAACCATCGGGCACTTGTTGTGCAGGAATGTCTTGAGGAACACAGTTCTGACTTCCAGCATATCGATTGGCCTCCAAACTCCCTCAATAGCAATCCCATAGAGCACTTGTGGGACACTATGGAAAGGCATACCAGGCATCTGGATACACCAATCACCTCCATACCTGCATTGCTGACCGCATTACACACAGTTTGGTTGGCCATACCTCCTGAACGCCTCCGACATCTTGTTGAATCAATGCCACGTCGGATAGCTGCTTTACTGAGGGCAAAAGGAGGACCTACAAAGTATTAGGTAGGTGGTTATAATTCAGTGATCACTCAGTGTATATATAATACTTAAAAACTTGTAACATCTAAGTAAAAATTTGGAGGCATTTTTTTAGCACGACCCTCATGTTAATAAAATTAATTTAGAAATTAAATAAAATTAAATTAATTTAGATAAACATTCACCAAAACGTATACCATATCCTGAGTGAAGTTCAATTTCGCACCACTGCCGCTCATTTAGGTACTTCATCCTTGATGTGCATCCCTACTTTTTGATAAACTGAAGAAGCTAAAGTGACTATGAACCTCAGTGCATAGGATTTGTGAATACCTGGTGCATCTGACAGAATGAATGAACTGTTAGTTTCTTATAGTAATAATATTCCTTCTAAAGAGTAGTAAAGCAATTAGAGGAAAGTAATACCTCATATCAAAGGTCATTAAGTGCACTAGAGTGGACAGCTATTTTCAGTTTTCAATCAAACTTTGAAGAGAAACGCTCTAGAGACTGTTCTCTAATAATTTTTTGATACTTTAGTTAAGCAGGGGCAGACTGGTGGTCCAGACGACTCCCAACAATTTTGGTTCTTTTTGTTTTTTTAGTAGCTCCCTAGCCTGGCTCCACGTGCAACTGGACTGTAACTGATGGTAATTGAACTGTTCCAACTTGTTGGAGTGGACTAGGTGAAGTGGCCGATTATACAACACGAAAAATATAACCCCACATTATACTAAGGGTCATATACACCACTACATTGATTGGTCTTTATCTGTACGGTATGCACACATGATAACGCGGAATTGCCATAGTTTGGTGGGGCCGCATACACCAATAAATAATCGCTGTCTATTCGCCCCGACCAATGCGCCCTGCAGTTACATAATTAAAATGAAGCGGAACAGTGCAATTGAAATTCTTTCATTTGTTTAACTGTATAAACGCTGCCCTACCTACTTGTAACTCCCAGGGGCTCACATCTGGTGAGCATGGGCTTGGCACACCCAGGGTCCTCGGCTGGATATCATCATTTTTCTCTTTCTTTGTGATTCCCTTCTATTTCTGACTCTCTCTCTCTCTCTCTCTCTCTCTCTCTCTCTTTCTCTCTCTCTCTCTCTCTCTCTCTCTCTGGGTGACTCAGGAATTATTATTATTATTTTATTTTTATTTTTTGGCTGGTGCAGCAAAAGCCTCAGGCTTCCCTGCGCCATATAGCTAATGATGATGATGATAATAATACTAATAATACTAATAATAATAATAACTGGACATAACCGTTGTGGACAATATGGAAAATGCTACCTACCTGATTGACATAGTGGTGCCCAACACAAGCAATGTCCAGAAAACCCATGAGGTAAAAAATTATGAAGTTCACGAACCTGAGACATGAGGTGAAGGAGATGTGGCATATGCAAGAAGTATCGACCATCCCGATCATCGTGTCAACCACCGGTATGGTGCCAAAGACTCTACATAGCAGCCTAGCAGCAATAGGTCTCCGAGAGAACACCTACAAGGAACTCCAGAAAGTTGCAATCCTGAACACCTGTAGGATAGTCAGAGATTTCCTCGACCAACAGTAACACCAGACATTACACCCACCCTGCGTACTTGGTAGCAGTACCCGTCACGGAGTGGAATTCCCCAATCAGGGAGAAATAATATAAGAGCAACAACAATAATAATAATAAAAGGGAGGCGTATTCTGACCACGACTTACGAGAGACGTTTGAAAACTTTGTGGCCTGATTATGAAAAGTTTGTTTGAGGAGTCTGATAATATGTTACTTTTCAATATAGTCTTCTTTGGGGTTAATAACCCTTTGCCACCAATGCTGCGATGCTTTCTCCGTTTTTCACGCAGCAAAAGTCCGATGCCGAAAACTCAAGTAGGCAGGGTGATGGATAGATAGGTGAATGGATGGTACAGAATACAGCTGGGGCGCAATTTTAAGTCTCACCTAGGGCGCATGAAACCCTTGCTCCAGCTCTGAATACAGCCATGGCAATGACAGTCTTATGAGCAGGCGCATTGTCCTGGTGGAACAAGACTCCTTTGCTGAGTTGTTCACTGCTTTTGTTTTAAGTTTTCACGTAAACTCCTCACAATGCCTACTTAATATGCCCCTGTGACTATTTGGCCTTTCTGAAGATAATCCACTAGCAACACTCCATCAGTATCCCAAAAAACCGATGCCATCGACTTAGCTTTCTTTGGAGGGGAGAAGAGCTGTTTTTCAACTGTTTGGATTGTTCTTCTTTATGTCTCTGTTGAAAGTGATGGACCCTCGTCTCAACCATGGTCACAAACCTTGCAAGGAAATTTGCTAGATCTGCTCTAAAACGATCATTTATCACCAGATCATGCACACTCTCAAATAACTTCTGGAGTGATAGAAGTTGCAAGTCTTCCACGGGTCACCTTTCGGCTCTCCCTTCCGCGTTTAAATTCCGCTGGCCACTTCTTAACCATGGAATAGGAAGGAACATCCTCCCCCAGTGTTGTAATGATATCCTCGTGAATTGCCTTTGGTGTTAGTTTCTTTTTTCCCAATTATTGGATGACTGTACGGTGACTGATTTTGTCCATGTTACCATGTTCATTAAAAAAATATTTTTATTGAAACTGCATGAAACTTGATGGGTTACCATTTGAAGTGTTTTGCGTTAAGTAGAGGAATTTTTAACACTGTGCTATTGCACTTTTATACTCAGTCCACGAACAGTTCAAAAGCCCCTCTTACAAATAACTAGTGAGTAATGACAAAAGGGCACAATCCATTCGTTAGCGAAGTTGATGTGTGTTGGGGAAGGAGGAATATTTTTTATAAGCTTTCTATTTATATTATCTATATCTATTTATATCTCTATATTATTAATTTGCATTTATTTTATACAATATGTACAAATAACCTTAGTACATCTACTGAAAATTGTGATCTATCTCTGTGACCACAGCGCTTTATCTGACTGCAGTGATTATCGGGAAATTCCGGGAGCTGAAGATTTTACTTAAAAATGTCGTGTACAGGGCAAGATGTGCGTGTCTTGAGCAATTAGAGATGGAAACGAGAAATAAACAAAACATTTAAGTAAGTCAAGCAATATAATTACATTCATTCACAGTTAAATTCATCCCCTTCCTTTCAAATGCTATTTTTCCACTTGCTTTCCATCACTAAAACATTTCTTAATTTAGTTTACATTGAAAATCAAATATTGATCTAAATCAACGTTTCACCCCCTTTCCTTTACTGAAATTTCATTATTCTCTTAATTTAGACAACAGTGGTACTCAAGTATTTTAAGGATTCCTTAATATATCATCAGTCAAGTATTTTCTAAATGAATATTTCACTTTCCTTCCTTCAAAAAATCTCTGTATTACAACAGTTTGTATCAAAAACTAACTAATCTAAATCAGTATTTCATT
Organism: Mastigoproctus giganteus; assembly: GCF_048544385.1. Classification (NCBI taxonomy): domain Eukaryota; kingdom Metazoa; phylum Arthropoda; class Arachnida; order Uropygi; family Thelyphonidae; genus Mastigoproctus; species Mastigoproctus giganteus. Next base: position 149,268,550 of record NC_143575.1, read on the forward strand.
CTCTGAGTTACTTATCATGTTTCCCTCTTGGGTAGCACAGCTGTTAGGATCGCCGTCCTACCCAACCCAGGTGGAAAATACCTGAGTTCGAATCCCATCGATGATGGGTATTTTTCACAACGCGGCTGAGTTAGTCGATCTCAGGCGAGGGTAGCATGGTTTTTTTCTCCCAGAAAGTCAGGTTTTTCGTCCAGCAAAGAGAAAATCGACGTCAGAACACACGCAATTTAGAGGCAATATACACGGAGAACATGGCCTTGGTCGCCGATGCTCCTAAAATCCCAATAACAACAACAAGTTATGACGTTAAAAATTTTTCATTATGCGCATTTACTATGATAAATAGTATTTTTTTACATACTGTTCAATTCTAATTAACCAGCAATATTCATGTAGCAACAATCTGCACATGATTGTTTCTCCAGTTCCTTTACCTAAAACACAATAGCGTAGCCTGGATTGTGCCTGCTGATGAAAAAATCAGCAGGCACACATTCACAAAAAAAAAAAAACGGTGCCAATTGCCTAATGCTAAAAAGCGCCACAAAACCAGATTTCGGCGTCAGAGGACAAAATGTACCAGCTGACCCTACCATGGCTACGCCACTGCTTAAACATGTATTAGGCATTAGAGTTCCGTGATAGTCCATTAGCATTCCGTAATTGTCAGATCTGATGACACATTTATTCTCTTTTTCGGGGTTTTCCATCAGTGGACCGTCCCTCGTTTTATAAGAAGAAAATTTTCTTCGGAACATTCTTGGCGGTTCTTTTGATCACGGAGATGACTCTTTGGTACCATGGGACGAAATTTTAATACCAATAATCTAGCTAAACTGTAGATCATCGGCTGCCTTGATCATTCCAGAAAATTTATTTTGTTTTATTTATTACCTTATCATGACCATGTCGTGTTTATATAACTGATAATGCTGATAAAACATTTTACCTGTCTTTTTATGTCCATTCGATCGTTTGATTGGCTTCCTATATCATGTTACAGAGTCCAATTAATTAACAATTTAGCCATCTAGAATGATCGAACAACTTGTTAAATTCATTTAAGCTTTAACAGCGTTACTTACATTACACGCTCACTGGCCAGAAAATTAGGAACCTGTCTTCAATATCTAGTAGGCTACCTTTTGCCCGAATTACAGTCCATGCATATCGTGACATGAATTCCACTAATCTGGCTCCATGTTTGACCATTCTGCCATCAGGATATTTGTCAGATGTCGTATTGTGATTGGTAGAGAACTGCGAAGTTATACTACCCTTTTTAACATATTCCAGACATTCTCAATTCGATTCATATTTGGAGAGCTAGGCGGCCAGGGCAGATTTTGAACCATTCTTCGAACCACTCACATACAATTTTTTGCATGTAGATAGTTGCACTCTCTTGAAAGAAGCCATAGCAATCCGGGTAGAAATGAAGCATTGCAGAGTGAAGTTGGTCCGATTTGACAGAATAATAATCATTGGAGGTAATAAGACATGTAAGTGTGCCCGTACCCAGAACATACTCCATTCAATAATACCATCTCCAGCCGCTTGAGTGGTGGTCACAAGACAGTCTGGATACAGGCTTCACGAGGTATACGCCATTAAAAAAAAAAAAAAAAAAAATTTTCCCCTCAACACGAATTGCTGAGGGGAAATGGACCATCATTTGCTACCCTGTTGGAGTGCAGGTCGACCGTATTTAGCAATCAGGGGCTTGAACCCCGGTCTATTCAAAGAGCGTGTGCTACTACACTCCTTAGCTTAGCCACTCGGCTCAGGAGGCCGTTGTTTACGCCCTAATTTCCCCCTACTGTTAGTGCAAAAAACTGTAAACTTCAGACCACGTGATCTTTTTTCCACCGTTTCACAATCTAGTCTTGACGGCACCACTTTAGCCAAATCTTTCGATTTTTACAGAAAAAAGTTGCTTTCATATGGGCACACGATTTTCAAATCCCAGATTCTTTCTTCATTACGACACATTTATTCCCTGAACTATTTCTCTGTTAACTCCCCCCGCACAGTTCGGTTAGAAATGAGTCTATAACTGTAGAGTTTCTGAATGGGGGAAACACTTGACGCATGTATGCAATGCCATGCTGACAAGGTGATACTTTGCCAAATATAGCAACTTCTGGAAAGTGAATTTAGATGAGATGGACTTCTTTTGTTCGATTTCTTTGATTAAATCAGTATATTCCTAGTTAACAGTGAACCTAGAGGGACAGAACGTTTTAAATTTTATGTACATTTGTTTTTCCTATTTTTATAGGAAAAACAAATGTATATAAAATTTGAAGTTACTTGCAATTTGAATTCCTTACATATGAAATAATATCAGAAAGTTTAGAATTTTACGTACATTTGTTTTTCCTATTTTTGTGCTAGGGAAAAGTACGTTGTTCATCCTATTCAACAGTTTATGAACAAAGATAAGATTTCTTTCCTTGTACTTTAATAATAGATTAGATATTTTTGAGTTGCTCTCTGCTTTTCTTTGTTTATTTTTCTTTTCTGTTTCTCTTTTTGGTACCACTATGCAACTAAAGTTTTTCGGTATCAGTGCTGTTGTTCGATTTTAAGCTCATCAGCCACAGACAATATTGCGCCATTGTATATTATGTCTGCAGAAGCGTGTTCGCGGGCCGATTTGCATGTTGTGCAGACGGAAAACCAGAACTTACTCACGGGCTTAAACTCTACTCCTTCCGCCTGAGTTCAACAAACTACAGCCCAAACTGAAGGATCATGTAGAAACTCCTCAGTCTAAAAGGAATTCGAACGGAGATCTCTTCAAACGAGTGACAAGTGGGGAAACCACTATACTGTCACAAAGGATAGGGCGTCAATCATTGTGCCCCCATTCTGTTTGTATTCCTCGGTCGATTTACCTGTTTTTCTGGATGAAAAATCGAGCTTTCGGAGTGAGGATTGCCAACCATCGCCTAAGGCTAACTAATCCAGCCAATGGTGTAGAAAAGCCCATAAAATTTCTCTCAACTTAGTGGGATTCGAGCCTAGGTCCTTTCCTCACAGTGTGATGACAACCATCTTACCGTCTCCCCGCGAGGTATTGGGACCTCGGCCGTTAAAACATCTCGCGTGCACCGTGCCGCAAATGCTCGCACCACGCCTTCAAACAAACAACTGTAACACGTGTATGTTGCCATTCCACAGTCAGCGAGGCATTGTCTGTAAAAATTATTAAATGCACGCGTCATTCCAACTTCTTGTCGCGCGTCTCCAAGGAAACTGCATGTCACTGTAGGTGTGGAGCAATCTCGCGTGTAGTCATCCGATCCGTGCTTCTTCGACCATTCTGGTCGTTTGTCGGCGGTGTACTGTTTGTTACGATAGTGTGTTGACGGATCGTAACTGTCCGTGAAACGAGCTATTAGCCATGCTGAAACCAGAATTGCGCGAAGATACGCTGGATCCCATACGTGCCCGAGAGGAATGGTCGCCTCAGAAAACTCCTCGTTTAAAAGACTCGTAAGAATTTTAGAATATACGTTTGATAATATCCGTGAGCTAGAGTTCGTGATAATTTGTTCTTTTCAAATAAATAGAGGTTGTTCGTGCTATCGCATAATGTAGACACAAAGGAATGAAGCGGACAAAAGCAGGGGGGAGGTGTGGGGAAGATATCTAGGCTTTGCATTATTTAAATTTTTTGAGTGGCAGTTGTTTTCGACAGCCGTAAATGAAAATAATTTCTGAAAGCATTTACGCTTTCTAATAATAATATTCTTTTATCAAAACTATACGTAGAATAATTTGGAATAGTTTCCACTCGCGACAATTGTTGGCACTCAGAGTTCAGCGCTGCTCAGCGTTTTATCAAAATTGGCCGATTCAAAAATGCCTGTATTGTGTAGATTCAGCAGCAGGCCTAGTGAATATGGTTCGTGTCATATGTAAGTGCTTCTTCGACCATTTCGTGAAGTTGCATTATAATATCATCCATTCTTATCCAAAAGTAAGAATCGGCAATCATTTTAACGCACATTTCTAAAAACGTGCATTAAATATTTGCTGATTCTTACTTTTAAAAAAGAAGATATGTGTCACTACAGAATATCGTAAATGTCCTTTACTCTCGGAGAGTTATATTTGTCTGAAGAGAGATGGGTTAGAATATGAGCAAGTGGGGAAATAGTATTCAGATTGAGCGGGATTGCCCGACTACCGAACTGAAATACACTACCCAAATAGATATTAATGAATGCAGTAGCGGATTAAGGTCGGTTGAGGCCCTGGCGCAGAAGAAAATATTGGGCCCCTTAAAAAAAAGAGAGACAGAGAAAATAAAAATACATGTTAACCATTTTTTTTAAATAAATAAAAAATATTATGTACTATTAATGTTTTATTTACAATAAAATTTGAATATAATATATGTATAATATAATTAATAATAGCATAATAATAATCACAAACTTTTGAACTAATAGTTGAACATATTAGTTGAACTAATTTGTTGGGGTTTTGCGTATAAAGTTGGGGTTTTGGGTGGGCCCTTCAGAAGTCGGGGCCCAGGGCGCGCGCCCGGTGCGCCCGCCGTTAAATCCGCCTCTGAATGAATGCCTCGTACACAATAGAAATAATGGAGCTATAATTTAATTTTGCCCGCGTGTTTTCTTGATTTAGCCCTGCAGGCACTATTTCTCACCTACAGAATGCCACCTTAACGTAAATGAGATTATTTTTGTACGGTGCCAGGTCCCATTATTCAGCAAATGATTGAATGATTGTTGAGTCATTCAGAGTGTGACTACATCAGTACTTTATTATTCAAACAAATGGGTATATTGAAAATCCCGTCTCCGTACTAACGGACAAATTTCGCCATAATTCACTTCGCCATATTTCATTGAAATTAAGTATGCCTAGGATGGTAGGTTTGGCTTTATTTTTATGCAGAAGACAGCATTCAGTAAAGAGTATAAGGTGTTCGAAATGAAATGTCACTCAGAAGATGACGCCGTCTAAAATAGCCTCTACGTTTAATGAGTCATGCACTTTAGATGTAAGCAACTTTTTCTAAAGTAATCACTTTAGAAAACATTTGCAGGACCTTTCAATAAAATAAAAGAAAACAAAAAGTTCTTGTTTATACTCCAGCAACACCACCAGGTTAGTGGAGTTTACAAAAAATCATTAATTGAAACGTTAATCGTATTTAACAGTCACAGGCTTGAATGCCGGTCCACTCAAAGAGCGCGTGCTACTGCACAACACCCCCCCCCCCTCCTGACCACTCGGCTACTTCAGGCCGTGGCTGTGGATTCTATTCAAGTGATGTGGATCCTGAACAAGATTCTGAATCCGCATCGCTTGAAAACTAAAGAATTAAAATTTGGTAAGATGAAGTGTGTCCTTTGAATTCAGAAAATATCGTCAAAAGTGGCTTTATAACTGTGAATCAGTTGATGAAGCAAAGCATACAGTAAGAAAAAGAAGTCGTGACACCTATTATAGTACGTAACAGACCGGTTTGCCAGAGTGCATCTCGAGGAAGAAGCCAGAATAATATCAGATTTTGGTCATTAATATCAAAATTTGGTCCTTGAGGCTGTCACAGACATTCAAGCCCAGGTTGACCTTTAAGGTCAACCTGGGCTTGCATTTGGGAGTCTAATAATGCTGATGGAACTGATATTTGGGTGACACGTAAGTCAAGTGGACCTAATTTCGACCAAGTCCGGTCGGTCTGCGACAGCCAAATCCTCTGCTTGCACCCTCACGATGGTGGGACTGTAGTAACCCTGGGTAAAACCCCCATGTGAAAGTTTTGAAATACTATGTATACTGGAGGTAACCAACCGGGTGTGAACCACCATAAGCAGAGGATGAGGTGTGGTGTCTGCACCACAATCAGGAATGCCTCCCCCTCTGTGTTACCAGGCAATACTAGGTGATAGGTGACTATCATCAACTGCTGCAATAATCCCCTGGCATTTACTCCCGTAAAGGGAATTTGTCGCTCACCAATGTTACCCTTTATTTATTTTGGTATTTATTTATTCAATACGCCACTTTGCTTATTGGAGACTTGAAGTGATGGAACCCAAATTTAGTCTCCAGAGCAGAACTCCAGCAACCTCCCCTCATCTTTTCATTCGTGCAATATGATTAATGTCTTTTGATCTTATGATGGACATCCTGGCGAGATCCAATCTTTCTTACATTTCGAGAGTCAACTCTAAAATGGTGTTCGCACGCCAGCCGTTAGAGACAGTCCACCGGACCAAACTAATTGGTAACTCTCTAGGAGGTTTCCGGATCAGCTAGTATATAATCTCACATCTTCTACCCTACCAGATAGTGACTGGAAGGAGTCCAAGTACTGTTTATGCATGGAGGGGAGGCATTATCGTGGCGTTATGTCGACTACCTGGGTACATTCTTGCCATGTGTAGGCCATATCCAAGAATTTCATTATTCTTACAGCATATCCTCCCCACCTTTTCTTACTACTGAATACATCATGAATTGTCATACTAATAGAACAGACTTATCTGCGAAAAGATCTATACCTGCCAAACACTAACTCGTTCATTTCACAAATATACGGGGTTCCAATCTTAATTTTGTCCATTTCCATTTACAGTCTGCCAAACCCCATGTACTCTTTGTGACAGAACCCCAATTATCAGTTGATTCAAATACTGCTCATTTCAATTGTCCAAATTATTTCCTGTGTGATTCGTTTCACCTCTAAGTGAAACGAATCATACAGGCAATAATTCTCCCAACTACACTAATCACTTGGGACTCTTTGACTACCGCTCTTTGAAACTTGACTTTCTCCAGTCCAACTTTCCTAACAGTGAGGTAATTTTCCTTGGTGATCTTAATGTTTGCTACTCCAGCTGTCTTTCGTTTTCTAGTCACACGGACACAGCTGGTAAAGATGCTGAGGCTTTTGCAATTACTAATGAGCTCGCACAAATTGTTCATTTTCCTACCAGAATACCAGACAATCCTGACACCCGCAGCCAACAGACTTGATCTTTTTCTCACAAACAGCCCTTCTAAGTACACGGTCGAGGTGAGTGGTCCCCTAGGTACCTCGGACCACAACCTGGTGATGGTGTCTTTTCCAACTGAGCCTTTCCTCTCTTGGCTATTCTCAAACTCATGTTGTTTGGCCTTACACGATGCAAAATGGGATGATCTGTGAGATTTATTTTCTTCTTTTCGCTGATCGGATTACAGTTTCAAATCTTCTGATGTCTCATTTCTTCAGATCGTGTCAGTGAAATTACTCTTCTAGGGATAAAATCTTTTATTCCACACTTCATCTTAAAATCTCATCCGTTAGCTAACTTTGGTTTTCAATTTACAAATGCGCTAAGGCTGTTCAAGATAAGAATGTTGCATATCGCAATTCGCTTTTATCCAAATCTCCAGCTTCACCAAAGCTCGCAACAGTTGTAAAGCAGTTATTATCGGTTCAAACTAGATTTCTAACAGGCTAAGAGTAGAAAACTTACTTCTTGTCCAAATAGTAGTCGAATATTCTGATCTCTTGCCAAAGCTATTGGCCGCAACTTTTGCCCATCTGTGTTTCCACCTCTGTCAAAACCAGATTGCCGTTTCAACCAAAGACAAGCTTACCTGCTAGCATCCTATTTTCCTTCCAACTCGTGTATTGATGATCTTGGTAAACAGCCTTCCACCATTTCCAGTACACTCCATTCAATGTCTCCTGTGGTCTTCCGTCAAAAGGATGTCAGAAGGATTTTGAACGACCTTGATGCCAAGAAAGCTCCATCCAGATGATATTTCTCTACTTGTTTTCAATACCCGTGCTCATGAGCTTGCTACTGTTCTGTGTCGCCTTTTTTCACTTTCTTATACCAAAGGTGTTTTCCCTTCTGCTTCGAAAATTGCTCATATCCAGCGTTCCTAAAAAAGGTGAGAAATCCCTCCCATCTAATTATCGTCCCAGTGCACTTACTTTTGCTCTTTCTAAAGTAATCGAGAAATCAATTAACCGCTAATTCTTAAACTATCTAGAAACCTTCCATCCATTTGATCAATGGTCGCCGGTATGAATTCCGTCAGTGTTGATCCACTGCAGATATTCTGGCTTATGTTACTTATCTATGGACAAATTCAATGGAAACTTTTGGTGAAACTCAAGCAGTTTCTCTTGATATTTCAACGGCTTTTAATCATGTCTGGCATAAAGGTCTTCTAAATAAGCTTCCATCTTATGGTTTGCCATTTTTTTTTTTTTTTTGTAATTGAGTATCCAGTTTCTCTCTGACCGCAGTGAGCGATCAGAGAGAAACTGGATACCCAGTTACAAATGGTAGATGGCCCTTTATATTCTAACTTCTCCACTAATGTGGATGCTCCCAATGGTTCGGTTCTTTTACCCACTGTTTTCCTCCTGCATATTGATGATCCTCTTGCATTGACCAGAAATCCTATCCATAGTTTTCCTGATGATAGCACATTGCATTCCCCCTTCCAGTTGGAGAAACCTTGCCCTGCTCAAACAGCTTGAAATTTTTCAATATTCCCTACCAATTCCTTAAATGCTGATCTACAGGAAATTCTCTCATGGGGGCAAAGACAACTTAGTTGATTTCAATCCTTCTAAAACTGTCTTATATCTTGCAAAATGGATTCTTCTGCTCCTATGTTCATCTTAGTTGGTACTCTGATTTCTAGGCGAGATCTATATCTCTATTGGGAATTACCGATACCACATATTACAAACATTGCTTCCTCTGCATCTTAAAAAAAAAAAAAAAAAAAAAAACTGGAGTTTCTCTTTCGCTCTCGGCGTCATTTCTCTACCAAACGACTGTTCATTCTGTACAAACCACAAATGCGCCTACTGTGGAATATTGTTCCCACCTCTGGGGGGGTGCCCCAAGTGTCATTCAACCTAGAAGCCTGAGAGAGGCTTCTAGATTGAATCTTCTCTTCATCTCTAACAATCTCTCCGCTGCCTGCGCGGGTAGCACAGTGGTATCGTCACCGTCCTCCCCACACCGGGTGGAAAAGGCCTGGGTTCGAATCCCGTCGATGACGCGAGGAACTTTAATAGGCTTTTTTCACTCCGTGGGTGAGTTAGTTGGTCTCAGGCATAGATAGCAAGGTTTTCCTCCCCAGTAACTGGGGTTTTTTCGTCCAGCAAAACAGGCAAATCAACCATAGAACATACGCAATTTACAGACACAAATACGGGTTAATGTATTTAATTTACGGGCAACCCTAAAATTATAATTTAAAATTTAAAAAAAATCTCTCCGCTCTCTGTCTCATAGATGTTCTGTTTTTGCTGCATGCGTTTTCTGTAGATACTTCCATAGGCACTGTTCTGAATTCTCTTCTATAAATTCCGTTCTCTCTCTCTCTCTCTTCCAAACCAGTGCGAACACGTGCCAGTTAGAAGGTAAAAGGATGTTGATTCCTTTACCGTCCAACTTCAAACTCACAGAGCCAACTTTTCTTCTTCCTCATTTATTCATTCAACTTCTGTTTTCTTGAACAACTTCCCTTCATATGTGTGTCCTGAAAATTGCAATCTACAGAAATTCAAGTCTAATATCAACGTTCAACCCATGTACGGTTATGTTATTATGTTATTTGTTTTTTTTTAGGAGCATTAGCAACTAAGGCCATATTGCTCCGGGGATATGCGGTGGTCATTCCCTGACCTTTCCGCATCATCCGTATTTGATGGTGACGGGCTCGAACCCCGGTCTAAATCAAGAAGCGTATGCTACGCACTGCTGCTCCTTCCCACCTGGCTACGGAGGCGCCACATGTACGGTACTTAAAGAAAATAAACAGATTCTCACAGTTGTGAATTATTCACAAAAATCAGTACCCTCAGGAATTTTACTCTGTCCTAGAACCCTAAGATATGGAAGGCAAAGACACATTCACAAAACGTAGGTATCAAATCTTAGATGCCAACACCACTGTAATAATTGCATAAGTTTGAACGTTGGCGATATCCTAAATATTCTAAGGATCCAGCAAAAATCGTGTTTGTTGTAGGGTTTTAGGTGGATCAGCCATTTAGGCTATATTGCGCCCTAGGCTTCTGATATCCTGCTCACCTGAGAGCAGAAGACTTACATCGTTTCTTGGGTGGCCTCCCTCCTTCCTTGGTAGAAGGGGTATATTCTGACAAGCAACCCTCTACTGACCTGGTTTCGCTCTTCGTGTTGTGGACAGATGCTGGAATGCCCCTTCCTGATGAGGTGGGGGGGGCTGCCAGTAACTAAGTGGCCAGATGAACAACACAATACTATATTCACACCCTCATCTGGCCTTGGCAGATTTTGCTACTGCACAATAACACTTTTACGCGGTTTTGTGGTGGACCACTGGTACTGATTCCAGATGCACACTCTCCTATGTATTATGTCTGTAAATTGCGTTTATTCTACCATCAATTGCTGTTTTCTGCAAACAAACTGGGTTTTCTGGAGGAAAACCATGCTATCCTTGCCTGAGACCAACCATCTCAGTTACGTTTTGAAAAAGACCCAGAAAAATTCCTAGCGTCCGAACGGGTTCGAACGCAGATCTTTTCCACCCAATGGGGGCGACGATTCTACTGTGCTGCTCACGATGGCGTTTCTAATGGTGAAAACATGGTTTTGTTATTGACTAGAAAAATGTAACGAATGCTTTAAATCCTTTTTCTGAAGACTTCTTTGGGTTGTGAAAATAAGAATTTTACCGTATAAGTCGATCGTGAACCCCCAAAAACATTTGTCTGAATTTTATGGTCGACTTAAACGCCTAAGCTTTAAAATCATAAGCTTAAGTTGAAGAAGACATTAGCATAAGCATTAGCATTAGTAGAGGCATATGATGCAAGAAAAAGCTTATATAGCATTGGTATAGAAAAAAAAACTTCCCAAAGTTTGTTCAGTTCTTTCTTGAATTTATTTAAGCTATTATCTTTCATAATGACAGATGGAACTTTCTTCCAGCAATCAAAAGAACCCCCACGCCGCTGGCTAAACCAAAATTTCTGCAGATCAATGATACAACTGTCTTTCCTCAATTTGAATTTATGTCCCCTCAGGTGCGTAATTTGAGCAAGAGGAAGAATCCCATCAGTAATGAGCTTGCTCAAACCATTCAAGGCCTTATACACCTCAATCAGATCAGCTGGGAGGTGCCTAGTCTCCAGACGCTGCAATTTGCAGAACTTAAGCATTTCTTGGTAAGAGCAACCCTTTCGTCCCCTCGTCAATCTCGTTGCACGTCTCTGTACTCGTTCCAGTAGCTCTACATCCTTCCTAAAATGAGCCCTTCGCACATGTATGCAGTACTTAAGCTGTGTCCTGACCATTGTCTTATACAAAGGAATAATCACCTCCCTGCCAGCAAACTTCCTGTATATCATTGACCGGCAGACAAGCAGGCAGTGCAGACAGGCAGCTAGATCAGCTCGACGGGCTGATCTAGCTGCCTGTCTGCACTGCTCAGAAAATTGCATATCTAACTGCACAATTACCCCCAGGTTTTTTTCATTCTCCAATACCTTGAATGTTGTACCGCGCAGTCGGTACGTCACTCTGGGGTCACTACTATCCATCAGGATTCTTTGCATTTGTCCATATTCAGTTGCCATCTCTCAGCCCATCTCCTCAACTTTTCTAGATCCTGTTGCAATAGCATACTCTCATTAACAAACCTGCGAACTTTTGTATCTTCTCCAAAATTGGACATTAAGCCTAATATACCTTCATCAATATCATTGATAAATATAGAAGACAATAATGGGCCCAACACCAAGCCCTGGGCGACTCCACTAATAACATTAGTCCACGAAGAGCAGTGATTACCACTCTCTGTCTTTTCCTTCTCAACTAATCCTTTATCCATAGCAGAAACTTGCCCTTAATTCCATACTGTTACAATTTGTTCAGTAGTCTTCCATGTGCAACAGTATCAAAAGCTTTCCTGAAATCCAAGTATATTCTATCAGAATTATTTTTGCATTCTGTTCCTTTGTGACCACGTCATAGTATCCAGTCAAATTGGTCAGACAAGACTTCCCCTTAACTGCGGTCTTTTCAAAATGATCCTGCAATGCTTCTTTAACCAGTTATTCCATTATTTTCCCTGGAACGGAAGTTAAACTTACTCGTGTCAACTTTTGATACCCTTTGTAAATTGGGGATGCATTTGCACATCTCCACTCCATGGGGACTTCCCCTGAGCCAAAGATGCTCTCATAATTATAGCTAAGGGTTTGCTTACTTCCTTTACTGCCCCTTTAATACATTTGAATATATCCCACCTGCTCCAGGTGCCTTTCTTATGTTCAACTTCAACAATTTATTCTCTACTTTCCTCTCAGTTATTACAAAATCATTTATCTCTGTGTTATGGCTTGATAACCTTTTGGCCTCCACTTCCCTACAGAATTATTCATGTATGAATGTAGATGAAAATACTCATTCAGTTTGTCAGCTAACTGAGTAGGATCTGTTGCTGTTGTTATTGGGTTTTTTGAAAATTGGCGCTAAGGCTATGTTGCTCCATGTACCGGTATATTGTCTGTGAATCGCGTGTGTTCTGAGGTCGATTTTCTGTTTGCTGTACGAAAAACCCGAGTTTCCGACAGAAAAAACCCATCATACTATCGCATGAGACTGACTAACTCAGCCACATTGCGAATAAAAACCTATAAAAATTCCTCTCGTCATCGATGGGATTCGAACTCAGGTCCTTTTCACCCGGTGTGGGAAGGACGGTGATCCTTCCAATTGTGCTACCCACGAGGGCTTGAGCATGATCATCATCAGTTGAACCATGGATATCTTGCGGTCCAATCTGATTTATCCCTTTCCTTCTAGAGTTTACATAAGGAAGGAAGTCTTTGCTATTTTTCTTTGCATCCTTTGGCAGAGTTTTTCGTAATTGGTCTTCGCTTGCCTAACCTCTTTTTTGACTTGATCATTGACTCGATTTTGACTTGATTTATGTGCATTCCATGCATATTTCTTCTCTGCCACGAGTCTCAATAGTTCATCTGACATCCATTTATGCTTAAAACCTTGAACAGTATTTCTTAGTTGGATTGAAAAAGCCTAGTATCTTCTAAAATTAATTCCTTGAACAATTTCCATTTAGAATTTACTGTTGATAACATCATCAGTTGGTCCCAATGCATAGAATTTAAAAACTGTACTCACCTTCACTATCGTAACCAGGTAACTATCATCGTAAAGGTGGGGGCATAACGACCAGGTTTTTTAGTGTTTTTTTCGGTAGACCTAGGAACACTTATAAGCATGGTTACGGGGGGGCATAAATAATACCCCAGTCACCTTTACGAAAGTAAAAACCCTTTCGTGTACCTCTGATGGTAGTCACTTCTAAATCCCATATCCTGTAGTAAATCCCACATCAGTACACTGTGATCACTGAAACCTTTCATATTCAATGGTAGCAAGATAAATTCCAGAAAGTGGGGTGGAAATGCCTAAACCCATTGGGAGGCCGTATACCTGTTTCCTAAACCGAAAACGTTTTGCCCTACCTAAAAGGCTGGTTAATTATAAAATACTGTTAATGTTAAGGGATGTTCGATCTTTAAGTGTAGGGTCCATTGTTAATAACCCCCGTAATTTTTGCAACGTGTAATTCAGTAGCGTAGCTACCCTTTTTCGGGCCCGGAGGCAAAGAACATGTTCGGACCCCTACTTAATCAATGAAAATTGCAAAAAGAGGAGACAGCCAAATACCCTAAAGGACCCGGAGGCAATTGCCTTGCCTGCCTACATGGTAGCTACGCTACTGGTGTAATTGACGTTTATGTTAGTGTAAAGAGATACAACTTCGTAGATTGCTAATATGTCTCCAACCGATATTTTAATGGTATTAATTTTTTCTTTTTCGTATGTTTGGTTAGTGTTGTGTATTCTGTATTCTGATAATCTCATTAATGGTGATATTATTATATTATTTTTAGTATTTGATGAAAACCAAATACTAAAACCTTTCCCCCACTCCCAAGATTAAATTATTTATGCAATATACAGACGATGTATTAATCATTGGTAATAAGACCACCATTGATGAACTGCCACAAAAATTCAATTCCATCCATAACAGATTGAAATATACTTTAGAACCAGAAGACAATAGCATTAATTTTTAAAATCTGACCATGCATAAAACTGATAACAAACTCAAAACGCGAACATACAGGAAAATTTCTACATTTTACTTCCACCACTCCTATAGTATAAAAAAAAAAAAAAAAAAAAAAAAATCAGTATTATATAACCAAATCTACAATGCGATAAAATACAATCATTCACAGGCTGACTTGACAACAAAACTACTATACCTGCCGAAAACCTTTATAGCTAGAAAATACCCCAAACAGCTAATTCAAGAAACCATATTAGCCGTAAAAGAAAAAATTAATAATCCCCGTATCGATAACATTAATACTGATCGCACACAAAATACGTACCATAACCAACTCGCACCCCGGCTCTGTAATACCTTCAGAGGTACAAACTTCACATTAATTTTTTCATCATATAATAAACTAAGTACTTTTTCTGGCAAATACAAAGAAACGTATAAATACAACATCCATGATGTAAACAATATAATGTACCTTATAATGCAAAAGAAAAAAAAAGAGACATTGAGAAAGTATATAGAGGATTTATACATGGAACCATGTATAGTTACACTTGGAAATAAGATGAGAAAGGAGAACAACAAAACTTAAAACATGATCAAATATTAAAAGAATAATTTGAGCTAGCTTTAAAGTTACTTCCTAACAACAAAGCTCCTGGTATAAATAACATTACAGAGAATTAATAAAGAACAGTGGAAATCAAGTCAAGCAATCACTATTTGGATTGATTTTGAAAGCATATGGTGAAGGAAAATGGCCAGAAGAACATTGTACAGCCGTCATAGTACCAATACTAAATAAATCTGCACAAATCAAATGCAAAGACTACAGAATCATCAGCCTCATATCAAAAATTCATAAAAATACGAATAAAAATCTTAAAAATACGAATAGAATCCTACATCGAACACTTACACAATGTGGTTTCAGAAAGAACTTATCTACAAAAGAAGCAATAGGAACTTTAAGGTTCTTAAGCGAAAGAATCATAAAGAATGGCAGGAATCTGTATGTGTGCTTTATTGACTATGCAAAAGCATTTGACATGGTAATTTGGAATGAGCTTTTTCCTCTACTAGAAAACATGAGATGTCCACAAAGATTAATTAGGCTAATATTTGACTTATATTAAAGATAAAAGGCCATCATCAGGTTAAACGGAGAATTGACAGAAACAGCAAAAATAGGGAGAGGATACAGCAAAATGAGGCAAAGATGCCTGCTTTCCCCAGGTTTATTTAATATATTTGCAGAATTAATAGTGAAAGAAGAATTTGATGGTAAAAAGTTAGGTATAAAGATAGGTGGAAGAACACTTAGCACAATCAAGTTTGCAGATTTTCAGGTAGCCCAAGAACGTTATCTAATATGCTAAAACAGTTAACTAAGAAAGTGAAGAAATATGGAATGAAGATTAACACTAATAAAAGAAAAAGCCAAAACAATTTCACATTGAAACTGATGGAGAAAAAAAGAACAGGTAATAAAACTCAAATATCTAGGATAGATTATAACACAAGATTCATCTTGCCACAGTGAAATCGTTTCAAGAATTGCGATGACAGAAACAAGCATTTAGAGGTAAAACTCTTTACTAAGCCAAAGAAATATGTCATTAGACCTAAGAAAAAGAATTATGAAATATACATTTCGTCAATTGCTTTGTATTCAGCAAAGACATGGACATTAAACAAAACCAACTTGAAAAAACTAGAGGCTTTTGAGATGTGGTGCTGGGGGAGAATGGAGAAGATTAGCTGGACAGAAAAAATTAGACATGGTTTTACAACGTGTAGGAGAAGAAAGAG
The DNA here is from genome assembly GCF_048544385.1 of Mastigoproctus giganteus. Lineage (NCBI taxonomy): Eukaryota > Metazoa > Arthropoda > Arachnida > Uropygi > Thelyphonidae > Mastigoproctus > Mastigoproctus giganteus. The sequence goes on from NC_143575.1 coordinate 149,284,528, forward strand.
AATTGCTAAGAAGAATCAGAAGACAACGGCTACAATGGATCGGACACACCATGAGGCATAAAGGGATGTTACTGGATGTGCTGGATGTACCAGGAAAAAGAACAGAAGGAAGACCAAGAAACACCATCGTAAATACAATTCTGAAGGAACTGGGCTTCGAAGCTATGCAGAAGTGAAACACCTAGCACAAGACCGGGAGAAATTGAGACAACTCATCAAAGAGGCAAACCAGTCGGTAGATTGATACACTGAAGAAGAAGAAGAATAAAATGCCAACCAGGATGTAAAGCGTGCTACATAGGTAGTACCACCACAAAATTTGGAACATCGAAAACAGCCAACACGAGAGCATACTATCATTACAAATGTAGTTTCAAATCCGACCAACTAGGAACCGAACTTAGTCAACATGTGCACTCCTTTAATCACGACCCATTAATAGATAACGCAATTACACTAATTAAACTTAAATCGAATTATAAAATATTCCAGTATGAGGCCCTTGCTATAGAATGGTTTCGCCAAAATAGATCATATGAAATTTTAAACCCCAGATTACCTACGAACCTATCACCAATATGGCAGCTCAAACGAATCAAATTTCCACGTGTTTAACGCTATGCATCCTGGGTACTGCGACACTATAAATTATCACTTACAACTTATGTTATTCACCAACTGATGATGGCGACATCGAAAGCTTCGCGTCCAGCTCTTGGCTTTTCAACCCGCGAATTTCTTTTATACAATTTTTATAAATGACACCAGGAAAATGGTGGTGCATCCCCCCTTTTCCTAGGGATATGTTTTCAAATTTTGAATTTAATCAATTAATGTAATGGAACTTTCACCTTTATTCCCTTTTTACCTTCCTTTCATATAATTTTTAATTTTAACCAATACGGATCTGAGAGGTGGTGTACTAAGATATTATTATTATATTTAGGCCACCCGAATAATTAAATTCATCTGCCTTAGTAAAAAATACATATCCTTAGTAAAGGGCGCTGAAAAATCTTTCTGCCCGGAGGGCAATAATACCTTGGTTCTGCACTGCCTGGAAAATTGTGGCCTCTGCAGAAATTTGAAAATCTGAAGATGGAAGTTATTTTTGCCATAAGTTTTGAAATGTCTGCGTGTGTAGCACAGTGGTATCGTCACCGTCCTCTCCCACACCAGGTGGAAAAGGCCCGGGTTCGAATTCCTTGCGTCATCGACGGGATCACTGGAGTTAGTCGGTCTCAGGCGTAGATAGCTGTCCCCCCCCCCAGAAACTGGGGTTTTTACCTCCAGCAAACAGGCAAATCAGCCGACCGGGCTAGCCAGGTGGGTAAAGTGCCTGCCTGGCAACCCAAAGGTCGCGGATTCGAATCCCGACTCGGGCTTGGATCAAAGTACTGTAAAAACCTCGTGAGGTGCACTATGGCCACAGAAGCCGATGCGCCAACAACTACAAAAAAAAAAAAAAAAAAAAAAAAAACCAGGCAAATCGACCAGAGAACACACGCAATTTATAGACAAAATAAAATATGGGTAAATGTAATCATTTACAGGGGACCCTAATATCATAATATCATCATCATAAGTTTTGAAATTGGCAACACTACTACAGACAACCAAGGGGAAGCCTACCAACGTTGGATAGAATTCGCAGAACATTATAACACCATTTTCCTTATGATCATCAAGCACTGGATATTGCTGCTGATTACTTCATTAGAGTTAACGATGACATGCTTCTAGTTCTATTAAGCGTCCATTTACTATGAGCTAGACTATATCGTCCAAAAAAAAAATCAAACAAGTTACTTAACTTACTATAGTATGTTACCTTTCTGACAGGTTGAATTTTTATTTCTTGAATTAAGTGAGTTTTTCATTTTTCTGTGATTAATAGAAGTGAAAAGTAAATAACTAATTATATGGTTACCAGTTAATTACTAATTGATTAACTAATAAAATATAAAAGTAATTGTTTTCACTTAATAAAAACAACACAAAAATACAACACGTATATGATGCAGTTTCAATACGTATTACACTTCATTCGGAGTCTAGGTTATTTCATGATTTTTTTTTTTTTTTTTTTTCGATTTGGTAGTTGTTGGCGCATCGGCTTCTGTGGCCATATTGCACCTCCCAAAGTTTTTGCAGTACTTTGATCCAAGCCCGAGGCGGGAATCGAACCCGCGACCTTTGGGTTGCCGGGTTATTTCATGTTTTATGGATGGACAGATGGACAGAAATAACGAGAACAATTGATGTTTTACTCATGTATGCTAACATACACCAAGGCAAAAATGTCTTGGCCACTATCGTGTCGAGGCCAAAATTATCATTCGACTTCCGAAGTTTGATCCTTACATTCTTTTAACAATGTTCAATGCGTGTTTAAAGTATCTGGATATACCATATTTAAGCTTGTGTGGAGAAGCTCCTGAGAGCTCATTTTGCTGTCCTGTCCATATTTCCCAATAGCATTACTTCCTGTCTTGGGTAAGCTACTTGAACTTCTTACTCTCCTTGTACCTTTCACCTTTCTTTCTTTTGTTTGCACCTTCACACATTAATATGGGTTCTTTTAAAATTTCTCTACTGAGGATACCATTTATACGATCATTAATACAGAGGCAAGACATACGTACTTTGGAGCATCTCTGCCAGCAGAGAGTGGTAGAGTATGCTCCTGCACTTCCGCGAGATAGATTATCCTCAAAAATTTCAAACCTTACCAATGGTTCACTATCTATACTTCTACTGACCAATCAAATATCACATTATCAAGAAACTAATTTTTGGAGGCTGTTCTTTAGGATCAGTATTAGGACTGTTCTGCTGGAATCTTTTCGTGGATGACCATCTGCAAAGATCCTTCCCAAATACTGGATTCCTAGCCAATGCAAACGACCTTGTCGTTCTTGTCCAGATGCTTGTATAGCCAGCATCAAGATAGTATCCACTTATGTCCTTATTGAATTTAAAGCTTAGGTTACGCTGTACAAACTGAGAATTGAACAGCGAAGATTCTTAGAAGTTCCCTCAGTTCAACTAGGCCTTCAGTAATTAGGCTGCATTATCTTTCCATCTAGCACGTTAACAAGTGCTAGATGAAAAGATGAAAATTAACTTGATAACAAGTTAATTTTCACTAACCGCCATTATTTACATCAAGGATAAGATTAAAATATTCTTTGCCCTCCTTTTCAGAGTCACTACGGCTGATTGACTACTGAAGGGGAAAATCTGTACTTATATTATATTCTTGAATTAAAACTTCGCATTAAACATGTAGGATTTCACGGTTCTGTATGGGTCCAAAACCTAATGGTCTGGGGCGTGTGCCAGTTGAACATGCCTCAGACCATTACCGACCGTCCACCTGCCTGAACAGTTCCTTGTTGACATGAAGGGGGCATAGCTTTGTGCGGTTTCCGCCAGATACGCACACTCCCGTAGGCTCGAAATAACTGGAAACGGAACTCATTGGACCACGCGACCCGTCTCCAATCATTCAAGGTCCAGTGCTGATGTTCTTTCGCCCAGTTGAGGTGTAGAGTCCTGTGTTGTGGTGTTAGCAATGGGACTCTAGTAGTTCCCATAACCAATTGCTGCTAATGGTCGTCTGATGGTCTTTGTGGAGACGTTGAAGTCGGCGGTGATTTGTGCCACTGTCGCTCTCCCGTTGGCTGACATAATAATACGCGACAGACATCTACAGCCACGTTCATCCACCACCTTTCTCCGCCCACAATGCTGCCCACGACGAGATGTTATTCAGGAAATGGCATATTCCCAGCCCACTCTTGATACTGTCGAATGGGGATAGTGCAATTTCTGTACCACCTCCGAGGTAGTAGTAGTAGTAGTAGTGGCACATGATGCAAGAAAGCAAGTGTAGGAGCTTATGCAGCATCAGCCAAAAAAAAAAAAAAAAAAATCACACCATTCCCTCCAAATGCCTGTCCAGTTCCTCCTTAAATTTATTTAACCTATCAACTTCTACAACGACAGATGGAAGTTTGTTCCAGCAATTAACCACCCGCTGGCTAAAGGCAAATTTCCGCACATCTATTCTACATCTGTCCTTTCTTAATTTGAACTTATGTCCCCGTAGGTTGGTAATCTGAACAAGTGAAAGGATCCCATCAGAATTCAGCGTGCTCAACCCATTCAAGGCCTTATAGACCTCAATCAGATCACCGCGCAGGTGCCTAGTCTCCAGCCACTGCAATTTTCAGAACTTAAGCCTCTCTTGGTAAGAGAATCCCTTCATTCCCCTCACCAATCGTGTTGCTCTTCTCTGTACACGCTCAAGCAAATCTACATCCTTCCTAAAATGAGGCCCCCAGACCTGTACGCAGTACTCAAGGCGTGGCCTGACCATTGCCTTATACAGAGGGACAATCACCTCCTTTTCCCTGCTAGCAAAATTCCTATATATCATTGACAAAACCCCATGACCCGCCCTAGCAGCCTGTCTGCACTGCTCAGAAAACTTCATATCTGACTGCACAATTACTCCCAGGTCTTTTTCATTTTCTGCCACCTTAAGTGTAGTACCACACAGTTGGTACGTTTCTCTGGGGTTACTTCTACCCATATGCAGTACTTTGCATTTGTCAAGGTTGAACTTCAGTTGCCACTTCTTAGCCCATCTGCCCAAATTATCTAGATCCTGTTGCAGTAGCACACTGCCATTACTGTCATTAACAACCCTGCCAACCTTTGTGTCATCTGCAAACTTCGACATTAAGCCTGATATACCTTCATCAATATCATTGATAAATACACAAAACAACAGTGGACCCAACACCAAACCCTGTGGGACTCCACTAATAACATTAGTCCACGAAGAGCAGCACCCATTGATTACCACCCTCTGTCTTCTCCCACTTAACCATCCTTTTATCCATTGTAGCAACTTACCCTTAATACCATTCTGCTCCAATTTATACAGTAATCTTCCATGCGCAACAGTGTCAAAAGCTTTCCTGAAATCCAAGTATATGATATCAAAATTATTTTTTGCATCCAGTTCCTTTGTGACCACATCATAATAACCAATCAAATTTGTCAGACAAGACTTTCCCTTAACAAACCCATGCCGTGTTTGAATTATTGCTGCAGTCTTGTCTAGATGATCCTGCAATACATCTTTAACCAGCGACTCCATTATTTTACCCGGAACAGAAGTTAAACTAACTGGTCTGTAATTACTCGTGTCACCCTTCGATCCACCTTTGTGAATTGGGGACACATTTGCACATCTCCAGTCCGTGGTTACCTCCCCTGAGTCCAAGGATGCTCTCATAATTATGGCTAAGGGTTTGCTTAGTTGCTTTGCCGCCTCCTTTAAAATAACTGAATAGATCCCATCCACCCCAGGTGCCTTTCTTATGTTTAACTTCAACAATTTCTCCTCCACTTTGCTCTCAGTTATTACAAAATCATTAAGCACCCTGCTACAATTTGATAACCTTCTTCCATTTTCAAATTGTAATAATTCCTCACGTGTGAATGTAGATGCAAAATACTCATTCAGTTTGTTTGCTATCTGAGCAGGATCATCAACAGTCGAACCATCGATGTCAAGTGGACCAATCAGATTCATCCCCTTCCTTTTAGAGTTTATATAAGTAAAGAAATCCTTGCTGTTTTTCTTAGCATCTTTTGCCAAAGATTTCTCGTAATCCGCCTTCGCCTGCCGAACCTCCTTTGTGACCTGATTACAGACTAGCTTATATCTGCCACAGGCTTCTGCGTCACCTGATAATTTATATGCATCCCATGCATTTTTCTTCTCTGTCACGAGTCTCATTAGTTCATTTGATAAGCATTTAGGCCTAAACTTTGAACGATATTTCTTAATCGGTATATAAAGTCTAGTAGCTTCCACGATTAATTCTTTGAATGCTTCCCACTTAGAATTTACTGTTTGTAACATCGTCAGTTGATCCCACTGTACAGAATTTAAAAACTGTCTGAGACCACTGTACTCCCCTTTACGGAAGCAAAAACCCTTTCCTTTACCCCTGACGGTAGTTACCTCTTTGAGTAAATCCCACTTCAGCACACTGTGATCACTGCCACCTAGTGGTTCCTTTATCTGCAAATTCTTAATACACGAATGATCACTGCTGATAACCAGATCAAGAGTGTTACTTTCTCTGGTTGCCTCTCGAACATGCTGCTGCAGAAAACAATCATCCAATAACTCCACAAAAGTCTGACTAGTGTGTGAGTGCCCAACCCACAAGTTCCAGTCAATATCTGGGAAGTTAAAATCCCCCATTATAAGACATTCTGATTTACTGGCCCACTCTATTTCTCTGTACAATTGTTCATTGTACTCATTCAAGTCATTAGGCCTATAACACACTCCTACTCTTATTTTTCCTTTCGCACTGCTTATCTCACACCAAACTGACTCAACAGAGCACTGTTCATCTATATTAACTGGGTGCACTTCCTTTGATTTTATGTTTTTCTTAATTAACAGCATAACACCCCCTCCCTTTCTGTCCTGTCTATCCTTTCTGTACACATTGTACTCCCCAAATTCCAGTTCTGCATTCCTTATACCTTTGTGACACCACGTCTCTGCTATCCCAACAATATCCGCCTTTGATGTCTTGACCAACACTTCAAATTCATCAAATTTATTTACTATACTTCTAGCATTGGTATACATGCAAGCATACATGCTCCTATGCCTATTCCTTGTTACCTTAGCACATCCCATATACCCAACTATTCCATGATGACTGCCATCCGTCCCTGAAACCCCCAACACCCCTCGCTCCAGGTCGCTTCTTATTCTAATAGAAGTTGTGCAAGAATCACCTTCACCTCTGCCTGCGGTTACTGTTAAACTATTAGTCTTTGTATCCCCCCAAACTAGCAGTTTTCCGACCCACCTAACACTGCCTCGATAGCATCAGCAAATATTCTTGCACCCTTTCTATTTAAGTGTATCCCATCCCTGTAGAAGCAATCTCTCCTGTTAACAAGTACATTCCAGGCTGAAAAAAATTCTACCCCTTGAGCCTTGCACAATCTTTCCAGGGCCGAATTGATCGACAAGGCTCTCATCATGTACTCCCTCCTATCGTGTCTGGGCAGAATTGCAGACACTTTCAAATTCAACCCTATTTCACGGCTTTTTTTCAACAGTGACCTGTACTTGTTGAGTAATTCCGCCGGTCTCCTACTCTTAATATCATTAGTGCCAACGTGTACAACTATATCACCTTTTGTGCCCTTGAAAGATGATATCCGCTCTACAACGTCATCAACCTTTGCCCCTGGCAGACATACCCCGGTCCTGTTCCACCTATCCTTTTTACAAAATATATTCCCCGTCTCCCTGACAATAGAGTCACCAACAATAACTAGTTCCTTTGGGACCAGCGCATTCTGCTTTGGAGATTGCCGCTGTGTTGCCTGATGCCCAGGAGTAAGCTCTGGCGTTGAGTTGGGCAGCTGAGAGCCTGATGGGCCCCTCAATTTAGATTTTTCGAGGGCATCCACCCTGTCCTTCAAACTCTCATATAGGCTCATAACAACGCTGAGTTGTCGCCTGATTTCCTTACACTCCTTACATCGCGCACACACAAAGACATCCCCCATGGCAATATCATGTTCCGTTCCAGAGAGTTCGGCAAACATTTCACAAGTTGCACATTTTTTTAGGCTGTGATGCGTTGGAGAATTGCCCCCTCAGTTCTCCCCCGATTCACAGCACTCCTGCCACTTTGTGCCCGTTGCTTTGCTGCTCTAGTCTGGGGCATGGTAGTTTAAATTAATAAAATCAATAAATTAAATATCAATAGTATTTGAATAGAAACTATTAAATAGAAACAGTGAAGCGTATTACTATATAATTATGCGTTAGAGCTACCTAGCTACCTCAATTAAAAAATTTGAATTCCCTACCACTATATCCAAAAACAATGGCTACAAAAATGGAACGAAATAACGGTTTTACCTATCGTAAGTAAAATCCACAAAAACTCTTTATCTAAATTAAAAATAAAAAATAACCAGCGTAACTATAACTATATGACTACGTATTAAGTACAATATAAAATAACAATCATGTAAATAAAAGGCAAACACTTATCGTTTTTGCGGAGTTGTCGCCTGATTTCCTTACACTCCTTACATCGCGCACACACAAAGACATCCCCCATGGCAATATCATGTTCCGTTCCAGAGAGTTCGGCAAACATTTCACAAGTTGCACATTTTTTTAGGCTGTGATGCGTTGGAGAATTGGAGGTAGAGTGACTACGCGTCGGTTCTGAGTCTGTGGACTCAGGCAAGAAACGTAGAACTTCTGAACCTGTTAAAAAGGTAAAAAGATTTCAAAAACCCCTAGGGCTGTGTCCAGTGGAGACAAAGAGAAAAATGAGAGTGAGATATTGCATGAATCTGGTGATGACAATTCTTCTTCTGATTCTGAGTCTGTGGATTCAGCCAAGAAACGGAGAGCTTCTTAACCTGACAAGAAAGTTAAAAAGACTCCAAAAACCCCTAGGGTTGTGTCCAGTGGGGACAAAGAGAAAAATAAAAATCCTCCTTTAGCGGAGGAAATAAAAAGAAACATAGAAATCCTCCTATCTTGGAGGAGTGGATGTTGAGGTCAGCACTATGCAGACTAATGTTTGTAGTGGTGGTGGGCAGGATCATATTGATTCTGCGCATTTTGAGACATTTCAGAATTCTTTTTTCACTAAAGGTTTGGACCTGGGAGGGTCCCTGGAAGCTTCGGCTGTTTATGCAACTGTGGCTAAAATCAGGAAGGCTTTGGGAGAGTATATGTCTGCTGATTCTAGCAAGGTTACTAAATTGGCTTAAACCGCATTCATAGTCTGTGGGCAGACCTGGAGGCCTTAGCCACGGCTCTACTGATTGACAACGGGCGACTACAGGTTCGTGCCGCTGAAGTTGAGATTTGAGCTGGTCATTTTGATCAAATTATGAAGAAACAGGCTGACCCTACGTCTTCAAGATCTTTTGCTGATGTGGTCCGGGATCCGGTTGTGCGTGGAGTTTCTCGTGAGGAAAGACAGATTCCAGTGCCTCCCTCTTTGGGGGGGGGGGGAGGATTCCTCCACGACCTCGGCTGGCCGGCCTTGGAAGTCGTTGATCCGAATAACATTATAATTTTTAGACCTGCTGAGAATTCTGGTTTGACATCAAGCCAGGATGTCAGATCTACTATTTTACAGATACTATAAAGAAAGAATATAGAATATGAAGGTTAGAAATATTTGCCTTCTAAGAAATAAAGGTGTTCTTTTGGAAACAACGATGCTGACAGAATAACTAACATTTCAAGTTTGAAGGAGGCTGGGCTTTCTGTTGAAAAATCCAGGCGCTGTCTAATCCAACTGTCCTATTTTATGGTATTCCTAAAGGGTATACTAAGGAAGAAATATTAGATGATCTTTATAATAAGAATTTTAAAGATTTTAATTTTACCCAGGAAGAAGTAATTAATGGGATTACATTTAGATTTAATTCAGGGTCAGGTGCTAAGGTTACTAATTGGGTCATTGGATTTGGTCCAAGGCTTTATAGATATCTATTTCAAAATGACAGAATATTTCTGGGTTTTGGCTCCCACAGGTTTAAAAAATTCACTGTTGTGAATAAGTGCTTCAGGTGTTTAGGGTGTGGACATTCTGCACAGAATTGTTTACACAAGACGGTATCATGTGGCCGCTATCCTAATAAAGCTGATCAACCGCAATGTGTGAACTGCAAAAGGAGAAATAGAAATTGTGATCACTCAGTTAGGGACAGTAAATGCACTGAGAAGTGGCGGATTCAGGGTAGCGAAACCGAGGCACGTGCCCCCCCTGTCGTTTTTCGGAAAATATACACCAATCGTTTAAATTCCCTTTAGCTACAAAAAAAATTTTTTTTTTCATTGTTAACATATGATTATATCTATTTTTGCATTGTGTCTCAGCTAGTTTCAACTGACACATTTGTCAACACGGATGCTATTGTGATCGACATTCTAGTGCACAAAATGGTGCCCCCCATCACACATGGTGCTCTACTGTAATTTTTTCTGGATCCGTCACTGGCCCTGAGTACACTAGAGCAGTTGAGCTGGCAAATAAGCGTGCTGTCAATGAATAGAACGACTCTATTAAGTTCATCTTCAGATTATAGTTCGAATCACAGAACTTTAAAAATTTTACAGATTAATGCTCAGAGATCTAGAGTGTTTGCAGATGAGATAAGGACTTCAGTAACTGAACTTAGATTTGATTTGGTTTGTGTCCAGGAGCCCTATTGTTCCTCGCAGGTTGGAGATAAGACATAAAGTTGTGAGTTATCCGGTCACGTGCAGGTTATTTCCCCCTACTCATTCCCTTCCGAAGTCGGCTGTAATTGTTTTTAATAATGACTTGGTGATGACTTCGATCACAGATGGGTCCGCATCGGATGTAGTATGTGTTTCTGTTTCTTTTCAAGCCTTTTTCTTTTACTTAGTATCATTCTATTGCTGTACATAAAATGGACAGCATATGTGACAGATTTGCTATGGGAAGTTTGATAATAGCAGCTGATTTAAATGCTAAATCTACACTTTGGAACAATGGGTCACTAATGCGCGTGGTGTCTCTTTTGAGGAATTGATATTGTCAGTCTTTGTGTTCATAATTTGTCAAACAAGCCATACACCTTTGCTACTTCGAATGGTCAAATTAATATTGATGTAACTTTGTCATCCTACACGTTGGATGGGTGCGTATTAAATTGGGATGTGCATCCTGCCATAATAAATAGTGATCACAATGCAATATTCTTTAGTGTTGCTTCGGTTTCTGTGACTGGCACCTACTGTGTGAGGGATTTGAGAAGATTCTCTATGGATAAGCTTGATTGGAAAAAATTTAAGGGTTATCTAAGTGTGATATATAATCAAGATGAAACAGAGTGGTATAATAACTTTAATTCACAGGAAATGGTGCATCATGTGGAGTATTATCTATTGCAGGCGATGCAGCAGTCAACTAGACAGAAACAGAATAAAAAGACACCTGTTCCTTGGTGGAAGTGCAGCTTTGACGCAGCTAAGAACTAGAGTCCAGCTTGCTAGAAGGATGTGTCAGTGGAATAGACATTTGTCGGAGGTGGACGTTGAGCAATTTGCGAATCTTGTTAAGGAGGTGGGGAATTCTGACCTCTGGAGATTGATCTATAGGCTTTCCCGGAATAAATTGATATCGGGAGAAATCTATAACACTGCACCAGATCTGCACAGTCAACCAGTGGTTGACTGTGCAGATCTGGCGGACGGGAAACGAATGACTGGAGAAGCACAGTTGAGGTTATTGTGAGCAGCCTCTTTCCTGAGGACGCTCCCAACCTGGACACGTGCACACGTGGTGTATTCGGGCCGGAACAACGTTTCGGTACTTTTTTCTAAATGTCATAATAGAAAATCATTAAATTTATACACATAATGTAATGAAACAATGGCATAGTCAAAGGGGAGGAAGAAATATCTATTTTACCCATTGCTACTAAAAATATATATTAATAGTAATCTTTAAAATTAATAGATTTTTTAAAATTTTATTTAAAAACAAAAATATAAATTTCGCAATGAAACTTGAAAGTTTCTTACTAAAGTACAATGTGTTAGATAAAGAGATCCAACGAATGAGATGTACTGTGATGCGTGCGAACACTGCATTTTGATTCGCCATGAGCTGAACGCTAGAACTGATTGTTCTACGAACTGTGAGTATGAAGTCTGATTCAGTTACTGTACAGTCGATGTGGCGTTATCATATAGTCTTCTGGAGAACGAAGTAGTAGCGTTCCGGTACTATTTTTTTTAGTAGTACGCCTCTGGACACGTGTGACCATGCTTAAATCTGACTGGAGAGCATATAGACCGATATGTCTTCTTGCAAATTTGTGAAAGTTGTTTGAAAGATTGCTATCTTCTAGAATTTTGGTAATGTTTTAAGAACATAGTCTTTGTTCTGCTCATCAGTATCAATTTAAAAAGGGGCATTCTACTGAGGATGCAATGACTACTCTTTTGAACTGTCTCGTCTCCAAGTAAATACGTTTTAACTGTCTTTGTGGATTTTGAAGGAACTTTTGACTTTGTCTGGTGTAAAAATTATGTTTATCAAGTTATTAGATCGTGCTTTCAGGATAGGGCAGTTAAAGTTTGTGTCAAGTAAGCCAGTTACACGGGGATGTCCTCGGGGCTCAGTTTTGGGCCCCTACTTTTGAAATGCGGTATTGGAGCAGTCGTTGACTGTGCAGAATAAGGAATTTTTTAAAGTCGCTTATGCAGATGATCTAGTCATCGGTGTATCTGGAAGATCTCGGACTGTGCTGGAACAGCGTATACAGCCTATACTTTATGATTTAGTACAGTGGGCAGAGCATAACAAGCTTAAGATTTCCACCAGAAAGACCAATTTTATGGTATTTAAAAAGCACTTTGACTATCATCGGCCACCAAGGGTGTTGTTGAATGGGGTTCAGTATCTTATATTTTTAATGTAAAATACCTTGGAGTATTTTAATGTAAAATAATACTTGATGATAATCTTGGGTTTATGCATCATGTGTCTCATATCAATGAGAAGATTAGAAATTTCACTTCATCAAAAGAACTTTGAAAGTTCTTTGTTTCTATGTTATAAGACGATTTTTTTTTTAACGATAGCAGCTTATAGCGCTGGGGTTGGTTAGAAGCGGTGGCAAGGGTTAGGATTCGGCTTAAATTGATGTCTTTGCAGAGATTGATGCTCTTGTCTGTGCGCATGGCTTCTAGAACTGTTTCAACAGCTGCTCTACAGGTGATTGCAGGAACTGTCCCATTAGAATTATACATTGTATATCGTGGAATGATATACAGACTGAGGAAGGGTTTGGTTACGAATTTTATGGATTTTATCACAGATCCTACTAATGATATCAAAGAAGAAAAACTTCGAATTTGGAATGGATTGATTGATGTCTGGAGGGCCTGTTAGAATGAAAATGAGCATGGTGAAGTTTCAAGAAAGTTTATACCTGCTGCTGATTTCACTACTTCAAAAACATTTTCTTCTTGGTTCTTTCCTACAATGCATACGTCCTATTTGTTGACTGGACATGACTCACTTCGTGCGATGTTGTTTCGTCGTGGACTGGAAGATGATCCGTTTTGTTCCTGTGGAGAAGAGGAATCTTGGTTACATGTGCTTTTAACTGCGTTCAATATACTATGGAAAGACAGATGCTTAAGTGAAGGGTTCCGGAGTTGGCTGAGGATAATTTGCAAGTCCTTGTCAGTGATGCACCAAACTTTCAAGCCTTCCAGGACTTTTCTTATGCTGTTTTCTTTAAAAGAACTGTGATTAGACACTCCATGTGAATTTGGTGATTTATAAGCGCTAAATTATTATAATTATCTGGGCTCCGGAGCGTTGGACCCGACTGTTTTGTGTCTAGTCTATGTTTCCAGAGCAGTAAGCACTATGTCACTTCTTCTTTTTTTTTTTGCTGGCTCCCAGGTTTGGGGAACCGAGGAGTGGGATTACTGGCACCCACTGGTATTGCATTTCCTGCAGTGGGTGCGGACTTTTTGAGTGTTGAATGCACTTGACAGCTGATAGTAGACTCAAGTTCGGCTCCCCGTGCCTAAGGACGAGCACCACGGAGCAGCAACCAGGGGCCTGACACACATAACATTACAACAGAACACACATTCAGACTTCCATCTTTTTATACTTATATTTTACAGTTCCGTTATGTAGATTTTCTGTACTTTCACAGGGGTTAAAGGTGGAGATGGGCAGTTGCCTAGGAGACACCCACTACATCAATACACCCATGAAATATGAGAAATCATGCAAATGGCAACCATGACAACCAAACATACATTTTATTGCATTTATGTGTACAAACTGAAATGACAAGTTAATGTAATAGTATTATGTACTGTAAATCAGCAAAATAAGTCCTGAATATTTTATTGTTCCTCCTCGAGATGCAATTACAGCCTTGTAACGATCTGGCATAGAGTTAATCAACTTCTGGATATACGGTTGCCCAATTTTGTGGTACCACAAAATTACAATGCTCTCTTGCAGCTGAATCTTACTTGTTGGCTTCTTCTGAGCAATTTTAGGCGACATTATATACCAGCAATTTTCAATAGGGTTCAAATCTGCATTGTTGCCGGGCCAGTCCAACACTGTAATGCCAGCATTTCTGAGGTAGGACTGCACCTTAAACGAGAAAAACGAAGGAAAACTTTGGTGCAAGTATGTTTTAAGCCTTGTGAGGATAAGAAGAAAAACTCATCATTAAATCTAAATAGCATAACACACCAATTTTGCTGTTTGGCATGGTGCTGAGTCCTGTTGAAAAATGCAGTTTTAAACGTCTGTTGGTGATCCCGGGTTTCAGGCATTTCTTCGAGATAGCAGTGTAGGTTTCTGCATTCACCGTTCCGTTAATAAACTTAATTCGCCCTACCCTTTTACTTGTTATGTAATCCCAGACCATATGACCGGCGGGGAACTTTACAGTCGGTGTTATGCAGTCAGGATGGTATGCCTCCGATTTTCGTCTTCTGATATATCGCTTGCCATCCGAGCCATGCAGGTTGAATTTCGATTCGTCAGAAAAGATGACTGTGTAATATTTTCTGACGAATTTCCCATTGCTCTTTTGTCCATGAAACATGGGTTTTAGCCCAAGTTGATGCAGGTTTTTTTGTCCGCCACTGTATATACCTGCCGTATATAGCGAGAGGGGTGACAGCGTCGCGTTATCCAGGAACCAGGTATCCCACGAATTCTGTCCTTTCAGTATATATTGTCTTTCAGTATATATTGTCTTTCAGTTATATTGTGTTCTGTGGTCGATTTCTGTTTGCTGGACGAAAACCCGCACTTTCCAGAAGGAAAGAACCATGTTACCCTCGCCTGAGACCGACTAACTCAGCCACGTTGTGAAAAAGCCCCATAAAAATTCCTCTCGTCAACGATTGGACTCGGAATCAGGTATTTTCCGCCCGGTGTGGGGAAGATGGAAATTCTACTAACTGTGCTATCCACGAGCACCCCCCGTAGTCCTGAAGACGGGAAACACTGAGTTCGGTAGCCATAAAAATTGAAAATTGTTTAAGTTTTGCAAAAGAAGAATACAGTAGAACCAGTAGATATGGTAGCTAAATGAATTTTAATACGGTAAAGAAGCTTTAGGGGTAACGAACCTCTTCCTCAGCTAAGTACACACACAGAGAAAGGAAGGGGTTCGTTACCCTGAAAGTTTCTTTACCGTATTAAAATTCATTTAGTTACTGTATCTACTGGTTCTCTTTTGGAATAGTTTTCTTTTGGAAAACTATGGAAACCAGTGCCACAGGCCCATTCTCTTTTTAATTGTTTAAGTGTTTGGCATTGAAATGGTTCAATTCCTTTTAATTGAATTAATATTCATTATTTCAATTATATATATGCTTTGTGCCTTATTATGCCGTGTGCATTTAGTCTTCGAAATAATTATTTCAATATATGTGTGTACAGGGTGTCTCAAAAATACACGACATAACTTGAGGAATGAGTTCCTCCTATGTAGACAATAAAAATATTTTATATCAACATAGTTCGGGAAATGCTTGATTCCCGAGTTATTAACCGGAATGTCTTATCTCCCGCAGGTGATTTCCTTCATCACAAGGTACTGACAGAATCTGGTGGTTTTCCGTTCCGACCATGTACTCAAATCAGGAGCAAGCGGATATGCAGGAGCAAGCGGATATGCACTTTATTTACGTTTGGCGGACTGCAATGCCCTGGAGGCTCGTCATTTGAACCAGAAAGGTTCCCAGAAAAAAGATGTCCAGAGAGGAAAACGTTTGAAGGTATTCATCGCCGCCTTTGTCAACATGGGACCTTTACACCTCGTGCTGCCGACAGAGGACAACTAAGATCTACGACTCCTGAAGTAGAGGAGGAGATTTTGGATGTTGTGCATGCCACTCCTGAAATCAGCACACGCAGAATGCGTTTAAAGTCATTGGTGTATTCGACTCCGGTAACTGATGAGCAAACTCTCCGCAATCGAATTGTGACAGGTTGTGAGACAATAAGAAATATGCCAGGAATTTGGCATCGTGAACAATGGCATTTTGAACAATTACTATAAGGTGATGTGAACAGTTAAGGGTCGTAGACAGACCTTCAAAACTCGGAAACCAAGCATTTCCGGAACTATGTTGATATAAAATATTTTTATTGTCTACATATGAGGAACTCATTCCTGAAGTTATGTCGTGTATTTTTGAGACACCTTGTATATATTTTATTATTATTTTTTTTTGCTGTAAATTGTTCAATGCTTAATAAAAAGTATATATATACAGGGTTGTTAAAATTAAAGTATCCCTATGTAGAAGGCTCTGGAGCGAGTTCTAAGGCTCGTACGGATGAAAAATTTGGACAACAGGTACAGTAAAGAATGCGCTCGCCTTTTATTGGAAAAAAAATAGTTACACAATTTGTCACTGTATGGCGCTGTGGCAATACAAATCACGTGAACAGCGTTACAATTGTTCAATGTGTCCTCCATTTTGGTCAACAACAGTTTCCATTCAAAGAACAGGATTTTCTACAGCAGAACGTAACATGTCAACTGCAATAGCTAGCACATGACGTCTAATTTTGTCCTTCACATCTGCCAGAGTTTGACATCCTTCCCGATACATCTGGTACTTCAAAAAACCCCACAACCAGAAGTCGCATGGGGTCTTTTGATCGGGGTGGCCAAGATATCTGGATACAGCGGTTGATGACCCAGTTCGTCTGTAAAATGTTGCCTTAGCAATCTTTGGACACAACGGTGAATGTGGGGTGGTGCACCATCTTGCATGAATATGGTATCCTGAAGGCACCCACGTTGTTGCAGCTCTGGTATTGCGAAATTTGCCAACATTTCATAATATCACTGTCCAGTGACGGAACAGGTGCAGGGTCCAGTCGAGTGAAAAAAATGGCCCAATCATGAATGTGGCCGTAAATCCACACCACACTGTCACTTTTCACACAGAAAACACGAGAGTTTTCTGTTGCCCAAATGCGACAGTTTTAGCATTAGCATTAGTAGAGGCATTTGATGCAAGAAAGCAAGCTTATGCAGCATCAGCCAAAAAAAAAAAAAAAAAATTAAGTAACATAAATAAATAAAAATAACCACTTCCACTTCACCCCTCTGTTCGTTCGAAATACCTGTCCAGCTGAGCCTTAAACTTATTTAGGCTATCAACTTCCACGACAAGGGATGGAAGTCTGTTCCACCCACCAACCACCTGCTGGCTAAAGGCAAATTTCCGCACATCTATCCTACATCTGTCTTTCCTCAATTTGAATTTATGCCCTCTCAGGTGATTTTTCTGAGCTAGAGGAAGAATCCCATCAGCATTGAGCATGCTCAAACCATTCAAGGCTTTGTACACCTCTATCAGATCACCCCGCTGGTGCCTAGTTTCCAGACACTGTAATTTGCAAAACTTAAGCCTTTCTTCGTAAGAGAACCCCTTTGTCCCATTCACCAATCTAGTTGCCCTTCTCTGTACTCGTTCCAGCAGCTCTACATCCTTCCTGAAATGAGGCCTCCAGGCCTGTATACAGTACTCTAGGTGTGGCCTGACCATTGCCTTATACAAGGGAATAATCACCTCCTTATCCCTGCTAGAAAAATTCCTATATATCATTGACAATACACCATGAGCTACTCTTGCAGCTCGTCTGCACTGCTCAGAGAACTTCATATCTGCCTGCACCACCACCACCCCCAGGTTCCTTTCATTCTCTACCACTGTCAGTGTAGTACCACAGAGTTGATACGTTGCTCTGGGGTTGCTGTTTCCCATATGTAGTACTTTACATTTGTCAATGTTAAACTTCATTTGCCACCTCGAAGCCCATCTGCTCAACCTTTCCAAATCCTGTTGCAGCAGCATAGTGTCAGTAGTGTCCTTGACAACCCTGCCAACCTTCGTATCGTCTGCAAACTTGGACATTAAGCCTGATATACCATCATCAATATCATTTATAAATACAGAAAACAATAAAGGCCCCAATACTGAACCCTGAGGGACTCCACTAATAACATTAGTCCACGATGAGCAGTGTCCATTGATTACCACTCTCTGTCTTCTCCCCCTCAACCACCCCTTTATCCATAGCAGCAACCTGCCTCCAATGCCACACTGCTCCAATTTGTGCAGCAGTCTTCCATGTGCAACAGTATCAAAAGCCTTTCTAAGATCCAAGTATATAATATCAAAGTTATTCCCTGCATCCAGTTCTTTTGTGACTGCATCATAGTATCCAATCAAATTGGTCAGGCAAGACTTCCCCTTAACAAAACCATGCTGTGTCCTAGCTATAACTGAAGTCTTGTCTAGATGATCCTGCAGTGCTTCTTTCACCAGTGCCTCCATTAATTTTCCGGGAACAGAAGTTAAACTCACAGGTCTATAATTACTTGTGTCAGCCTTTGATCCCCCTTTGTGAATTGGGGTCACATTTGCACATCTCCAGTCAATGGGTACCTCCCCTGAGTCCAAGGAAGCTCTCATAATTATGGCTAAGGGTTTGCTTACCTCCTTTGCTGCCTCCTTTAATATAACTGGATAGATCCCATCCACCCCAGGTGCCTTTCTTGTGTTTATCTTCAACAATTTCTCCTCCACTTTGCTCTCAGTTATTACAAGATTCTCTAGCTTACTGCTAGAGTTGAATACACCTCTGGCATTCCCCTCGCTGAATAACTCCTCATGTGTGAATGTCGATGCAAAATATTCATTTAGTTTGTTAGCTACCCGAGCAGGGTCATCAACAGTTGACCCATCGATCTCAAGTGGACCAATCTGATTCATCCCCTTCCTTCTAGAGTTTACATAAGTAAAGAACTCTTTGCTGTTTTCCTTCGCATCCCTTGCCAAGGATCTCTCGTAATCTGCCTTCGCCTGCCTAACCTCCTTTGTAACTTGGTTACACATCAACTTGTATCTATCATAGGCGTCCGTGTCACGTGTTAATTTGTATGTATCCCATGCATTTTTCTTCTCTGCCATATGCCTCATTAGTTCATCTGACCACCATTTAGGCCTAAACCTTGAACAGTATTTCTTAGTTGGTATGTAAAGCCTAGTAGCTTCCACGATAAGTTCTTTGAATGCTTCCCATTTTGAATTTGCTGTTGGCAATATTATCAGTTGATCCCACTGTATAGAATTTAAATACTGTCTCAGTCCATTGTAGTCGCCTTTACGAAAGCAATACCCCTTCCCTTTACCCCTAATGGTAGTTACCTCTTTGAGTAACTCCCAAAGTTAGGGTTGAAATTGAAAGTGTCTGCACTGCTTGTGCTTGTGCCTGTACTGCTCTGCAGTGTCTGCACTGCTCTGCACAGTTGTGCTTATTCACTTGTCCATTTAAGCAGAAGTGGGTTTCATCACTCCAAATTATGTTTCATGACCAAGTGATATCCACTGTCATTCGCGCCAGAAACTGAAGTGCGTATGTGAAACGAATATCTGCATCACGATGCTTTAGCATGTAGCATCAATCAACTATCCGCTGTCTAAAGGCAAACTTCCGTACATCTATTCACCACCAATATTCATCTTGTAAGGATAATACCGCAACACCTGGCGCATTACTAGTCTTACAGTGGAATACGACATGTCCATTTCACGAGAAACAGCTGGCAGACTTGCGCTACCACATGGGGATTGACTTGATAAATCCACGACAGCAATAGCCACATCTTCAACACGAGAGGAGTCCACTCGTTTTCGATCTCTACCTGGTTGAACAAACTATTATATTTAAGCCACCCGAATAATTACATTCATCTGCCGTGCTGTGTGTCTTATGTCTGTTAATTGCGTGTGTTCTATGGTCGATTTGTCTGTATTGCTGGACGAAAAAACCCCCAGTTTCTGGGGGGAAAACCTTGCTGTCTACGCCTGAGACCGACTAACTCAACCATGGAGTGAAAAAAAAATCCCATTAAAGTTCCTCGCGTCATCGACGGGATTCGAACCCGGGCCTTTTCCACCCAGTGGGGGAGGACGGTGACGCTGCCACTGTGCTACCGTGCAGACTACCTGGTTGAACACTAAGATGTCCTGTCGCTTCAAATTTCGCAATCATTTTGCGGACAGTACAAACAGTCATAGGTCCACGCCTTATGCGCTTCTGACGCCGGAATTCTCTGATAGCCACAGCTGCATCGTTGCTGTTCTGATAGTACAGCTTGACTAATAGCAATGTTGTTGGCATTGCTGCTGTAGTACAGCTTGATAGTACAGCTTGACTAACTGCAATGTTGTTGGCATTGCTGCTGTAGCGCAGGCAGACATCTACTGTATGATTTTGAAGAGACTGCTTTGCTTTTATAGTACTGTAGAACTGAGTAGTGGTGCTGTGACAATAACTTACGGTTATGCAAATACCGTAAGTTATTTACATAATCGTAGCTAAAATATTTACGCGCCATATAGTGACAAATTTTGTAACTAGTTTTTTTTTTTTGCTCATAAATGGCGAGCGCATTCTTTATTGTACATATTGTCCAAATTTCTCTTCAGTACGAGCCTTACAACTCGCTCCAGACCCTTCGGATACTTTAATATATCCATAGTATATTTTACCAACCCTGTATATATATATATATATAGGGTGTTTCCAAAATGATGGTCAATAATTTAAAGGTGAAAAGTACAAACTAAAATAAACAAAAAAGTCTCAGTGAAAATCGGGCAACAAATGAACCGTTTTGGAGATAATGCACATTTTCTGTTAAGATCCGCCACTCACTATGGGAGCACTAGTTTTGCAAAAAGCTGTGAATCTTTTGCTAAGGGTGGTTTTATTAAACATAAGATAATACATTTTTAATTTTTGGTTTCAACACCACAGGATTTTACAGATATTTCATGTTACAGGATGTTCTTTCTAACACCTTTCCTCAACATCAGGTGTTATGTTTCTAGGCCTCCCTGTTCGTACTCCATGTGCATAGCGCCCATGTTCTCTAAGGCGTTGATGTACTCTGATGAATGTGCGCCTGTTGGGCTGCCTTCGGTGGAGAAATGCTACTTGGTACAAACGTGCAGCCTCGAGTGCACTGTCGCTCGCTTTACTATACATGAAGTGCATGTCCGCATGCACTTCGTTGCTGTTACCTCTTTCCATGTTGACTATCCTTTGACAAGTACTAGTATGTTTGCTACGTCTCAGAGCATTGAGCGAGGGGAAACGGAGAGAATGAGCATAACCTAACCTAAACAAACAAGCCAGTGGTGGATCTCAACTCTGTACAGCTCACCTTGCCAGTGGTGGATCCCAACTAGAAATTTGAAATATCTCGAAAACGATTCACTTAAGGACCCATGTTTACCAGGCATTTTTTGCATATTGAAGTCTGTGCAGTTCACCTTTAAATTATTGACCATCCCTTTTGAAACACCCTGTATGCACGTATATATTAAACCTTACATTATCATAGCTAACTGCTGTTAAACACTGTGATTCCAAAATTTTTTTGGGTGATGCAATTTAAGCTTGCTTTCTTGCATCATTTGCCACCACTACCACTACTACTACTACTACACTGCTGGACAAAATTAACAGAACACGTATAAAACGTGATTTAACTCGTGACTCTGATGTATGGGGGTGCTGCTTCTTAAAGTTACATTAAAATTGCCTTGGTTATAAGACATGTACAGTAGACATGTCTTATAACCAAGATAGAACACAGATAGAATATTATGCAAGTTAAAAACATTAACTGAACACTTACCATTAGCAGACTTGGGTAATCTTAAAATTTTATTTAAAAATAAAATCCATTCTTCGGTTTTTATTTGTTGAAAATAGATTAATAACTTTTTCATTCAAGTTTGATTCACTGTTCAAATCAGCACTGCTCGCTCCGCAGTTCCTTTGCCTCGTTTTTAAACCTCTAAAAAATGCGCATTAGCAACCTACCAACTCGGCATTAATCGAACCACTGGGACCAAAATGTGGAAATATGTAGGCACAGTTTCCGCTATGGTTATACTTCAAAGTTGAAAACGATTTCGTGTTTTTATTAGTTTATTATTGATAATAGAAGATGAGTATACTATATGTGGGACCTTTTAATAAAAATATTCATTGCGTTGTTTTGTTCTTCACAAAATTTCATATAACTCCTTTGACTGTATATTTAGATTTAAAAAGGTGGGGGTGATTCAGTTCCGCAGAGCCTACCAACCAGCCGCCCCTGGCTAACTTAAAAGAAATGAACAAAAAAAAACAAAAAAAAACTGCTGTTAGACACTGATTCCAAACTTTTTTTGGGTGTTGCTATTTAAGCTTGCTTTCTTGCATCATTTCCACCACCACCACTACTACTACGCTGCTTGACAAAATTAACAGAACACGTAGAAAACGTGGTGTAACTCGTGCCCTTGCAAGGAAGAGGACAAAATTTGGTAAGGTGGCGCATAATAGAATAACAGTGAAATGAGGAGACAGCGAGAAACTTCAGACAGTTATGAAGTACATTTATAGAGAATACAGTGCTGAAAATATTGTCACATTAGCTTAGTAGAGGCACGTGATTTAAGATCCAATTATCGTCCCATTGCAATTTCTTCTACTCTTTCTAAAGTAATGGAGAAATCAATTAACCGGGAAATCTTAAACTACCTAGAAACCTTCCGGCTGATCAACGATCGCCAGTATGGATTCCGTAAATGTCGATCCACTGGTGGTATTCTGGCTTGAGTTACCCTTGTATGGACAAATTCTGTGAAACACAAGCATTGCTCTTGGCATCTCAAAGGCTTTTGATCATGTTTGGCCTAAAGGTCTTCTAAACAAGTTTCCATCGTATTGTGTGCAAACTGTTTTTTGTAATTGGTTATCCAGTTTTCTTTCTGATCACTCACTGAGGGTAAGTGTAAGTGTAAGTGTGTGTTGTTGTCTTACGGCACCAGGGGTTTCCCCCATCTCCGCGTTGCTTTCATTGTGGTGAACCAGTTCACTGGGAAATGCCAGAGATTTAAAAGTGTGTGGGAATTGTTCATGTGTTGTGTTCTGTACCGTTGTTCATCTGGTCATTTAGCCGTTGGACCCCTATTGAGGCCCAACGTTGTCCCACTTACGCCCCGTGGAGGCAGACCAGGAACCCAGTAGCTGTAGATTCACTCTGGCAGGTCCTGCCGCTTAATTTCCTGGGATTTCGGCGGCTAGGACCTTAAAAAAAAAAAAAAAAAAAAATAAATAAAATAAAAAAAAATAAAATAAAAATAAATAAAAAAAAAAATAAAAATAATAAAAATAAATATATAAGTAAATAAAAAATCTGCGCTGGGGTAATGTCGCTTTGGTTTGCTAGGCCGAGTTTTGGGCGTAAGGTAATTTTATCATATTTAGTTTTTGACGTGTGGGGCTTTCGCTATGATGAAGGTAGAGAGGGGAGGGAGACCGAAGATTGGGGGGAAAAGACAGAAATATGGGGCCAATAGAGTAGATAGCCCCAGTTTTCAGTGGGGCATGCCCATGCCCCACCAGAGTAGAAGTTTGGGGGTGGAGGAGAAGGAACAAAAAATGTCCCCTCCCCCCAAGGAAGTGGGAATAATAGGTGAAGAGGGCGAGGGTGTCCTCTTCAGATCGCCATCAAGCTGTTTGCAACTGTGCTGCGTTTAGTCTGTTCTCTACTGTCTGTGCTGCATTCCCCCGTCCTTGCTTTTCTCTTCCGTGTGATCAGCACTCTTCTTTTCCAAGTACTGGTCCTCTGCAAGGTTTCAGTTTTTTTGTCACATTTGGCGCCGATTTTTGTCAATCTCTGTGTACGTTGCTGTAGATAGCTATTAGTGTTTTTCTCCTGGTGAATAAGTCTTGCGCATACTGGGAGAGTGCCCTATATTCATCCTCAGTGTCCAGGAAGTGGTGCTCCAGTCCTTTTGGGAAGTATCTTAACCTTGTTATTAGTAGCCCTCTGAGGTCTTCATAGTGTTGACAATCATAGACTATGTGGCTCCAGCTTTCACTTTCTCCACATATGCAGTTGGGGTCCTCAACGAGTCGGAAGCCAAACAGCTTCTCCTTGTAGGGTCCGTGTCCGGTTAATAGTGTTGTCATATGGTACCCTGGGAAGTACCACGGTGGCTGCTTTGGGTATATTTTCTGGAGGTCTGGTAGAAATCTTTTTGTTACTTCGCCTTTTGTAGTCTCTGTCCATCTTCTCTGCCAAAGATCTAGGAGGTGGGTCTGTAGCCTATTTTTTTCGTGTTTTAGGTTGCCCGCCGGGTCAGTCGTGTATCCTTGGTGGGTAGCGGCCACTCCCCTGGCCAGCAAAAACAGTAGCCCGGCCTGAACTGCCTCCAGGTCCAGAGGGAGCGCTCCAGCAAGTACCTGCAATGCTGGGGTACTTACCGTGCTGCAGGCGCGCGTTGTTGATAGCAGTATGGTCCTTTGGGTCATTTCTAGTGTTCTTTTGTTGACTACCAGTGTCGTTTTTGGATACCAAACCGCTGCTGCATAGGTGATTGCAGGCAGGAAGGTTGTTTTATAGTAAAGCATCAGTGCTTTTTTCTTGAGTCCCCAATCTTTCCTTGTGATTCTGGTTACCAGTCCAGAGTATCCTCTGATTTTTCTTCTGATGTATTTCAGATGCGGCTGGAACGTCATGTTTTTATCTAGGATAACGCCCAGATACTTCAGTTGGCTCACAAATTTGATTGTTACATTGTTGATTTTAATTTGCGGGGGTCGTCGTAGTTGCAGAGTCCCCTTTAGCAGGATCGATGAGGTCTTGTCTGACGATATTTTCAGCTGGTTCTTTGATGCCCATTGCTGCAGCCGCTGCAGTGCCTGATTTGCCAGCGTCTCCAATTGGGCCCTGGAGTCCGCCTCTACCGTCAATGTCAAGTCGTCCGCGAAGGCGTGTACTGCCACAGAACCCAGGTCCGTAGTCAGGAATTCATCGAGGACCATTGTCCACAGAAGCGGCCCAAGCACCGATCCCTGCGGACATCCTCTGTGCACCTCTCTTGTTATTTTTTGATAGTGTACATTGATTTCCACTCTTCTTTGTGTTAAATAGCTTTCGATTACTTTGTAGAGGTTAAGAGGCACCTCAGCCTCCCTCAACCTTGCCAGGACGCTTGGCCACCAAAGTGAATCAAACGCCCCAGCAAAGTCAACAGAGATGAGCAGCAGATACTTTCGTCTACAATCCTGGAAAATCCTTAGCAAGTTTCCCAGTGCGTCCACGGTTGAGGATCCTGGTCTGAAGCCATACTGATTTCTGGCATGTAGGCCTGCCGCTTCATAGTGTTTTATAACTCTCACATGGAGTAATCTTTCAAACAATTTGCTTGCCACTGGGAGCAGTGCGATGGGTCGATATGAATCCGGAAATTCTGGATTTTTGGTAGGATTTTTCAGTATTAGTTTTAAATTTGCTGTTTTCCATGCAGTTGGGAAATGTCCTGTTTCCAAGCATCTATTGTATAGTGTTAGGAGTAGGTGCGGATTGTATTCCACGGTTTTCTTCAGTATTTCAGGCTCAATAAGATCGAGGCCCGGGCATTTTCTATTTCTGACCCTACTAGCGGCCACGCTGAGTTCATCCAGGGTGAAGGGAGGCTCAATCGCCTGGTTTCTGTAGTTATCGTTTCTGTAGCATGTCTGTTTCTGACCTGGCATAGTTAACATATTTGGTTTTTGATATATTCTGTCGAGTATGTTATTCATCGACTGCTCCCAGGTTGTGGTGAGATCTCCCTGCCGAGTCCTAGTGGTAGAAATCACCTCCCCCCTAGGCAGTCTATTGGTTGTTACTTTGTAGACAATGCCCCAGGGGTCATTGTTCCCTGCTGTGGAGACCAAGGACTCCCAAGAGCGTCTTTTACTTGTCTTTATGGCGTCAGTGTACCGGTTTCTTATTTGTCTATATATTTGCCTCAGGGCTTCAACCTCATTTGCTGGCCATGTTCTTCGGGCCCTCTGGAAGTCCTTCCTACTCTTGTTCATTTGTCGCCGGAGCATGGCAATGTCCCGGGTCCACCAGGGGACTGCGCCCAGTCGGGGTTGTTTCTTCCTGATAGTTTGGTTGCTGATATCTATCATCAATTTAGTAATTGCCTTCTGCAGTTCGTTCGGATTATTCTGTGGATCTAGGGACGGAGGTTTGTTGTTAACCGCTGTAGTTAGTAGCTCTTTGTATTGGGCCAATCTGCCTTGGCAACTGCGTATCTGTGGGGTGTTTGTATATTTGTTGTTGTTCTTGGCAGCGTTCTTGTTACTTTGCAGGTGATGACTCGATGGTCCGAGGTGGTCCAAGCGTCTTCCACCCTCAGTCGGTCACGTGGTTCGCCAGGTTCCTAGTTGCTAGAGTGATATCGATGGTGGCCTCCCAGAGGGTGTTGCAGAATGTTGGCAGATGGTGCGGTTGGTTCAGTACAACAAATTGTGATCCTATCAGAGATAGTTTTCGAGTTGCTGCCCATTTGTTGTTCCTCTTCTGTCGGCAGTAACGCTGTGCCATAGTGGAGAGCGACAGTTTACATCCGCTCCTATAATTATTTTTTCATTCGGCAGAGTGTTTTGGAGACGGCGCAGGTAGTTGATTGTGGTCTCAATTTCCTGTCCTGGCCTGCTGTAAAGGGCCACTACATATAGGGAGCCTAGTGCTGTAATGAGCTGGGCACAGGCAGCCCAGATCGTGCACAGTTGAGTTACTTTTGTTGCAGTGATTTTGGTGTTCCTGACTAGGACCGCTGCCCATGGGGTGTCCTCCTCCGTGTGGACGGCCTTATATTGCAGTGGATACCCCACCACCCGCTTTGCGTGAACGTATGGCTCCTGCAATATGATTATGTCGGTGTCTTCCTCATCGGCCCTGACCCGGATTTGGTCTGCCACTGTTTTGGCTCGTTGCGCGTTAGTCTGGATTATCTTAATCATTGCTATATTATACTTTTTATTTCTTGTCCCCATAATCGATTCTATTTTGGTATATGCTTTTGGCTTTAAGGTAGACTGGGCACTTCGGGTCCTTGATTGAATGCGCGTGTTCTATTTTCATTGCCTTACAGTTTGCGCAGGTGGCTTCCTTGTCTTTGTGTGGACAGTCTTTAAAGGCGTGTCCCTTCTCTGTGCAGTGTCCACAAGTTGGAACTGTCTGGGTGCAGACATGCGTAGTGTGTCCGAACTTGCAGCATCTAAAGCATTTCGGAACCACCACTCGCTCCCGGAATCGGTAGCTGCCCCACTCAATATATACCCTTGTTCTGTCCTTTAAGACTTGCCATGCTTCCGGTATAAGCTCCACACTCCAGTTGTTGTTTATTCCTCCTCTCGCCTTTATATGAAACTTTGTGGTTATTACTTCGTGTGTTTCTTTGTCTGGTATTTCCTTTTGCAGATTCCTGAGGTAGAGCTCTTCGGCCAGCTGGGCTGCTGTGACTTCTGGATTGACGTCATAGATTATTATTGACGGTCCCTTCCTTTTGGGCGGCTGGGCCGTTAATCCGAGAGCGTCTATTTTGGGGTTTTCTATGATACTTTGTATTTCTTGTCTAGTTTCGGTTTCAATTACTAGTCCTACGTCTCTCATTTTCCGTATTCCTTTTATTCTTGTATTTTTAAGGTCCTCCCTCATATTACTAATTACTTTTGTTTTTAATTCCTCACTAGAGGGGATCTTGCCAGTCTCCTTTGGTCGGAGTATCACCAGGTTTGGTGTTGGCAACAGTGTTTTCCTCTTCTGGTGCGTCTCTGCGGTTGGTTGGGTTTCCGTTGCTATTGGGATCCTCAGCGCTTCCGAGTATGTCGGGACGCGCTGTGGCGTTTGTTTTGCCCCGCATTCTTTATATGCTTGTAGCCGTGGTGTAGGAAGATTCGGTAGAGTGTCCAGCACCTTCTCAAGGATGGAGGTTCTTGTCTTAAGTTCCTCGTTAGTGGTTTTTAGTTTCTCGCTGTCGATAAGGAGGGCAGTGGTAATAGATTCAAGGGTGGCCCAGAGTTCTTGAACATAACTTGCCGCTTGTCTGTTGAATCGACTATTATCTTGATTAAGAAAGGTCACAAGATTCCTATGTAAAGCAGATATTATTTGATGGGTTGGAGAGTCTTCATCTATAGGTTTGTGAGTTGTAGGGTATGCAGAAGGTGTAGTTACTGTGACGGTTTGTTTTCTAGATTGGGGGAGGCCTTCTGCCTCAGTCAGATCCAATGCTCTGCGTGGTCTCTCTGGTTGTTTGGCAGAGGAGGTCTTAGGAGTCCCTGATGGGGTAGGAATATTGGTTGATAGTTTGGCTGCAGATAATGTTCCAGGACTCTCTGCTAGATTAGGGGAGGGCCCTAGAGCTGCCTGGGAGGCAGGAGCACTTATAGCTGTTGGAGAGAGAGTGGTCTGTAATTTCCCAGTGTAGGGAGAGCTTGCCTGTGAAGGTTGCAGAGTAGGAGGGACAGGGGCTAGGCGAACTACTACTGGCGTTGAAGTGTTAAATTGAAACTTAGATGAGATCACAGGGTCAGATTCATCAAGAGGCACTTTGTTGAGAAATTCTAGTATGGTTTGAGGAGACCGGGGTGTTCTGGTTTTTGCTCTCCTCTTACTTTTCTGTTTCTTTTTCTTGGACTTGTTCACTTTGGGAGGCTGGAGGCCAACTTTGTCTGAATCGTCTGCTACAGCATTCTCGTCAGCCGACGATGAGGATGTTTCTCTTGAGCTCATGTCTAAGGGTTGTATGGTTTGGGTCAAAGACCAATAAAGCTATAATAAAGCAATTGTAAGGGGTTGCTCCTGAGTAATTTGATTTCTTCTGAAAGGTCTACCGGAGGTTTAACGGGGTTGAAATTTTTTACGCCTCAAGAGGACTGAAAAAGCCGCCGAACGAAAGCGTCAGGCCCGTGTGATGATCTGAAGCCGCACATCAACGCCTCGAAAATCCCCGAGTTATCCCCAGAACACAAGTGGGGGGAAGAAGTAGCCAGCGGTGAGCGTGGCCCTAGAGAGAGGAACCGACGGCGTAGCCAACAGCTTTTGTTCTATAGTCGGGAATTGGAAGTACTGTATTGATAAAATCAGCCAAGAAATAAATAAAACATTACCTGAGGAAGATGCAGGCGATTTGGCATTATTACCGGACAGATCATCTTTAGAACATCTTTCTCGAAAATCAAAACAGTATAACCGCACAAATTATTAATTTTAATCGGAGCTCATTCGTAGGCTGCCACACACTATACGCGCACGAATTTGCTCCAAATCAAAACTATGTACATATCGTATTCTCAGCAATATCCACTAGGCCTAACTGTCAACAATACGTGTTTGACTACAGCAAAGCGTTAGCAGAATGCTAAGCCTAAAGGGATTAGGTCTATGACGAGAGAGTACAGTCCAGATAACCCTCGTAATAACAAAAATTTTTCACTCACTTAATCCAATTGCGAAGTTCTTTTAGCTGGTACATTTTTCCAGTGGAAGAAAACACTTTAAACACATTAAAATAACTCAACATTCAGGAGCTCCAGAACACGTGGCTACACTGAATGACGGCCATTTGCACGGCATCACTCACTGAGGGTGTTGCTGGTTGACTCTCTGTCTTCTAACCTCTCCATTAATGCTGGTGTCCCCCACTGTTTTCTCTTTGAATAAGCGCCGCCGTAGCCAGGAGCAGCAGAGCGTAGCACACGCTTCTTGATTAGACCGGGATTCGAGCCCGTGACCACCAAACACGGAGGATGCGGAAAGGTCAGGAAATGACCACTGCATATCCCCGGAGCAATATGGCCTTAGTTGCTAATGCTCCTAAAACCAAATAACAAACAAACAAACCTCTTGTATTAATGACTTTCTTCCATTGACTGGAAATCCTATCCATATTTGCATTCCATTTTCCATTTTGAGAAACCTTGCCCTGATCAATCAGCTTCAACTTCTCGAATATTCGCTACCAATTCCTTAAATTCCGATCTCCAGGTAATTCTCCAGTGGGGCAAAGACAACTTAGTTGATTTCAATCCTAAAACTCAGTCCTGTCTTATATCTCGCAAAAAGGATTCTTCTGCTCTAATGCTTATAATTGATGACACTCCGGTTTCTAGGCAAGATGACCCCTGGCTTGTAGCCGTGAAGGGTATTGTGTACGGCATATGCATTTTGTATGCAATAAAGATTTCTTCTTCATGATATATTTCTCTTTTTACACTGACTTCTAATCTCTCTGGGCACAAGTACATCACAAATATTGCTTCCTCTGCACCTAAAAAACTTGGTTTTTCTCTTTCGTTCTCGCCGTTACTTTTCTTCCAAACAGCTGTTCACTCTGTACAAATCGCAAATACGCCCTACCATGGAAGACTGTTCCCACATCTGGGGCAGTGCCCCCAAAACCTCTCACAGGCTTCTAGATTCCATTCTGAAGAGGGCAGTTAGGTTAATTAATGCCTTATCTCTAACAGAGTCTCTCCACTCTCTGTCTCAGAGACATGCTGTTTCTACTGCATGGATTTTCTACAGATACTTCCATGGGCACTGTTCTTCTGAATTGGCTTCTATAATTTCCGCTCTCTCTTTCAAAACAGTCCGAACACATGCCGCCACCAGTCAACATTCATTTACTGCCCAACTTCAAACTCATAGAACCAACTTTTCATCTTCCTGTTTATTCATTCGCCTGCCGTTTTCTGGAACAACCTTCCTTCATACGTATTTCCTGAAAATTACAGTCTATAGAAGTTCAAGTCTATGTCAACAAATATCTTCTTTCGTCTTCTCAATCCAACTTCAAACCCAAGTACGGTACTAAATACTATAGGTTCTAATACCTCTCGGTTTGGGGTTTTTCATAAAAACAGAAAAGAAAAAAAGCAAGCTTATACAGCATTACCCAAAAAAAAAAAAAAATAATAAATAATAAAATAAAATAAAAAAAAGCAAGCTTATACAGCATTACCCCAAAAAAAAAAAAAACCCTTCCCATTTCACTGATTCATTTATTCCAAATGTTTGTCTAGTCCTTCCTTGAATTTATTTAAGCTATCAACTTATTATTTATTATTATTATTATTATTATTAGCTATATGGTGCAAGGAAGCCTGAGGCTTATGCAGCACCAGCCAAAAAAAAAAAAATTACCGAATTACCCCAAAAGAGAGAGAGAGAGAAAGAGTCAAAAGGGAATCACCAAGAAAAAGAAGAATGATGATATCCAGCTCAGGACCCTGGGTGTGCCAAGCCCATACTCACCAGATGTGAGCCCCCGGGGTTAACTCCACAACAACAACAGATAGAAGTTTATTCCATCAATCAACTACCTTCTGCTTAAAGGCAAACTTCCGCACATCTATTCTAGAACTGTTTTGACTCAGTTTGAATCTATGCCCCCCTCATGTAATCTGAGCAAGAAGAATCGATGACATGACATCAGTACGGCGCATGATCCGCCCCAACAGCTAAACAGGCTTGACATCAGCAAACAATGCTCTATACAGGGCCAGCCTTAAAAGTTTGAGGAGCTATGTTCAACAATTCCTTGCGGGGCTCTATTCGAAAATTACTTGAGGGCCCTGGGGCCCTGCGCAAAACTTATATGGGGTATTTTTGCAATAGTAATTTTTTTAATTTTTCAAAATTTTACATTAACTAAGAGATAGTTAAATTTTAAAATAATTAATTTAATTTATAAGCCATTAAGGGGAAAATAAAATATTTTCATATTATATAAATTATTTAGTCTGTGTTTCCGTTATTATTAAAGATATTTATATGATGTAAATTATTTGCATAAAAAAATTTTTGTCTTTATAAATAATAATTTCTTAAAAATTATTAGTTTACTTAATAGCATAACAGTCGATTGTGGTAAGGAATAAAAAAAAAAGTAAAGGTATTTTAAAACCTTACATTTTTTAATATTTATAATATCACTTTAGTAAATGATACTTAACAATTATAACGACTTATTATTCTTTATAACGATTTTAATATTTTACAAAACAAGGCCGCTGAGACCCTATGTACTGCCAGTAAGTGAAATCAAATTTGCAGTCCCAAAATATTTGGATTAAAAAATAAAATAAGTTGTAAATAATTATTATTAATTATTGAAAAAGAAAAGAATTACAACATCAAAAGGTAAACGTCAAAATTTCACATATAATATAAAGAAACAACAAGCAAAAATAAAAAATCATTCCGAAATTCTGGAAATTAACTTTAAATTCAAAATCACAGTAAAAGAGTGCACTTTTTTCCCACGGGAAAAAAACTCAAATTATGGTATTAGGGTTCCCTGTAAATGATTAAATCTACCCATATTTATTTTGTCTGTAAATTATAAGGCTCTCCCATATCTTCATTATGGGAGAGCCTTATAGAATTCAAGTAGTTTATTTTCGCAGTCCATCTACTTATTTTTGAACCATGTTCAAAAGCCAAATCCCAGCTTGCAATAAGTTCAAATTGCAAGCTGGGATTGTAGTTTTCAGTCATAGAAGTAAATGGATTCTCAAACAAGCTTATGTCATGGGATCTCCATATCAGCAAATCGACTTTCAAACTCGTCAAAAATAATTGTAATAACGAGAGGAAACAATTCTTTGGAAATATGTGTTTTTCTGTTAGCTCGGTACAACATTCAAATTGAACTAAATTGCCTTGCTCAATTTGGGATTTAAATAATAACAACGTATTCTGAAACGATCTGGTGTCACCATACAAATCAAAGACAAATTTCCTTTCCCTTGTAGTTTAAATTAAGAGCATTTAAAGGACTAGAAATGTCTATAAGAATTGCAAGATCAAACAGCCACTCCATATTTGATAGTTGTTTATATTTGCCGGTTTCCCTTTTTCTATCATAAAAATATTAATTTCATGAAGCAGTTTAAAGAAAGGATATAACAGTTTGCCAGGACTAAGCCATCTCACTGCACTGTGTAAAATTACATCTTGGTATTCAGCTTCAATTTTTAACTGTTGAAACATTCGGTGATTAAAGCCATGTGATCTTATAAAATTTACAGTTCAAATAACCACATTCATAACGTGTTGGAGATCCAATACATTCCCACACAGAACTTCTTGACGCACGATGCAGTGAATTGCAATCTGAGGTTCAGCTCCGATATCTATCATTTTCTTGGTTATTCTACCCATAAATCCACTGTTTTTACTAATCATATTTTTTTTTTTTTTTACCATCAGTCGTGACGCCTACCAGATTTTTAATATTTAATCCTAACTTTTCAATAGACTGGTAAATATGTTTAAAAAAGATTTTCACCTGTAGTTATTCCGAGCATACTCTGTAGATTAGCTAAATCTTCAACTGGTAGAAAATTATCATTAATTCCACGTATGAAGATACGGAGTTGGGCTGTGTCCTTTACATCAATATTGTCACCCAGTGATACACTAAAATATTTCATTTGTTTTATGCTTTTCAAAAGTTGTTGGAACAAATTATTTCCAATATCTTCTACTCTTCGCATAATTGTTTGTCGAGACAAACTAATGTCTTCTATTATTGCTCGTTTCTCCGGACAAATTTCTTCCATAGCTTTTAAAAACGTTTAACAAACTCACCATCACTGAACGGTTTACTTTCAAAAGCGATCAAATGTACAACTTGAAAACTGGCACTTACAAGTACAAGTCACTGTTGAAAAAAAGGCGTGAATTATGGTTGAATTTGAAAGTGTCTGCAATTCTGCCCAGACACGATGGGAGGGAGTATATGATAAGAGCCTTGTCGATCGGCGCCTCCGTAGCCAGGTGGGAAGCAGCAGCAGTGCATAACGCACGCTTCTTGATTAGACCGGGGTTCGATCCCGTCACCACCAAATACGGGGATGCGGAAAGATCAGGGAATGATCATCGCATATTCCCGGAGCAATATGGCCTTAGTTGCTAATGCTCCTAAAAACCAAATAACAAACAAACAAACAAACAAACAAACCTTGTCGATCAATTCGGCCCTGGAAAGATTGTGCAAGGCTCAAGAGGTAGAATACCTCTTGAGCCTTAACAGGAGAGACTGCTTTTACAGGGATAGGATACACTTAAATAGACAGGGTGCAAGAATATTTGCTGATGCTATCGAGGCAGTGTTAGGTGGGTCGGAAAACTGTTAGCTTGGGGGTGATACAAGGACTAATAGATTAACAGTAGCCACTGGCAGAAGTGAAAGTGATTCTTGAACTGCTTCTATTGGAATGAGCAGCAGCCTGGGAAACAAGATGCAGGATATTTCAGAAACTGCTGGGAGTCATTGCCATACAAGTAAACACATGGGTTGTGTTAGGGTAGCTAAGAATAGGAACAGGGGCATGTATACTTCCGTGTACACCAATGCTAGGAGTTTGGTAAATAAATTTGATGAATTTGAGGTATTGCTGAAACATCAAAGGCAGATATTGTTGGGATATCAGAGACGTGGTGTCACACAGATATAAGGAATGCAGAACTGGAAT